>NC_046317.1:78217718-78928343 GCF_009819535.1 Lacerta agilis
AAGCCTCCTAAATTTTCAGATAGAATGTTCCATATCCAATATTAAATGTCAGAAGTTCTGTGTAGTAATCAACAGATGCTGGGCAGAAAACTTGGGGGGGGGGCATTTCTGCCTTTACTTCATATAACTATTTTCTGAGGAGGCAATAGCTGTGACGTATGAGAGCATTTGCCCCAACATGAACAGAAGAAGGGCAATTCTGGCGACTGATATAATCAGTCAGGGAGCTTCGCGTGTGATCGTTTCCCTTAAATCATTTGTTGTGCGAAATCTCAACAACTTCCCAATGCCTGCAAATATTACAATTGCCCAGTGCCACAAGCCACAATGCCTCATTGCTGAGAAAACGCAATCCCTTTGCGGCTGTCTCATCTAATGCTGTGTGCAATATGGCTGCACAGGTGCAATAGGCACCTCACGGATAATGTCTAACATAATGGGTGATTAGTATTGCAATTCCTCTGTGCAAAGCCTGTACCAATTCCTGAACTTCAGGTTTACTTATTTTTTAAAAGAGTTTGGGCATTCAAGTATGGGTGTAGTCAAAGCAGAAACCACAATCCAACCACAGTCCTCACTTTGCAGGCCCTCATTCCAGCATCTTCCATTATTTGGGGGGTAGGCTATGATACTATTACCTCTGGGTGCTTCAAGCAGGAGTAAATGCGAATATGAAAATGTAGCTAATAGCTCAAATCTTATCCACATTTATTCAGGTAATGGTCCCACTGAATGCAATGGCACTTAACTCCCAGATATGTTTGCACAGCACTGCAACCTTGTATTCTTGTCTGGGAAAAGGCTGTAGCAATATGGGCAAACATATGATTCAGAAGTGGGAAAATAACCAACAAAGTATCAGAAACAAAAGGGATGCTGTATCTCCATTTAATGAAACAGCAACATGAGGAGAGGATCATCATATCAGTGCAAAAATAAATGAGTGTTTTTAGTAACCAGCTGCAAAGAGAAATAGTATTTATCAGCAATCTATATAATGCATCACTTTCTCAATTTTAAGGAAAACTGCCAAATTGACTTGTATCACACTAGGTAGAACACACAATCTATAGGGATGTTTGCCAGTGTAAACCCAATTGAAACAATTCATTCCAAGCTGTGCTTTTGTGCAGTTTCCATTTCAGTACACTGAGATTGTGCTGGCATTCCCAGCAGATTGCATGCCACAAGGTATGATTGCCAGGCTTCACATATTTAAAGTAGCTTAGGAAAGGATAATTCCATTTCCCTTGTCATAATGACACATAATTTTTTTTAGGAGAAAGACAGAAGAGGGAGACAAAGTTCTGATCTCAGCGGAATTATTAATTTGTGCAATTTGTGCTCCAATCTCCCCCCAAACCAAGATAATTTTATGGAGATCCTATCAAGCTATAATAATAATAATAATAATAATAATAATAATAATAATAATAAACAAATCAACTGGTGCCACTAGTTTGTTGTACAAGAGGCTGTTTTGAAGAGGCTGTGATTTTTTTTTTAAGACACACTCACAAAATTAAATCGCACCCACTCAGAAAGAAACACTTCACAGATTACAACCTTGTCTAAGATGTTATCTACAGAAGAAGAACAGGTCAAAGAGATTCCATGTCTTACAAAAAGCATTAATAGTTACATTACTGCCACTAAATAAATTAGTTCCTTAGTCATTAGTCCAATAAATATTACTGAACTTAATTAGAATTCATTCCCTTTTTTGCTGGCTTTGTTAATGTGGCCATTAATGGCCAAGTGATCATTATTTAGTGTAAACTTCACTGATTAAAAAAAAAAAAACCACACACACACAACCCCAGAAATCTATTAAGTCTACCAACATGGTCTTGCACAATAACCATTAAATCTAAATAGGGGCTTTGCAGGGTCTGTGACCACAGTTTTCTTGTAGGACACTCTTATGCACTCGGGGAGGTGTTATATTTCTAGACAGAAAAGACAAAGACAACCCACAAAAGAAGTTGAAGGAGGATACAGTAATTGAATATATAAAATTACTGGCCATGCTGTATTTATGGAATCCTCCCTGAAAGGAAAAAAGCTGTGCAACCAAGAGTTAGACATGCTCAAGTCCCACAGAAATGCATTTCAAATGGACTTATATGTGTTACTGAACACCCACTAATTTGATTGGATTTCTCTGAAATGGCCCAAGGATCTTGAAGTACAGTCACACCTTGGTTCTCGAAAGGAATCCATTCCGGAAGTGTGTTTGACTTCTGAAAACGTTCAAAAAATCAAGGCACAGCTTCTGATTGTCTGCAGGAGCTTCCTGCACTCAATCGGAAGCTGCATCGGACGTTCAGCATCCAAAAATAGTTCGCAATCCGGAACAGTCGCTTCGGAACAATCCGGAACAGTTTGCGGCGTTCGGGAGCCTAAGAACTGTTCGAGAACTAAGCTGTTTGAAAAACCAAGGTACGACTGCACACAGCTCTGAACCGAATGTAGAAATGAATAACCTTCTCACCTGCAGATACACTTCCCATTTATTGCTGAATCGGAACAATCGGATTTTCTGCGGCATGACGTTTGTTCCGATTCAGCAGTAAACAAGGGTGTTTTTTTTTTACGGGGAAAGTGGCAGGACAGAAGAAAAATCTCTTGGACCCATGCCTGGAAATTGCGGGAGAAAGAGAAGTGTGGATGAGCTTTGTCTGCATGCTGAAAGCCACTGTTGTTTTTACATGGAAAGAACATCCAAGCACTAGTCCACATCTGCAGTCCAAAGTGATACAGTCCGGTGAAAAATATAAAACGTGCAGTTCAGTGTTAATAAGAAACTTAAAAAAGCTTTACAGAAAATAACCAGTATCCCATGAACTTTCCCTTGTGATTCTGTTACATCTCTATTACAATCCAATACATCAGTTACGCTTCTGCTGAATAACATTTCAGATATTTTTCAAAAGGGGCAATCAGCAGCTTGTTTCCTTACAAAACGTCGATGAAGGTTAAGGTGTTTATTCTGTTACAACAGTGATACTCATATTGCCAGCCCCACCTGGGGCAGTTACCTGCTGTGTACATTTGCGCAGAGCAGGAAGAAGCATTGCTGAGCTCCATTGGATGAGCCAAACGAAACCTGCATGTGAGAATGGAATCTGTATTATCTCAGCAAGCATATATTTGCTAGCTAGTGGTAACGTGGGAGCTCATTTGCAGGGGAGAATCAGTAGGAGGAAGGAGAGAGTGCTTAACCCTTTCCCCATGTGTCAATTCTCCTTTTCAGTCCCTTCTGCAAAGTCTTTACTTCTGCAGCCAGGCTTTCGTTTTCTCCATCACCCGCTCCCTGCCGGGTGAAAACAGGAGGAGGGGGGCGACGGTGGCTGGAGGAATGTGTCTAACAGGGTTAGGTATTGCATCCTTGATTCTCCGTGCAAAAGCCCTTCCACTCTCATGGCTACCCACAGCAGCAGGCCACCCCCCTTAAATACAGTGGGGGCATGCCCACCTTGCCCCCCCCCATAGGACAGGATTCAGCCAGCATCCTGGCATGGTCAGGAAGGGGAGGTGCCAAACATCTCTTCCCCAACACCATCGGCCATGCAGGAAGCACCTGCCCACTCCTTCCTCAAAATGTGCTGTGGCCACACTGCATGGCAAAGGCTGCCCACCTGGAGCCCAAGGTGAGTGGTAGTCTCACACATAGAAGCCAACTCGCAGGGGCCCTGGGGACTTCAGCCCCTACAAGAAAATATTTGAAGGGGCTGTGCCACTGCAAAGTTGATGGGCACTGCCATTCAAATGCTGTGTATGCACCTTGTTGTGACTGATCATGCAGGGCGGGGCTTACCTGCCCCCCCCCCCAATATTTCATTCAAATTGGCACCCTTGGTCATAAGCATTAATTAGCTGAATATGGGGTGGGAACCCCATGTCTTCCTTAGTTCTGGATGTGACAGCAGTTCGGATGGCGCAAAAGTATTCTCCCAAGAAAATGGTTGTTGTTGTTGTTGTTCAGTCGTGTCCGACTCTTCGTGACCCCATGGACCAGAGCATGCCAGGCACGCCTATCCTTCACTGCCTCCCGCAGTTTGGCCAAACTCATGTTAGTAGCTTCGAGAACACTGTCCAACCACCTCATCCTCTGTCATCCCCTTCTCCTTGTGCCCTCCATCTTTCCCAACATCAGGGGCTTTTCCACGGAGTCTTCTCTTCTCATGAGGTGGCCAAAGTACTGGAGCCTCAACTTCAGGATCTGTCCTTCTAGTGAGCACTCAGGGCCGATTTCCTTGAGAATGGATAGGTTTGATCTTCTCGCAGTCCATGGGACTCTCAAGAGTCTCCTCCAGCACCATAATTCAAAAGCATCAATTCTTCGGCGATCAGCCTTCTTGATGGTCCAGCTCTCACTTCCGTACATTACTACTGGGAAAACCATAGCTTTAACTATACGGACCTTTGTCGGCAAGGTGATGTCTTTGCTTTTTAAGATGCTGTCTAGGTTTGTCATTGCTTTTCTCCCAAGAAGCAGGCGTCTTCTAATTTTGTGACTGCTGTCACCATCTGCAGTTGATCATGGAACCCAAGAAAGTGAAATCTCTCACTGCCTCCATTTCTTCCCCTTCTATTTGCCAGGAGGTGATGGGACCAGTGGCCATGATCTTAGTTTTTTTTAATGTTGAGCTTCAGACCATATTTTGTGCTTTCCTCTTTCACCCTCATTAAAAGGTTCTTCAATTCCTCCTCACTTTCTGCCATCAAGGTAGTATCATCAGCATATCTGAGGTTGTTGATATTTTTTCCAGCAATCTTAATTATGGTTTGGGATTCATCCAGCCCAGCCTTTCGCATGATGAATTCTGCATATAAGTTAAATAAGCAGGGAGACAATATACAGCCTTGTCGTACTCCTTTCCTAATTTTGAACCAATCAGTTATTCCATATCCAGTTCTAACTGTAGCTTCTTGTCCCACATAGAGATTTCTCAGGAGACGGATGAGGTGATCCGGCACTCCCATTTCTTTAAGAACTTGCCATAGTTTGCTGTGGTCGACACAGTCAAATGCTTTTGCGTAGTCAATGAAGCAGAAGTAGATGTTTTTCTGGAACTCTCTAGCTTTCTCCATAATCCAGCGCATGTTTGCAATTTGGTCTCTGGTTCCTCTGCCCCTTCGAAATCCAGCTTGCACTTCTGGGAGTTCTCAGTCCACATACTGCTTAAGCCTGCCTTGTAGAATTTTAAGCATAACCTTGCTAGCGTGTGAAATGAGTGCAATTATGCGGTAGTTAGAGCATTCTTTGGCAGTGCCCTTCTTTGGGATTGGGATGTAGACTGATCTTCTCCAATCCTCTGGCCACTGCTGAGTTTTCCAAACTTGTTGGCATATTGAGTGTAGCACCTTAACAGCATCATCTTTTAGGATTTTAAATAGTTCAGCTAGAATATCATCACTTCCACTGGCCTTGTTGTTAGCAAGGCTTTCTAAGGTACCATTCTTTCTAAGAAAATACTTTCTAAGAAAATGGTACCATTTAATAAAACAGAACCTCTCTTTTACCAGCATCAATCCCCGTTAAAAATAATTGGGCAACTTCAGAGCAGGAAAGACGAACTGTGGCTTTTTGTTTGTTTCCATTTTGCAGATTAAAGAAAACCTAGCTGAAATTTGGGGCTCTGGTTTCCATTGGGGCACATCAAAAGAGGTCAGCGTGACACTGCGAGTTAAAGTTGCCTGTGAGCATGTGGTTTCACCCATTTCCCAAGACATACAAAATGCTTATAAACTAGGACCTGAACTAAAAAGATAAATAGTAACATAAAAATGACATGAGGAAATTAAAAAAGGGGGGGGGAATCCATTTGAAAAATTTGTCACATCAATAGCTTACATAGTACTTTCCAAGTAAGCCCATTCCAGTAATTGCCCACTGGAAGCCAACTCTTCTTTCCAGTTACATGCATTTATTATCAGTTAAAATAAATATAAAGTTAACAAAAAAAAAAAAACTGGATCACCTATGTAAGTTCTCTGGTTTACTTGACTGCTTCTGCTGCACTGCCAGTTATTTCAGTCTTTCGGAAACATTCTCTAGCCAGTGCATGATCCATTTGCAACCATCGGACATAACCGTTACTATGAGGAACACAGATTTATTTTGTGCAAAAAGAAAAAGAGGGGTTTTTTTGGAAGGGGGGAAAGAAGTAGTCTCTGCTCCACTGGTAGAACCACCTACGAAGTGAGTTTTGAATAGCTTGGGGGAGAAAATCTTCGCCTCAGATACTTTAGGAAGTAGAGGGGAAGGCAGCTGACCAGAGTGATTACTGACACCTTCCACAAGAACGATAAGGTTGCAATGAAGTAAACATCTGCAAGAGAAGAAAGAGAGAATGGTTCATATAGGAGGCATGTTGAGGGGGAGGAAGGAGAAGAGAAACAGACATCAAAATATGATCAACAGAACAGAGCTGTATGCATGCACTGTAACTAAATAGCAAGCCATGCAACTTTATTTATTTATTTAATAATATGTAATAAAAAGGTAAAGGACCCATGGACAGTTAAGTCCAGTCAAAAGCGACTATGGGGTGTAGCACTCATCTCGCATTTCAGGCCGAGGGGCCTGGTGTTTGCAAACAGCTTTCCGGGCAGTGCCAGATTTACCTATAAGCTAAACAAGCTATTGCTTAGGGCCCCACTCTCTTCCCCCCACCCCCAATATACTTCTTCTTAATTGTATTGCACTATTAATATATTTCTAAGCTGAAATTGTATTTCATTTCAACAATTACTTTGATAAAATACATATTTAGTTATGTGCAAATGGCTTCAGATACCTATTAGGTCCATAAATTACCATATAACATATATTCAACACAAAAAAGCAACAATTTGTTGTTGGCAAAGGACAGCTGGACATATAATGGGCCCTATTAGCACCTCATCAAACCTAAATCTGGCCCTGTTTCTGGGTCATGTGGCCAGCATGACTAAACCGCTTTTGGCGCAACGAGACACCATGACAAGTGCCAGAGCGCACAAAAATGGCATTTACCTTCCCGCCGCAGTGGTACCTATTTATCTACTTGCACTGGTGTGCTTTCAAACTGCTAGCTTGGAGAGAGAAACGGGAGCTCATGGATTCAAATTGCCGACCTTCTTGTCGGCAAGCCCCAGAGGCTCAGTGGTTTAGACCAGTGTTTTTCAACCACTGTTCCGCGGCACACTAGTGTGCCGCGAGATGTTGCCTGGTGTGCCGTGGGAAAAATCGAAAAATTCAAGAGAATTACTTTATATATAGTCCATATAGGCACAGAGTTAATTTTTTTAACATTTTCTAATGGTGGTGTGCCTCGTGATTTTTTTCATGAAACAAGTGTGCCTTTGCCCAAAAAAGGTTGAAAAACACTGGTTTAGACCACAGCGCCACCCGCTTCCCTATTTAATAAACATGCTCACTTCAAGGAGTCCAGCTGTACATTTAAAGCTAACTGAAATCATTTTACTACCCAAAAGAAAGACGGGCTTTTGCAGGTGGTTCCTCTACTTTGGCAGCTTAACTGGAGTACAACTGTGAGGTTCAACTTAGAAATATTAATGAGAAGCCACCAAAATGTGCCCCCTCCCAAGCACAAGACTTCAGTGTGGGCCAGGAATTTTTTTTTTTTTAATACAATGCAGATATAAAAAGGAACACATTAAGGGCTCCAGTGCATTTATTACAGTGTAGCTGTTGTTTTAATACAGCCTTTCATGTGTTTATTGTTGGGATGTTTAAAGGTTGGCATTTTTTGACCCTTAAATAATTACTTTTCAAAATTTCCATGTGTAGCATGGTTTGTTAAGTGTATTGTTCTGCTAAATATATTATTTTTTAAAGCAAATACAAGTTCAAAGAAAGGAATAATGGAATGGAATGCTCACACTGGAGTTTTCCTCCAACTTTGAGGGGACATTTATGTATATTATGAACTTAACATTGGAAAATGCCACATTTTCCTGGAAGTCCCATTCATAGCAACAGGGCTCACTTCTGAGTAGACATGTATAAGATTGTATTATTAGAATACAGTATCAGAAGTACTTTTCTTAGCTTTTTTTTTTAAAAAAACACAAATTTGAGAAGAAAGCACGGCCCCTTTTCAAAGCATACTTAAATGCCCTTTAAAAAAGAATTAAAACTGGGTGTAAACATTCCACGAACGAATTTCATCAGTTCCACTCTGATGAAGTAGCTAACTGCCTAAAGTGCTGTTTCAATAAAATAATTTCAGGTTAGCTGTAAAAGTGGAAACGGATCCTCTTAAAACAGCAATGCAATCATACTAAAATACAGTATACAATTTTTTTTAAAAAAAATCAAGCTTCCATATTTAAAACTTGACTGCTAAAATACGACAACAATGTTACTTATACTTTGAATTTATAAATGAAAGTTGGTAACCAGTAGCAAGTTTTCAGTCTTTGCAGCAGAAAGCAAACACTTAAAAGTTGAAAGTGAACTGACAAAAGCTTCACGCTAAGGCCTCCAAAGTGGGGGGGGGGTAGTGAATCTTCAAAGTTGAAGTTCTGGAAACTCAACTTTTAATTCAGCATTGACAGCTGCATATTTTGGAATGGAGGCAGATATATTGTTTCATTGCAATTTTAGACCGCTCTGCAAATTAGCAGTTATTTTCCTTACGTTTCCCCCTGCTCTGTCAGCCCTTCCATTACTTCCTTTTTTCCATTTCCACTGAAAGATTAGACTAATAATGGATGCAAAAAAAGAAGAAGACCTTAGTAGACTTTTCTATATTACTACAATAAGAGGGCTATTGTTAGCCATCTCTGAGATCTGTGGTGAATTCTCATGGTGGTGGCCCCATGCCTCGGGAATAACCTTCCCTCTGAAGTGTGTCTCACCATGAACCAGTTGTCATTTCATCATCAGCTGAAGACTTGCCTTTTCGCTCAGGCCCTTGGGTAAGGGAGAGGTACATTGGATTGGATTTCTATTGTGGCTGGTGTTTTATTTGTATGGAAATTGTGTTTGCTGCTTTTAAATATGACCGTTTAATTTTAACTGCCTGTATTTTGGCACCTTTGAATGAAGGGTGGCCTTTAAACATAGTAAGCAAATGAATCAAATATGTTGGCTACTGTGGGGAACAGGCCTCTGGTCTGGTACAGGAGGGCTTTACTTATGCTAGTGTTTTTATAGGAAAGGGGTGACTCCTCTGCAAAAACTCACAACAGCAGCTTATGACTGCCCATCACCATCTTGACCTATCAATGGGCTAATGAACAAAATTGACTGCGTTGCTCAGAATTTTCAGTCTTGTAGATCACAGGTTTTCTACATCTGCTCAAACACCAATTCATCTCTTTCTTTGCCCATTACAATTCATGGGTTTGCAGTTGAACATTTGGAGAGTGGGGTGGAGATTCCACTGGCACCCTGCTTGCTTTCAATACTGAAGACGGCCAATTCTTTAATTCTAGCTGCCCTAGAGCCCGTGCCCTAAATCCATTTCCGGAAGTACCTTGGCTTCCAGAACTAGCCCTGGCTTTGCATTTGACCGAGGGAGTTTTGAGAAATTCAGAGCAACGGCTATTACCAATGAACTCGTGCAAGAAGACCAGCGAGGCAATGTAGCAGGAGAGGCTGAGCAGTTCTGCCACGATCATGAGCCAATGCCATGTCTGGATTGTCAGCGCCACCATCAACAGCTCCGTGAGGATCAAGGAAGTGAAGGAAATAGCCACAATGTGGACAAACTCAGATTCAAAGAGCAGCAATGCGCCGTACATAATGATGCTGCCTGCAAGTGGACGGCAGAGAAAGGAGGGGTTAAATAAAATACAATGGGTTGGATCCAGACTTTGAATGCTCTCCCTCAATGATTTGAGGGACTTGTTAGTCAGAGCTATGACTCTTCCATGAACAAGAAAACAGAAGACTTCCTTCCTTCCTCTAGCTCAGGCATAGGCAAACACAGCCCTCCAGATGTTTTGGGACTGTAACTCCCATCATGCCTAGCTAACAGGACCAGTGGTCAGGGATGATGGGAATTGTAGTCCCAAAACATCTGGAGGGCTGAGTATGCCTATGCCTGCTCTAGCTGCTAGACAGTGTCTTAGTATTATACAGTAGCTGTAGAGTTTTCAAACCACATTATTTATTATTAATTATTATTATTATTACCACCAATTATATTATTAGCCAGCATAATACACCAGAGGCGAGGAACCTTTGGCCCTCCAGATGCTGTTGACTATGACTCCCATCATCCCTGACCATTGGGCCATGCTGCTAGGGTAAATGGTCCAGCATCATCTGGATGGCCACAGGTTTCCCCCTTCTGACATATTATCCTGGGTAACCTTACAAGAGCCCTGCAACTAGGTAGACCTGTAATAATATTCACACACTGAAGGTGGGGGCAGGTTAGGCTGAGGGAGAGAGACAGGAGCTTGACCAAGATTTCTCAGTGCGTTCATGGCTGTGGTGAGATTTGAAGCCAGTTTTAAGCATGCTAAGAAGTCTCAATGAACTGAGTAGGACTTATATTCAAGGAAACATCTTTTTTTTGAGAATGGTTAGGGAGAGAAAGACTGAGAATCACTTTGCATCCTACTTCTGGCTGATCTGAGAATAGCTACACAACGTCCCAGATCCTCAGCTGCAGACATAACTCATGTCATCAGCATGAGTAATCTGCACTGATGACTAATCCACAGACATCACATTATGCTTGTTTGAAGAACAATTCTACCAGTGACTCAAGATCAAGCCATAAAACACAGACCCGGGGAGTAAATTTTCCACCATCTGGGTACTGCTCAGTTTTGGGCCATCCCTGATCTTGAGCGATAGCTACTAGCCAAAATTGCATGGTGTGATCCATCAAGGGGTGAGGTCATCTGACCAACAGAATGTAACAGGAGAAGACTCTTGGCTTGGAAAGCTTTCCCACGATGTCTCACTCTTTCTGACTGTCCGGGAGCTGTGTGATCTCTGCAAAGGCCAAGACACTGCTCTATAGTATTGATTTAGCCCTTGATAAGTACCAGTAATTGCTGTTGCAGCCAATTCTTCCCTGACCCTCTTAAAATGTAATATATTCCTGGTCCTCCTTTTCCAATTAAAATGGCAATCAATAAAGTGGATACAACTTAGCCCCTTTGAATGTGAAGTTAACTGGTGGACAATGGCTGCTATGAAGAGCTAAGGGTGCAGAACAGCTTCCTGGGAAACCACTATGGACCCCCCCCCCCAAAACACTCACTTTTTTGTGACAAGCTGTCAGTTATTTCCCAAGTTTGAGGTCATGGCACTCCTTTCTCAAACTTACATTTATATCCCACCTTTCCTCCAAATAGGTCAGAGCAGAAAACATGTACCCCCACTCCGTGAGGTAGATAATAATAATAATAATAATAATAATAATAATAATAATAATAATAATAATATTTGTATTCTGCCCATCTGACTTTGTTGCCCCAGCCACACTGGGTGGTTTCCAACATATATCAAAACATAATAAAACATTAAGCCTTAAAAAGGGCTGCCTTTAGGTGTCTTCTATAGGTTATATAGTTATTCATCTCCTTGACATCTGATAGGAGGGTGTTCCACAGGGTGGGTGACACTATTGAGAAGGCCCTTTGCTTGGTTCCCTGTAGCTTCACTTCTCACAATGAAGGAACCGCCAGAAGGCCCTCGGAGCTGGGCCTTAGTGTCCGGGTTGAAAAATGGGGCTGAAAACGCTCCTTTAAAGGTCAGCACCAACCAGTGTTAGAAACAGAGAAACTGAGATATGAAAGCTAGGAGCTAAATGGCACATTAAACCTAGGTTATGGGCGCAACAACAGAATGCCTAAGCATGCTTTTTTATAACAAGTATACAGTGCTGAAAATGAATGAACTGCAGCTAAAATATTATGTTCATTTTTCCACATGGTCCACTCCTTCCCCTTATTCTTAAGAGGGTCTCTTCTCTGGTCTTCAGAGAGTAGCTGAAAGTGGAGAGGCAGAAACAGGTCCTCCTTTCCTTCCACTCTGCAGTTTCAATCTGAAATATTAGGCGCAGAGCTCAGAAACTGCTCACGCTAATTAAATTCCCCGTGGCAAAATGCGCCTTGAACAATGGGAGTTTCGAACAATGCCACCAACACTTTGAATTTTGATCGGAATCGTACTGGGAGCCAATGTAGGTCTTTCAGTGTAGGCTTTTCAATGTAGGCCAAGAATGAGGGACTGGCCCAAGGTTACCCAGTGAGTTTCATGGCTGAGTGAGGATTTAAACCCTGGTCTCCCAGGTCCAAGTTTGACACTCTTAACATCTATACCGCACAGAGTAGGGATGCATGGAGAGTGCTAATGATGACCTGGACATGGCACAGTAGGGTTCAATAGGAGCCTCCATAGAAAGGCATCACGAGCAGTTCACTTAGGCTGTAGCAGAAGCAGTAAGCTCCGTGCGCTCTGTGCTACTGTGACTGGTTTGCTGGAGGAGGCACCTGTTGGCTTAGTCTTTTCTGAGCTGCACTGTCATTCCTGACAATGGCCAGATGGCGGTATTAGAATGGACCACTCAACAGAGGTCAGGTGATGTAAGAGCCAGATAGGCTTGGTTCCTTGCTGATCATGGCTTGGTTCCTTGGCCTCATTGCTCAGGTAGACACAGGAGACTGAGCTGCTCTTGTCTCCAGACCACCACCCTGACAGCCCCTCTGCACGCTGCTCTCTGCACATGGAGGAAGCAGGATTGCAGCCAATGTCTGGGGAAATCTGAGAAGCCAGAAGGAAACTGAGCAGGACTTCCAGTGGTCAGGGAATGAGCATGTGTTTGTGTAGATATAAATCTCTGCAGAGCTCATTGCCTCTCTTCCAAACCTGTAAAAACCAGAATTTATTATGCACAAATATTCAATTTAGTAGATTTGCTTATTCAAGTCAGTGTTTGTTGTTTCCACCAAATCTGGGGAAATATGAGATTTGAACAATTCATTTCAAACAATTCACTGAGAGGTACCTGGACGGACAGTCTCTTACCTTGGTAAATACTTATCAAAACCCATATCAAAAATGTCTTGTATGATAAGGGCCTTCCCTAAAGAAATGAAAAAGGACAGGAAAACAAAATGAACGTCAGTCAGATGCACATTTCTGTACGTGATCTTGAGCATAAACCTGAAGACAATAGATGAAAACACATCACAAGTTGTATCAAACCTTCAGAAGATCTTTGTAGAGTTCTGGGTACAGCATGGCAACTTCTGATTTGACATCTTTGTCCAGAACTAAAGAGAACACTGGAAACATGGTATAGAGTGTAGAATACCTGAAAGCAACAACAGAAGAGATCCCCACTGATTTATTTCCACATAGATTCAACACCTCTTCTCCCACCTCGACAAACCCCTCAACAAATCTGACTGAGGGGTGGCAAACATAAGCATAAGGGAGACAGTCGTTTTTGTTGATTTCTACATTTCTCTATGGCTATGCTGTGTCTCGTAACTGATTGTTAATGGCCACTTAAAGGGTTTGGGTTCGACCCAGGATGAGATCAGCAATGAAGTTTAAGCCTTTTATCACCTCTCCTCCTACACGGAGGGTTGTATCAAATGCAGCACCAAGTAACTTGTTAAGGCAGTGCAAGGATTCTTGCTTGCACAGTAGAACTTCCCCTCCCTCGCCTTCTTTCCTACAAACCACCTAAATCTGTTCTGGGGGTTCCCCTACCCCTGGAGCAGGATGCACACACGGGGAGGAGAGAGGAGGGAAAGCTCCATTGTACAAGCAAGAACCCCTTCGCCAACAGAATGAGTGCATTGGATACCACCCAGAGCTTCTTTTTAAAATGTTTCCAGCTAATAGACACCACCATATATATATATATATATATGAGAGTTCCATGCTCAGGCATGCATTACTAATTTCATTTCTGCCAAAGGCTAATAGCCCGGATCCCAAATTCTGGCTAATCCACAATCCCATGCATAGTGAGTTTCCCTGTCTCTATTATCAGTGTACTGCATAAAATAATTGGAAGGCACAGAAAATGCATGGGTGTCATTTCACAAATGCATAATTAAACCCCACAAAACCCTCATTTTAAAAACAGCCTTGAACATTCATATTCCAGGAGATGGAAGTGCATGCTTCAGGAAAGGAAAAGCAAAAGTGAAATGAAAGCTCATGTTATAAATAGGATATCATAGGAATTTGCCACTCATACCAATACTGTCTACTCTGACTGGCAGTGACTTTCTACAGTCTCAGGCAGAAGTCTTTTCCATTGTCTTGTCACCTGACACCTTTAAATGGAAATGCCATAGATTGAATCCCCCCCCCCCAGTCATGTCTCCTACTGCTGAACTACAACCCCACCCTGAGGCTGGTGTCCAAGAACAGCTTCACATCTGAAATGCATCTCTCTCTCTCTCTCTCAAAAAAAGTGCAATGTGTTTTATGTGCGATCTAAAAGCATAAATGTGGCAAACACATTTGCAAAGCATAGATATCACACAGAGCCACCCATCAGGGGTTAGAACTAGCTGCACCTCCCTGGCAAAAACAGACTTTGAGGCAAATTTCGTTGTGCTGCTGTGAAATGTGTGATGTTGTCTAAGACACAGGCCCTAACACTGAAAACCAATGTTTGCCAATGCTCAGTTTTAATTCTTCTGCTACAATGACAGACCTTAGACCAGAAACATGTGAAGTGGGGTACATGTATCTGTTGTGCTTTCTTGAATAAAAAAAGGGCTCATGTTAGAAAAGCGTTGGCTTCCCAGGTTAATTTACTAGTTTTAAAATTTATATCCTGCTTTTCTTCCAAAAGAGGGACCTCTGAGCAAATTAAACCATTTCTTCCTGGCCCTCAAATAAAAGCTTCTTCCTGGTCCTCAAATAAAACTGGCCCTAATAATATCCACGTGCTTATCGTGATTAATCGCTGCTCTGAAAATGTGAGCCTTCAAAGTCTCAACTCTTATTCTGATAACAGCAGCTATAGCAGGAAGGAAGGCAGTCCGCATTTTAGACGGCGACACATGAGGATGTGAACGCTTCCAGACATACGAGGATTTCAAAACTAGCCTCCTTGCATTTCAGACTTCCTAGTCACATATTGGGGGGGGGAGTGTTTGGTTCTTACCCAATAATGAGGAAGCCCTGGTAGAGGGGGACGGATGCAAAGTAGAATACCGAAGAAAAAACAGCCTACAGAACAAACAAAAAAACGGGAAAGACTCTTTAGGCTTCAAAGCAAATATGTGTTCAACAGCACTGATCCATCCAGGCGGCTCACATGGCAAGAGGAATCCTGTGGCAATTCACAGAAGCAGAGCAAGATTGGAACTCGCCACTTGGGGACTGAAGGCAGACGTGTGGCTTCTTCCCCCATCACACCCAAAGAGCTAAAAGTGATTTGAAGAAGGGATTGCTGCTCATGGCATTTAAACACATCCCACTTTAGCCCCTCGCAAAACAGGCAATGTAATGTATATAGTTTCAAAAAGCTACAATGCTTATTTGACAATGCATGATTTTCATTTGATGCATTTTGTCAGACAGCCTGAGTACTTGGTTTTCAATGAACACTAATTACATATTTTCTTTGCAGTCTGTCAGCTGTGGGCTTTAAATCAGGGATGGGGAATCACAGAATTGTAGAGTTGAAAGGGACCACAAGGATCATCTAGTCCAACGTCCCGTAGTGCGGGGATCTTTCACCCAACATGGGGCTCGAACCCACGAACCCAAGATGAAGAGTCTCATGCTTTACCAACTGAGCTCTCTCTCATCTGTGGCCTTCCAGATTCTTGGACTCCAGCTCCCATCAGCTGGTCAGCTAGCATGGTCAACAGCCGGGAATGGTGGAAATTATAGTTCAACAACAACTGCAGGGTCCTACATTGGTTTTCCCGATGTACACACCCATTCCACTTTTTTTATATATATAGTTTGAAAATCCTACAATGCCTGTTTGAAAAGACCACAGCTGACAAAGAAAAAGGTGCTCTCATGCGCTGGATTTAAAGCAGCACCTCTCAAACTATCTTAATTCTTAAAAAGCTATTTTTTCCACACGCGGAAGACTCAACGTGAGCTGAGCTAAAGAGGTAGCAAGCTGTACTTTAATCACAGAACATACAGACTTATGTTCTGAGTTCCATCCTACCTATTCTCTCTCTCCTCAAAAGCAATTACTCCCATTGCCCATCATCTGACACATGCTTAAGTATCCTGATGAACAACAGGTCTGAAGTTTCTTTGAGACGCAAAAAAGGTCATTGATGTTTTCGCAGAACTATTTGGACACCGAATTCAAACTCTGTCTCACTGTTGGCACGCACACAATCGTTCAAGATATACAGAGCCTTCACAGCTGGCCTTCAGGTACTATTGGGGGGGGGGAGAGGGGAATGTCTATTTTCAAGTTTTTGGTAAATTAAAAAGCAGAATTCCACCAATGACTTCACTGGAGCTTGCTCCTAGGTAAGCAGGAATAGGAATACAATCTGCCTTTATGCAATTGGTTCTTGAATTTTACTGTTCTAGATTATAGGCTACCTTGTTGGACTTATTTTTAGGTGGGAAACAAAATTAAATATCCATTTACAGTGGATAGTTGTCAGGGGATATGGCTATCAATGGCTACTAGCCATGATGGTTATGCTTTGTCTCTGCTCTTGCAGGCAGCATGCCTTTGCAAATACCACTTGCTGAGAAGAGTAAGTGGGAACAGCACTGTTTCATCTGGATGGCCCTTGTGAGAAAAGGATGCTGGACTAGGTAAGCCTTTGGTCTGATCCAGTCATCTTGACATTGGGCAGGTGGATCCATGACTCTGCTCCACCACTACAGGAACAGATAGGGCCAGCCCCAAGCCTTTGCCAACCACAACCCGTTACTTATTAACTAATGTAGATCTTAATCGGGTTACTGACTGAAAAGCTTAAACTTTGCAGCTCCAATAAAAATAAGACACATTTTCAGTTTTAACAGAAGCAAAATGCTACACTGAATCAACTTCAGAGCAAAGTAAAATTACCATTTTTAACTTCTGGACATCAGTCGTCCTCTCTTAAAGAGGGAGAAGAAAAGTGAAGATGGCGTGGCGTTACTTACCTGCATTGTACTGATACACAAGCTTCTGTGGATCACAAACTGGCTGAGGGCTGCAGATCTTTTGTAGCTGTTCCGTCCATGCACCATCAGCAGCCGGCCCAGATGCTTAAACTGAGTGATGGAGAAGTCTGCTGCGAGGGAAGCTTGCTTTCCTTCCTAGGTACACCAAGAAATAATGAAGAAAAGCAACAACCTATCAGACCACAAGATAGCAGGAAAACATATCCTGCCATAGGGGAACAGATACAATCCTAATTCTGTGGCACCTACCTCTCCCTTTCTTAGCTGGAGTGCCAGCTGTGGTCAGGTGATTAAGCCCTGCTTCATATGCCCTCATTATGAGAGGTTAGAGCTATAAAAGCAAGATTCAGAAACTTTATCACAATGGCCCCAAGACTCTGCTACAGCATCCTTTGAGAAACAAAGTGGCCATCTCTGGCTCGTTTACGAAAGGGCAATAAGACTTTAAAAAACAATAGATTGCAGATATATGTCTAATGTGCTGTGCAAGCCTATGTGTGTTTACTCAGAAGTAAGTCAAACTGTGTTCAGTGGGGCTTACTCCCAGGTAAGCATGCACATATTTACAGCCTTAGTAGTGTTTGGTCCATTTTTCAGTTATTATTTACTGCTTTGTTTTATGGTTAGATTTTTTTAGTCCACCCTGCTTCCAAAGAGATTAGGTTGGTACACATCACTGTACCCTTTCATCCTCACAACCACACAGAGAAATAGGTTAGGCCTGCAAAACTTGTGATCTACCAAGCTGAACTCTACCAAAATTGCTACCAAGCCAGCAATGAAGCACAGGAGCTCGACAGAGCAGAACAGACCTCGTGCTTTTGCTCCTTGTTTGCATTCACAAACTCTTGGCAGGTCATAAAATGTTCTAGGGTTGCACATTTACCAAGTGGTATCTTAACGTGGGAAACATACATCACCATGGGCAGAATTGACTTTCTCAGGAGGAGAATTTTACCGTTCCAAAGCATGGCTTGTTTGGAAGCTGTTAACCAGAGTTTCCTGGTTTGCACGCAACAAGAAACTATGGTTAACTGTGGCTTCCTGGCCTGTTTCTCCACATGTACGCAAGGAGGGAGTGAAGGAGCTGTGGAGGGTGCATGGAGCTTATGCATATCCCAACTTATTCAGTAAGGATTTCATCACGTAAACTAGGTCAGACACTCATTTCATCCCTTTTAGCAAAACAGGTTCCCTGTGTGTGCATTAGTTATTGATATAATTGTTGGCTTAAAACTAAAATGGTGCCAGAGAGAGAGAGAGAGAGAGAGAGAGAGAGAGAGAGAGAGAGAGAGACTCACCTTTCCTTCAACCCCAACACCACAATCTGCCTCTTGAATCATACTGACATCATTCCCACCATCACCTGCAAGAGGCAACAGAGAAAAAGACCATGGAGAATCTTGATGGAACACCAATCTTTACTTGCAGCTTATATTAGACTGCAGGGCAGTTCAGCTTGATCACAAAAGAGCCTCCATTCTGGTATTAATGTGCTAAAGCTGCCTTGCAGCATTTTTGTAGAGCAGGAGAGTGCAAGCACTGGTGCTAGAGATGGATTCCTTGCTTTGGTGCATGATCAATGAGTTTATCTCATATTGTCTGGCTAATAAAGCAAAGGTAAGTGACCCAAGGTAATGATTTCTGTGCTTCTAGTTAGCAAGTGATAGAGAAACTTGCATATATCGCTTTGCAGCACGATACACAAGTTTGAAATGCCCATGGCAGCAGGGGGGGGGGGAGAGGCACAAAATTGTATGTTATCAGGGACCTAGGCTGTGGTAAACCTCCTTGCCCTTATAAACCCAGCCACTGAGAATCAAGCCCGCTCTTGCCAAACCTTCTTGATCATACTAGAATATGGTGAAATATGGGGGTGGGGGGTGGGACCAGAACTGAAGCCTCAAAGGGAGGCAGAGACAACGACTTCCTTTGAAGTTACAGCATCTTCTGCTTTCCAGCTGTAGAGGGAGCCAAACCTCCTTGGAGACATTCATCACCCAAGGGAGAATGGCTTTTATTTATGTAGTCTATGCTGGGAGGTGCCTGTTTGTGTGTGCAGGGAGCTAGGTAAGCCTGAGTGGATGTGCATGGTTGATGGGGACCTCTGGCAGTATCTCTCGCACCTCATGGGGTGCTGTTCCAGAAGGTATCTGACCATTGTAGGGGATTTCAAGGGGAGCCAGGTGGGTGCAACCTGAAGGTGTAAACTGAGAGCCCCCAGAAACATGGCATTTAGATCACAGCCACTCTGTTCTCTCAATCTCTCCAATGAAGATAGGTAAAAAATAAAACCACCCAAAGATGCTGAGCTGGAAAACGAAGCTGGAAGTGACCTACCCACAGCACAGGTCAGCTTCCCAGTTCTCTCCTGGAGCAAGCGCACAATCTGAGCTTTCTGTGTTGGGGCGCATCTGCAGCAGACCACAGCTGGGCACTGGCAAGCCAATTCCATAAACTCATACTCGTAGTATTTCAAGCACACCTGTTCCACAAAACAGATAAAATAGTTACGTGGGTATAAACATTCCCCACCACCACCAGCAGCGCACCTGCTGCAATGGCTACCACAACAACCACATTCTCACCTCCAAGGAATCGCCAGAAATCACTAGGGCACAGTCGTGCTTGCGGCGGAAGGCATTGAGTTCCAAGTGAGCTTCTCCACGATTGGTGACCTAGGAAAGAGCAAACAGATAACCACAGGCACTCAAAATCATTCCAAGCAGATTGCTAAAACGAACTTGGAAATCAGACTATTATTATTATTATTATTATTATTATTATTATTATTATTAAAATAGATGCTATGCACGATTGCATGTCCAGGAAGTCATTTGGATCACAACCTCTGCATCACTGTTCCCTAAACATTCATAGGCTGCACTTCAAGAACACTTACTCCTAAGTAAGTTCCACTGAAATTAGCAGGACTTTGTTTGGAGCATGGATACTTTTAGTATTCTATATGTTTTTCTTGGGTTTTTTATTATTTTGACTTTCTGTAAGTTGCTTCGGGACTTCCCCCCAAAAAGAAATAAATTCACATTAATTAATTTATTAATGAATAATAAACATGCACAGGATCAGGCCACTGAAATGGATTAGTCAGACTCATCCATATGTCAATATTGTATTGAACAAAATGAGGACTCAAGCTACTGAGGAGAAATTCTTCTAAGGTAATAGCCACACTACAAACCAATAACACTTTCAACAGGCATTGATTGCCTCCAAAGAACCCTGAGAATTGTAGCATGCTGAGCTGAGAATTCTCTTGGGTGCTTCTTAACTTTCCCCTCGCAGAACTACAATCCCCAGCGCTCTGTGGAAAGTGAGAGTGCCTATTAAACCAGTTAAAGATGGCAGTGTAGAAATGCCATGAGATGGCTTTTCATGCAGAAGGTCCCATTCCACATCTCCAGTCTACAAGGAACAAGTAGCAAGTGATGTGAAAGCCCTCTGCCTTAGGCAATATTGAGGAAAATAGGGTGGCTTGCTATGGTCCCTTATTTACTGCACAACTCTAGGAATTCACAGTAAAACGCTGATGGATTTTCCTGAGGAATAAAATCGCAAGCTGCTGGGGAAATGTTGAGAACTGAATTCAATGTGAGAGGAGAGAGAGAGCTGAAACTCACAAATGTGTCTATCTTAAGGTAAAGGTAAAGGGACCCCTGACCGTTAGGTCCAGTCGCGAATGAGTCTGGGGTTGCAGCGCTCATCTCGCTCTATAGGCCAAGGGAGCCGCCGTTTGTCCGCAGACAGCTTCCGGGTCATGTGGCCAGCATGACAAAGCCGCTTCTGGAGAACCAGAGCAGCACACGGAAATGCCATTTACCTTCCCGCCGGAGCGGTCCCTATTTATCTACTTGCACTTTGACGTGCTTTCGAACTGCTAGGTGGGCAGTCTATCTTAGGCATGTTCAAAGTCCGTTTCGGGGGACTAATCCAGCCCGCCGGTCAGTTTAATCCAGCCCCTGTGGCAGTTTATTTCTTGGGGTAAAATCCCCCCCAAAAGCTCAACAACCTTGGGGTAAAATTGTAAAAAAAAGAAAAGAAAAAGCACAAGAACTCTGGGGTAAAATCCTTTTAAGAAAACCTCACGAACTTCAATCCTTAAAAAAGGCCAACAACTTTAGGGTAAAATCCTAAAAAATGGTCAACAACTTTGGTCGACCCTCATGCATGTTCACTTCATCAAATCTGGCCCTCTTTGAAAAACGTTTGGGCACTCCAGGTCTATCTCTACTAGTCAGGTCTCCTCCAGACTGTCAGTATTTTGTAGGAGGGATTCCAAGCTTGGTATGGGGAACTTTTGGCCCTCCGGATGTTGCTGAATGACAACTCTTGTTGGCCATGCTTACTGGGACTGATGGGAGTTGTGGTTCAGAAACATCTGGAGGGTCAGAGGTTCCCCACACCTGCCCTAGTGCAGCAAATCTACATTAAAAAAAAGGAAACAGACTTTGTGTCACTAGGAAAGTAATGGGGAAATGCATTGAAATGAATTACTGAATTAATTAACAGGAATGAATGAATGATTAACAGGAAGATGTATAAGCACCCCATAAACATGTCAGGATGAACGCTCATTGTTGTGTGACACTCCAACCCCAAAGCAAATCAGAACAAATATTCAATAATGACCAGATATAATCTAACCTCTGTGTACACTTTGTGTAAGCAAATCAAATAAATTGGAGGAGCCCTAAATTATCAGAACACAGGACCAGTATTGGCTTCTCCTTTTGAATCTCAGAACCTGCGTTTTTCTGAGCATCCTCGGAAAAGCATTTTCCACAGAGATTCCTCAAAGAGCTGGAGCTGAGCAAGATTAATGAAGACAGGAATTCTCAACCATATTTAAATTGGTCACTAGTTAGCAAACCTACTGCTCTGTGTTTTGCCTCTTAAGTTGTTACAGAAGGGTTCCAAATTCACTATGTCAACCGTGCCTGCAGGAAAGAAATCATTTTATCCCAAGAGGGGTAAACAAAGGAGGAAACGAGGGAGACTTTTTTTTTCAGAACGTTCTTTTCCCACTATTAATGTCCAACTTCGATGTACTCATCAGATGGGTCTAGGTGTTGTGCAAATGCAACGATGGTCAGAGGAAGATTAGGTCTGCATAATATACTCATATTTTATTCTAACTGCACATTGGGGCTGGTGTAAATTATTCCCCTTGATTCATAATGTAGCTCCGTGGACAAGTGCTAAGTAAGCTAGTTTTATTCATATTACTCACCAGTCTAAATATATGAATGTCCTGGGTCCTGGTTACCAGATGTGCATTCTTAGCTGTACACGTGGCTGTTTCTAGTTTGTCCCCTGTGAGCATCCATACCTACAATAAAAAAGCACCATTTAATATCCTGGAATCAACAACGATACAAAAAGGCATTCGACTAAATGCTTAGTTTGTAGGAGGTTTATCAGATACCCTATATTTATATTTGTACTGGAATCCAGGAAAATTGGTGTGTGTGTGTTTCAGCCACTTTGTTTTCACATTAAATGAATCAGTTTGAGCAACGGTCTCATTTAAAAATGGAATTTTATTTTAATTGGATCCAATAGCTGAGCTACACATTACACAGTGTGAAGCTGTAGAACTTGGGAGCTGTACCACTTCACAATGTGGAGCTGAGGGTGTGTGTACACATTTTTGTATCTTTATGGTCCAGCTCTCACTTCCATGCATCACTACTGAGAAAACCATAGGACCTTTGTACCACTCTCTGCTTTTTAAGATGTCTCTGCTTTTTAAGATGCTGTCTAGGTTTGTCATTGCTTTTCTCCCAAGAAGCAGGCGTCTTTTAATTTTGTGACTGCTGTCACCATCTGAAGTGATCATATATAACTTATTTGTTTTTTCCAATTCTGCTCCCTCTGGTGGCCATTTCAGTACAATTCACTGTTTCAGACTTTTTTTTTTTTTTTAAATTATTTCATACACCACCCTGGGGAGCCTCAAGAGAAGAATTGTGCTAGGTAAGGATTCAGTGCTGCGCAGATTTCTTAAGAGCACCAAAGGTAGGGCAAAGTGGTTGAGTTTGCTTGGCAACACTAAAGCAAACTTGATCACACAATATTTGCCTTGCTTTCCTGTGTGCAACAAAACAGCCCCCAATGAACATGGGTCTCCAAGATCATAGGTTGTGGCCCTTCTCTGGGTTTGCCACCATTGACAGGTGGGTTCTATGAAAGGGCCTTTTCATTGGTGGCCCCCCCAGCTTTGGATCACTCTCTCTAGGTAGGTTTACCTATCACCTACTTTGAAGTCTTTCTGGTGCCAGACCTTTATCATTTCTTCTGTTTTATCCAACTTTGGAACTTTTAATTCCGCTTTTACAGATGTGCTGCTTCAGCTAATTTTTATGTACAGGCACCTCCTGTTTTGTGCAAATTCAAAAAAATGCTCTACTGTGCATGTGCGGGCTGTTTTTGAACCCAGAAGAGGGCATGACAGGGTCAGGACAAGGCCATAACAGGGTGTAACAGGCTTATGCACATTCTGCCGACATGCACAATGACCAGAATGCAATCCTTGCATAAACTGGGGGGTTGCCTGTACAGTGGTACCTCGGGTTACATATGCTTCAGGTTACAGACTCCGCTAACCCAGAAATAACGCTTCAGGTTAAGAACTTTGCTTCAGAATAAGAACAGAAATCATGCTCTGGCGGCGCAGCGGGAGGTCCCATTAGCTAAAGTGGTGCTTCAGGTTAAGAACAGTTTCAGGTTAAGAACGGACCTCCGGAATGAATTAAGTATGTAACCAGAGGTACCACTGTATTTTAATTTTGTTGTAAGCCACTCAGATAATTTAACTGAACAGCAGGCAATGCATCTTTAAACCAACCAACGAACACTCTTCCTACTTTTTTTTGCTTCTGAACTCACATACTTGGAAAATTTCCAAACTTGAGAACGAAACACTCTCCTGAGTATCAAAGTGAGAGGCTAACAATGACAACTCTTCAAGCATTTACAGGAAACTATTTTTGTATGTGCCTGATAAAAACAGTTGTTATTTGATCCAAACATTTGGTTGTCAGGATGTCTCATTTTTCACAGCTCCCAAAGTTCAGTGTTCTGTGTGTGTGTGTGTAATTTTCTTTATTAAATTTTCTGTTTTACAATTTACAATGCTCATTTTTTACATCCTTAAGATATCAAGGACTTCCCATGCTTCATTTTACATATCGTAAATCCCTGCATATTTTACAAAAACTGTACCATTCAGTATTCCATTATTGCATCCATCAAAACATATTTGCACTGCTGAATTCATCTTAATGCTGCCAGCATTTTCAGCTGCAAAGGTTCGGGGTTCTGATTGCTGGGGAAATGCCCCCCTTTTCCCCCACGAACTGATGCTACAGTATCTCTCACTTTCTCTTGCCGCTGCACTGGAGGAACCAACGATGCTACGCTTTCCATTTGCGGTTTAGCCATACCTTCATGCCGGCATTTCTCAGTGTTTCCAGAGTAGGCCTGACATCCGCCTGCAGCTGATCCTCCACTCCAGTCAGACAGAGCAGCTCCATCTCCATCTCCAGGCTCTCGATCACGGTTGCTACCTTCAGGGAACGGTCATGGACGCTGAGCTTTGCTTGGACATAGCGTGCCTGGCAAGGAGAGACATAGCCAGTCGGTACGAGATCAATCACTTTGCACTTACATTTATTTATTTTTTCATGTATTTTGCCTTGTTGTATCTAGGTCTGGGTG
This sequence comes from Lacerta agilis, assembly GCF_009819535.1. Taxonomy (NCBI): domain Eukaryota; kingdom Metazoa; phylum Chordata; class Lepidosauria; order Squamata; family Lacertidae; genus Lacerta; species Lacerta agilis. The sequence goes on from NC_046317.1 coordinate 78,242,575, forward strand.
ATAAACTGATCTACGTTTCAAATCAGGCTTCGTCAAACTCGGCCCTCCAGATGCTTTTGGCTACAACTCCCATGATCCCTAGCTATCAGGACCAGTGGTCAAGGATGATGGGAATTGTAGTCTCAAAACATCTGGAGGGCCGAGTTTGAGGAAGCTTGGTTTAGATGGAGATATATCACGAGGTGGAAAACCAGATACCACTCAGCCCTAGATGTAGCTCAAAACTTCCCGGAAGACCCGTGGCAGTTCATTCGATTCAGGCAGGGAACTTTTTTCAGTTCAAGGCAGGGCTGGCCCACTCATGAGGCAAGTTGAAGTGACTGCCTCGGGCAGCAGGATCCACAGGGGCGGCAGATACCAGTGTAGATCTTTATTGCCCCCTTGTTCCTGACGTAGATCTTCACTCACCCCTTATTCCGTGGCGGGGAGGGAGGGGTGCCATTTTGTGGTTCGCCTCAGGTGCCAAAATGTCTTAGGCTGGCCCTGGTCCAAGGGCCACATTCTATTCTGGGGAACCTTTCAGAGGCCATATGGGGGGGGGGGTCAGAGGCAAAAGTGGGCGGAGCGAAAAAAGCAAACGATACCATCAATTTAAGACAAAGAAGGTGTATTATCAGAGTTCAAGGACACATTCCAGCCAGGCAAAAAGCACTCAGAGTGCAAGATAGGGTCACTGAGGGGTGTGGCCTGGGAAGAATCTCAAGAGCCAGACAGAGAGGCCCTGAGGGCCACATTCAGCTCCCAGGCCTGAGGCTCCCGACCCCTGCATTGGATGGAATGGAGAACCCCTGACAGAACAGGGTGGGAAATTGTTTCCCTCTATCCCATTACAGTGGTACTTGTACAATGACAATAAAGAAATCTTATTATCTTATATCTTATCTTATACCTCGAGTTACAGACGCTTCAGGTTACAGACTCCGCTAACCCAGAAATAGTACCTCGGGTTAAGAACTTTACCTCAGGATGAGAACAGAAATTGTGTGATGGCAGTGGGAGGCCCCATTAGCTAAAGTGGTACCTCAGGTTAAGAACAGTTTCAGGTTAAGAACGGACCTCCAGAACGAATTAAGTTCCTAACCCGAGGTACCACTGTACTCACTTGGCCTATGTCAACATGCAGGAGGAACACTGCAGGAAATACATTGGGTGGGGTAGCTGATGTGCTTTTAGCAATTTCCCCTCGCTCCCAAAGCCAGATGCGCAGAGACTGGCTAGGCCTGTGCTGTGAGATTCTTTATCTACTCAAAGAAGATGGGTGGGTGGTGAGCCAACTGGCTGCCATCCACGAGTTGATGTGGCCCCCCAGGCTGCCAGATGGCTGCTTTTGCTACAGACTAAGAGCACTGCCAGACCAGCACCTCTTGGTCGTATTTCATTTTTATTTCATCTTTGTCCTCCAGTGCCCTGGAATAAATTGTATAATACCATCAGCGATGGGAGCATGGAAGGCAATGCAGGAGGATAGAGACATCAAGGGGATGGGGAAAAGGAAGAGCCAAGAAAAAGAAGAGAGGCTGCCTTCTATGCCAACTTCCAAATGCCTGATGAAAACTTTTCTCTTCTGCCAGGCTGACGCAGGCAATTAAGGGCACATCCCTGCACAACAGTTAATTGATGTCTGCTTCTAACTCTTTTGTGGCTTTTAATTGCATGGTTTTACGTTTTTATTGCTGTAAACCGTGCTAATGACATAGCGGTGTACCAGTCCCCACTCTCAGCCTCCCTGATGTGGTCCTAAGGAAAGCAGAGCAATATGTTTGGCATCGGTTTGGCTGCAGGAGTTGCCGGAAGGAGGCGTACAAGATGCCACCCAACCACCTTAGGGGCTCCACTCCAGATTTGTGTAAGGCTTACTCCTTGACCTTTTTGTCTCCCGAAGATATCCCGCAAGGCAGCGGAGGTTCAGGATCAGAGGTTTCCTTCTCTTAGATGGGCTACCTTCCCAGGTTGATGAGTCTCACCTGCCTCTCACTTCCTGCCACAGCACGTGATGAAACTGCTTTCTTGACCATTGCACCCACTATCGGTCTCGTCTGCTCAATCCACCAGAGCCTGTCTTCGCATGCAGGGTAAGTCTCTAACTCACCAAGGGTTAAGACCCATCGGCTACCCTCAACTAGTTTAGCTGGGCCAGTCGAAGATGTTCCCAGGATGCTGCTGCTACTATTGCATACTGACAGCTTCCAGGTGAGAGCGAAGTACAATTTGGGGCCCAGAAGGAGCAAGACATGTCCCCCACCAGAGAGACTACCCCTTCCCTAACACCCCATACACCCCTGGACTACCCTGGTAATAAAGGAACAGGGGCAGCTAAAAACTTCTCTGCAGACAAGAACTTGCACCTCTTTCACCAAGTACTAAAATTGTACCTGAGAAAAATAATAATAATGAGAAAGTGGGATTAAAAAAGTGAAAGATCACAGGATGTGGTGTGGGCTGCTGCATCCCTTTCTCGTGTGAACATTGGCAGCCGAATTTGCAAAACGCTGCTGGCCTTATACACATCCTTGTTGTCGGAGGAGTGCCTTCAATGATATTTAAAGCTAAATAAGCCATTGTTTGGAGCGGCTAGAAATTCGCCTCTCCAAGTTAGGCTTGATGCTTGCCTCAAACCCAGCATTCCCAACCGCATGCCTATTGTCAATAGTCGAACTCAATGCTGAGCTTGATGTATCAATAGCCTGACTCGGTAGAAGGGAGCTTTGTATGTCTGTATGTTGAAGGTAGATCTCACACTTTTTCTCTCTCTCACACCCTTTTCTCATCCTTCCTTCCAGCTTCTGCATCAGGGATGAGGAACCCGTGGCCCTCCAGTTGCTGTTGCAACTTCTTGTGTCTGAATCAAGGAACTATCTGAAGAAGTGTGCATGCACACGAAAGCTCATACCAGGAACAAACCCAGTTGGTCTCTAAGGTGCTACTAGAAAGAATTTTCGATTTTGTTTTGAATCAAGGAACTCTGGCTTAAATGCCCATGGACAAAACAAGCTAATAAGTCAGGATACTAAGGAGAGGAAGAACACCCAGACACATCCACAACTTCACACATCATGCTTGACAAAGCTGCAGCTCAGTCATTCCCAAAGTGGATGGTACCATCCCCTGGAGGGTGGTGGGATTACCAGGGGGGGCAGCAGGAGGGGGTGCTGGAGGTGTAAATGACTATCAGATATTAAAAAGCTGGTATGGCTGGGTGAATTTCATCAATTTTGTTGTATTAAACTGGACAGTTTTCACTGGATTTTGAATGAATGTGCAATCGATCGTTACTGTTTTGTATTGTCGTCCTGTATTATTATCTTCCTTAGTGGGGCATTCAAACAGTTATTTTTATAAGAACAATGCTTTTCGTAAAGTAGGAGGCTCTAGGGTTGAGTTTATGGTACCAAGGGGGAAGCAGCCCCAAAAAGTTTGGGAACAACCACTGCTGCAGATGAACATCCAAACACTGCCACATAATAGATTCATTGGGATGAAAAAACACAGGGGGGAGGGAGAGAGAGAAAGGCTTTTGAAAACTGCTGTGCAAGTGACAATGTTCCTCTCTTAAAAGGCCAATGATTATAGCTGATATAATGTAAAAACAGCTCACAGCAATTTATCAAGTTGCGGGTGTGAAACTAGCTTCCTCCCAGTTTCACAACTGATAAGGAAGGAAGGCACAGCAGCAGACCAAGCCTGCATCTGAATTTTCAAATGTGCCATGTGGATGGAATGCTCATGTGGTCACCAGCTCATTCACTGTGGAATTTTGCAAGAGTTTCTTGCAGTGGCTGAGTAGGGGATATTGATCAGAACTGCCTACTGCTGGCTCCTGGTTCAAACTAGCAAATCCATTTGTCCCTTCGGAGCCTGACTCCTGCAGAGAAACAATTATGTTTGGGGAAAATAAAGTAAGTGAGGGTACTTCTGGGGCAGTTCTTAAAACATAGCATGTGTATTTGCCCCTATGCTACTCTGTCATTTTTTCCTGTAGGTTATTATTTATCTCTCATGGCCATCCAACAAGATGGAGCAGGACTCCTGGCATTGTTTCACCATGGAGCCGGACTCCTGGCATTGTTTGGGAGTAAACAGGGGGGGATATGCAGGATAAGATGGTCCTTAAGTCAACAGGGACCCAGAACATCCATAATTTTAAAAGTAAGAACAGGCACCTTGAATTGGGACCTAAAACAAATAGGCAAGCAAGTAAGATGACACGATACCAGAGGTAAACAAAACTGACTTACCTCAAAGTCTTGATACTGTTCCTCAGTCAGGGATTTCTTTGCTACCACAAGGACCCTCAGCCCTTCCCTTGCCATATTGCCACACTGCGGAGGAGAAATTGCAAATTTGGTCAGGTCACATCTGAAGCTAGGGATTGCAAACCAGAGATCCTTATTTCGTTAAAATGTTTGTGGGACCGATCCAGCCTCTGTGGGCCACTTCCACCTGTCCGTTACATTGACACCAGGTCATTCATCTTCCAAGGAGGAATCTTGAAAGACCTACATTGGCTCCCAGTACGTTTCCAAGCACAATTCAAAATGTTGGTGCTGACCTTTAAAGCCCTAAACAGCCTCGGTCCAGTATACCCTGAAGAAACGTCTCCACCCCCATCATTCTACCCGGACACTGAGGTCCAGCACTGAGGGTCTTCTGGGGGTTCCCTCACTGTGAGAAGCCAAGTTACAGGGAACCAGGCAGAGGGCCTTCTCGGTAGTGGCACCCGCCCTGTGGAACGCCCTCCCTCCCACCACATGTCAAAGAGAACAACAACTACCAGACTTTTAGAAGACATCTGAAGGCAGCCCTGTTTAGGGAAGCTTTTAATGTTTGATGGACTACTATAATATTTTGTTGGAATCCCCCCAGAGTGGCTGGGGAAACCCAGTCAGATGGGTGGGGTATAAATAACAAATAATAAATTATTATTATTACAGGTAGGTAGCCGTGTTGGTCTGCCATAGTCAAAACAAAATAATTTTTAATAATTTTATATTATTATTATTATTAGGAATGCCCTCTAAGGCTCTTGGTTGCCCCTTCACATCCACAGTTTTACCAACTCCCCTCTTGGCATGAGATGCGGGGCAGGTGGGCATGGCTGGGGTGTGTGTGTAAAATTAGGGCCCTTAGTGAGGGTTCCCCATGCCCAAGATAGGAGGAGATGGCAGTTTAGATTTCATAATTCTGTTCTTTCACTGAACTGTGTCATAACGTTTTGCAGCCTTCCCCATGGGTTGTGTGGTCCAAAATGTCTGGAAGGCTGCGATATTGCTACTATAGCTTCTGCAAACACAACTCGTTGTTTTGAGAAGCATCTATAATAGCTAAGTCACAGTCTCAGTCATTACCTCCCAAAGCAATGGTTTCCCCCGTGTTCCCTGTACCACTTGACAGTCATTGCACCATGTGTGACTTCCCACTGGTGCATTTCCATACCTCTTCCTCTAGCCAGTCATTGTATTGAACAATTCCCGCCATCACCACATCAGCCCCTTTCATGTAGAAGGTTATTTCCCCTGTAGATTCATCCTGGGAGGGAGGGAGGGAGAGAGAGAGAGAGAGAGAGAGAGAGAGAGAGAGAGAGAGAGAGGGAGAGAGAAGGTTCATAGACTATCTGTTCTAGTGCTAGGACTTAATACTGCTAATCCATGGTTGTCTGAACCAGGGATCGTGGTGGTTTAGCTCTGTCCACACCAACCACAAACTATAACCAAGGTTTGTCCTGTGATTTGCAGGTCATGGGTTGTAAACCATGGACCTAAGTTCAGATGACATGCTAAGTCAAACCATGGCTTGCAACAGCACAGCATCAGAACAACTGAAGAGGAGCAAAGCAAACACAATCTCCTCTCCCAGAGCCCATACATTTGCGCTAAGGCATGGTTTGGCTTAGGATGACATGCAACCCAGTCCACCCACAGTTTCTAGGGGTTACTACTAACAAGCATCATTAAATGGAATAGTTTTTTTTTTCTGCTGTGCCATTTGCGATTGCAGGAGGTTGCTCAGATGACTTGGTGCTCCTCCATAGAATACAATTAATCCCCTACCTATGCAAAACCAGCACATCAAAGGGGAGGCCTAGACTTCTCCCTGACATGCTATCTTTCTATGGATGAGGCGTTTGTTTCGAATGAAAGAGCACTCACTGACGTGAGCCCACGACTCCCAGAAGTCCCAAGCAGTACAATGAAGAAACAGGTTTAGCGACTCTCATCTTCTGTTTGTGAGAACCAGGCCTTTGTTAACAACAGGTGATACTGGCTTAAGTCCCAGGTTCATGTCAGATTCCCACCATCCTTCATGGGAAAGGTCACTCCTTTTTCCCTCATTCCAATCATTCTCATACCGAGCAGGAAAAAAACCACACATGACGACCAACTCATTTTTAGCTTAATACAAATTAACTACAACATTAATTTCCTTTTTATATGTTCACATTCAAAACTGGCAAATGTTAAATCACCCAAATAAATGAAAAAGATGCACATGTGTTCTGATTAAATCTGAATGGACCTGAATCTTGAGGTGAAATAGTGCACACTAGTGCCACCTTGTCTCATTCCTTGAAAGAGAAACCCCCTTCCTCCCCCCACATTTTTTTTCAGATGTGTGAAGAATCTTTCCCCGTGCTCTTGTACTTTGGGGGTGTAAAAAAAAAGTCATAATAATTAATTCTGTTGGTTGATAGACTGTCATATGGAATAGTACCCCACTCGCCACTTCATGTAAGGTTTTACTCACTTAAAAAACCCCACCTCAACTCCAACAGATTCTGGAAATCCAGTATCACCCCACAAATCTGTATTCACTGAACGTTAGAGCCAAAATATAAGGTTTTGGAACATTTTGAAAACTTCTGAGTTTCAAAGTTTGGACTGGCTTATGTTTAGTCAAATTTAGCTGACTGGTCTGCAGTAGCAGAAAAATGCTCTCGAGTAAGCAACCCATCTGCTTTCTCCTGTGTAGATCTCCTGGCTAAGAGGGAGCCAGCCTGAGACCAAGGGTTGTAGCCAATGCGAATCCTACTAAGAGGTGACCCATTTAAATTAAGGGACCTTAAGTGAGTCATGGAAGGGCAGATCCTGAAGATGGAAGGGCAGATCCTGAAGTTGAGGCTCCAGTACTTTGGCCACCTCATGAGAAAAGAAGACTCCCTGGAAAAGACCCTGATGTTGGGAAAGATGGAGGGCACAAGGAGAAGGGGAAGACAGAGGATGAAATGGTTGGACAGTGTTCTTGAAGCAACTGGCTTGAGTTTGGGCAAACTACAGGAGGCAGTGGAGGATAGGGGTGCCTGGCATGCTCTGGTCCATGGGATCACGAAGAGTCGGACACGACTGAACAACAACAACAAGTGAGTCATGCCTGTTAACTTTAGCGGGTCTACTCTTAGTAGGACTAGCACTGGCTACAACCTTAAAGCCTCTGCTTAAAAACAAATTCTTAGGTAGTATATTCTTGCCAATCTGCTAGATGAAAATGTAGGTATGTAATGCAGTTTACAGCACAGCAGCAGCTAGTTCATATTGGTGGCATGCCTGCCTCTACCCCAATTCATTCAAAAAGTCTAAGAAAGAGGGCAGCCAAAAGAGTTCAGGAGCCCAGGTAAAGCTTGTAGCTCAACATCAGCATCAAGAGTGGATGCTGAATTTGGAGCAAGGAACCAGATACTGTGAAAGACCCATCATGCAGTTAAGAATCATGGGCACTTTGGGAAGACTACAAAGTACGCAAAATTTGTTAGGCCTCCCTTTTCAATAGATACTGATGGGTGGAACTCTCTGTGCCCAATCCTTAACAGAGCCATGGCAACTTCCTTTCCTGCGCTGGGTGGCAGAGATCAGTTTTGAACAACAGTCTCTCTTTTAGCAGTTTGAAGTGTAGCTCTCTGGCCAAATCTTTTGTAAACTGAGCTCAGCCTGCAAGCTTCTGCAGGGCCACGATGTCCCACGGTTGCAACCCAGAACCAACGTAAGCATGCTTCAGTTGCCCACTGAAGCCAATGGCCTTGCAGCTGCTCAAAACTGTGTTGGGATTGTGGCCCAAAGCTTTTGAAGAACTGCTGGATGCCATACTGTTGTTCAGATGTGGCTTTCAACCTATTTCTGCAAAAGGGTCAGCTGTCAATGTAAACACAGGACAATGTAAACTTCCAACTCTGAGAGAGGCCAGAAAAAAACCCCACTCTAAAATAAAAAGAAGATCCTTGGCATTAGTTAAGATAGATGTTTGCATATAAAATGATTTAAACTGTTAAGAAGCGTTTTAACAACTTTTCGGTAGGAAACTGAGCAGAGACTCCACTTCCTGTGGTGTAGAACTAGCTTTAAGATAGTTTAGATCTTTTGTCCAATATAAATACTGTATCAACTATCTCCTTGCATTAGTCATTTCCTCTCACCAAGTTCAGTAGGAGGTTAGCACGTTCCCATGTTATGGCACGATTACAACTATAAATCTGCAGAAAGATTTGCCAGTTGTATTGTTTCTGTACCACATCTTTTTCCACCATGGTCTGATTTTGGCTAAGGTTCAAAGGCCTTCTCTCCCCGCACCACCTTCCCCCAAACTCCCATCTGACATATGACAATAGCACTCTCTGAGCTGCTAAGAAAACATGCTCCGTTCCAGTTGCTCAAAGAGAACGAGAGAGAGAGAAAAGCAGAAAGAAGGAGAGAGAGGAAACTTTTGTGGTCAGATAAACAACTGCTTCTGTCACCAACAAGAGATGGCAGCAACGAGAGATGGCTGAGCGGTTTGCTTTAAGGGGGCCTTTTGGAACAGACATCTTTAGAGCAGCGAATGCTCTTGCCACCATCTTTTAAGCAGCAGACACTAAAAAAAAACCAAAGAGAGAGTGAAGAGGGTTTGATTCAGACTTGCTCCACAGTGAACAGAGAGGCTCCTTCCATTTATGCATGGAACCTGACTGAAGCTTGCTGCTGAAGGAATGGGCCGAGAAAGTGATTCTGGGGCAAATTCCTCATTAGGTACTTCTACATCATCATCACCATTTTTTTAGTTTGTATACCGTCTTTCTATCTTACAATACTCAAAGCGGTTTACAAGCTGAAGAGACAAAAAATGTACCTACATCTTGTAACAATCTAATGAGATACAAAAATGTGATAATAAAACGTAACTTTAAAATAGGCAACCTACGTTAAAAAAGTAACATTCAACAATCATTAGAATAGTATTAAATAATAATAACATAGAAGTTAAACAGAAATCCACTCAACAGTTACAATAATTTCTAAACTGTAATCAATAAAACAACGGCAAGCCACAGTGCATAAAATACAATACAAATTCAGAAGCAGAGACTAGAGGGTGGGGCAAGGCAGGTGGAACACAACCCCCCAACACCACTTTGCAGCCTCTCCTGGAGGTTCTTCGAACCCTGAGGGGCGTGGCTCAGGGGGGAAATCGGCAAAAGCAACTTCCTGTCCTCTTCCACCAACACGAGCAAAACTCCGCTGAGTGCTAGGGCTCCTCCAGCCATCCTTTCCATTGCACATTCACAATTATTTATGCTTCTAGTGCTACTGGGGTGGTCACAGGCAACTCCAATACTGTTTGCGTCTGCAAAAGTTCTGGGGTGTTCACTCTGCTTCCTTTTCAATCGGAGCGTATCCCGTAACTTCCTGCTGAGGTCTCTCCACTTTTTGTACCAAAAACGTTATTTATTTACTTCATGAAATTTATACAGTAATACCTCTGGTTACGTAACCCTCTGGTTACATAAACTTCGGGATGCGAAAGCAGCAAACCCGGAAGTATTTTACTGGGTTTTGCTGCACGTGCATGTGCAGAAGCAGTCCTCAGGTTGCAGAAGCCTCAGGATCCAACCAGACCTCCAGAACAGATCCCATCCACAACCGGAGGTACCACTGTATACTGCTTGATTGTTTAAAAATTGTGAGGTTTGGAGCTTTCAGGGTTAAAGAAGCTCAACCGTTCGGCCTTCCCACAGGGAAGAGGATGTGTTACAACATCCGGGGTATCTGCTGTATGCGATGTTTTTGTGATTTATGTGACACACCGTTTATTTCCTGGTTAAGTCTTACTTTCGGTTCTGACCGGAGCAGAGATGTTGTCCGAATTTCCGGGAGTAGCTCTGTGATTTATATGCTTGTAAATAAAGCGTACTTGCTTTGAAACAACCCAGACATTGTGGAATTTATTGCTGGCACAAGGCACACATACTGTTGCGCAAGAAGAAGAAGTTTGAAGTTTGAACAACTCTGCTAAAGCACTGGAGAAGCAGGGAAATGCAGAAGGAAGCGTAGCTGGACACCACTCCAAGTGGTAAACTGGTTTTGAGGCTTTTCCAGTTAAAACAAAAGCCCAACAACAACAACAACAACAACAATAATAATAATAATACAAAAGCAGAAGCAAAACCCTCAGAGCAGTTCTGGTTTCATGTTCTCCAGTTTCATAGAATCATAGAGTCAAAAGGGACCCAGGAGTCATCTAGTCCAATCCCCCTGAAATGCAGGAATCTCAGCAAACACATTCATGAGAGATGGATGTGCTATAGCCTTCCAGGTAGCAATAATGCGGTAACTTTGGTGAAGCACTGCAGAACAAACTAAAGCAGAATAAATCCACCACTGACACACTATTATTGAGTCGAGAACTTGCTGCAAAATATGCCCACAATAAAACACCAGGCTGAAGGCATCTCATCCCACCCATAAATTGCTATTCCCTCCTCTGCCAATTATTAGCAAGCAAACCTCCAGAGGCAGCTCAAGAATTTGAAAAGGGTATTTGAATTTTTTAGCTCCGCTCCAAAGGCTAGAAGTAAACAGCAAGCATGTTTGAGCAGCCACTAAAGAATGACTGTGCATATGACTGGAGAAGCATTCCTCGATAAATCTCTGTGTTGTACAAAATAGAATTACTGTATCCTTTTCTTCACCCGCAACCACTAAACATGAAGTTTCACAAAACCGTAAGTCTGCATATCTCTTGCCAAAGAGGTGTGTCAAAGTTCTACCACATGCATAGAAGTGGTAGAAGCAGCTGAGAGTTTCATCTGAGGTAGCGCTACGTCAAAGTCACTGAGCGGCATGCTTGCTCCACTGATGTTTTGTGCAAGGGGAACATTGCTGCACGTGAGAATGCATAAGCAGCCTGCTGGTAACACTGCCGCATGATAGATTATGCAATCTGTTGTGTAAAGGGTTTCTGCTAACACACCTGGTGTGTTGGACTCCTCTGTTGCACAACATTGAAATCCACCCATCTGCTAGTGCATGAGACCTTGTGCCAGCAGGTGGAGAATGCTGGAAACAGCCCTTTATAAGCTCAGGAAACAAGAAGCAAAATGCGTCAGCATCCCTTGGCAAGACAGCACCTTGTGGACCTCTCAGTTCTTCTATGTATCGTGTGCCTTCATGTAGCAGGGAATGTTTCAGCAGGTACATAACTCTCTCCCCCACTGCTATGGAAGAAGCTGAGCTAGTTGAGATTCCGCTAAATGAAAGACGGAGAATCCCAGTGGAGTTAGCAATCCTATCCACGCAGTCAATGGTCAACAGGTAAGTCAAGTCCACTGCTAATAGCACCACATCTTCTTTGCTGAACCTTCAGGGCACAAACTGATGCACGTGCAGTCAAATATTCCAGAACTGTTTCACAAACCTGCTATGCGTGGGCTTAGCCAGGATTTTTTTTTGGGGGGGCAGGAATTTGTTGAGGAGGCAGGACTTTTGTTGGGGGGGCAGAACTGACGTGATTGCTCAGTTAGTTAAGTATTTCTATTGTTTTACTTTAACACCTTCCCATCCAATGTGTTGGGAAATAGATTCTCCAATGGACAAATATCGCTCTTTTGTGACTGTAATTGTACAGCACCAGAATCGTTGTATCACATAATCTTTGATTGTGCTCTTCACTCATCGTCCAGGAGTAAGTTTCTTGCTCCATATTTAAAGGGAATTGCCATTGACTCGAACGAAGCCAAACTGATATACCTACTGAATGATGAAGACCCTCCAAGATCACTTACGGTTGCCAGATTTCTGATCACCGTCCTATCCCAAAAGAAGAAAAACGGACTTCTGGGTGGATTGGACATTCCTTTTAAATCATGACTCAGGATGTAATTATGTGTTACCTTAATTGATGTTTCTATAATTTTATAAATAGGGGGTGATGTTTTATGTTGTAAATTTACTGCTTAGTCTGTTACTTTAAAGTCCTTTCGAAGTTCTAAGTAGAAAGGCTAAGTATATATATGTTGTTTGAAAAATCGTGCGCGATGGGCCAATGGCCGTAATAATATCTATCTATCTATCTATCTATCTATCTATCTATCTATCTATCTATCTATCGTTTTACTTGATGGGGGGGAAGCAGCCCCTCCCAGCCCCCAGCCCCCAGCGGCTATGCCCATGCTGCTATGATTTCAACTACCGGTATATAAAAGAGAATGGAGGAAGTTGAGGCCAACTGCTGACAACCCCGTGCTAGGTCTGGCAGCTATTTCCTGCCCCATCAGATGGAAGCTTCCAGTTCCTGGACATCTATTTGCACCTAGCAGCTGCCAGTGGGATTTTCAGAACAGTGCAAAATGAAAGCAAGGCTGCAAAAGCTGATAGTTGGCTGAATTTAAAAGCACTGTGCGCCCAAGAGGCTTGCTGACATAGGTCGTGATATTCTAACAAACCCCAACGAAAGGCTTCCAATGAAGATAAGCAACAGCAGCAACAAAATCTCATGGTGACTTAAAGAACAGTAGATTTATTTCACATGCTGCAGCAGATAAGTGGACTGTAACCCATAAATGGTCATGCCATAGTAAATGAGTTGGCCTTCCATAGCTACCCCTCTCTGCAAACTGACAGGCACGAAGTTAAAGACACATATATTTATAATATATATTATTTTTAAACCACTCTTAAAGTGGCTCATGCTGGTCTCCCATCCAAACAGGTCAACACCTGCTTAGCTTTAACAATGACGAACCACCATGGGATCTCTGCCCATGTCTTGGGCCCAAGAAATAGTTCTTTGTAGAGCTAATGCCATGGCCAATGGTCAGTTCCTGATTTAAACCTTACCCCTGCCTTGACCTCACTAAGTTGCCTTAAGCAAATCATTATTTCTCAGTTCCATCCCCAACCCCTCAAATGCAGTTACACACACCTTGCTGGGTTGTTGACAGGCCTAGAAAAACTCATAACTCTCCCTACCCATCATTCCAGTTACAGGTGGGTAGCCGTGTTGGTCTGCCATAGTCGAAGCAAAATAGAAAATTCTTTCCAGTAGCACATTAGGGACCAACTGAGTTTGTTCTTGGTATGAGCTTTCGTGTGCATGCACACTTCTTCAGATACACTGAAACAGAAGTCACCAGATCCTTAAATATAGTGAGGGAGTGGGGAGGGGAATTACTCAGAAGGGTGGAGGGAATGGGTGATCAGCTGATAGGTGTGGAAAACCTGTTGACGACTCTTATACCCCTCCCCACTCCCTCACTATATTTAAGGATCTGGTGACTTCTGTTTCAGTGTATCTGAAGAAGTGTGCATGCACACAAAAGCTCATACCAAGAACAAACTCAGTTGGTGTCTAAGGTGCTACTGGAAAGAATTTTCTATTTTGTTTCCTACCCATCATGTTATTCTCCCAATCACCCTGTGAAGTTGGCTGGTCTAAGAAAGTGTGGCTAGCCCAGCATCACCCAGTGGGTTTCATGGCTTGGGGAGTGGGGGAGATCCAGTCCAAAACCAATGTTTTTAACCACTACACCACACAGTAACAGTAGTTACTACTTGGAGCAACTTATTCAAAATTTGTAAGATAAAAAAAGGTATCACATATACAGTGATTGAACTATCTGAGAGTTTCATCCCTCAAGGTCAAAGTTACCTGCCTTTGCAAATGTATGTGCCCCCTTTTCCTCCAAATAAAACAGCAAGCCATCAACTTGATGTCTACAGGAAACAAGAATGCACCACAACTCATAGCATTTGTCGTTATTTGTTGGTGACAAGCAAAGAGAATCCACAGAAACCACGGCAGTCAGCTCCACTCTCTTGGCTGACAATCACCTGACGTAATGTAGAGCACTTGACCTTATTTCAAAACCCAGTGCTTGAAAGCAAAACCCTGTACTAATGTGGTCTTGCAGATCTGTGGTTGTGAATCAAGCAGCTTTTTAAAAAGTATCAAATCTCAGCCGAGGGAGAGCTGATAACATCTTGACTCTTCAGTGATAACCTACGGCTTTTATTTTGCTATCGTTTCGTACAACTTACCCGAACAATGATCCCCATCCGTTTGCTTTCGTACGTGAACGGGAAAATCTGGAGGATGGTGTAGTTTAAGATGTGGCCACCAGGAGTCCTCAGCTGCACAGAAGACTGGTCTCTGCCCACCAGTGTTAAGCCTATGCTTTCTGTCCACTGCACCAGGGCCACCTAAACACAAGAAAGGTCAAAGGTCAGGTAGACTGCTAAGCTTAGAGGGTGATGCATATGGAACAGGAGAGCGATCAATTGATAACTGTACATTTCCCCCACTGGAGTCATCTGTTGCTGCTGCTGCTAAAAATTCTGGTAAAAATGCATGGACCACAGCAGTGCTTGCATTTTGCTAGTGCTGGGACTTCTAAGCATAGCTGAGAAATCAAAACTACCAGTGCATGTAGTTCGGAGGTCAGAAATATTCCTCCGCCCCTTAAATGGACGGGGTGGAGTGTCATTTTCAAATGGGGGGGGGAATGGATCCTACCTTTAAATTCATTCATATATTACAACAATCTGGATCCTACCTTTTTACGCTGAGGCCACTCAAAGAAGCTCATAATTATGCAGCTGGCATTAAGAAGCCACTGAACAACATTAGGAGCATATTAGCAATGAGCTGCTGTTAGGATCATATAAAGTGGTACCTCTGGTTACAAACACCTCGGGTTACAAACGCTTCGGGTTATAAACTCCACTAACCCGGAAGTAGTACCTCGGGTTGCGAACTTTGGCCCAGGATGAGAACAGAAATTGGGCGGCGGCGGCCGTGGGAGGCCCCATTAGCAAAAGCGCGCCTCAGGTTAAGAACAGTTTCGGGTTAAGAATGGACCTCCAGAATGAATTAAGTTCGTAACTAGAGGTACCACTGTACAGAGTTGGATCACTAGATCACCCAGCCAAGTATAGCCTACACTGACTGGCAGAAGCTCTCCAGGGTTTCAGGAATCTGATAAACCAATGCTTCACCACTGAACTTCAAGCCCTTCCCGGCTTAAAAGTATTATTATTACTTTACTTTTATTATTATTGTTGTTGTTGTTGTTGTTTGTTGTTGTTGTTGAATTTATATAGCGCCCTATACACGGGGGTCTCAGGGTGGTTCACAGAAAAGATAAACATAAAAACAACAACCCAATAACACGGACACTGTCTTCACAAGCTTGCCAAAAGGAAGACAGTGATCAGGCCAGGTATACATCCCATGGAGACACAACTAAGAGACCTATCCAGAGGGCACAAGCCTTTCCTCCCCTTACTCAACAGCTGAAAGGCATTCTTGGACAGGATTGCATGAATGGAATATCCTTTCTGGGAACTGTAACTCTTTTGGGGAATAGGGGTCTGCTAACAAACTTCAGCACCATTGACAAACTACAGTTCCCAGGGGTCTTTGGGGCGGGGGGGCGGGGAGAGCCACAGCTGTTTAAAGTAGTACGATACTGCTTTAAATAGACAGTAAGTATTTGCCCAGAATAATAAAACCTCACCAGTTTTGATTACTGAGGTATTCAGGAATAAAGAGATTAATGATCCCAAACCCCAATTTTAAAATACAGTGTTACATTATTTGGGATAGCTCGGTTGGTAGAGCATGAGACTTTTAATATCAGGGTCATTGGTTCGAGCCCCACATTGGATTAAAAAAAAAAAAAAGATTCCTGCATTGCAGGGGGTTGGACTAGATCAGTGTTTTTCAACCTTTTTTGGGCAAAGGCACACTTGTTTCATGAAAAAAATCACGAGGCACACCACCATTAGAAAATGTTAAAAAATTTAACTCTGTGCCTATATTGACTATATATAAAGTAATTCTCTTGGATTTTTCAATTTTTCCCACGGCACACCAGGCAACATCTCGCGGCACACTAGTGTGCCGTGGAACAGTGGTTGAAAAACACTGGACTAGATGACCCTCGTGGTCCCTTCCAACTCTACAATTCCATGTTTCTAATATGGATAATTTATTGTGTACCCTAACATGCCCTAGGAATTGTTTGGCGATAACAAGTCCTTGTCATTGTTCTGCCTACAAATTTTCTACAATGCAAGCATGTAGCATTAAAGAGTTTTGTTACAGGTTGTTCTATTGCTCATTGTCTTCATAACCCTCCAGATAAGACAGTTATCCCAGACATCTGGTCATTAAAGCTTAATAAGTAACACTAATCAGATGCTTTTCTCTGACCTCTGTTCCTCTTTCTTCAAATTTCACGTTCCAGTTTTAAACTCCAAGCGGGAACTGCAACCAAAATGTTGCAGCAGGAAGTGTTCCTGTTCAGGGATCCAGCCAGCCAGCCAGCCATGGAGTCTTCCTGGAAACTCCATTCCACCTGCCCTCCCACAATACATTTCCTATTTTCCATTCCCACTGAGCATAATTGGTCCTCATAAGGTGGCACAATTGCAAAACAGCCTTATTTTATTGTATTGTACTTTATGTGCACTTCTGCAAACCTTGGGGTTTTCCCAAGCTTGCCAATACTTCCTCCTTCTGCAGGTGTGGGGAACCTGTGGCTCTCCAATTGTTGCTGGACTACAACTCCCATCAGCCCCAGCCAGCATGGGCAATGATCGAGGATGATGTGATTTGTAGTCCGTCAACAGCTGGAGAGGCCGGTTCCCACCCCACCCCCTTTCTCCACTGGGTGGCTGGTGCCATTCTGGCTACATAAGGATCCACAATCTAGGCGCTTCCATGTTGTCGCTATTTGGGGTTGCAAATCCAGGTTGTGCAATTCATATCAATGTGCAACTTTTGTGCACACTCCACAAATTTGCTTTCACACACAAGAGGAATATCTGCTGCAGACTTCACAAAAGCAAAGCAATTCAAATTCCTTTCCTTTCATAAGAGGCAACTAGAAGACGCATAGCGGTTATGAGAATGAGGTACGAGCAGCGCTTGAAAGCCTTTGCCCTCAAACAGAAATATAGGAATAAAAACCTCACCGGGTTGCTTTACAAATACTAAATGCTCCAAACATTCTACCGTCTTATGCAATATTTACTACGCTTAGCTAGGAATGTTACACCCACTGGCCTACGTGGGAGCTAAAAGGAAGATTTTGGACTTTGAGCTGGGGAAAAGAGTGGCACTTAGCCTAGAAAAGAGAAACTTCCGGGAAGTTGGAGCTGAAGCAGTTTCGGAAGTGGTCCTGTTTCTGAAAAATGCTGCATCTGTAGAGCTAACTCTTCCAGTTTATAAGGACTTGCTTGCATGCCCACTCAACCTGCATATTTGTAAACAATCTAAGGGGGGATAAGGTGGGGGGGTCACAAGGACAGCAACCACAATCCTATAAAACTGTCACGAGAGTTTCCAACCAGGGAAACAATGAGCACGAAACACTATTGGGTGTCATTCAATCCTAGTCCTACTCAAGAGTAGACCCATTCAAATTAATGGGCCCTGCAAACTCCATAACATTGATTTCTTAGTATGCTGGCTGCTTGGCCGTTCATAAATAACATTCATTCATTCATTGAGTTCAATGGGTCAACTCTGAGTAGGACTTGGCTGGGCAAAAGTGGATCATTACCACGCTTTATGAATTAATGCTCTCTATGAATTTTCAGCCTTCTGCAACTCCCCAGCTCAGCCAATTGAGCGTTAACACTTTCCGTTCACTGAATAGCGTCAAGCCAAAAAAAAGGCCATTAAAACCACTTCAGAATCGGAGAGAGAGAGAAATGGATCCCTGTTTGTCATTAGTCACTGCCCCACACTTCAACTGGGCTGCCTGGTCCCAGGGACTGCTGGCAACGCATCTGATCTGCACATTCTTTCACATCCTAGAGCGCAGCGAAGTGTCGTCAGGGTTAAAGGCCAGATTGCCAGGATTCCTCCCGGGCCAGTTATCTCTGATCTGATTCTACCTATTACATTTCCCCTCTCTCTGTTACTGTATGGCCTCAACCTGACAGGAGCACAGAGCCCCAGAGGCTGTAACTGATCTCTCAATAAAGATGCTTTCAGGAGTCTCTGCCCAGGAATGCATACAGGAAACAAATCTAGGAAATCCTGCTTTGTGTTTCAGGAAATGAATTCTGTGCCAACTGGTAGAAATTACCCTCGCTGTTCAAAAGTTTGGTGGAGGCGGGGGGGAGGGGGGAGGAAAACACCTCCAAGGTTTTGTTCCGATTCGGAGGGCAATCTGACCTTCCTGCCTTAACAATCTTTTATTGCTATAGGATTTCAAAGGCGCAGTATGGACGCCTATTGAAGAGGCTTTTTTGTGGAGTCACCCTTAGGGAATTGCTGGTTCATAGCATCTCTCCTATTTGAAGGTTCCTGGAAGCATCCAGCTCTTTACTCAGCTACCATCTGTTACAGAACTGAGACATTGTAAATGATATGTGTATTTCATATTGCTTAACGCTTGCTGTGCCAACTGCATCCCCTCTCAAAACTGAGCCAGACTCTTGTCAGCCTTCCCTTTAGAGGTATCAGATTTGTCCCCGTCCCCCCAATGCTCAATAATGTCTTATTTATTTGTCCTGACCTGCTTAAGACCTATTTATTCTGGCAGGGCTTTGGAGCAGAGCAGGAGTAACAACATTTGTAAACCATAATCTAATGTGGATTATCACTGTACTGTTTACTTCATCGCATAGCTCTACTTTTGCTTTTAATGTTCCATTTTGGGGCCCTTGAGCTCTCATGAGAGGAAGGGCAAAGTGTGAGACGTTAAAAATCACCCATTAGGAATTTGCTTTTAAAAGGAAATGAGATTCTTGTGCATTTTACTTATTCTGTAATTGTCATTTGTGCATTTTCTAAACAATGGCAAGACAGTCATGCCAGGACTGACGGTGTAGACTAGAAGTCCCTCTCTTGATAGGGCTAGATAAATGGTATTCTTCTAAATACCATCAAATCTTCCAGCATTGATGCTGTCTGAAATTTAACAGCTGTGCACAGATCCCGATCGGCAATAATATCAATAGCTGCATTTGAACAAACACAGTTTACAGGAAGTCGAACCATCGTTTCCAAGGCACAATTTACCTCATCAGGACTAGCAGCTTGGTACACCCTGCAAGAATCTTCATAGTGCCGCTCGGCTTCAGCCTGATCTGTCACACCATTCGATTCATAGACGGGAGTCACATTGTGGCAGAGGGCGATTGCTTTCACTGCCTCGTGGACTCTGCTGCTCAGGGTTTTCCGTACCTTGGTAGCCAGGGTGGGGCCTTTTAAAGCAGGTGGCTCCTGAGACTGCTAAGAAAAGAGGATAAAGCACAATTATATTGGCCAGGGAAAAAAAAGACCTGGTTTTCATTAATACTCATCATTTGCACAGGGGAAGGGTGGGAGGCCTAGGATTCCAGGTTGAGATCCTTGATGAGCAAATACAAATTTGGTTGCAAAAAAATATGCTGAAGAATGCAAAAATAGGTCACCATGGCCACTGCAAGCCAGGACCTGGTGTCAGGGACCGGCAAGATGCTGACAACTGACATCAATGGCATGTGGTTAAGGCCATTGCTCTAGAACAGGCATGTCCAACAGGTAGATCACTGGACGTCTGCAGTAGATCACTGGTAGATCATTGGCTCCCCCCAAAGAAGCTGAACAACTGTGGCTCTCCTAAAAAATGCTCAACATTTTACCTCCTCCCTGAAAAAAATTCAACAACTTTGACCCAACCCCCCCCCCCAAAAATGGGCCTTCCTCCTTCCTAAGAAAAGCTCAAGAACTTTGACCTGAACCCCCCAAAAGGGGGTAGATCACCACCAGCTTTTAACTCTAGGAGTAGATCACAGTATCTTGGGAGTTGGCCACCCCTGCTCTAGAATGATGGAAACTGAAGTTCAACAACATGTGGCAGGCTGCATATTCCGTGTTCTCTGCAGTCTAGAAACCCTCACAAGATCTCGTGTGCTTCACCTTGCCTCATCTGTGGGTCAGGCCTGCTCATGAGTCACTGAAAGACGGGGAACTAAGGCTGAAAGTGACCGAGTTGAGCAAACCCTCTATAGCTCAGTGGGGATTCCAAACCAGGATTTGAATTCAGATCTACAGTGCATGCTTGGGTTGCAGACATAATCCGTGATGGAGGCTCATCCGCAACCCGCAGCGTTCGTATCACATAGCGCCGCGTCTGCGCGCACGCGCGTGACGTAATTCGGTGCTTCTGCGCAAGCACGAAGCATGATTTAGCACTTCTGCACATGCGCAAGCACCGAAACCCGGAAGAAATCCGTTCCGGTACTTCTGGATTCAGCACGGAGCGCAACCTGAAAAGACGTAACCCTCAGCAGCCGTAAAATGAGGTATGACTGTACAGGTAAATCCAAAACCAATGCCCTCTCCTCCAAACTACAATGGACTCTCAAAATCTGTATCAAGAGAATATTTTTTAATGCTTCCTTGCCAATGAAACCTATTGTGAAACTTGTACGTAAATCTGGAAAGGAAGCAGACTTGTGGGATCTCCGTTTTCTTGCTACTGTTACAGATTATTTCTTGTATTAGCTGCTTGATACACAAGAGTCCCCATGTGACTTACTAGACTCCTGAAGCCCACCTACTGGAGCCAGGGACAAATAGTTGCTTGGAGGTACGTGGGGCAGGAGAGGCTAGAATTAGGGAAGAGGGTGCTTCTGAGTATGTGCTTAGCCCGGGAGCTTCTTCCCAGTATCAGAACTGAGCCCACAGTCATTGCATAAAAATGCACTCCAGATCTTCTCATAAACTTTCCTCCAGGAGCCTAATTTAGGGCAAAACCAGGCATCACCTTTGCCATACAAAGAGGTAATTTTAATGTTTTAGTATTTTATCTTTTGCATGTTTTAAAGTATGGCTGTGATTTTTTCATGATTTCCATGTTGTTGTATTTCTTTTGTAAACTGCTTTGAGGGTTTTCTGTTTTGTTTTGTTTTGTTTTTGAAAATCAAGCAGTGTATAAAATTTTATGAAATAAATACAATTTGCCCTTGTGTCATTGAAAGGTGGTATTCAGTTACATTCTACTCAGAGAAGACCTATTGAAATTAATGACTCTTAGTCTCCAACTTGGAGAGAGAGAGGTATAGAAAGGCAACAATTCAAAGGCAAACTACGTCACAAACTCTTGAGTCTAGTTTTTGCGGGGCGGAAGACCCTCTTTTTCTTATTGCTATTATTAAATTTTTTTAAATGGGAGTCAGAAATTCCCACCAATCTGCAAATCACCTAAAGATCGGCCATTGGATCCCAATTCTGCCCACTCCAGTTTGCAGCAATAAAAGAGATTCCTGACATGAGAAAACTGTACCTAAGTTTTCCTAGTTGGTCAGGAAAAGTAGGTTTCTTACAGATCCTGCCACCAGTTTGGCCTCTAAAATTCAGCCCCTTTACTCGGCGAGAGACGGATAATTTGAAATGAACAGGGTTTTATGTTCGTAAACACACAGCCAACCAAAAAAAGAAAAAACAGATGGGTCAGCATAGAGGTAGGTAGAAAGCTGATCGTTTTGATTTTTAATACTATTTTTAGAGTCTGCATCGGACCTTCCAGGTAATTTTACAATTACTAAATTATGCTGGCCACAGGGGGAACATATAGCCATCCAGTTTCCTGCTCTGTTAACCTCTTGTGTCAAGAGGACAGAAGTTTCACTTCCAGGTCAAAGGGCATAGCATGGTAACAATAATTAGAGCAATGAATCAGAACTACAGTTTAAATGAATCATGGCCAGCAAATGCTTCCAATTACCGAAGAATCTAACCTTTTAATTATATTTAAACTTATACTTGCTTGGAAGCTCTCTTTAACGTGGTTAGGGGCTGCTTTCCTCGTTCTTAAATAAAGCTGTATTAGTTAAAAGTTGGGTTTTGAATACAGTTTGATACGCTGAGCTGCCTGAATAGTGCCTTGTTCAGTACCATGAAAGCATGGAGAGAAGGGGAAATCGACCTGCACATCTACTTTTCAGGCTTTCAGTTATTGTGCAAAGGCGAGTCCTGTACACACAATTGGGGACCACAACTATTCAAATATTCAAATATACATATTTGAATACTTTGTTTATGCATAGGCTCTTTCAGAGATTATGCTGAACATACATAGGAGGAGGAAGTGGGGTGTGATCCTGCAAAGTGGTTGCTAAGCTGTTAGCAATATCAAAAGCAACACGATGACCGGAAACAAATGCAATATGAAAAACTTTATGGAATGATTCAAAACATCAAAACTAACAAACTGAAGTCTCTGAAAGTCATTAAATGAATCACGATGCCAGATTTTACCCAGCGGAGAACAAGCTGTGAAGCTTTGTATAATCAGCAAATGTCCAATTCTGAAGTCCAACTCTGAACAGTGTTTCCGGATAACAACTACTGTTTCGTTGAATTCTTCACCAGCAAATTAGTTCAACACTCGTTGGTAGAAAGATATGTAATTTCTTCATTAAGCAATATTTTTTCCAATAGATATAATATACATGAAAATGAAAAATACTCTGGAACAGTGCTCATGCAATTATGTAGTCACTGTAAACTGGTTGTTGGCAACAGATTTTAAAAATATAACAACAACAACAACAACAACTTACTGAATTCTCAATGAAAACGGAAAATCTGGGTTAACTACATGAAGAATATGGGCTGCCATTTTTATTCTGACATTGTGTGGAGCTCACCTGTGTATATATACTAAATATATGGCTCTGAACTTCATCCATTGAGTCTAGTCCATAAGCAACTGTTCCAAGGTGAAGGCGTTTGAAAACCATCTCATTCTGAGTCAGGGTCCCTGGAACAAGAGCAGAATTATAAAGTCAAGACGCAAGTAAGTGCAAAAAGGTGGAAATGGCTGTTTCTCTCTCACACACACATACCCATGCTATCGCATTTATGAAGAAGGGAAAGGCCACACTCCTTTCATTTTTTCCTCTTCATTTTTTTCCTCATCAGAAGGTTGTTTATTTGCTAGACCACTAACAACCAGCAGATCTAACAACTACAACAACAACAACCCAGGTTTGTAAATATATCATAAACATATTCTTAACCATTTATGGGGGGAAATCTAAATACAGATAATACCGCACAATAGCCATGTATGTATCAATAATCTTCTATCAATATGGAATTTGAAAAAAGAAAAAAAAAGTCTTTATCCACATACACACCACTGAAACATAAATCAAGCTCCAAATAATATTCTGCCCACACAATTGCTCTCACAATCTTGCATTTTCAACCACTTTTGAGAGGCAGTGTGGGATAGTGCTTAGATTTTCAGGCTAGGACAAGAGTTCAAATCCCCTCTCATCTGCAAAGCTCACTGGGCGATCATGGGCCAGTCACTGCCTCTCAGCCTAGCCTACCTCACAGGGTTGGTGTGAGGATAATGTGGAGAGTAGGGAGGACTGTGTATACAACCTTGAGCCCTTTGGAGGAAAGGTGGGGGTACAACTGTAATAATAAAATAAACCATCACACCATTACAAGGTCTCCTTTCCTATTATTACTTATCATTTCATTCACCTCTAACAATAACCTTTAGCTATGGAAGATGTACATTATGACTTCTTTCCCTGCAAAGATTATATTAAAAATTTTTTTTTAAAAAAAAGAAGATTTGTAGCCTTGTACCCTTGGGAAAAAAAGTTTTCCAGAGTAGTGAAAATAAAATAAGAATAATATTTATAAATAAAAACCAGCTCTCTCTGTAACATACCTGTTTTATCTGTAAGTAAATAGGATATTCTTCCAAGTTGCTCTGGGATTGTGCTAGATCGGACTACAGTGCCAGGAATTTTAGAATCCCTCCGGATCATCCAGCTGTAAACTATTTTCCCCATGTCAAGATTGACTCGTAAACTGTAGAGAGGTGAGAAAGTTAGCAGGAAAAACAACTGAGGAACAATTCCTGTACAGTTTTTCTGATTGAAATCAATCCCTCCCCCCCCCAAGTTCCTCTGTGGCCCCATGGATTCAATATGTTGGTCAACTTCCCCCACATAAATCATCCCTTGTACATATGAAATTAGCATGCACAGTTTCAGGTGAGTTTCATGATTCATGAAATAGTTTTATGTGAAGGCTCAAACTCTCAGAATTTCACTGCTAGGCCCAGTACAGACACTGTAAACCGTGGTTTGCCACTTTGTGTGCAAGCAGAAATGTAAAGCATCCAATCTCATTAGCAGCAAACAGCCATTTGTTTCTCCATCCAGGCCTGGAAAGTATTCAAACCACGGTTTATTAACAAATATGGAAGCTTTAAAATATTATTTTGCGCACAAGGGTAGGACAATGCACACATGCCTGAGCTCATGCTGCCTCATCTGTGTAACAAACCATGGTTTGTTGTGATGTCTGAACTGGGCTACAAGTGCATTACATGTGGAAGCCTACTCTTTGGCATTTGTTCTAAAAGCAGCTTTTTCCTGAAACGGAGATTTAATGGTGATCAGAATAAGGGAGTGGGGCTCAGTTTGCTATTTATGGTATAGTTCAAGTAAGGGCCAAGCAAATAAGAAGCCCTGAATAACACCACAACAAAACTAATGGGAAGGGAGAACATCATACCTAATAGGAATTATATTTGAGAAGAGAAGAAGAAATCTGATGATCTGAAGGTACCAGCGGCCAGCGAAGTGCTGAAGAGCGACCATGACAAGAGAGACCACCACCAAGGCCCCAAAGAGAATCTTGGTGAGGCAGTTCACTTCCAGATCGAAGAGGCCAATCTGAGGAGGAGAACAGCAACAAATAGATTGCTTGCAACACACAACAGTGATGGGCTATTTTTCCCTCTCAGTAGTCCATGCTCAGCAAAGTCACACCTTGAGGTGTGGAGAAAGTAGATATTGCATAGTTTCCCCTCCCTGTCTCATAAGGAACCTGGACTCATCCCTCTCTGAAGAGGGTTTCGAAGTATGTTGGATTGAACGCACTCACAAACCTCCTTGCGACTTGGAACTCTGAACAACAACTACTAGTACTATACAACAACAACCTGTTCTTCAACCTAAGTTCCCAGGGTAGGTAAAGGCAATTTAAACCCAACACTGAAAACAGATTAAAATCACAGAAATAAGGTGGGTCCTTAAAAAAAATTAAACATCTCAAACATCAAAAGACATGGTAAAGAGGTGCAACTTCAGAATTTGTCAAAGGCTGTACAATGAAGGTGCCAGACACACCTCTGTGGGGAGGGAGCTCCACAACTTAGGGGCTGCTATCAAAATTCCCTTCCCAGGCCTCCACCCCCAGAGCTTCTGAGAGCGGTGAATGGCCAAGAGAGCCCCCTCTGCCACTCTTAGCACCCAAGAGGGTCTGTCGGGAAGGAGGTGGTCTTCCAGGTATTTGGGGCCTGTCATGAGGAGGGTTGTAATTCAGGCAAAAGCACTTACAAGCTTGCGTCGGTTCTCCGCACGAACATGGGGAGTGGAGAAGGGCTTGGTCCTTACTTTCTTCCCTTTACATATTTTGGCCCTTCCATGTCCAGGCCAAGTGCCTGAAGGCTACAATGGCCTTAATATCGAAGACCCAAGAAGCTGTTTGTGTTGGTTGCCGTGTGGGAGGCATAATGTGCAAAGCCACCCCATCGAGAAACGTCAGCTCGCACACTGCATTTTTAGGATTACAGCTCACTTAGGTGCGCCTGTGACAAACACATCCATCACACAAGTTCAAATCCTGGAAGTCAGGACTGGTCAATGCTGGGAAACCAGGGTCTGCTAGATGAGAATGAGTAGAGCGGACCAAGGAATCTCTCCTTACTTTACTCCGTGGATTTGAAGTGTTCATGACACTGCGCAGCTCCCGCCCTGTGTACAGAACAACTCCCACAACTGTTCCTGAGGAAACAAAAAGATTCAGATTCCAGATTGGTACCAGTTGGAAAGGTGAGAGTTGTTTGTTTAAAAAACAGAAAGTGGACACGTGGAAACGTGGAAACGTGGAAACGTTGGCGGTTCGAATCCCCGCGACAGGGTGAGCTCCTGTTGTTCAGTCCCTGCTCCTGCCAACCTAGTAGTTTGAAAGCATGTCAAGTGTAAGTAGATAAATAGGTACTGCTCTGGCGGGAAGGTAAACGACGTTTCCATGTGCTGCTCTGGCTCGCCAGAAGCGGCTTAGTCATGCTGGCCACATGACACGGAAGCTGTCTGCAGACAAAGGCCGGCTCCCTCGGCCAATAAAGCGAGATGAGCACCGCAACCCCAGAGTCGTGTTCGACTGGACCTAACGGTCAGGGGTCCCTTTACCTTTACCTAGATGGCCATCTGTCATAGATGCTTTAGTTGAGATTCCTTCATTGCATGGCATAGAGCATTGGGCTCAGGTTGAACTTCACACCACAGGATTGCTCCGCTTGAACACTGCTGAGTGTCCAAAATGATACCAGCACTTGAGTGCAGCCAGACCTTGACAGCAAGTACCAAACTGACATCAAATCTGATGCACACAAAGCTTTCTAAAGAAGGGGACAGATGCACAAGCTGCCCTAGCAGGAATAAAAAAAGAGCTCTTTCTTGAAATGCATTTACTAGAGCAGAGACTGGGTACATGTGCCCTTCTCTTACAGCTCCAATCAGCTCCAACCATTGGTCATGTTGGCTGGGGCTAATGGGAGTTGTGGTTCCATGGAGGATATTAGATATTAGGTTCTTCCATATATTAGAGAGCTCCTAATGCCCTTAATGCATGACACATCTGGTCTTGCTTTTACAAGATGCTCTCCTACAGAGCTATAAACCAGGGGGTAGCCTATATTTGGAGATCTTTCACCCTGGCTTCTATTTAAAATCTCTTTGACACCCTTTCTGTTACAGATTTCAAATGTCAATATTGAGAGCAATTAAGTGTTATTCAAGCAGGGGATGCTTTGCCCAAAGGTTACTGGAATTCCAAAGGCTTTCTCATCTATAAATGTTCGAGGGGCAATTAGACGTCAGCTCAAAGTCCCTGGAGGTGTTAGGACAAGTGGGGAACTTCATTCCAGCCACTAATTCCCACTGACAAGAGATGATTATTTAAATTGCAAAGGGAGATTTTAAAAATTGCTAACATACCCCCGGGAGACATTCAACATTTACTCTGGCCTTACCTGAAGCAATCACTGTGCTGGCCCACAAGGTGTTTTCGATGCTTAAGCTCTCATTCACTGGAGGGTCACTGTCCTCCTGAAAGAGTTACCCCCAAAAATAGTCAAAAAAGCACTATGGGGGAAGTATAAAAAAGCTTGGTGAAATGCAAGTAGGGAAAAATATTTGGGTGGAACCCCAAGTGTGGTGTGTGATTGGGGTGGGAGGGAATAGCCAATGAGACCTGAACATGCTCATGGGAGGTGGAAAACTAAGGAGAGGAGCAATGGAATGGAATACCTTAGGAAAGGGAATGGCTGGCTGGCTGGCTGGCACCCTGAGCAGCAGCACTCAGCACTGCAATGTTTTGTTACAGAAAAATAGCAACTTATTTGTCCTAGAAAGCACAAGGCCCTTCTGCGAGTCATGTTTTATGATGCTCGCAACACACTGAACATCTCCACCCCCTTTTGAAAGAGTCTGGAGGTTGTCTCCACTCAGGGGCATAGCAAGGGGGCGGGGGGGGCAGTAGCGCCCTGGGGGGTGACACTCGGGGCGGAGCCCCACCCCCCGCAATCCACGAAGAGGGGGCTATCCCCCTTTCGGCGGCTTTTTTCTGCTGCTGCACTCCCTGAGGCCGCGGGAAATGGAGAGGGGCGGGCCAGCGAAGGGAGTGACACCCCCCTTGCTGGCCCTACCCCTCTCCATGCCCTGGGACGGCTCCGCTCAGGGAGCGCAGCAGCAGAAAAACCTGCTGCGCTCCGTGAGCGGAGCCCACGGGGAAAGGAGAGGGGCGGGCCAGCTGGCCCGGGTGGAGGCGTCGCTCCGTGCGCATGCGTCATGACGTCATGCGCACGGAGTGACGCCCCGCCCCCAGGGGTGCCGCTTGGCTTGCCGCCCCCAGCAGCCCAGCGGCTAGCTACGCCCCTGTCTCCACTACACTACCTCAGGGTTTTTAAGAGACACGCTTTTAGATTTCTTGCCCAACAGCAACCACTTACTCTAGTGAAAGTGCCAACAAAATTGTGGATGTCAATGTTAGGCTCCTCTGCATACACGTATGATCGGATCTGGAGAAGGTCCTATGGAGAAGGATAAAAATGAGTTACAACGACGAGTTAAAAACTTTGCTGTTTAAAGTAAGTCCTCTTTCCAAATAAATGAAAAGCGCTTCTCGGGATGGGGAGGCAGGAGAGGGCAGATGAAGAGGAAACTTCTTTAAAATTAGTGAAATATGTACACCAACTTTCCATCTAATTGACTGTCGTGGTTAGAGAAAGCTTCAACGTGCTTTGTTTTTTACAGATGCCATCAATCTCATTGGAGTTGCAGGAAAAGACATGCTCATGTGAATTGTGTCCCTGGTTTTTTTAAATCATGGCTGCATTTTAGAGGGCAATGGTTAAAAACGACAAATTAGAAAACTTTACGTACAGAAGCAGTGGGCAACCTCTGAGTGCAGCTGACAGGCAGGCGTAACTTCCAGTCTGTTTCACCATCCAGCTGATCCGTACGTAGAAAGCAGGACCCTGTGGGTTTTAAATCTGTGTTAATGGGGCTTTGGTGGTTGCTCTTCAAACTGCATCTCAAAGGCAGCTACATCTTGAGGGAGAGAGTATTCCAGTAGACCTTGTGGTATCTGCAAACAGGACATGAAGGTTGGCAACATCAACCCTGCCAAGTGGGGATCCCTTGCAGACGACTGCAGTGCCTGGAGACAGGCAGTCAAGTCATGTTCAATCCTTGGCATACCCAGTAAGAAGAATCAGAGAGCTTGTGAGCACCAAAGAGCTCTACTTAAGACTCATAAGAGCTACTGCTAGATGGACAAATAGACTGAACACTCTTACTGAATAACACCACACCAGAAGGATATTCCATCTTGCTTCATGTGGCATGCCATTGGTTTTTATAACAAAACAGAACCAGGAGTCAGAATCCTTCATTGCCCCTTTCTCTTCCTCCATGATTTGCAGACAAGATTTAATTAAATCTAATACACATTTTGGAACGCTGTTTGTCCGTTTACAACATCTTAAGATATGTCAAAATGTATAGCAATCAGATTTTGAACGATGACTCCCGAGATCAAGAAGCAGGTTTCAAAAATGCACAGCTTTTTTCGGTTTCTTAGAATTCCCAAGCAATGCTGGGCACAAGGTTCCTAGTGCAAATTAAGCAAAAATCACGTAATTTGCTTGATTTGCATGTGCTGCACAGATTCAAGAGCTTAGCACAGCAGCCTAGAACAGGGTGACTTGTGCTATGTTGGCTGGGGCTGATAGGAGTTGTAGGCTGGATCAAAACAGCTATGTTAAAAAGTTATAAAAGCTCACAGTGGGAATTATCATTGCTTTCCGATTTCAGCTCCACAGCACCACCTGGTGTCACATTGTTATAATGCATTTATAACGTTATAAATTGACTAATGTAGCTGAGTCCGTAATCCAAATTTTTTGAGGGGACCAGTTTGGAGGAGGCTGGCATTTAGCATGGAGGAAAGGACCCTATTTACTTGGCATTCTCCAATGCTGCAGTCTTTTAGCTCTGACCATCCACATTGGCCCCATCCACACCAAATGGAAGCAAAACTACTAGGCATAATTCATCCAAGCCAGTATCCCACCAGGGGTGTGATGTGAGCAGAAGCTTTCCTATTCAGCATTCTTTCTTTGGCATGGCTGCAAGCCTATCAACCCAATTCCTCCAGTGCTTGGGGTGGCTCCATGTGTGCCTCCCCACTGCACTTTTGATCTGGGTCATCGTCTCCGTATGACCCACAAACAATTTGACTGCGGCCACCAAGACTGTAATATGACTGCACTTGAATAAACACAGCTACCGGCAGCTGTCTGCTTGATAAATATTATTGCACACAGACAGGGTCCCAGTGTCTGCAAAACCATGCAAGCTTTTTTTCTTTTAATCAAGTCCTTTCTTTTCTTGCAGTTCTACTCGGGGGCCAAGTAAATAAACGTGAGAAGGAACCCCAGGATGACCGCTTATATAATATATATAATCTATCTATCTATCGGTTTTAAAGGATGCATTTTTCACACTCTGAATAAATGGTGGCACATGTTAAAAGACAAGCCAGCATGAAGCTCCCAGTGAGCGACGGCATGCAGCATCAATCTCCTTTATCCTCGCATCGCTTGACCTTGCGCAACAGGACACCCTACAGGATAAACTAATTGCTATGGTTTGAACGATCACAAACGATAAAACAAGGGCGGTAGCCAAGCTATCGAAAAAGGAGCCTCTGAATTGGGCAGACATGCTAAGCCTAAAAATCGTATCCACTTGGGCTACGTTTTCAAAACGATTCTTTTGTCCCATAAAAGCGACGACAACAACAAACCACCATTAAAGATCATTTTCACTATTGGTTCCAGATGTTTACCGTTCTTTTCTGACGTCCTGAGGAAGATCATGTCAGCAGGGACCCTCTGGTTCTGTTTTGAGAGATGGAAGGTGGGTTTTGAATGTTCAGCATACAATCAATGGCTGCTAGTCACCGCTTAGTAAACCAGGCATCCCACAGGCCTTTTGTGGGCCACTGAAATGGTGGGCTTGCTGGGCCTTTGGTCTCACCTGGCGGGGCTCTTGTTATATTAACTGGTGCAGCAGAGTGGTTTAGAAAAGCACTTTTCGGCCATTATCCTCCACACGATTATGATCACATGGAGTGAAGCTGCACCTGCTGGTCTAAACCCATATTATTAATTAAGTTAACAATATGGGTGGGTGTTATAAGATATAAAGAGCAGTTCTGTATATTTTATTAAAATATTATCCTTATAGAAATTGCATTACTACTTTAAAGACTTTGAAACAGTTAAACTAGGGTGTTTATGTATTAAGAAGAAGAGGAAGAGTTTGGATTTGATATCCCGCTTTTCACTACCCGAAGGAGTCTCAAAGCGGCTAACATTCTCCTTTCCCTTCCTCCCCCACAACAAACACTCTGTGAGGTGAGTGGGGCTGAGAGACTTCAGAGAAGTGTGACTAGCCCAAGGTCACCCAGCAGCTGCATGTGGAGGAGAGGAGACACAAACCCGGTTCCCCAGATTACGAGTCTACCACTCTTAACCACTACACCACACTGGCTTCTCTATTCTATTAAGAGAATTTATATGCCTCCTTTCATTTCAAAATGAAATGTCAAGGCAGTTCACAATCTAAAAACAACAGAATATTGCAATAAAAGCAGCCCAGTGAAGCAAAGTTAAAGTTATCAGTCACAGGAACCTGGAAGGCCAGGAACCAGTATTAATGGTCAAGAAAATGCTCAGCTGAAGAGGTACAATTTCAGTGTCAACAGTGTTAGGAAAAGAGAGACAAAGGGATAGTGTACAATGCCAGACTAAGCTGGCTCTCCCTTCCAGCATGCTAGAAATAGTCAGAAAAGTATAAAATCTTTACAAATCCAGATGTACCTTTTCCACAATAATAAGGTCCCCCACTTGAATACTGGAACTTTTCACTTTTACTGTACCTGTTGAGGGGGGAAAGATACACTTTAATAACATTCATTTCTCTCCCATGTTGTTTACCTTGGTAGCACATTTCAGAAATATGTGGAATCAATATTTTTGCCTTAAGCTGCAGTGCCATTAAAAGAACTTCAAAGTAAGTGGTTGGTTGGCTGAAACTGTCCTCCCAAAAAACAGAAATCAATCAACTAAAATTTCTTCTTCTTTTATGCTGATCAATCCTGCCCTGCATTTCTAACATCTGAACTTACATTTTATTTACTTAAAAGCATTTATAAAAAAGCTTAATATTTTTTAAAAAAACATTTTAAACAGTATTTGAAACACATAATATATATATAAAAAAATTAAAACAGCATCCTAAAAACAGAGAGACAACATAAAAACCAGTTAATCAGAATTAAAAGGGGAAAAACCTACCCCCAAACCCAGATAAAGTCAATCTTATGCATCAGGGAAAGCCTAGGTAAAGAGATATATCTTTACAAGATATCTGAAGCAGCAACATACAGCAGATAGAAGACCTTTTGCAGTGTAGGGGCGATGAAAAAAAAATCCTATTTCCAGGTTACCACCCTGCAATATTTGCAACCCCATGAGCAAAATCGTCCCCAAATTATCCAAGTGGTCTTACAGGTCTATACTGGGGCTGTCAGGTATAAAACACATGGACGGCAAGTTAGCATGGCTTCATGTGCCATAGGAGAATAGGAAGCTGCCTAATACTATATAGGGGTGACTATTTGCCCAGCCAGACCCTATTTGCCTACTCTGCCTGCCAGTTCTCTGAGACCTCACAGGCTGTTCACATTCCCTGTTTCCTGATCCTGGTAACTGGAGATGCCAGGATTCGAACCCGAAACCGTAAGCATAAAACCTACATGCTCTGTCACTTAGCTATGGTCCCATGCCTTAAAATATAATAATGACACAGCTCAGTCAGTAGAGCCTGAAGCTCTTAATCTCAGGGTTGTGGTTTCGAGCCCCGTGTTAGGGGAAAAGAATCCTGCATTGCAGGGGGTTGGACTAGATGACCCTTAGGGTTCCTTCCAATTCTAAAATTCTATGATTCTATGGCTCCAATCTTCCCTGGTATATCTTCCCAACCAGTGCAATGCCATGCTGGTGCTAAGAGGACGGCCCCATGCATCTTAGGGCATTGCACTAGGGAGTAAATTATGTATTGCTTCTCAACTTCCTTCTCTCACCTACCACTCCCCAAAAGTCCCTTTTGGAACAAACATACATCTTGGAGCATCTTTGTAACAGGACGCCACCATCATCACCAATGGTTTCCACTTCATGACACAAAGGCAGAGCTAGCTCTTTGCACCCAACTTAAAGGACACATTAGGCCAAAACAGCAGTTGCCCCAGATTTAAAACACTTTTATGCCCAGGCTGGAAATATGCAAAGTGTCCCAACTCCTGAGAGAACAACTGAAACTACTTCTAAACCCCTGCTGTGCTGGTGACAAACAGCACATTTAACAAAAAGTACCTCCTGGCTTCTGCTAATAAAAGCCACAGACTTCCTTTGATGCTGTAATGATTGCTACAAATTGCAAAACTAAGTCATGGGGAAACAGTTGCAACAATATCGATTCGCTGGTAAAAAGAAAAGGGGAGGGAATGCTCTAACAAATTCCTCTCGCTCACAACTGCTGGCCAACGCTGCGCAGCAGCAAAATATTGGCTGTGTGACTCAAAAGATTCTTTCCAGGGACAGTTGAATGCACACACATTGGATGGTCTTCCACACACACACACACACACACACACACACACTGCAGCTCCTTGTTGCTATATCAGGGGCTCATATATTAAGCTGCATTAATTGTTTATTGTTTGTTCTTGCTTTGCCGATATGCTACTGTTATGCTTTTTTTGTTTTGTTTTGTTTTTGTTTAAAAATAAGATTATATTGGTGGAAATGTTGTTTTAAGTATTATTTTTAATACTCAAGTTGTTAAAGTGTTCTTCTAATACTTAGTCATTGTATAAGAAGGAGAGCGGCATACAAATATTAAATCAAATCAAATCTTAAATTTCCCCCGAGATTCAGGAGCAGACATTTGGCTTCCGAATCCCCATTCTATCAACTCTGCCTTGTCACATCACTCTTGGGCTGCTGGCCTTTGCATCTGCCATGACTACGGGGTCAGGCTCGCGTTAGGGAATGAGGCTTCGGGGATTCAGAAACACCTCTGGCAAGGAGGCGGCAATAACGTGGTAGCTGTCCAGCCTAAGGACGATACGCTGCCCTCCTCTGACTTGGAGGGCATCAATCTAAAAGCCAAAAAGCAATGGTGTGGGACGTCCACCTCGGGGGCCTAATCAGGCCTGCCAGGCCTTCCCATTTAGCTCATGAGGTTGAGCCACACCATTGTCCCACACTTGACACTATCAGCTGTGGGTTAAGTAAAGACATAGCTGGGCCCCAAGGGGCTTGCAGGCACTTTGCAAACCTTGACAATCATCTGATCCTCAGGACTTGAAAAAGGGGAACCTGCCAGAGCATGCAGCCCCTTCCTTCTTCTCCTCTTGCCATGCCACCATTAATCCCGGAAGTCTTCAATAAACCCTAGTCCCCCATGTTAGCTGAACAAGGAAAGTATGGGTTGCACCCAACATTAGTGCTACGCAGAGAAAACCCACTGAAATTAGTAATGAACACTAACTTAGATCTACTAATTTCAATGGTCCTACTCCCGAGTAAAACTTGTTTGTATACAACGCTATGGTTACAAGGCATATTAAGCAGAGGGTTAAGACCCTGGCTTTTCCTTAACCATAGCTTCCCAGTTCCAATGCAATGGATGCTATGGTGAAGACTTCTGGGGTTAATTGTATTGAGAAGGGAAGAGAAAAGTGGCTGCACAAGGATGCAGCACAAGGATACATGTGTATCACAGTTTATTAAACTGTGATAATCCAAACCAGTCTTGATTTCCTGCTATGCATACCAACTTTTTTTTAAAGAGTCAACTGAGGTTCATGATGATCCAAGTGGCACAACCGCAAAATAAAAATACTACAGAAGTGAAAATTTAATACATCACATTAATGGCAGCATTACGCTTTTACAGTATGAAACTGTGACACCAAGATTAAACTGATAATGCAACTGGTATTGCCAATTAGCTGTTTGCTTTCGGGTTCTTTATATAGACCTCTCTGACGTGATCCTTGACACTGCAAAGGTAACTAGCACTAGCAATGGGGAATGGCTTCCTTATATAAAACTCTCAGTGGAGAAATATCTGTGATGGCTCACTGCAGCCCTGAGCTCCTCAGTGACCGGGATGCATATCATTTGCAAACACAAAATCAAAACAAAACGTCTCTAGGAACAAATCAAAACATACCCAAGACAGTTTTCATCTGTTCTGGTAGGCTTTTGGCTTTTAGGTGGCCTTGCGCTCTGTAACTTGCAAAAATAAAAGAGCACAAAAGGTTTGGGAAAATATTGCTTTTTGATACAGCTGGTAAATGCCAGTGATCTGTATCAAAGGAGCACTCTGCTGGCAGGAGGTCCCTTTCCATTTCATAGGGTGGTGGGGTTTTTTTATGTAGTTCTCCCTTACTAAGCTCTGTAATCTTGAAAGGGAGTCGAGGAGGGGGAGCAAGAAAAGAAAAACAACTCTGGAATTTTAAATCAACAGCCTAGTGAGTATCAAAACAGAAATCTGGCCTGCAAATTTAATAGCAAAGTTGGGTTGATGGATGGATGAATAGGAAACCCGAATCTGATTTATACAGATGGTTTGAAACTATTTGCAAAGCTCCTCTTTGGTGCCCCAAAAGGTAGCAGTAAAACAAGTCGTAAAGATAACAAGCTGTGATGCTCAATATGGAATTAAATGTAAAAGAAAGTTGTCAAATTTTCACAATACAATTACTTCTATTTCACCCTCTCCCATAACCAGCCCAGTAAGCCGGAGGGGAATTTGACAAGATTTGGGGCTGCCACATCATATTTTCAATTATACTTGCATCCTACCCTTTCTCCAGTTACGGTATTCCGCTGCTCATCACAAGTTTAAAATCATAGTTTTGTAGAGTTGGAAAGGACCACGAGGGTCATGTAAGCCAACTCTCCCTGCTATGCAGGAATCTTTTGCCCAACATGAGGCTCGAACCCACAACCTTGAGATTTAGAGTCTCATGCTCATCTAATGACTGAGCTATCCCAGGTCCAATGCCACACCTGACTTCCTTCAAGCAGAAGCTGGTGGACTCCAACGCCCATCATCCCTGACCATGGGCCACACTGGCTGGGGCTGATGGGAGCCGGAAGCCCAACAACATCCAGAGAGCCACAGGTTCCCTATCTCTGGCTTAGTACATCATCTGAATCTGACAAACTGTGGTTCAGCTTACCGGTAATTATAGTTTATCACCAAAAAAAGCCAACTTCAAACCATGGGTTATGACTCTGGCTCGTTTGAAACAAGTCACAGTTAACCACGTTTCAGGTGAAAGATTAGAAAGACCAAACTATGTGACATCTAACCGTGGCCAGTGACCAACCCAAGGGGGGAAGTTCCAAAACTTTGCTTGCTCTCTCCTCCCGCCCACCAACTGCTTATACATAGAGTACACCTCTCTCTTCTAGCACATATTCCAAACAGCTAGTTCGCATCATTTGCTCCCCCCTCCTTCAAAATAGCAGCAGAACAATCAGATGCAAATAAATCCCTGAAACGCCAGCTCCAGGGGAAAAAAAGGTCATTGCCCATGACTTTGAAGGAAGGTGTGTCCCTGCTATTGCACTACATGAAAACAGGTACCAGTGTAGGTAATATATAAAACTGGGACATCTTTTTCAATAAAGGACTGGAGGAGGAAAAGCCATCCCTAAGAAATGTAGCATGAAAAACAGACCAGACATCTCTCATTTTCTTTTTAAGGATTCCTTGTTCTCAGTTTATCTGTATCTTTGGGTTTTTTGTTTGTGTATGTGTATGATGTCGAGAGAACGTGCCATTTAAAAAAACGATTTAATATGCCCAAATCTAGACCGCCTTTTAATTCCCAGGATGTGGAAAGCACACTCCTATGAAATTATGGAAATGTTGCTTTAAGGGCTGTCAGCTAATTGGAGATGCTTGCGTCTTGCTTCTGGACAATTACAATGATGGGGATCCTGAAGTACCGGTACATGAAGTTCATGGAAGGGGATCTACCTCCAAAAGGCTTTTCTAAGTACCAGGGGCCCTTGCAAACAGCATGCAGTATTTTGAGATGACTCATCGTATGTCATATTACACTTCTCACAAGAAAATTTCCCCTTCTTCTCTTCCTCCTCCTCCAGTTTACCCCACCCCCAAATAAGCCTATATATGCACAGGGTCCTCCAACTCTCCAAAGCAAATCTGGTCAGCATGCAGCTTGCAAGAGGGAGGAGAGGGAGGGAGAGTCCTGGTGCAGGAGTTTAAGCCCGTTCTGCTAGCGGATGGTCGCAATGGGATTCCACCCAAGGAGCCTTACTTCTGAACAAACATGAATGGGATTAGATTGCATGCCTAATTTGCAACACGCATTCCCATTCTGAAAAGATCCAATCCAAGTCAGGATTAGGATATTCAACATATTCAGACCACCTATCGCTCATAATCTATAAAACGGATGTGGCTGTAGCAGCCATCCTCTCAAAAATATGAACTCCTTCGTATTCTTCCCTTCAATACAACATGCGCCATAAATATTCTGAGTAACTGGCCAGACCCCAATATGCATTGAATACTCATTTTCTGTGTAAGGTTCCCATTCCCTGATAACTTATTGCCCAATTGTAGCTGGAAACGTATCTGTTCTGTCATCAGGAGTCTCTGATGGGGACTTGCTAAGCCATGTGCCTGTGTGCTTGGCAACCTCCCCCCCCTCCACAGTCAAACCCCACCCCCACCCCCTTTCAGAAACTTTCCTCCTCCAATTGTCAGCAACATTTGATTGAGTTGCAACTCCCTGCTGTTCGGGCAGTCAGCTAAGGGACCGCTAGCAGATGTAGAAAACTGGAGCCAAATAGCTGACCTCTCGCTGTGAGCTTGCTGTAGATCTGCGAGTTCACTTCCTTGTCACGCATGTAGCACCGGATCTCTTCCACAGCCTCACGGATGATGGTAACGGCGAGGACAAAGCCCTAGGAGAGAGCGGGAGGGAGAGGGGTCATTGAAAAGCGTGGATAAAAGCCCAAGGGACTCCCACTCTGTGCAGGGAAAGCCACTGAATGTTGGGAATACATTCTGGAGTGTGCGGCTACCAGATGAAATACGGTGACACTTTTCATTAAAATTGTCAGGCGCTATAGAGAAAACTAAGTATTGTGCTGTGTCTTCATTTAAAAAGGAGCGCCATAAAACCTTAAACCAAAACGTTCTTCGTATTTTAAGTACTTGGAGGACCCGTTTGTTTGTTTATTGAGCATCTCTCCTGATCCACTTGCACAAAGTTTATGAGGATATTAAATTATACGACAATGAGCACTCATCTTGCCTTATTCCTGGTTTGGTCGTGGAGTGTTTATACATCTTTCCATTAGCCATTTTGTTCATTACACACTTTCCAGGTCATTTCTCTGCCATGTTCCTATGTGCAAAAAGGGTGTAGATTTTATGTATTTGTAATCAGGCTGCACATTTATAAACTGAATGTTTTGGTAATCATTCGTCATGAAAGGGTCAAATGATGGCTACCAGTCCTAAGGACCACTTGGTTATATATTTATATAATCTGTCCTGAGATTCTTAGCACTCACAGTATGTCAAACGCCTTGATGTCCTTCATTGGCCAGTGAAGACTATTTTATTCCAGCAGGTTTTTGGCAACAGACTAGATTTAAGGAAAGGGCTTTCCATAGTGCTGTGCTGTTTTTACTATCTGCATTTCAATAGATTTGTTTTTGTATTCTATTTTTATATAATTCTATATTGTTTTAATTCTACTACAGTTTAATTGCTTTTGAGCTACTTTGTATGTTTTAAAGCTTTCTGCATTGTAACCGTATTGTTTTAATTTCTGTAAGCTCCCTTGAGTCCCAGTCTGGGGGAAAGGCAGGATAAATAAATATTATAATATAATTAATTATTATTATTATTTATAACAACACAAACATATAATAATTAAACGTATTATCTTTTTGTACTATGCTTATTCAATAACTTTTTTCTTTTAGTCTGTTTCCTTTTAAGAATCACATTTGTTGTATGAGGGTGACAGAGTGCTTTAATCCACTGACATTGCAAAAAACCTAAATTTCCAGAGTAACATACCCTCCAATATTTCACTGATGAAAACAGGGACATCCCATTCCATAACGATAATTTTACTATTTATACCCCACACCCCTTACTGCGTTGCCGCAGCCGCTCTGGGCAGCTTCCAACATGTATCAAAACTTACTGAAACATTAAACATGTAAAAACCCTTCCCTATTCAGGACTGCCTTCAGACGGCTCAAGAGTCGGATAATTCCATACCCTCCAACATTTATCCAGTGAAAATATAGACATTCTAAGGAAAAGTGGGAAATTCCAGGATCAAATAAGAAACATTTTCCAAATCAGGGACATCCCCGGTAAATAGGGACAACACTTGGAGGGTCTGGTATAAGCATTGGAATACCTCCTGCAAAATATTGACAATCTGGAGCAGGAGTAGGCAACCTAAGGCCCGGGAGCCGGATGCAGCCCAATCACCTTCTCAATCCGGCCCGTGGACGGTCCAGGAATCAGCATGTTTTTATATGAGTAGAATGTGTCCTTTTATTTAAAATGCATCTCTGGGTTATTTGTGGGGCCTGCCTGCTGTTTTTACATGGGTAGAATGTGTGCTTTTATTTAAAATGCATCTCGGGGTTATTTGTGGGGCATAGGAATTCATTCCATTTTTTTTTCCAAAATATAGTCCGGTCCCCCACATGGTCTGAGGGACGGTGGACTGGCCCACGGCTGAAAAACGTTGCTGACCCCTGGTCTGGAGGCATTCCTTGTTTTCTTTTGTTTTTTTAAAATACCCAATGCACAACAATATCCAAAAGAACATTCTCAATGTAGACACAGAAGTCTCTTAATATTTCTTTTCCTTACCTGTATCGTGAAATTATAATTTGTTACTTAAATGCAATTAAGCCCTGCCCACCT
Source organism: Lacerta agilis (assembly GCF_009819535.1). NCBI lineage: Eukaryota > Metazoa > Chordata > Lepidosauria > Squamata > Lacertidae > Lacerta > Lacerta agilis. The sequence continues at coordinate 78,282,504 of NC_046317.1, forward strand.
GTCACAACGCCTCCTCAAAGGAAACTAATCTGTCTGACTAATTTCAGGGCATCCCTTGCATAACTTCTCGTGAACATTAATTCAGAAGTGCATTGCTACATGCCCTGAAGGCTTGGGAACGCTTTGCAAAGAGATGCAAATGCTGCTGAGGGGATACATGACAGCTGCACAAATTCGGAAGTCACTGTATGAAGCCAGCCATAAGGGGGTTTCATTATTTCTCCTTTGACGGCAACAAGTTGTCATGGCATGCATGTGCCCCCTCACCCAAAAAGATGGAAATCTCCTCTGGCACTTTTAGACTTTATACACCATGGCTTCTGAATGTTTTGCAGCATTTCAAACTATTGTTTTTTTAATTAGCATTCTGATAAAGAGTCCAAAACATAGCTCGTTATTGCTACAGGCAAGGCACACACAAAGTGATATGCCGCTGTGATGTATGTTTATGATATAGAAGTATATGTTTTTATAAATAATCTAGATGCATTTGGCAATCAAGGATTTCTAATAATCACTCCCCCCCTCCAAAAAAAAAAACCACTTCATGTTCTGCCTCACTAACCCATCCCAAGTTGCTATTCTATACCAAAATGGTTGCATTAGCAGCCTGCAATGAACAAAAGGCCTTTTATATATAGGCCGGGCAGCCCACATGCTGAATTTCAATGGTTCATGTGATGGGGGACAAATCACAATGGCCTTATAGCTTTGCAAGCCAGCCTTGCAAAAACTCTCCGCTTCTCTTTCCCAAGCCATAACAAATGAAACAGTGCAGCTACAGGCAAGCACCCGATTGTTGACACAATGGCATATATAAAATGAGGCCGCAAAATTCGGGATCACAAGAATCTCGGCTTTTGTTTCAAAGGGTTCAAGTTTCTTGGCCCCGCAGTTGTGAAGGGTATGCTTGAAAGGGTGCAGGCAAAGTCTGCCGAAGTCTCAGAAAGCTCATGGCCGGGGAAGGCATGGGGCTTCCAGTTGCTACCTTGCATTTGTTTCCTGCCCTTCCCAATAACTAGCAAACCCAACAATGTGCAAAGAAGTTAAAATAAAAGGACTGTGCAAAAATAAGACAATTTGAAAAAGAAATTAATTAATTGCTCTAACAGGTTTCAGGGACGTGCAAATCAGACGTAGACACCACACCGTTCCAATCAAATTTAAAGCTACCCTCCTTGGTGTAAAATTAAAATAAAACCTTCAGGGGAAACCACACAGATTTGCCGCACAGCAACCCAGTCTGAGGGACGCGGGTGGCGCTGTGGGTTAAACCACTGAGCCTAGGGCTTGCCGATCAGAAGGTTGGCGGTTCGAATCCCCACGACGGGGTGAGCTCCCATTGCTCGGTCCCTGCTCCTGCCAAACTAGCAGTTCGAGAGCACAAAGTGCAAGTAGATACTGTAAATAGGTACCGCTCTAGCGGGAAAGTAAATGGTGTTTCCATGTGCTGCTCTGGTTTGCCAGAAGCGGCTTAGTCATGCTGGCCACATGACCCAGAAACTGTGTGCGGACAAACGCCGGCTCCCTCGGCCTATAGTGCGAGATGAGCGCCGCAACCCCAACCCGCAACCCGCAACCCGCGACTGGACCTAACGGTCAGGGGTCCCTTTACCTTTAACCCAGTCTGAACATCATATTAAGTAATATTAAAAACAGACAAACAAACATTGGTTTAATATGAACAAGTTCCCGTGGCCAGAGCCTGGCTTGTCATGACATTCAAATCCAGACTTGGTGGTTTGTTTCTTCCTGGGAAGATGCCCTGGGTTGACATCTTCACTGAGTTATCAACTTTGACCCTGCAGTTTTGTTCATGGTTCAGACCCCCATGAGCATATGCAGTATACGAAGTTAAGATTTTTAAATATATATTTTTCACTGACTTTACACATGCTTGCATTGAAATGCATTTGGCATTTTACTACCCATTCATCCAGTTTGGACTCCTTTTGGAGCTCCTTGAAATCCCACTTTCTTTTAATCGCCTTGAATGATTTGGCATCATCTACAAACTTGGCTACCATACTGCCCACCCCTAGCTCTAGATCATTTGGTTTAATATGGTGTACAAGCTTAATTCTGAATGCAACATACAAAATGTCTATCCGCTAAGAAACACTGGCTAAATAATACATAGTTAATTGTTGCGGGAATAATTGGTGGAACGTTCACATGATGTCTTACTCTTCCCAGGGTTAACCCAAGGGAATCTCCCTTAAGCTGTACTCCTAGAATGGCTGAGTTATGGGATAAATTACCTTTTTGGATCAAATATCCCTCGTGCATTTCCTTAGACCGCTGAAGGTCCCAATTCTGAATAGCAAACCTTTATTAAATCACTTTGGGCAGCTACAATTCCCAAACACATAAAGGACAGGCTTCATAAAACAAGCTAACAAAAACCATTTTAAGTTACGGCACCACTTGGATCTCCGAGATAAGGTTACAAAGGGCATCTTGTATTCAAACACTGAAACTTTTCTTGAATAAATAAACTCGATACTACCTACCAAAGGAACCCAATACGTGTAAAGAGCACCGAGCCTCATTTCAGGAACAAATTGAGAACAGGCCAGAAACAAGAAGTAGAGGTTGAAGAAGTACTTGAATTGGTTGAACAGCACCTAAGAAACAGAGTGAGGAACAAGAGAGGCATTTGTAGCAGCACATCTACGGTTAACATGGCTCACGATGGAAATGTTTAAGACAGCTTTTCACAACCCGGTGCCCTCCCAAAGTTCTGGACTACAACTCCCATCAACTGGGTGGAGCTGATGGGAGTTGTAGTGCAAAATATTTTCAGGATACCAAGTTGAAGGCTGTTTCAAGGCATCTAGAAAATAAGAAGCTGTCTAGCGACAGCAATATTTTAGGAATTCAGCTAACCAGGAAAGCTTTAAGAAAAAAATGCAAACTCCCACACATTCCAGGACATTGAAGATATGGAGTCAACTGTGGCTCCCCCATCTATTTTTCCCATTGCAGCACAGTTTAATTGCTGCACCTATACGGAAAGGATAGTGTTCCATTGATACATATATCACGTGGAAAGAGGACTGAAATTGAAAAAGTCCCAGTTTCAGCCCCTTCTCTTCCCTCCATTCAGTTGTGTTGGACTGGGACATTCCTCAGCGACGTCTTCACTATTGTAGGCAACAGGATGGCTTATTCGGGCGCAGAGAGGGAGAAACAAAATAAAGCTTCACTTACTGTATATACTTGAGTATAAGCCTAGTTTTTCAGCACATTTTTTGTGCTGAAAAAGCTGCCCTCGGTTTATACTTGAGTGAGGCGGGCGGTGGGGGCAGCGAGAAAGAAGCCCTTTCTCTCCGCTCGCGCCGCCACCCACTCTCCCCAGTCAACCATTCCTTAAGAAGCGTACAAGAACGGCGGTTCTTTACTCTCCCTAGGCAGCTTGTTCCATTCCTGAACTGCTCGCATAAATGCAAACTTGGCAAAGGAGGAAGAGGAAGGAGCAGCCCAAAGGGCTGCTTTCGGGCTGCTCGTTCCTCCTCCTCCTCCACAGCGGCAAAGGTGAACCGGCTTATACTCGAGTCAATAAGCTTTCCCAGGTTTTTGTGGGAAAATTAGGTGCCTCGGTTTATATTCGGGTCGGCTTATACTCGGGTATATACGGTAAATGCAGAAGAGTAGATTGAGCCTATCCAGGTTAGAGCTGCCTTAATTGCCCACTCCGAATAAACCACTGGCACTCAACACTCAAATATCAATAGAAGAGGAAAGCACACAGTTTTCCAACATGGCATACATACCCCTGGCAGAAAAGTAAAGAAGTTGTACTTCTGGTTGTTGATCACATTGCGTGGGTATCGCTGGTCCCTCTTTTCTGGATGGCCAAGCCAAACCGTTCGAGGCCTTGGGTCTCTTCTTCCACAACATCTTAGGCACTCGCAACATCTGTAGGGAGCAGGGGAAGTTTAAAAAAACTTATCACATTGAGGACAGCTACCATAAGAGCCCTGTTGGACCAGTCCTTGGGCCCATACAGTCTAGGATTCCATTTTCAACAATGACCAACCAGGAAGCCCACAGGATGCCAAGAAGACAATGAACCTTTCCAGGAGTGGTCAGTACGATGGATGTTGTTGCAACATACAGTGGTACCTTGGTACATACAGTGGTATTTTAAAAAATAAGAAAACATTAAACTTTTTTTAAAAAAACCCACTTCCCTATACAGGATTGCCTTCAGTTGGCTCAGCGATTGGATAACTCCATACCCTCCAACATTTCCCCAATGAAAATAGGGACAACCTAAGGAAAAGTGGGGCATTCCAGGATAAAATCGGGACGGCTTCTAAAAATCAGGGACATCCCTGGAAAATAGGTACACTTGGAGGGTCTGGAAATACAGTCACACAACTGTGAAAAATGAACTCAACGCAGAGCGTGTAAGCCACACCCTAGCCTCCCCTTGTGATCCCACAGAAACAAGCACACGACTCCAGCATTCATCCAGGAATTCACCTGAACTTAGCTCTTAGGCAAATTCTCTCCATTCCTTCAAAGCCTTCACTGGCCAGTAATCCCAGAAGAGGCATAAACTACTGATAAGTACGGAAAGCAGCTGCTTAGTTTTTGGGTTTCTTTTAAACATACCGGTAATTAGCTGCTTGCTTCTCCTCCTAGAAACCCTGTATCCAATCAGAGACTACCTTCCTGGTTGTTAATCAGGTGCCAGAAACTGCTACTGGCCACATCCAATCTCTCTTTTGAGCAAAGGGTGATTAAATGTTTGTTTCTGTGTGTCTGTGTTGAGTGGTATTTGTTTAGCCCCATTGCCTTAAGATTTCAGTCCTAAACACACTACTGTATTTGGGGAGTGTGCCCCACTGCAACTGGGGGGGGGATGTTTCTAAAATAAAAACATGCTTGGGATTCCACTGGATCCCACTGCCCCTTTTAGGGTTGCCAGTTTTTCCCCTGGCCTCAGAGGCAGGGTCTGTTTAATCACAGGCATTAGCAGCTGATCTTAATCTGCACATTGTGAAAAATCCCAGGTTGATTTCTAGAGCTGAAATTGATGAAAAAGACATAAGTGACGGTGAGGTGCTTTTTTTTACCTGATCAGCTTGGCAACCCTAGGTTCCTGTCTGCCTGCAGTAGCTGTTGCCTCAGCTCTGAATAAGAATGCTTAACACCCAGTGTTAAGTAAAGGTAAAGGTAAAGGGACCCCTGACCATTAGGTCCAGTCATGTCCGACTCTGGGGTTGCGGCACTCATTTCGCATTACTGGCCAAGGGAGCCGGCGTACAGCTTCCGGGTCATGTGGCTAGCATGACTAAGCTGCTTCTGGTGAACCAGAGCAGCGCACGGAAACGCCGTTTACCTTCCCGCCGGAGCGGTACCTATTTATCTACATGCACTTTTGACGTGCTTTCAAACTGCTAGGTGGGCAGGAGCTGGGACCGAGCAACGGGAGCTCACCCCATCGCGGGGATTCGAACCGTTGGCCTTCTGATCAGCAAGCCCTAGGCTCTGTGGTTTAACCCACAGTGCCACCCGCGTCCCAGTGTTAAGTAAGCATAGGCTTATTTCTCCGTCCTTTCGGAAAGTGCCTACATCCTCCAGAGTAGAAGGCAGATCTGCAATGGGAGCCTTTGACCTTCCAGTCGCTGCTGAACTACAACTCCCATCAGCCCTAGCAATCACGGCCAATGGCCAGGGGTGATAGGAGTTGTAGTTCAGCAACTGGATGATGGGAGTTGTAGTTCAGCAGCTCCCATAATGGGAGCCCCAAACATTCCCCAAACATGAGAGTGTTTGGGTTGAATCCCTACTCGGCCATAAAGCTCACTGGATGGCCTTAGGCAAACCATGCCTCTCTAAGCCTCACTGGGTTGTTAGTTAGTTAAATAAAGGAGGGCAGGTTATACTTGTACCAAGAACCAATATTCTCTCTTGGGTTTCACTGCTAACATTCCCAGCCCCTTGCTGCTGCTGCTGCTGCTGCTGTTGCTGTTGCTGCAGCACTTCATGCTTTTGATGAAGTGGACCCTAGTCCACAAAACTTTAGGCCATAGGAACAAAGAAAGCTCCCTTTCATCATGTCAGAATACTAGTTCAACAAGCTCTGCCTGGCAGAGGCTCCCGATATTTCAGACCGGGGTCTCTTTGAGCCCTACCTGGAGATGCCAAGCATGGGCATAGCCAGGATTTATGTTGTGGGGAGTGGGGGGGCAGGACACCCACCTGTCATCATCCTCTTTCTAGCTCTGTCTAGCAGATTCGGAACGAAATGTCTCAATGACAGTCGGAATGCCAGTTGTGTCACTAGAATGCATCACAACATTATCCATGTGACCTCAGTGAGCATTTCGATTTCAAATATTCTGATTATTTTCTACTTTTAGTTAGGTTTTTATATTTATTTACTTGATTGGAGGGGGGGCTGCCCCCCTTCCCACACCCCGGCTATAGCTCATGATGCCAAGGATCAAATCTGGGACTTTCTGCATGCAAGTAAGATGCTCTACTTCTCAGCTACAAGCCTTCACTTATTGAATGGTTGTCAGATACGGGGTTCTGGGTGCTGGCCCTGATTCTATTAATCTTGCTGTGGCCAAAAGTAAAAGGCTGCAGATCAAAACCACCTTGAGAGCCAGTGTGGTGTAGTGGTTAAGAGCGGTAGACTCGTAATCTGGTGAACTGGGTTCACGTCCGCACCCCTCCACATGCAGCTGCTGGGTGACCTTGAGCTAGTCACACTTCTTTGAAGTCTCTCAGCCCCACTCACCTCACAGAGTGTTTGTTGTGGGGGAGGAAGGGAAAGGAGAATGTGAGCCGCTTGGAGACTCCTTTGGGAAGTGATGAAGCGGGATATCAAATCCAAACTCTTCTTCTCTTCTTCTTCACCAGTCTTAAGATCACAAGCAAAATACATGTGCTTAACTCTCGGGGCTCCACCCTTCTTTTTACAATGTTTTGCTCACACAGCCTGCAGGGCATTATTGCAAAACAGGTGAAGCTTGGGAAGGTAATAAAAACTTTTCTTTATCAACAAATGAATTGAACTCATCACATCACCACTTGGATGAGCTCAGCAAAGAGCCTCTTATTTCATAAGAGACCTAAGGGAAGCTCTCATCAACAGCCTGTTCTAAGACTTTTCACCTCAACCCAAAGATTAGCACCCTGTTCTGTCCAGAACTTTATCCTCTCCCACATTTTTATTTCCATTCTTGTCCTTAACTCACCCACCCTGAGAAAGAATTCAGTCATTTGCACGCAGCAAATGTGGGTGGGAATAAGCCCCGTGGAATTCCTTGGGGCTTACTTCTGAGTAGACATGCATAGGATTGTAGTGTACATTTTGTTTTATCAGATGTACACAGCAAGCCACTGGACTGGGTGATCCATCTGGGCTTTATGGGAGCTGCGCTGAACACTTTCAAAAAGTGACCAGGAAACTGAATGATAAAGTTTTAACTGAACTGCCAGAGCAACTTACTATGTTGTAACTTGGGTTCACAGTCACTACTTATTTGATCTGAATACAATTGTTAAGTACGGATCTGTATACAATCTCAGAGTATACAGTTGCACTTTGTCACTAAGCAACTGCCTTCAGCCAACACTACCCTTTTAAAATGTGGTTTTTTGGGGGGGGTATTGGGTTGTTGTTTGTATTTTGGTTATATATTTTGTGGTTTTATACAGGGCAGTATATAAATCCAATAAATACGTAAATAACAACAATAATTAATAAATAAAACACCATAGCGTACACTGCAGCACCCTTACAGCACATGCAGTTTAACGATTGGAACAAATCTCTTCCGTAATGGGCTGGTTTTGCAATGGCTTTGGGATACAGAGCAATGAAGCAAAACTCTCAAGCAGTTCCTGTCTGAGGCTTACCGGTAATTGCATTTTGTTTAACTTGCCAACACTGTAAGATCCAGAAAGAGGTTGGTTGAGGCACCTCCCCTTGATCGTAAAGTCAGTGTTCCCTGTCACTCGTGTCACATCAATCATGATGAAAGTAAAAACAAATAAAACTAGAGCTGGAAAATGGAAGTAAATCCAACATATAACTTTTGCCTGAGTAAATATATGTGGGGCTGGCTGCATGGCTGTAATCCTACATATGCTGATTTGGGAGTAAGCATGCATAGGGTCAGGCTACAATGCTGCTAGCCCAAGAAGGAAGTTTCATTTAACTACAGGAAACTTACTGTGAATGCATGTGTGTAGGAACCGGTTGTAGGGTTTTGTTTTTAAATGCAAGTGGGCAATCCTGAACACAGAAGGCTTCAATCCTATCACATTTTGGAGGAAATTAAAATAAGCAAAACTAACTTCCAAGATAACAAAGATAGGATCAGACTGTAAGACTGCAGTCCTAAACAGACTAACAGTCCTCCAGATTCAGGTAAGTAGCTGTGTTGGTCTGACACAGTCAAAATAAATTAAAAAATTGTCCAGCAGCACCTTAGAGACTAAGTTTGTTCTGGGTATAAGCTTTCATGTGCATGCACACTTCTTCAGATACGAAGAAGTGTACATGCACACAAACGCTTATACCTGGAACAAACTTAGTTAGTCTTTAAGGTGCTGCTGGACAATTTTTTTTTAAAAAAAATTGTGTAGTCCTTCATATGTCTACTCAGAATGTAGGCCCATTGAACTCAATGGGAATTGTGGGTAGAAGAATGCAGTCTTACCATGCAATCCTATGCATGTCTTCTCAGAAGTAAGATTTCCTTTGCTCACCTAGGTATGCAAGTTTGCACCCTGAGCCTATTGATTTTTCTAGGATTAAACTTGTCTAACGCTGCATAGGATTGGGTTGTTATGAAAACGTAGCCTATTGAGCATCCCTAACTTCAGCTCTTATTTACAGGTAGGTAGCTGTGTTGGTGTGCCGTAGTCAAAACAAAATAATACAAAAATTCATTCCAGTAGCACCTTAGAGACCAGCTAAGTTTGTTATTGGTATGAGCTTTTGTGTGCATGCACACTTCTTCAGATATAGCTCTTATGCCCTGGCTCTTATAGCAATCCACAAAGAACTCAGTAAGGACGAATTCTGAGTAAATGGGTGCAGTTAGGCTGCAAAGGTTAATAATACACATCAATGTGATGCAATGTTTAGAATGTAGCAGTAGAAGTACAGAGATTCAGCCATGGGTGATCTTGAGCCAATCTCTTGACTGCATTCACACGTAACACAAAAGTTATGGTTTATTTTAAGCATAGTTTGCTCAACAAACCATGAGTCATCTTACAGCTGAGCAAACATGCTATGGCTTGTTTCTCCAAAGCTTGATTTGTTTCCCATCTGCTCTGTAGCTTGGCGAGCATCTGGGGCGGAATTGGCCACCCCAGCTCAGCTCCTGCAGAGAATATTTCTGCTTAATTGCCAGCAATGTCCTTCGCGACCTGATCCTATGCAAATCTAGGTGTGTGTTCTAACAAAACACGCTTATTTCACTGGGTTTATGCAAACATGAAGAAACAGGATGCAGGGAAACGACAAGTAAAAAGATGTAGGGCTATGGGCATAGCCAAGATGGGGCAGGGGGCAGCTGTCCCCCTCCCATAGATCAAGTAAAGCAATAGAAATACTTAACTAACTGACCAATCACGTCGGTTCTGCCCCCCCCCAAGAGTCCTGCCCCCTAACCAAGTCCTGCTCCCACTCCCAACAAAAATCCTGCCTATATGTAGGGCTGGAATCATAAACACCCGGGGGGGGGGATGCCACTGAAACAAACTGAACTTACCTCAAGTCAGTGGTGAAGCTAGAGTACAGTATCAGCTACAGGTAGGTAGCCGTGTTGGTCTGCCATAGTCAAAACAAAATAAAAAATAAAAGAATTCCTTCCAGTAGCACCTTAGAGACCAACTAAGTTTGTTCTTGGTATGAGCTTTCGTGTTCATGCATCTGAAGTATCTGAAGAAGTGTGCATGCACACGAAAGCTCATACGAAGAACAAACTTAGTTGGTCTCTAAGGTGCTACTGGATGGAATTCTTTTTATTTTTTATTTTGTTTAGAGTACAGTATGTACACCTTGAGTGGTATGAAGGGACTGTGTGGTCAAAGCCTCCCCTAACATGTAGGTGCCTGAGATATAGAGTGCTTTCACATACAGGGGTGCAGGGGCCCAAAGCCCAAGGTTCCTGAAACTATAAGCCAGAGAGTAGCAGCTGATGGGCACAAACAGCGCTGGAGTCAGCAGCTAGCCACCTTGAGCATTCCAGACTCTGCAGCAACTGACACTTGCCCTTTCTTTGTTCCTATATTTAAGTACATTTTATAATCAACAAGCCAGACACGTGTGTGGATACCGGTACTCATTTTATCAGGGCAGCAGAAGCAAACACCACAGACCTACCCCTTGGGGACTGCAACCCTGTGAAGATGCTGGGGGAGGGAGTCTCTTAAAAACAGAAACAAACAAGCTGTCCAGAGTGGCTGGGGCGGATGGGCAGCAGACAACAACAACAACAACAACAACAACAACAACAACAACAACAACAACAACCAGTGCCCAAGCCAAACCAAAACAGTAGAAGTGGATTTACATTTGTGGTGTGCATATACACCAACAATTTTATTCCTTGTAGTCATCATGGTGTTATTTAAAATACAAAACTATGCATGCTCAGAATTTTGTTTCTATCAGTCAGCAAGCATTTTTTGTTTCTTTCTCTTTTTGCTTTAATACATCAGGAATGTTGGTGCCCACTACCTGGTCACTCCTGAATTTCCTATTCAGGAGAAGACAGATTTTAATATATCCACGATGAAAACTTTCATTTAACTGTTTAACAGCATATTGATTACACTGTGTTGTTGCAGCAACAGTTTAAGATTCCAATTTTTTTTAAAATTCCTGCCTCAAGGAGATGCCGAGCTGGGGGGAAAAAGTGCATGAGAATCATGGGTTTGCAAGAACTCTTTGGAATTAACATTAGAGGGTCAATCTCCCAGAACTGGATTTGGAGCCCAATTCCCAGCAGCTTCCATGTCTTTGGGGGTTGCAGGTGGCTTGTAGGGAAAAGGAAGAGATGGCAAACTTTCCTTCCCCAAACTTTCTTAAATTAACTTATTCTAGAAACAATGCCTATGTCTTAGCTGGGTCTATTTGACCACAATATAAGATTAATAAAGTTCATGCATTGTTCTCCACTGACATTTTGAAATATTGGTTAATGTCAGGGACACATTGGCCACAGGTGGGGAAAGCCGAGAAAAATAACACATGCAATGGCTCACACGCACAGGTTAAATATCTACCAGTCTACCAAGAATAATGAGGCTTGTCTGTTGCACTGATTTAGGTAAGCAAATAACTTGCTGATTAGAAGCAAACTAAGCTCTGTTTAAGAAAGAGCTCAGCGCTTTCAACAGGTAGAACAGGAAACACTTTGGTGAATAGCAAACAATAGGGAAGAGTACCTGGTAGTTTCATCTTATTTTTCAAAAAAAAAAAAAAAAGAGTATCACATTTCTTGCTTTCCACCTCAGTGCCTGCAAATAAGAATAAAAGAAATCTTATCTGCTAAGGAAATGCTTTTAGAATTCCACCCTCCAAAAAGGAAAGCAACATCTGGAAAAATCCAGTTAGAAGGAATGAGTTAGGAAATGTTAGCTTTGCTTAAATCAGAATACTCAACAAGCAGCGGAAAGATTAACTTTCATGAGCGGGTATTTTTCAGGCACCCTACTGAGAACAAACACAAGATGATTTCCATGCCAGGTCAATATTTTTAAGGCTAAATATTTCAGTGGAGAATATTTAATGAAAGCCAATAGGTAAAATCCTAATATTTAGATTTGGTACTGACTCTCAGCTTTTGAGAGATGGTTGGACAGTGTTCTTGAAGCTACTAACATGAGTTTGGCCAAACTGCGGGAGGCAGTGGAGGATAGGCGTGCCTGGCGTGCTCTGGTCCATGGGGTCACGAAGAGTCGGACACGACTGAATGACTGAACAACAACAACAACAACAACAACAAATTCATTGGATCATAAAATCATGAAACTATTAGAGCTAGAATGGTTCTCCAAAAGTCATTTCGTCCAACCTCCTACTCAATGCAGGACTTATACAGGATGGTGCCCTCCAGATACAGTACTTTGGAGAGAAACTCCTATCTTCCCTGACCATCGACTATACTGGCTGAGGCTGATGAAACTGCAGGAGAAAACACATGGAGGGCACCATGTTGCCTACCCCTGGCTTACAAGGATGAGCAGGGTTGCCGGATTCTGATCTAGGGATCACTTCTTTGCATTCAAGAACCGAACACAACATTGTTGTTGTTGACATCTGTCTGTCTTGAGAGAGTGTGTCTCCAGGGGTGAAGTCAAACCGCTGGAGACTCACAGGGCCTGCTGTGTCTGTGGAGACTGGTAACTCGTAACTGCTGCCTCCTATGTTGTTTTAGTTACATTAGCCACACTGAACTGACCTCTATGGGGCACAAGCCTGGGCAGTGTGTATGGAGATTCTGCATAGCTGTCAAGTTTCGGATTTGAAAATAAGGGATCAGCAGTCTCACCTATGCCGGGGACAGTCACATGTCAGTGGTGGGTGGAGCCAGAAGCAAAAGTGGGCGGAGCAGCAATGTAAACTCCAAGCGGGCTCGGAGCGGAGCAAAGAGGAGGGCAGCCAGCAAAGAGGAGGGCAGCCATGTGCTCCGTGCGATGGAGCCCCATCGTCTTCTTGTCTGATCCCATCAAAACAGGACAGGAAGCAGCAGCTGCTCAAAGGCAGCCAGGCTCCGCCCGCCAGCTAACCCTATTGGCCGGCTGAGGGGCTCGGCGGCAATGGATAGGGGCTGATGAAGGGGGAGGAATACACCCCCCTGTAAGCACGGGAAACGGCTCCCACTTGCTTTGAGGGCTGAGGCTTTTCTCTCCAAGTAGGCGAGGTCTTCCCACCCAGTCCCTGGCCAGCAGGGGAGGAGCTGCTTCCATTAAAAACGGGAAATTTAAGGGAAATAAAAAAATAAGGGAGAGCAGCAGGAAACTGCTTAAAATAAGGGAGAATCCCGGGGGAAATGGGATACTTGACAGCACTGAGATTCTGTGCTGCCCAGCAGCAACCCCTCTCTCGGCCTTGCTGATGTGGCCCAAAGGAAAGCAGAGCAATGTGTTTAGCACCAGCTCGGTTGCAGGATCTGTCAGACGGAGGCATACAAGGCACAATCCAACCATCTTAGGGACTCCACTTCAGATACGTGTAGGGTTTACTCCACAGACTTTTCTTCTCCCAGAAATGTCCTGCAAGGCAGCAGGTACAGATTTTCCCTGAGGGTTTACTCCCGAAGCCTTTCTCATGGATGGGTATACCCACAAGGCAGAGGAGGTTTCAGGTCAGAGTTTTCCTTCTCCATCAGGGTTTTCCTTCCCCTGAATGCAACATAGGTCTGGCACAACAACTAGCCCCTGAGGACCAATAGGGAAGGGAGTTCCACACAAGTGCTGACTGGTGTGTATGTACATTGCAAATAATTTCCACTGAACTTAACGTGGCCATTCCCCTGTAACAGATAAGGCAAGATGTTGAGACCAAGGAAAGGTTTACCCCAATGAACAGTGGTGATTAGCATGTGCAGGATAGTCTCTCTAATCACATTAAAAGACACATGTGGAATCTACACACATATAAAAACTGTTTTGAAAAATACATTGAATTTGGCATAGCTCACTGTTGCCATCTAGTGCCACATTTGTATATTGCACTTTACAACACACTGAAAACATTTCATTTGCAGCTGTATAGCTGAGTCCTTAACGTAAGTTACTGTATGGGGAAATAACATTGCTGTAGGACACATCAACACTACCCACACCTTGCCAGCTTTCAGTGTAGCCACCAAGCTCTGGGGAGCCCTGCCCACTTTCTCTTGTGTCCCAGCCAGCTGATCAGTCATCAATTGGGAAAAGAAATACATTTCCATGCAATTTCGGGACCACTGCATCAGAATCATTGGGTGAGCACAGGTTAAAACCTACACTCCCGGTGATCCCAAGATCCCAATGCAGCTAAGATGGGAGGGGGAGGCTAAAGTGTGCATGTGTGAGAGAGTGAGAGTGTTGGGGAGGGGGAGAGAGAAGCAGACCACTGACATTGCTCCACCAAACCACAAAATTGGAAAATACAAAAGGCCTCCACTCTGCAATATCCAGCAGTTCTAGCTAACCACAAATGTCATAATCATATAATCCATGAAGAAAGAATTATGCACCGCAATTACACACCAGTAGGTACTTCCTGCCCAACTGGTTTTCTTTTCTTTTTTATTTTTTAAACAAGAGATACATGTAATAATGCTAGCTGAAGAATTAATGTCTGCATTGGCATTCAGTTGCCAACAGAATTCAGGCCTCATTGTTTACATTGATATTGGAATTGCTTTTTTTCTGGGGTTAATTGGCTTATATTACATATAATATTTACAATAATCTGCATTTTCATCATCATCATAATGGCTGAAGGCAAACCATGCTGCTGCACTCATTCTACAATAGATGTATTTTAGTTAGCATTAAAAATTGGAAATGGCTCTTGTGAACCTCCCATTCATTTAACATTCAATTGTCAGGTTTGCACTGTGTTATTCCCTTGCCAAGAGACTGCCCTGTTTGTACTGTGCGCAAACAGGAGGAGGGGACGGGCGAAGGTTGACCTAGAACCTGGCAACACTCAGGATGCAACAAGGGAACATTTCAGTCTCCCAGGATGCTCTGCTTGCTGCTGCTGACCTCAAAGCCACCATGTAACCAACAAAAAGACTTCAATTGCAGGATTCCAGAGTGAAATTGCTGTGTTAGACCTTATCAGCAAATATGATTCTAATCAATTTGCACAATCAGAGCTGGGGATTCATTTCCCACACCAAGAGAGTTAAATTAGCACAACATAGCCAGTGCAGGGGGTAGTAGTATTGCTGTTCCAAATGGCTACCCAGTTATGATTTGGGCTCTCCACATAAATGTTAGACCTGATGCTGTGACAGACATGTAATGACCCCCACCCCCCTGTTTACACTACTGATAACTATTTCTCTTTCTGTAACTGTTATTTAGGTTTGCAAGTACATGTATTATAAAACAGAGTCTATCTACAAAAGCCTTGTGCCACAATAAATATTACAAGACCCTTCATTCTTGCTGCTGCAACAGGTGACTTCCCTTTAATTAGGGAAGAGTTTGTCACAACTGTTTTGGACACATTTTTCACAGGCCGGAAAATCAAGTTGCCTCCAGGTGCGGTCATTGCGAAGCCCCTGATGTGTGTACCTGCATCGTACAAGCATTTGTTGTGGCCACGATACAGTGTTATTTGTTTAAATAGTTATAGAGCACACTTTCAGAGAAATACCGCAAGGTGGCATACGGCCTAAAAAACACAGCATTGCAATAAGGTTGATAAATGCACAAATGAAAACGTCGGTAAATATCAGTTTATAAAAATAAATTCCTGTTTCAAAGGCTTGTTGGTGTTCAAAAGATGTCTAAGATAAGTCAGTGGTGATTCTTGCACATTATTAAGCAGTAGCAGATTGAGATAAGGACGCGAGTGGCGCTGTGGTCTAAACCACAGAGCCTAGGGCTTGCCGATCAGAAGGTTGGCGGTTCGAATCCCCGCGACGGGGTGAGCTCCCGTTGTTTGGTCCCTGCTCCTGCCAACCTAGCAGTTCGAAAGCACACAGTGCAAGTAGATAAATAGGTACCGCTCTGGTGGGAAGGTTAACAGCGTTTCCGTGTGCTGCTCTGGTTTGCCAGAAGCGGCTTAGTCATGCTGGCCACATGACCCGGAAGCTGTACACTGGCTCCCTCGGCCAGTAAATCAAGATGAGCGCCGCAACCCCAGAGTCGTCCGTGACTGGACCTAACGCTCAGGGGTCCCTTTACCTTTACCTTTGCCTTGAGATAGGTCTCCCAAATGGAATGTATGGGATAGGGTAGTCTGATGCAAAGCAGGACAGGGCTCTTAAATCTGTAATAATTGTGTAAAAGAAGGGATTTCAGTAAGTATAGCTTGCATGATGAAGGCACACCTGATCACATTCCCACTTCTTCACAACTGAAAGGTGCAAGAGCCCCATCCGTCTTTGCATCTGGCCACCTCCATGTGCACTGACCCTAGGTCAACAGTCCTACTCACACTTACTTGGAAATAAATCCCACTGAAATCAATAGGGCTTGCTTTCAAGGAAATAAGGGCTGTTATTCAACTAAGGTATATTCAGAGCAGACCCACAGAAATTTAGGTACATACCTAAGTTAGGTTCGACAGTTTCAATAGGCCCTGAGTTAAACTTAAGGCTGGCTACAACTCAGGTGTGGCATATACAGGTAATCCTAAACTTGTTTACTCAGAAGTAAATCCCACCTTTACAGCCTCTGGGTGTAAAACTCGTTTCCCTGCTGTGAGGCTGAATTCTGTTGCCTTTTACCTTCCAAGCAGAAACTGTTGCCTTTTACCTTCCAAGAAGAAACTAAAGTTGAAAGGCAAACCACACCTTTCAGGAATGCATAATAGCAACTATTAAGACACAGTTTACTTCTTGTGGATACAATATGTCCACCCACCTCAGTAAATAAATGCTGGGATTTATTGTAAGGATCTTTAATAATTTTTAGACGGATGTTGGCTTGGATAGACATAAATTGTCACTGGAAGGCCTACTGAGAATGAATCTACGCTTTCATACGAGTCATTCAGTTACGAAGAGTAGCATGCATGAAATGCATTTTAAACACAAATGTTGTTAAGAGTAAGTCTTTGAAAATGAAACCTCTAACAGGGATAACAATTTGAATACAGCATGATGAAGAACTAGCAATACTGGTTCTGCCTGCATGCTGGCCAATGCAAAGCAAGAAATGGACAAAAGAGTATTTTATCCCTCCTCAGGATGAACAGCCATGGAACCATAGCTGTCAACTTTCCCTTTTTTGCGGGAAATTCCCTTATTCCAGCGCCATTTCCCATTGCAAAAAAAGGAAAAGTTGACAGCTATGGCCAATGCAAACAAACCAAAAAAAAAAAAAAAGGAATGTTGACAACTCTGCACGGAACTGTTTTTTTTGTTTTTAAAAATGTATATATTATTACCCCTGCTTTAGCCTTGCAATTAAATGAGAGCTGCTGAAAACATGCAGCAGAATCAGGTGGCAGAACAAACAATACAATTTGGGGCAGATAAATGGGCAAGTGTGCAGGTGGCAGGTATTATGGTAGTGGTGGAGGTGGTGGTGATGATGATGAATTTGTGGTAACAGAGTGCATGGAACAGGGATGGGTCTAGCCCATGGGTAGGCAAACCAAGGCCCGGGGGCCGAATCCGGCCCAATCGCCTTCTAAATCCGGCCCGCAGACGGTCCAGGAATCAGCATGTTTTTACATGAGTAGAACGTGTCCTTTTATTTAAAATGCATCTCTGGGTTATTTGTGGGGCCTGCCTGGTGTTTTTACATGAGCAGAATGTGTGCTTTTATTTATGGGGCATAGGAATTCATCCCCCCCCCAAAAAAAAAATATAGTCCAGCTCCCCACAAGGTCTGAGGGACAGTGGACCAGCCCCCTGCTGAAAAAGTTTGCTGACCCCTGCCTGATCAGTTCTCCCCAGATTCTTTCAGTACACATAAAGAGGGTCAAGGATTCATAGGAGAAAGAGGCTGAAGTTTATCATGCATTGGATTGGTGAGGCCTAGACACTGCCACCTGTCACAACAATTAATTCCCAATCCCTAGTTATTATTTAGGGGTGGGCAACCTCAAGCCCATGGGCTGTATACAGCTTTCCAAGCTTCTCTCTCTCTGGCCACCGGAACTCTCTGGCTCCATCCACCACTGGCATGCGGCCCTCAGGCAGCTGTCCATGAGGCAATGTGGCCCTCGGTCTCCAAAACATTCCCTGCCCATTGTAATCTCTAGTTTAAAAATTCGGGTTTATGGCAATCTGCCAATTGAATTTCATACCCCTCAACTGTCCCGACATTCCATTTTGTGCAAAATGGACAAGATCAAGGTCCTGAAAGACGGACGTCCTGGTTTTCCACTGGGGCATGTTGGAGGGTATGGATTTATGCTCTCCTTTGACAAGGCCTTCGTCTACCCAGGCAGCAGAAGGGTTTCTTTAACAATCCCCAACAAAATGAGCAAATGTAGCTGACAAGATCTGCCCTGGAGAATTACAGCCAAAAGCGTTCATAGATTTAGACACACTCAACAGTTATGAAATCAAGCTTTAATAATGCTTCATGGGAGGGGAAATTACACTCCTATAAATATGTTTAGGCTCGGCTGATTTTCTCTTCCTTGAGGCGATAATTTTCGTTGCTTACTTTTCTACAGTTTATTTTCATGTGCTGAGTGAAAAATTAGTGGGGAACCAAATTTTCTCTTTAGCTGGCCATATAAATATTGTCTTAAAGGGGAGTATTGATATTTTCTGGGTACAATCTTTAAGGTGCTCACTTACACATCACCAAAAAAACAGGAAGTGCATCACCACTGCAACCAATTCAGCCACCTCCACCGATTGGCCAGCTGCCTCTTTGATGACTACCCTTTGAACTTTGTTCTCAGAATGCAGAGGAGGAACTGGCCATCTCACCCTCCCTTACAGAGGCATCTGGCAACAGCAGTGGCCTCTTCAACATCACTATCTGAACCTTGCCCAGTTCCAGGGTTCTCCTCTTCTGAAGGATTCTGCTCTTGCCACACTGTCTCACTTTGCACCATATGGCCCATGACATGAACCATAAACCTAAAGACTCCCAGTATTATTTATTATTATTATTATTATTATTATTATTATTATTATTATTATTTAAAAAATCAGGTTTCTAGCACTTGTGGAACCTGAGATGTGAGACATGATGTCAGGGAACTGTCAGAGACCAGCGGGGCAGTGCAGGGGCTGTCAAAGGACACACTAGCCCCAGCACTGCGAGGAGAGTGGGATCCCCAGCACTGAGGAGAGAGGAGATTGGGGTCCGGAGGGAACAAAAGGCAGGAGGGAAACCTGGAAGAGAGAGGGCTGGGGGATGTTCCAGAGCCCAGACACTCACCCACCCAGACTAGCAAGGAGGGAGCAACGAGGTTTCTGTCGCCCCACTTATGTAGAGGGGTGAAACACAAGTAGGAAAGGAGGAGACTGGGGGTGCACAAGTTCCTTTGCTGGGGGCGCTCCAGGAAAGCGCCACTTCCGGAATCTGAGAGTGACTAAGATGGACATGAACTTTTGAGCGCTGCACTGTAAATACTTGCACAATAAACCTGTAAATAGACAGACCGGAGTCCAGCGTGTTTACTTGTGAGAAACCACTACAGAAACCTCACACATAAAGTACACGCATTCATCTCCTAATTTGTTTTATGAGAAACTAACCACTTTTTCATGCTTTTAGCCAATGAATGAAGTCATAGCAATGGCTGAAATGTAGGAATGCAGATCAAGCCCATTAAAGGCTAGAGTGAAATGCCCATTTTCTGAACTCTAGAGCAGTAATATCTCCAGTTTGTTTTCAAGCCTTTTCTGCTGGTCTTCCCTGGGTAAGTCATTGTTGCTGCCGCACAGATATCCAGGATTTTAGTTTAGCTGCAAATGGGAAGTTGTGTGTCAACTGAAAAACAAAAGGTAGCAGCAAAGACAGGAGTTCATGATCTTTCTAACCTGGGGCTTATTTCATACCAGAAAAAAGCGTCTCTCCCTCCTGAGTCAGAAAACATTTTAAATGATACTATGCCAATGCAGATAAAGTTCACAATTATCATACAAATATTGCAGGGGCAGGGCTGTGGTTGAGGCAGTGGGTTTCATCAACCATGCAAAGTAGCTCCGTATTATCATGCCCATTTTACTGGGAGAAAGAGTGAGTTAGAATGACGTATGACAACCCTGAGATGCAAATGTTATCCTGGTGTGTTGGTGTGGGCTTGTTTGTTTTTAGGGCAATGCAGGGTGTGTGCAAAGTTGACCGTAGCAGCAATGCAATGAATTAAGTGCCGAAGGGGGTGAAAGGAGCCAGGGAAAGAAAAGGGGGATTTCAGCTGTGGGTGGAAAGAGAGTGTCTGGATATCAGATCTATACATAGATGAATACCCATTGAGAAGCAATGCAGGGGTAGACCTGGAATACAAGCTTCTCACTGTATGACCACCACTCAGTCAACAGATGGACCAGAATGAATAGGCACGCTAACTATGTTTAGTTATTTATTTGGAGTATTTATGAAGAAACTCCTGCCAACGCCCATCTATGAAGCCCTTCAGTTAAGAGAAATTTCCTACAGCCCATCTGAGCCCTTTCAGCTAAATGAGTTCCTGACACATGCATCCAACCTCTCCATCAGCTCATCTTTTACAATCAAAGAGCATTATCTCTCCAGAATGGTGGCTGGCTGATCCTTCGTCCATTTTTAATCGTTCCAGCCTACCTTCGCTTTTAATTTGCTTTAAAAGCAAAAGGCCAAAATTACTCATCCATTTTCTGCTATAAAGCAACGTTTGATTTCAGCATAGTCATCATATTGTCTCTCTCTCTCTCTCTCTCTCTCTCTCTCTCTCTCTCATAATAATTTATTATAATTATTTATACCCTGCCCATCTGGATCGGTTTCCCCAGCCACTCTGGTAGGGTGTAATGTCTGTGCCACTACCCAAAGATCACATAACTCATATTCAGATGGATATTCTTCATTACAGCAAAGCTGCAGAACACTCCTTCTGTTCTTGGTGGGAGAACTGAGGCATGACTTCACCAGACTTATTTTGGAAACTGAATATACAGTGGATCACATTCTGACTATCCCGAGCCTGTCATGTTTAAGCCTGCCAGGTTAGCTCCTTGCATTTTGCAAAGGGAAGTCCCACTGATCCAAATGGTGCCTGCATTTTTTGCTGGCTAGAGAAGCATTTCTTGTGCTCCTGACTACAGCACAAACCACAAAGGCAGATAAATGCCACACCGACTAGAGACCCTTAGGTAGGGGTGAGGAACTCTTGGCGCATGAGACCGATGCAGCCTTCTGTGTATCTCTATCCAGCCCTTTGGACTCATCCCACAAGTGGCTCTGTTCCACACCCTCTCCGCATGCTTTTGCCAGGGTGGAATGTGCCCTTTAATGATGCCAATGCCCCTAGCTTGCCTGGATGATTAGGTGGTGGGATGTACAGAAACCCCTGGCTTTTGCCTGGCTGGAATGCATCCCATTGAGCAAAGGGAAAAGTCATGTCTACTGGCTCTGCCCCCTCCTGCCACTGGCCTCACCCACCACAAGTGTGCACTAGAAGGTTGCCAATGAAAGAAAGCATCCCAAAGGTGAAAAAAAAGTGTCCTGCTTAAGATTGTATGAGTGCAATGCAGAAAACTCCCTGCCCGTTTCCAGGGTGCCTCTATCCAATAGAAAGTAAACATGATAGCTTTACTTTATCTTATTTGTTTTATTCCACCTTGCCTTACTGGAGCCACTTGCTCCATGGAGTAAATAGTCTCCTACTAGCAATGTTGCTGCCACATTCCAGGAGGGGCAAGATATGCGGGAATTTGGGGTGCTTGGTGCTTGCCAAACAATGCTGATGACTGATGGTGCAAGCTGGGATCCTGAACCTCCTGCAAAAATCTACAAAGAGCAAACCTGCTCAGCAAAGTTTGTTTTCTTTTGGTTTTTTTTAAGCAACTGTTGCCCAATTAAGTAGGAACACTTTTTTTAGTTGATCAAAACGTTTGCTTGTTAATGGATCTAGCCAATTGACCCACAGAACGATCCCATGAAAGTCTACTCAGAAGTCCTATTGTTTTCAGCAGTGTAAATACGGAGACTTCAGAAGCTGATCTGAAGCCCAACTAACCAACACACACACACACACATCTTAAAGAGCAGAAATGTGGATGGTCAAAAAATAAAATGAAAACACCCTAACCGGCAGCACTGCTCTGTGCTATCAACAGCTCTTGGTGGTTATAGGAAATACCACTTCTGTGACCCAGTTGAAGCAAGTCGATTCCCTAGCCTGTGACTAACAGCTCTGGAGCATGGGTTAGCTCAGGGCAATTGCTGCAAGCACTACTAACAAGGGAAGCCATACAAGGGTGTCAACGAAACTCCAGTGGAGACAGTATAATTCTTTACAAAGAAAGCAAGATCAGCCAAGGAGTACTAATTGGCTGCTCTGCTCCACAGCCACGAGGCTGCTTTTATGTGTCAGCAGAACCGCCTTGAAACATTGCCAATTCCCTTTACCATTTTCATTCATCTGGCATTTCACCATTATACCATTATCATGCAAGTAGCAAAATACACTTCATTACCATAGGGTGTACACTTCATTACCATAGGGAGTACGACAAGGCTGTATATTGTCTCCCTGCTTATTTAACTTATATGCAGAATTCATCATGCGAAAGGCTGGACTGGATGAATCCCAAACCGGAATTAAGATTGCCAGAAAAAATATCAACAACCTCAGATATGCTGATGATACAACCTTGATGGCAGAAAGTGAGGAGGAATTGAAGAACCTTTTAATGAGGGTGAAAGAGGAAAGCGCAAAATATGGTCTGAAGCTCAACATCAAAAAAACTAAGATCATGGCCACTGGTCCCATCACCTCCTGGCAAATAGAAGGGGAAGAAATGGAGGCAGTGAGAGATTTCACTTTCTTGGGTTCCATGATCACTGCAGATGGTGACAGCAGTCACGAAATTAGAAGACGCCTGCTTCTTGGGAGAAAAGCAATGACAAACCTAGACAGCATCTTAAAAAGCAAAGACATCACCCTGCCTACAAAGGTCCGTATAGTTAAAGCTATGGTTTTCCCAGTAGTAATGTACGGAAGTGAGAGCTGGACCATCAAGAAGGCTGATCGCCAAAGAATTGATGCTTTTGAATTATGGTGCTGGAGGAGACTCTTGAGAGTCCCATGGACTGCAAGAAGATCAAACCTATCCATTCTCAAGGAAATCGGCCCTGAGTGCTCACTAGAAGGACAGATCCTGAAGTTGAGGCTCCAGTACTTTGGCCACCTCATGAGAAGAGAAGACTCCCTAGAAAAGACCCTGATGTTGGGAAAGGTGGAGGGCACAAGGAGAAGGGGACGACAGAGGATCAGATGGTTGGACAGTGTTCTCGAAGCTACTAACATGAGTTTGGCCAAACTGCGGGAGGCAGTGAAGGATAGGCGTGCCTGGCGTGCTCTGGTCCATGGGGTCACGAAGAGTCAGACACGACTGAACGACTGAACAACAACAACCATAGGGTGTTGGCCACCAGGGCTGGCCAAAGGAACAGAGACTAATTTGGTTTGTAAAAAAGGTAAAGGTACCCCTGACTGTTAGGTCCAGTCGTGGACGAATCTGGGGTTGCGGTGCTCATCTCGCTCTATAGGCGGAGGGAGCCAGTGTTTGTCCGCAGACAGCTTCCGGGCCATGTGGCCAGCGTGACTAAGCCGCTTCTTGCAAACCAGAGCAGCGCACAGTTTGTAATTTGGTTTGTAAAGCTGGCTAATTCACACTTCTGGAAATGATGTATGTGCATGAAAACATGTCTATCCCTCAAAATCTATACTTTTCCAAGTTTTGAGATGCAGTCTTCCAACCAAAGAACATTTACAAAAATGCATACATTGAATAATAATAATAATGATAATGATAATACTGTAGCAGTAATAATGATAATAATAATAATAATAATAATAATAATAATAATAATAATAATAATAATACCACCCCACCCATCTGGTTGAGTTTCCACAGCCACTCTGGGAAGCTTACAGCATATTATAAAAACAAAGTAAAATATCACGCATTTAAAACATCCCAATAGAGGGCTGCCTTCAGATGTCTTCTAAAAGTTGTGTAGTTCGTTATCTCCATCTGAAGGGAGGGTGTACCACAGGGAGGTGAAA
The DNA here is from genome assembly GCF_009819535.1 of Lacerta agilis. NCBI lineage: Eukaryota > Metazoa > Chordata > Lepidosauria > Squamata > Lacertidae > Lacerta > Lacerta agilis. Next base: position 78,306,409 of record NC_046317.1, read on the forward strand.
ATATAATTCAAAATGATGCATTATGCTAGGAAATTGCATGCCAAAAATGTGTGCAGTAGGCAAAATTGCGCACACATATGTGTTCATTAGGAGAAATCTATAAATACATATGAATTTGTTTAATAAATAAAATAACAATAATAAGTAGTCTAATGGGGGGCAAACTACAGTTATATGGGAAATCCATGGACAGCTCTCTCAATGTATATTTTGAGACTAAAGGAGCTGCGATGTGTGTATATGTGGTTGTGGGGGAGCTATCTCCCCAACTTAAATTATGCACCGGTGACTCTTTTCACCCCACACAACAAATCATAATTATAGTGGTGAGAAGGTTTGGAATAGGTTGATTCAAATCAGGCTAATAGTCTGGGGAGAAAAGGGTTTTTTTTATCCCAATTTTTTTAAAATTTGGTTTTCCAAATTTTAAACAAATTAACGACTAATTGGGGGAGTAAAGGTTAGACTCGTATCTCTGGCATGGCAGCCTCGATCCAATTCACATCTTCTGGCTACTTTGAACAAACAAGCAAGCTCTGGAAGATCCAGTCACATGTCGCCTGGCCCTAACAAGAGACCTGTGCATCTTGTGAAGCCCACCAAGCCACACACAGCCCATCTCAGTCATGTTTGTTAGGTCTTCTGCATTCACTCCATGTCTGAAAAACCAGAGGATTAACAAGTGGCAAGCAGAAAAGTTGGCTGGCTTTCACAGCCTCTGCCTACAAATGAGGTGGTGGTCATTTTGAATCATCAATAGCATCAAAACATTGCATTGTGCTATGTTTGGCATGGTAGGCCACAGGTTTTACAGGCCTGGCCCAATATACGCAGCTGTCTTATGCTTTGACAGGCCATTGGGTCAACTAGCCCACCTCCAATGGGGTCACCTAGCCATGGCTCTCAGGCTGTAGTCTTTTCTAGCCTGGTGGTTGGAAATCTTTTTACAGGGAGATATCCCACAGATGCGGGTGGTGCTGTGGTCTAAACCACTGAGCCTAGGGCTTGCCAATCAGAAGGTTGGTGGTTCGAATCCCCGCGACGGGGTGAGCTCCCATTGTTCGGTCCCTGCTCCTGCCAACCTAGCAGTTTGAAAGCACGTCAAGTGCAAGCATGGGCGTTCCTAGCCCCTTGGCTGCCCAGGGCGGGAAGCCAAGAGGCACACCTGGGGGCGGGGCATCGCGATGTGTGCGTGTGTCATGACGCACGTTCACAGCGCAACACCACGCCCCCAGGGGGAAAAAGAGAAGCATAGTGGGCGCTTGAGCACGCCCGCTTTGCTTCCCCCCCTTTCCCTTTCGGTCGCTTCTTTCAGCGCTGGCCCGCTTTGCTTCATTTTTTCTCCCCTTTCGGTCGCTTCTTTCGGTGCAAGGGGCAGGCCAGCGAGGAGGGGGCGTCACGCTTGTCACTAGCATGACACCCCCTCCTCGCTGGCCCACCCCCTCGCACCGGAAAAAAGCCGCTGGGAGGGGGAAAAGGCGGCATGCCCCCATTTGGGGCCCGCCTGGTGGGGCGGGGTGAAGGGGGGCAGCCAAAGTGTCACCCCCCTCCCCTGGAACCTGGGGGTGGACCGCCCCCCCTGCCCCCTTGCTACGCCCCTGAGTGCAAGTAGATAAATACCGGTAGGTACCGCTCCGGCAGGAAGGTAAACTGCGTTTCCGTGCGCTGCTCTGGTTTGCCAAAAGCGGCTTAGTCATGCTGGCCACATGACCCGGAAGCTATACGCCGGCTCCCTTGGCCAGTAACGCGAAATGAGCGCTGCAACCCCAGAGTCGTCTGCAACTGGACCTAACGGTTAGTGGTACCTTTACCTTTATCCCACAGATCAATGTGCATGTAAAACATAACCTCTGCCACTGAGCTCTGACCCCTCCCTTGGTGTGCCTCCCTAGAATGTGGGAGGCAGTTATGTCTAATTGTTTAGAACAGTGTACTAATGTACACTGTGTACTAATGCACACTAATGTACTAACTGTTCAGAACAGTGTTCTTCAGCTTTCAGTCCCTAGATGTTGTTGAGACTACAACACCCATAATCCCTGATGGCTGACTAAGATGGATATGGACGATGGGAATTGTAGTCCAGCTAAAGAACACAGATTTAGAACACAGTGCATACACTGTAGGTGACTAAGAATATAAGAAGAGTCCTGCTTGATTGGACCAAATCTGGTCCAGCACCTTCTTCTCACAATAGCCAACTGAGTGTTTATGGGACCTAAGCACAGCAGCGCACTCCCCACTTGTGATCCGCAGCTTCTGGCATTCAGAGGCATACTGCCTCCAACACTGGGAAACACCCAAACAAAGTTCTTGGCTTTGTTCTTGGGAGCTTTGTAGAAACTCATTAGGCTGCTGGCAGCCGGACTTGAAAACAGCTTGTAAAAGCCATAAAATGAATGTCGAAAGCACAGCAGCACACATTCTGCAACGGATGTGCAATTTCTAAATGAGAGACTGTAACCAAATGTTGGCTTTGAGATAACGACTGACTACCAGTGCTTTCTGCTTCATTTACAGCCTTACGAGCTACACCAAGCTAGAATCCAGCCTGCCCCAGACCTAGCAGACTGCATTGCAGGACTGGCGAGATTCATTTAACTTAGTCACTCACAAGTTGTACAGGCCTTTTGCACATTATGAGGTATTCTACTGAACATACCTGTATCTAGTAAGGTCAACAAACCAGGAACCAATTCTGAAACCAACCAACTATTATCCTTTAATATTTCTTTAGCAAAAAAGAACATAGGTTGCATTCAGTGCTGTACTGAGGGGGGTTGTTCTGCCAGCACAACCATTTCTGATTGCACAATTTATTGGTGTGCCTGCAAACCTGGGAGTAAATTCCACTGAACTCAACTGCATGGTGCAAAACACAACAACTTCTAAAACATAAAGCGTCTTCCACCAGCTGAAATGCAACCATTAGCTTTTAATTAGAAATACAAGCATATCTTGCAATAAAGTATTACCATTTAAATCAGGCATCCCCAACCTCAGTCCTCCAGCTGTTTTGGGACTACAATTCCCATCATCCCTGACTACTGGCCCTGTTAGCTAGGGATGATGGGAGTTATAGTCCCAAAACAGCTAGAGGGCCGAGTTTGGGGGTGCCTGATTTAAATTGACAGCAGATGAGGATCTGGGGCAGCATGACGGGTTCTGCCGCACTGAACACCAAGCCAAGGGGGCACTACAGAGAATTGCAAATATGACACAGTGAATTGAGCAGAATGGAAGGCGAGGGGCTGGGGGCACCAGATTTTGGCCTTGCACGGGGCACCCCTGTTGGTAGTGTAAAGTTGGAAGCCCATCAAAGAAAGGGGGGGATGTCCACTCTCTCTTGTCATTTTTCTCATCCTCTGACTTCCTCAATGGCAATCTGTCACAAACACACTTGAAAGCCTCATTATCACCTCATTCCCTTGCTAGAGCAAGGAAGGCTTGTCAATTACCCAAGCAAATGACATCATTACTCCTGTCCTGGAAAAAAAGTCCCAGAGTGGGACCCCACTGCATGCAGTGGCAGACCTTGGGGTCTCAAATTTCAGTGGCGCCCTGTGTGATGCCAAAATTTGGTGCCCCCGAGGCTCTGCTCCAAGTGCGACCCAATTAGTTGTGCTCCCTAAAAGCCACCACTGCTGCATTTTCTCCACTACACCACAGCCAATGACTATCAGTATTTCCAGGTGCACACAGCCAGCAGGGAAGGGAGGAAGGTGGAGGAAAGAGCAAAGAAGGAACTGTTCAGCTTCATTGGTGACTTTAAAGGTACCAAGCAAATCTCTATGGCAGGTTTTTCCAAACTTGGGTCTCTAGTTGTTTTTGGACTACAATTCCCATCATCCCTGACCACTGGTCCTGCTAGCTAGGGATGGTGGGAGTTGGGAGTCCAAAAGCAGCCAGCTGGAGACCCAAGTTTCAGAAACACTGCTCTAGGGTCAAGCTTTACAGAGGAGAGGACATGGCTTCTCCACAGGCACAATCTCCTGCAGGTCACCTTTCAGAAATTAAGCATTGCAGGGATTATTCCTGAAAAATCCACTTTGGGTGACTTATTCAGACGTAACAGCTTTTCTATGATGAGCATGCCTCTACTGGAATTATTCCTTATTTAGAAAGCACTCTTGATTCATGCCATAGATCAAACAGCCATATTTCCCCCCTTTGTTTTAAATTGTTATAAGAAGAGGGTTTGGATGTGTCACCTAGCAGCTCCTAGAAGCCAGAAATATTGGCAAAGGAGGAGGGCAACTCCTGTGAGGATTCTGGTAGCCATTAGTCAGCTATCTGGTAGAATAACTTTGTGGCAGGATCAGCCCCACCCACTTGGACTGGACATTGCTCCCTCCTCTGCTCCCGGACGCAAGAGGTGAAATGGATTTGGCCTCCCAGGTGCAGCATCGCTTTATTTACAGCAAATAGGGGTGGGTCATAGGTGTGGCAGGGGCAGAGCCAATTGGTACTCCCACCTACACCTCACTGCCACCCTGCTTCTGCACTGCCCTGGTAAGGGACAGCAACAGTGCTGGTGCCAGGAGGCCTATGACACCACCCCTGCCTGCCTGCCACTCTTTGCTGGGTCTAATCTCGGAAAAGGAGAGTTTTTTTTCTAATGAGAGGTTGCTCTCCAAGTCAGCCAGGATCTACACAGGAGACAGAGCTGTATAATCATGCTATATGAAATATAAAATTAAGAAGTGGTACCTGAGCTGCTTTTCCCCTCCTCCCTCCCCAATTCTTTTTCCTCGCATGCCATGTCTTTTAAATCAGTCTCTCATTTATTTTAGTAAAGGGATTTACATACCCGCTCTTTCCCTAAGTAAAGGAGCGAGATACCCAAATAAAAAAAAAGAAGAAGAGAAGAGTTTGGATTTGATATCCCGCTTTATCACTACCCAAAGGAGTCTCAAAGCGGCTAACATTCTCCTTTCCCTTCCTCCCCCACAACAAAGACTCTGTGAGGTGAGTGCGGCTGAGAGACTTCAAAGAAGTGTGACTAGCCCAAGGTCACCCAGCAGCTGCATGTGGAGGAGTGGAGAACCGAACCCTGTTCCCCAGATTACGAGTCTACCTCTCTTAACCACTACACCACACTGGAAGCGGTAGTTGTATGGCTATGATCTAAAACCACTTTTCCCAACCTTGGGTGTGTCCTCCCCCCCCCCCCAAAAAAAAATTCTGCTTGACTACAATTCCCATCAGTCCCAGATGGCATAGCCCAATGGTCAGGGATGATGGGAGTTGTAGTGCAACCACATTGAGGCAACTCATTCCTTTACTTAGCAAAACAAGGGGGCATATAGATGCTTTTGCAGTACTAAAATAAAGGAATGAAAGAACAGCTGGTTGTATGTAGCATAGCACATCCTTTGCATCTCTCCACTAAGTAGGGTTGCCATATTTCAAAAAGTAAAATTCCTGACACCTGGGTCAGACAAGCAAAGGTAGGATAAACAAGGGACTGCGGCTGCACTGGCTCTCCTCTTGTCCAGAGCAAAAGAATGCTGGCAGCAGGAGCAGCGCCAACCCGCCCGCCTCGCTCTCTTTCCGCCTTCCTTCCCTCGACCAGGATCCGCGGGCTGGAATGGCAGCCTCCGCCTGGGCGTGCCACCTTACAATGGCGTCAGGAGCAACCTGTCAGCTCCGGCTGCCTGGGCGAGACCCCCGCCAACAAAACAGCCCCTTCCAGAGCTCGACCTCTCCCTCAGAATCCCAGCTTATAGGAAAAGGATCCACCCAGTCCCTCCAAGGGCATCGGCGGGTTTCTTTATCTCCCAAGGAGAACGAGAGGGTGGGGGAGCGCAATGCAACCCACCCAGCGCGTCCCGGGCGCGCGCAGATGCCCATGGAGAGCGCTGCCCGCCTCCAAGGCTATGTCTCGGCTTGGCGACTGAAGCGCCTTCGAAATAAACGCGGATCTGGGAAAGCAAACCCACATGGCGAACACAACCGGAGACGGTGGTTGGTAGGGCGGTGGGGCGGGGGAGGTGTGGGGAATCCGGATCGGGGAAAGGGAGATCCACCGCGAGGCTTGGAGACAGACCGGCAGAGAAAAGAAAAGCGTTTACGCCCGGCCGTGGGAATGCCCGCCGCCACGGATCGGGCTTGGGAAGAGGCGAGCCCGAGCGACGAAGGCAGGGCCAAGACGCAGCAGCAGCAGCCGGCCTCGCCGAGAGAGCCGCGGAGCAAAGAGACAGCGAGAGAAAGGAGGCCGCACCGGCGTCCATCCAAGCCAGGCAGAAGAGCCCAGGAAGGCGCGTTGGCTGCGGGGAAGCCGAGGCCCGTCGGCTGCGAGGAGCCGAGGCGCGCGCGCGGGGAGGGAATCGAAGGGAGCCGGGCCCGGCGCTGCCTTACCCGCCGCGGTGCTTGCTGTCCATCCGCTTCTTCTGCCGGACCGGCTGCAAGGGGATGTTGTCGGTCATGATGGCCGCGGCGGCCGAGGAGGAGCGCCGGGGAGGATCTCGGCTTCCCACCAGCAGCCTCGCCAGGCGCGGCCCAGCCTCTCCGCGCTCTGATGGCAGCGGCGGCGCTGCCGAGGACGACCGGGGCGGGCTGGGGGCTGGGCGGCGACGCGCAGGTAACGTGGACGCTCACGCCGCCCCCTCCCCCGCATCTCCCCCTCCCCGACCCACCCATTGGGCGGCGGTCGCCCCCGCCACTAGGCAACGCTGCCTTCCCACCCGTCCACCGGCTCAACGCACCCCGCGCCGCAGGGTCTCTTCTTCCCGCCTTCGACCATCTCTCTCAGGTAAAGGTGCTGCGCTTCTCCGCCAAGCTGCGCTTCCGAGCAGCCGCGGCCTTGGAGAAAGTTGCTGTCCAGGCTCGACGTCGAACCATCCCCGCAGCAAAGTCACTTCCCCGCCCCCCCCCCCGACTCCACACACACTTCCTGGTGCCAGGATATTTGGCTGGCTGCCACGCTGGCCAGGCCTCTGTGCCAGGTATAGGGAGCTGGCTTGGATTGGCAGATGACTCTTTCTTCAACCCTGGCCCTGGGGTGGCATCCTTCAGTGGGCTGGAGGGCAGTAGGTGCCTGAGGGAGTCTCTGTGTCACACCACAGCCCTGATCCCCAAGAGAAGGGGAAGACCAGGAACCTCAAGGTTAATGGCCCAGTGCTGACACCCATTATTTGAGGCCATTGCCTCACTCTGTCTAGTGATAGGGCCAGCCCCATAGGTGCTTGTTTCTCCAGGCCAATCTCAGAGTTTACCCACACTTACTTTTTGCCCCATTCTTTGCAGGCACAGGTCCACACTTAAAAGCTCCTTGTCAAGATGTTGTTGTTGTTGCACTGGAACTCCCCCACCCCCACAAAACCACTATTTAGTGCTCAATCAGAGCAAACATCAATTCAAGTTTTCCATGGATTGTTGTTTGCTCCAGTGGGTTTTTGTACAGGAAGCTTGGGGTGGAGGAGAAAAAGGTGCTCTGACACAAGAGCTTTAAAGCACAGACTGTGCCTGGAAAGAGTGGAGGAAAGGGAAGTGTGGCCAAGCCCTCAAACCTAATCATTATTTTGTCCCACCTGCATGCAGTGCCAGCTAGACACTTCAGACCACCACCCTGGGCTGAAACCAGGCTGCTTGGATTGTGAGAACCTTTTACCAGTACTTTACTCAAATTACAGTTAAGAGCCAGTGTGGTGTAGTGGTTAAGAGCAGTAGTCTCATGATCTGGTGAACCAGGTTTGTGTCTCCTCTCCTCCACATGCAGCTGCTGGGTGACCTTGGGCTAGTCACACTTCTTTGAAGTCTCTCAGCCCCACTCACCTCACAGAGTGTTTGTTGTGGGGGAGAAAGGGAAAGGAGAATGTTAGCCACTTTGAGACTACTTAGGGTAGTGATAAAGCGGGGTATCAAATCCAAACTCTTCTTGTCCTCTTCTTAATCCTTGGGAGTCACAAGCCTGTTTGTTAAACACAGTTGGGGATTGCCAACACCACGTTTTGAGGGACCCTTTGGGAAGATGCCTCCTACCTTCCCAAGTGCAGGTTTTATAGTCCTTGGGATGTTGTTGGACTACAACCCCCATCATCTTTGATCAGGGGAGTTGTAGTCCAACAGCATCCCGGGGGGCTGCAAGCTAGCTAGCTAGCCTTGCCTCGTTCTTGCTGTTGCATCACCACTTCTGCAAGAGAAAGCAGAGTGCAAAGCAAGGGGAGTCTGCAGCTGCTTCTCCTTAATTTGACCCCTGCTGCTTACTTCCTGGGTGACAACAAGTAAACAGGCAGTGACAGAAGGAGCAGCCATGGCCAGGGGTTGGCAAGGGGTACGCATGGGCAGTTGTATTAGGTGCTCCTTTGATATGTGAACACTGACCTGTTTATTGAGCATTCCTTCTGATTTGTTTGCACTAAGTTTTCAAAGTTATGCAGTCATGGAGGAAGGGGGCTTTGTATGCTCTTGGAGGAATGATGCAAGACAATATAGCTGAATAGCTAAATCCAACTTGCTTCAGTGTGATTTAAACCAACTAAGTAGGCAAGTCCATAGCTCTCAAGTATAGAGTTTCTTCTCTTTGATTGCACCAACTGGGCTGAGGAGCTGTCACCATGCCATTGTCCTTTGATCTCAGTGCTAAATGTGGTCGTGTGTCACAGTTTGCCTATCGGCAGCTGGATTACCCTAATTGACTCCAGGAACTGGATGGTTGTCTTTGGGGAATTCTTGGCCTCTCTTTAACTCTGCTGTCCCATCCTCCTTTCCCCATAAAAACAGGTGCATCCCGAAGCTGCTTGATCCCATTGAGGAATTTGATTATCCTTGCCCACTGCTCTTCCCACTTCTTCATGTCATCTGTTAAATGCATATTTATCTCATCAGGACGACGCATCTGGAAAAACTCAAGGCAACGGGACTTAGGGCAGACCGCATTAATCATTGTGGCAAGTACGCTGCGGAGCAGGGTCCAAGCCGAATGAATTCTATAAAAGCTGTAATTTAGCTTCACTGTCTGCACACAGGAGTGATAAGAGATTAGTCTCAAGGAAAGGAAGGTATCACTTGTCTTAAAGTAACTATTTCGTATCCAATTCTCTGGGGGAAATCATTCTCTGGAAGAGAACTAGTGGTTGTGAGGAGGGCAGACTGTAAGAGAAAGTAGCTCTTACAGAGAAAGTAGTTCTTACATGTGGCTACAAGTGTCAGGGCTTTTGAGCACTGCGCAGATTACCTAAAATGCGCAGAAGGCTGGGGCCAAGTGGCCAGGTTTGCACACTTCCTTCCGAAGGAGCCCAGGGCAGCAATCATCACATTAGAACCAATCTGCGCATTGCTCAGAATGAGGAATCATTATTTTAATGCTCTCCTATGCACAATGGAACCACCACCCTGCATAAAGTAAAGTAGAAATATTAAGCACAAACCTTTCCCTGCTGTGTTAGATTACTACATACATGGGAGAACAGTAGAAGACATTACCCATCACCTGCAGCAGAAGGAACATAGCTCAGTGGTTAGAACATCTGCTTTGCATGCAGAAGGTCCCAGATTCAGCCCCTGGCATCTTCAGGTAGGGCTGGAAACCTTGGAGAGTCACTACCAGCCATTGTCAACACTAGGATAGATGGACCAAAGATATATGACTGTTCCGGAGGGTAGGACCCAAACCGATGTCTTCAAGTTACAATAAAGGAAAGTCCAATTAAACATCAGGAAGAACTTTCTGACAGTAAGAGCTGTTTGACAGTGGGATGGACTCCCTTGGAAGGTGGTGGACTTTTCTTCATTGGAAGTTTTAACACAGTGGTTGAATGGCCACCTGCCATGGATGCTTTAGTTGAGATTCCTGCATTGCAGGGGGTTGGACTACATGGCCCTTGGGTGTACCTTCCAATTCTACAATTCCATGATTCCGTGACTCTGTACAAGGCAGCTTCCTCTGTTTCTAGCAACATGGGAGCTTAAATGCTTAAGAGACCTTTAGCCTCCTTTAGAAGACTGTTCCATGAAGTGCATTCAGATCCCAGTCATTGGGGTGGGTCTCGAGGGGCTGGCTTCATCCAAGTTCCATCTCCTCCATAAATGCCTTCAACCTATTATATTCGCCTTCTAAGGAGAGACAATAAAAGAACAACCGTGAACAGAGGAAAGGGTGTGCTCTTCTTGTGGTTTAATGGACAAAAAAGATCACTAAAATAAAAACATCTCAAAACAGAAGTGCTTCTGCAACTGAAACAATTGTGATATTGGATGTAAAAACTGAAATTATTAGCGGTACGGCAATGGTATATTGCCCTAAATCTTCTCTGTGTCTGAGCACCGACAAGGCCACTGCAATTAATTCGCCAGTTAATCACTACCAGACTATAATAAGCTGTTAACACCTGTATCTCTGATCTGCTGGGATGGCTTTGATTTCCCCCCACTCTTCTCTCACCCGCTTAGACAAGTGGGCGATAGCGGATATCCTTTAAACATACATTTAATGAAGCCCATCATAAATCCATCAGCGCTTGCAAACGGAAACTACAATAAAGCTCGTGCTGCCACATAGCTTTTGCAGAGAGGCCATTTGGCATCTTTCTACTGATGCATCTGTGTGTTCCGTGTGCTTCAAAATATACGTTGTGTCGCTGTGGGTTAAACCACTGAGCCTAGGGCTTGCCGATCAGAAGGTCGGCAGTTCGAATCCCTGCCACGGGGTGAGCTCCCGTTGCTTGGTCCCAGCTCCTGCCCACCTAGCAGTTCGAAAGCACGTCAAAGTGCAAGTAGATAAATAGGGACCGCTCCAGCGGGAAGGTAAACGGCGTTTCCGTGCGCTGCCCTGGTTCGCCAGAAGCAGCTTTGTCATGCTGGCCACATGACCCGGAAGCTGTCTACGGACAAACGCCGGCTCCCTCGGCCTATAGAGCGAGATGAGCGCCGCAACCCCAGAGTCGGACACGACTGGACCTGATGGTCAGGGGTCCCTTTACCTTTATATAGCCTAGAAGGGTTTGGGAGGATCAGTTTGTAAATAGTAAAAATGAGGGAGGTTTGCTAAGGCACAGAGTAGCCTTTTCTCCAGTGTTTGGCTAAAGTGTAGCATTTTTATTTCTACTCTGGTGCTGTATACAAATACTGTAACATATTTCTGTATAAAAGGAAGGCGGCAAAAGGAACATATGCTCATGCACCTATACTGCATGTCAGAATCATGCCTGCTGGCTCGGCTCAGCCTCCCAGGGCCCTATTCCTCCCCACCTCATGCCTTCAGTAAATTCAGGTGTACCTTTGCTAAAACAAAGGGTTAGATTCAGGTGGTGACCAAGTTGGGTGTTTGCTAGGGCCCCATCACTGCTAAGATTTTCTTTCCAAGAAGAATTGCAGTTGTTTAGACTAGATGACCTGTTTTGAGTAATCTACAATTCTACAGTTCTTTTTTTCCCAAAGTCAGGTGCAGCCTAAGAGTTTCCTGGGTTGGTGTCATGGACTGGTTGGACACAGAGGAATGGTGCGAGGAACCAAATGGGGAAGCACCAAGGGAAGAGGTCTCAGAGCCTGGGGAGTGTTTAGCGAGCAGCGGTGGGGGTGGGTGAGAGTGTCTGTGGCAGAGAAGTCCAGAATCAGAGGCAGCAGCTGAAGCAGGCAAGTGGAAGGAGAGGCCAGGAGGCAGATACGGAATTTGGCTGGTGGAGAGCCACAGGTGTCTCCCCCTCCTGCTGTGACCAGTTCCCCTCCCCCTTTGTTTCCCAGAACCAGAAGAGGGCTGAAATGGACCAGAAGAGGGCTGAAATGGATGTACCGGTAGCAGTGGCAGGCTGCACACAGGGGCAATCTCCCAATTGCTTGGGGAAAGCCCTGGAAAGGAGGTGACTTAAGATGGCTGTGGGGAAGTGAAGACTTTTGTTTCTGCAACTGATTCATGGGGCAAGACCTACTGGGGATGAGCTGCTGTGTTCATTAGGCCTTATTGAGATTGTGTTTTTCCTCATTTACCATACCCATTGAGTCAATCGCCCATCTCCTACTACCCTCGTGAGAAAAACCCCACCCCACCTTCCCACTATATGAGTCTCGTGACTTCTGTTTCATTGTATCTGAAGAAGTGTGCATGCACATGAACGCTTATACCAAGAACAAACTTAGTTGGGTCTCTAAGGTGCTACTGGACAATTTTATTATTTTTATATATTTCAACTGCGTCAGACCAATACGGCTACCTACCTGAATCCTCAGAGAGTTAACTCCAACTTGGAATAGTGCAATTTTGCTCTTAGTTTCAGGTTGCAATAGCTTTATTCAGGTGCCATGCCTGTAAAGCTAAAGGGACCCCTGACCATTAGGTCCAGTCGTGTCCAACTCTGGGGTTGCGGCACTCATCTCGCTTTATTGGCCGAGGGAGCCGGCGTACAGCTTCCGGGTCATGTGGCCAGCATGACTAAGCCGCTTCTCGTAAACCAGAGCAGTGCACAGTAATGCCGTTTACCTACCTGTCGGAGCGGTACCTACTATTTATCTACTTGCACTGCATGCTTTTGAACTGCTACATTGGCAGGAGCAGGGACCAAGCAATGGGAGCTCACCCTGTCGCGGGGATTCAAACCGCTAACCTTCTGATCAGCAAGCCCTAGGCTCTGTGGTTTAACCCACAGCGCCATCCCTCAAATCAGAAAAGCACAGAATGGTAATGGTTCACAATTCAGTTCTCTGCCCATTTTCAGGTTCATGCTTCCTGAAATCTACCTATGCTGGGAGTTCAATAAGGTTTTCAATGGTTTAGGGCAGGGGCAGCAAACCTGTGGCAACTCCTATTGACCATGCTGACTGTGGCTGCTGTGAGTTTGAGCCCAGCAATAACTGGAGGGCCACAGATTTTCTATACCTGGTTCAGTGTAGCATGCTCCAGTAACTTTGCTTCTTCCCCAACTAGCAAAGCTGGAAAGTACCATTGGTACTCATACCAAGGGGATGTACAGTGGTACCTCGGAAGTTGAACGGAATCTGTTCCAGAAGTCCGTTAAGACTACCAAAATGTTCGGAAACCAAGGTGCGGCTTCCGATTGGATGTAGGAAGCTCCTGCAGCCAATCGGAAGCAGTGGAAGCTGCAGAGGATGTTTGGGTTCCAAAGAACGTTTGCAAACCAGAACCAGAACATTTGCAGCGTTCGGGATCCAAAACATTCGACTTGCAAGGCGTTCGGGATCTAAGGTATGACTGTACTGCAAACTTTTGAAAAGGGGGGGGGGGTGGAACCCACCCCATCTGGCAGAATTTATACAATTCCCAGAATTTGAATGGCCTGCGTGCAGATTTTCTTCTTGTTTAAAGCATAAATACACTGAGCATTGGTTATCGAGCACCTTGTTAACTCTGAAAGAGCTGTAGAAACGTCACAAAAATGAAAGTTAGATGCATCAAGTGTGAAAAAGTCATCCCAAATTTATTTTCGTAACATCAACAGAAACGTTTCAGTAGATAAGGTTTTTTTGTTTTTCTTTAAAAAAAGCTACACAGTATTTCCTTAAAAGTCCATACATTCGCAACACAGAAGAGACATTTGATGTTTGGGATGAACCTTTGGCATGTTCAATGTAACAAGATCCATTTTACAGTGTAAACAGGGTTGTGTTCTTTACGAAGTCCAGCAGGAAAGGCACAACTTGGCAAAAAAAAAAAACTGATCCTAAGCAACAACAACAAAAACTGAGAGGAGAAACACACGCAATATAGTTCAGGTGCAACAACATGATGCAAGTAAAGTGTATTTTTTTCATTATTATTATTACTGAATCCACATTGTTTCATGAGCCTTCCACATGAGCACAGCTGGACCCTTGAATTCGGGGGGGGGGGGAAGAGAAGCCATATGTTTATTCCAAGTCATTTTAATACCGAATGCCTAGCTCTATATTCCAATGTAGCTTCACATCCACAAAGAGAGATTATGCAGAAGCGAGAAGGGGAGGGGCTTATGGGCAGGAAGCCCCCAAACAAACAAACAAACCTCACACACACACACCATGACATCATCAGACATTCTTACCAGCATATCTTATTTTGGTTCAAATAGTGCACAGTAGCCTCTGCTTGGATCTCAAGTTTAATACAGTGGTTATTTGATAGAAAAATAGACACTCAGCACTACAAAAAGAACAACAACATAATATAATAATAATGAGGTAGATAACTTAGAATCCACAGGGCCATCCCAGTAACCTTCATACAAACACAAATGTCATCAGGGTTTTTTTTGGGGGGGGGGGGTGGAGGTGGTGTTCTCCCTTCCAAAAAAAAAATTGCAAATACACAAACATGAAAAGGAACCTGCCCACCCCAGCAAGCAAGCAACCCTAGATTTCTCCTGCACAAACTCCAAAGGCACCACAAGAACACAGATAAAACTTCTGGGTGGTTTGCACCCTGAACTTCTGAAGTGGAAGTGTCTTAGCTAATTAGAACACCCCTCACCCCCCCCCTACTTCATTTTAAATACAGACATTTCCCAAGAAAATCAAATATGCATGAACAGGGGAGAGGTTTCCTCATGCTACATGAACTGTTTCCAAAATGCAGTCACCTGAGATTCCCAGCAGAACATTCCAAACTCAGCCTCCCCAAAGGATCCAAATTCCCTTTCGACAGTATAATACAAAGCTTTTACTCTCCTCCTCGCTTGATGAGTCTCTCCCAACTTCCTCCCCGCAAAGTGGCACATCTGGGAGTGGCAGTGGGTGTGGAACAGCAATGCAATGCAAAATCAGGACTTTTGGCACCGTTGTCTTGATGGTGTGCATGCATTCATGTAGTTTTAAAATAAGCAGCAGTCATCAGTACAAGTTATTTAAGGTTTATCGTGGATTAAACAGACAGTGCCAGTTTAAAAACGTATTTTCATATCCAACAACATATTCTTCTGAGTAAAGTGGGATCTGCATGTCCAGTAGGCATTAATAGTAATTTTTACATTCAAAACCACATTTAAAAACAAACCACACAAACACACACACAAAATGTACTATCCTAAAAGGGTGACATTCTTGGATATTTACCCGCATAATTACTTTCCACATATCAGTCGTGAATTCCAGGAGTGCCAAACTCCCTGTGTCCCTCTCTGAATGGCCAACTGATTTGAACCTACAATTGATTTCTAAGCCGTAATAACGAAACAAAAAGAGGTATATATGTTCATCAGTTCTGTATTTTCACATTGTAAAACGGGCAACGTTTTACACATTAAAGTCATCCGTGTAAGAACTACTTTGCAAGACCCGCATCTTTCCAAAAAAAATAAAATAAAAGAGGAGAGCCCTAAATAGGCTCTCCCTCCCAAAAAAAGAAAACAAACCCGGCATGATTGTACTCTGGGCAACTCTTTACAAAGACAACCATAGACTCATTTGCACATTGATAGGAAAATAAGGATACTTGAGGTGTAATCTCTTAAAAATATAATATATATATGTTTCTATAGAGATTCCTTTAAAAAAATCCATTCTGCTTCCTCTCAAGTTTTCTTGGCTTTCAATTGACAGCAATTTTGCTTTCCTCCATAAAGTGAGGGAACTGGCATTTTGGCACAGTGTCTGTGGCGCTGCTGCTGGGCTTCTCCATCTCTGAACCAGTCGTAGACTGGGAACCATCCATCTTGGAGACTGTGGCGGAATTCATTGCTATGTTGATTGCCGGACCTCCCCCAATTGTGGTTGGAAGAGAAGGTATACCGCCACTCTGGATCACAGAGATCTCGTTAGCTTTCATGGCTAAGCCATTGCTGAGGACTGCAGCGTACTGGTTCCATGCTGAGGGATCGAGGCTGACCGAGGCAGGAACAACCTCCTTGGGAAACATCTCCGATACCTTCTTGGGATCGTTTCCGAGCAGAGCTATGGGGTTGTCGATGGACAGTCTTCTTCCACGCCTGGCGGAGTTGTTCCACATGTGAGTTCCAACGTGAACCTTAATAGAGACAGGAAGGAAGGTGAAGAGAGGGGGAAATATCAAAATGATGTTTCCACTTCTAACCGATCCATTGGCAAGCAGCAAATGGGAGCTATGGATAAAAGCATTTACATTGTGAAAGCGTTTCAAACCACAGCCACAGAACTGTGACTTGGGCAAAGTCCACCACTTGCTCAACCTACTTTCACGGGTGTGTTAATAGTGAAAAGTGCAACAACCCCAAGCACTTTGCCCTGTGCTCCCTGGAATGACGATGCTACACAGATGCAAGAGATTAAAGAGGCAAGCGATTAAAAGGGAAGGGGACAGATGGCAAGAGGAAATTCCCTACCCCGACAAACATAGTACATTCTCCGTGCTGGGATTTCCCAGCAAGAGCTACAACAGCAGGAACCTTCTGAACGTCAATGAAGTTAGACTCTTGTGGGCTTTAGGAAGCTCTCCAAGAGGCATTTTACAACACAAAGGCAGGGCCTTTTAATGTGGTCCTCTACATCTAAGTTAAATTCATGACATGGAGAGGAGAGGGGCTGCAGCAACTAGTAAATGCATTTAAAAGGAGGATTGCAAAGGTATTCACACAAAGTCCACCTGAGCCCTCCATGAACATATTTTCAGAGCCAGGTAAAAATGTTTCTCCCAGGCATTTGATGGATTATGATGATTTACATGTTTATTGATCTGCTTTTGCTGCCGAAGCCTTTGCTGTTGTTTTAATGGGTTTGTTCTACAGATTGTTGTAGGGCTTTAATTGTAATGCACTGTCCTTTTTATGCTCTTAACATTTCTGTTATTTGCTTAGAGACTCTTTTAAGTCAGTGGTTCTCAAAATTTTCCCTCTGGGCCACACCTTCAGAATAAAAATTTGCGCATGCAACACCAGATTCTTTATTGTTAAGAAATATGCTGGAAAACAAAGAGAGACAAATCCTAGAAGTGCTTGATTTACCGTATTTTTCGCTCCATAAGACACACTTTTTTCCTCCTAAAAAGTGAGGGGAAATACCTGTGCGTCTTATGGAGCGAATGGTGGTCCCTGGAGCTGAATTGCCCAGGGGCCAAAAGCAGATTGTGCTTTTTATTTTACAAAGAGAAAAGGGAGTGTTGAAAGGACCCCGCTCAGCAGCTGATCAGCAAGAGATCGGGAGAGAGATAAGAGTCCCGGCTCCCTTTCAGCCCCGCCCTCCTTTGTTGAATGTGCTGCAGAGGGAGGCTGTTTGTTTCCCCAGGACATGTGACTGGCTGATTAGATTATCTGTCTGGAAACTGTAGAAAAGGCTCCCTTTCCTTAAGATTTTTTCAGAAATGTGAGTTAAACCCCATAAAAATGGGGCTTTTCCTCTTTGCTTTTCCCCCTTTGCAAAAGGAGCTTTGCTTTCCCCCCTTTGCAAAAAAGCTGCAAAACCTTTAGCTGATCCTTAAAAAAAGGCCTTTTGCCTTAGCAAAAACAGCTGCAAAACCTTTAGCTGATCCTAAAAAAAAAACCAGGGCTTTCCCCTTGGCAAAAAAGCTGCAAAACCTTTAGCTGATCCTTAAAAAAAAGGCCTTTTGCCTTTGCAAAAACAGCTGCAAAACCTTTAGCTGATCCTTAAAAAAAAACCCAGGGCTTTCCCCTTGGCAAAAAAGCTGCAAAACCTTTAGCTGATCCTTAAAAAAAAACCCAGGGCTTTCCCCTTGGCAAAAAAGCTGCAAAACCTTTAGCTGATCCTTAAAAAAAGGCCTTTTGCCTTTGCAAAAACAGCTGCAAAACTTTTAGCTGATCCTCAAAAAAAACAACAACAACAAAACCAGGGCTTTTAGAGGAAGAAAACCAGAAATTTTTTTTTTTTCTTGTTTCCTCCTCTAAAAATGAGGTGCGCCCTATGGTCCGGTGCGTCCTATGGAGCGAAAAATACGGTATAACAGAGAACGCAGCTACTTTATAATAGGATCACGGGACACCCAGAAAGTATTTAACAATGCAGCTGCGTAAGAACATGAATCATTCCTGAAATATAATTCTAAACCAGCCTCTTACATATGTACCTTAGGTACGTATACAATTTCAAAGAGAGGTGAGAGGTTGCATTTTGTTGGGTAATCTCATTTATATCAGGTCATCTCCTCATCAGTGCAAAGAAGCCTTTCTTTTCTTTCTGATCTCTCACATTTGCCAGATTTGAAAATCCCCGCTCACAACAATATGCTGTGAGGAACAGTAGAATAGCCAATGCTCTCATTTTGAAAAGTTATCTATCCACATTCTGCAAATAAGTTTTTTTTATACTATCCTATCTTATACTGAAATGTCTAAATGTTTCTTTGATTGCCTTGTATCTTCCCACACTTCCCACCCTCCCCTGCCTTATGTGTGTGGCACGACACACCCTTTAGAGAACTGCTCCTTTTTGTAGACTGGAACATGCAGATCTCATAGAACACTTGTGTCTACAGCTATAGGCATGCCTTTGCATACGTTTTGTGGAACATTTGTTTAATTAATTTAAAGCCATTTTTTTAATACTGCCCATGTTTTGGGTATATTAAGGTAATTTACAGCTAGGTAAACCACAATTAAATTAATCTGATTACTTAATCACAAATTGATTTAAGCGCACCATTAAAATAACAACTGATAACTACTGCAGCAGGAACATCCACAATTGACTATGTTGTTGTTGTTCAGTCGTTCAGTCGTGTCCGACTCTTTGTGACCCCATGGACCAGAGCACGCCAGGCACGCCTATCTTTCACTGCAGTTTGGCCAAACTCATGCTAGTCGCTTCAAGAACACTGTGACTATAAATTGCCACAACTGCCGCATGTTGACTTGCTGATGGTGGGCCCATCTCCCCACCCCAACAGAGGGGCTCATGTGGGACTCTAAAGTAGGGCAGAGGAACCTATAGTTCTCTAGATGTTGCTGAACTACAACTCCCCTCAGACCCAGCCAGCATGGCCAGTGGGTCAGGGATGATGAGAGTTTTAGTTCAAGAACATTTGAAAGGTCCCAGGATGAAGGAGACAAGTGACACATTTGACCACAGTACCAGTTTCAGCTTCAGAAGTTTGCTGCTGTTCTGGCTTTCCCACAGCAACATTTGCAGTCCTGTTTTGGTTGGAGAAAGAAAAGTGAGGGATCAATACTTTAAAAAATTTCTGCGCCTGAATACAAAATCGGTGGTTTCCCTCCTCGGCTCACCTTGAGGTTCCCTTTCGTGGTGAAAGCCCTTCCGCAGATGGTGCAGGCGAAAGGCTTTTCGCCCGTGTGAGTCCGCTCGTGAATCTGGAGGGCGCTTGCCGAAGAGAAGTTCTTGCCACACGTAGTGCAGATATGTTGCTTCGCAGTCCGGCGAGGGGGCGGCACCAGCAGAGGAGGCCCAGAGGACGACAACACATGGGGGCCAATAAAATGGGCCGTGCTGATGGGGCGATCGCTAGGGACTTCCATTTTTATAAGACCTGACGGCGCTCTGACAAAAGCAGGGTGGACGCTGTTTCGACCTGCAGAATAATTTCAAAAGGGGGTCAGAGAACGCATTGGTACCTTGAATGCGACGAACAAATGCAAACACCATATGATCACATGCTTAGGTTGGAGACAGATGCACAAAAGCAGAAGGTCGTTTGTAAATAGGATAGCTGGTTGCCGTCAGTATATGCATTCTGCTGAGTGGCTTGTTTTACCACAGCAGGACAAAAAATAATGATGTGTACCTGAAAACCTCTCTTTGGATAGAATTCTAGGGTCTGTCTACCAGCCAAACAGACTTCCACTCATACCATGGGACTCAGATTCAGGACAGACAAGAGAAGGACACAAAGTTAAGACTATGGAACTCTCTCCCACAAGAGGCAGTGACGACCACCAACTTGGATGACTTTAAAAGCAGGTTAGAAAAATTAATGCTGGATAAAGCTATCAGAGACAACTAACCATGGTGGTTATGTTTTGTCCCCACTGTTGAGAGGGAGCCCGCAGTATCAGATGCTGAAAACTTCAGGAAGAAATACGAGCATTTGGTGTTCAGATCCTGCTTGCGAGCTTCTCCTGTGCATTAATCCAGTTGTTCACAGGAGCTTGGACTAGATGGGACTTTTCCCCTACCCTGCAGCTCCACAGGCACCACCAAAATCTGCTCTGGAGGATATGGGGACATTCCGGAGCAGATTGTGGGGAGCATGTGGTCTTCAGGGGTGCAGGAAAGGCAGGGCAAATCTGCTTGCCCAATACTGAATGTCATCCTTTAAAACGGATGCCTGTCTCCAGACTTACGGGGGAGAGGAGACCCTCTGCTTTTGGGTGGGTAACAAAGGAGACTTTGTTTACAATTAAGTGTCATACAAATTTTGCTAATATATTAAATGTGCATTCACTAAGCACAGGCTTTGACGTCTTTTTCTATGTTTGCAGTACTTTTCAATGATATAAAAAAAATTGATGAAAAGATAACGTATGTCGAAAATTTGACGTTATAATAGCTTTATCGCGTTAGGCACTAACTCCCAACTCTTTTAGACCCACCCATAATGGAGATGGTTTTACAATGCTTCCGAAAAGACACAGAAGAGGCAACTGCTATATCAGATCAAATTACCATCCCTATATTTAAAAAAGTATTTACGACAGAATTTTATTACCCCAGTTCTTCACAAGTTTAAAAATGAATCAGAATCCCAACGCTTGAGAGCCCTAGGTCTCTGAGACTACGATTAATGTTGCCAAATTCTGCGTTTCTGCTATTGGACACAGGAAATATGAGCTCTCCATTGACAATGCACAGGCGAAGGCAAACGTTTAATTTTATTTAAGATCTTAATTTCGAAATGCTGTTGTTTCGTGTTGTTTGTCTTGTGTGTGCTTCGTTGTCCAGTTGAAGAAGTCGATTTGGTCTGTGACCGTTTAATAAAATTTGATTTGATCAGATCAAAGAATCATCTAGTTCAGTAGCCTGTTCTCGCAGTGGCCAACCAGGTGCCCGTGGGAAACCTGCAAACAGGAAGTGAGCACTACAGCAGCCTGCCCTACTGCGATTCCCAGCAACTCCCAGCAATGGAGATAGGAGATGGCCTTCCTCCATGAATTCATCTCATCCTCTTTTAAAGCCATCCAAACTGGTGGCCAGCACTACCTCTTGTGGAAGGGAATTCAGCTGTGCAAAGAAGTCATTGCTTTTGCCTGCCTTCAGTCTTCCAGCTTTTAGCTTCGTTCGGGTGTCTAATGTGGTATGGCTCTTTGATATTATTGCCTTTTGCAGCAAGTTGTTCCCAGTCCCACACAGCACCAGTAACACAGGAAGATTAATTCCACATGGCTGCTTTATGGGGAACTTTCCACTCTACTGCTGGCCCTAGTGGAGGGGCAACAACAGCAAAGGAAATCCTTCCTAGGTTATCTGGATGGCACAAATTCCAGCCGCAGGCCAGTGACTTGCTGTTGCACTGTTAAGATATAACACAGGGATCATCTCAAGTAAGAGAAGATTCAACAGCCAATAACAGCAGCCACCAAGAGCATCTGTATATATGACCTTGTGGCATGACAATGATGATCTCAATTTGTGCTGTGTTGAAAATTTATCTTACATTTCCTACCAAATGAATGAGAAATTAATTTGAAGCTTCGTAAATTAACAACAACAAATTCAGCAGAAAATTATGAGACAATTTTAATTGAAAAAGTTACTCGTGCGAAGAGAAAGACACCTGAAGGCGTATTCTAGACCTGTGGCGTATGAAGCAGAGGTTGGATAGCCACCTGCCATGGATGCTTTAGTTGAGATTCCTGCATTGCAGGGGGTTGGACTAGATGACCCTTGGGTCCCTTCCAACTCTACAATACTATGATTCTATGAAATATGCACCTCCTGAGGGGGTAGGGCAGGCAACACAGAAGTTTACACATTACTTCTTAAGCCATTGCTTTAGCCATACAGTCAAGCCATTTTAAACTGGGGCTCCTGCAGAAACAAGAAACCAAACGTTTCCTTTCTCCCATCAGTGAGAGTACTGTGGTTCTTCAGTCAGAAACCTTAATGTATTCCTAAGCACTCTTTAAAGGAAAAAAAAAGAAAACAAACCACCCAACTGCTCCTGTCTCAAGGAAACTAGTTTATGTATCTTGGGTTGTGTCATTAGATGTGCGTGTCTTTTTGATTACATTTAAGTTTGATGCTTTACAGACATTGGGAATTTGGGACAAACTGGGCAGGCAGATGGCGAGGAAGCAGGAGCCTGGCAAAGAAACAGAGGCAGTGGTTACCTGACTTCTACTTTGCTCATCTGATGGGAAGAGGACATGGGTTTGTTCTCAAGCCTCCCGTCATGTTGCTTAGCTTTAGATCCAGAGAAGGACCAATACCAATTCCACAAAGAGAGCAGCTGTAGCAGGCTGTAGCATTTCTCCAACTTGGGAGTCTTCCAGGCTGGGTGCTCCCTTTCTGTACCACAATGTTGGAGAACCGCTGGCCTACCAGACATGGTTGGAATCCAACTCCCATCAGCCCTGGCCAATACAGCCAGTGGTCAGGGCTGATGGGAAATGTAGTCCATCAGCATCTGGAATGCCACTGCTTCTCCATACCTGGTCCAAGAAACTGGCTAGCCAGGCACAGTCAGCAAGCTGCGAAGCCGAAACACACACCCATAGATTCAACAGTAACTGTAATGGGGACTTTTGAAAGAAAAAGGAAGGAAGGAAGGAAGGAAGGAAGGGTGACTCACCATACTCTCCATTTGGGAAGAGCAACCCAGGTTCCTCTTTGATAATCTTTCGACCAATACTGCCATAAGTTAGATCCAAAGCACTATCCCTTTCCATGGGACGGATTTCAGGACCCATGGGGTGGGTTTCGGGACCCTCAGCCTTACTTCCCGCTGCACTATCCTCTTGGATGTTCAAGTCTGGAGACTTGGATGTGGGGCTCTCTGCTTGACTGTTGGATGGAGACAATGCTGGGAAAGAAGCTGAATCAGAGGCAACAGGACTCCGGCTGCCATTCTGATAGTCTGCATCACCCATTACTGAGGAAGAGTCATTGGTCATACCATCGCTCTCTCCCGAGCCATTATCGCTGCATTTCTGGCTGCTTTGGTGCTGCAAGGACAAGGTGGAGTTCACCATCTTCATCTGGCTTTCCAGGGCTGAAATGCTGGAGAAAACAGAACTCGTAGGCTCGCCTGGAGTACCACATGGGGCAAGTGGCTTGGAAGAGTGGCTGAGGCCATCCCGCAACTCCAGATCTCCTTCTGTCTCCATGGCTTCTGCATTATCCTCCAGGCAACACGGGTCTCCGTTGTTCTCAGCTATGGTAGGCTCCACCTCAGTGTTGTCCCGTGTGTTTTCTGGGACAGGGCTATTGGGGATTTGTCCGCCCATGTGCATCCGGATGTGTTGCTGCAGCACCACGGCATTTGTAAACTTCTTCTGGCAGATGGGGCAGGAGTGCTGCATCTTCAAGGGGGTATTTGCGCGGTGCACTCCATAATGCGTCTTGAGGTTGCCCTTGGTAGAGAAGGCGCGGCCACAGATCTTGCACTTGAAGGGCCGCTCGCCCGTGTGAGTGCGGTAATGCATCTTGAGGGAGCTCTGGCAGCTGAGGACTCGGTGGCAGATCAGGCACTCGTTGGGGTCCGACGCGGATTTGTCAATGTTCTCCACCAGCTGCTGAAGCTTTGTCGTTTCGGAGCCTTGCTCACCAGCTCTGCCCACATGAAACACACTTGCGCTGCAGCCGGCCTGCGGGGAACTCCTGTTCTGCTCAACTCCCGACTCGTGACTCGCCGTACCCGATGAAGACCCACCTTCGCTTTCCGGAGAAGGCCTGGGTTGCAGGTCACTCAGAAGCACACCGGCAAAAGAATCCCTGCTGCTTGCCAAGTTGGAAGAGTGTGGAGGTAAGCTGGCACCTACAGAGGTAGGCAGTGCCGTCAAGATAGGCTTGGTGTCCACAATAAGGTTGGATTCATCCAGTGGGACAGACATCCCATAGGGTATGCCGCTGCTGGTGGGCATGTTGTCCAGGTGTTCCGGTACCGGGTAAGGATTCATTTTGATTTGGGGATATTTGTCCTTATGCCGCTGGAAATGCACTTTAAGGTTGCCTTTGGTCGTAAAGCGATTGCCACAGATGTTGCACTTGTAGGGCCTTTCGCCCGTGTGCGAACGGAGGTGGATCTGCAGGGCGCTGTCGTTGCCAAAGACTTTGCCACAGAACTTGCACTTGTGTTTGAAGAAGGAGGAAGGCTCTTCCAGGCTTGGTTTGTTTTCGGGCATGTTGAGGTTGGGCAGCTTCCCTTTCACTTTCTTCGAGGGGTCAACCGCTGCTGGGGAAATGGCCGAAAGTGGGTTTTGGAAGATGACACCAGAGCTGGACGATTGAGGTAGCAAAGGGTTCGGGAAGCGGGAGATGGCGCCCGAAAGGCCTCTGATTGCATCGGGCTTCAAGGAGATGGCCGCTGGCGTGAGCCCGCCAGCCATAGAGACAGCGGCCGGCATGCCGGCACTCGAATGAGGTAGTTTGCCTTGCTTCAAGGATTCCAGGGATAGGCTTTGGTTCCCAGCTCTCTGTCCGATTAATGCCACAGCAGCTGACAGTTGTTGGGACATGTGGGCTCCCAAAGCTTTGAGCGGGTCGGCAGCAGCTACTGAAGGATGCAGGATGTGGGGGGCCATCATGGCAATCTGGATCCTGATTTGCTCCGTCAGCTGGATCTGTTGCAGCTGCTGCTGCTGCAGGCACACGAGCTGCTCAAGGATCATCGGGATGGCGTTGAGGCCAGCCACGGATGGAGACAGAGTCTCCGAGGTACATTGGTTGACAGCCACTTTAGTGCCACGTATGGACTGCAAAGTCACGTTAGTGTTTGGTACTTTGGGTTTGGGCATATAGCTCAACTCATGAGCTGCGGGAGCGACAGGGGGCTCTGTTTTGAGATACATCCCTCCCTCCGGTTCAGCGCCGACCTTCTCTCCTCTCTTCTCTGCAGAAGCAGAGCAACTCTTGGCAGGGCTCTCCTTGGCCGTCTGACCGTCCATCTGATTGCTGGGGAAACTCCCCGAGGAGCTGTCAGGGAAGTCTTCCAGGGGCACCGTGACCTCGCCGTCATTCATGATTAGGACAGGTGGCGTCTTAGTGCAATTTTTCTTATGCTCGAGGAATTCGGAAAGCTCAAAGAACTCTGCGCAGCATTTCTCGCAGATGTGGGTCTCCTCCGTCCGGCACCTTTTGGAACTCATTTCGCCCCCTTTGTCACCTGGGACGTCTTGTGGACTCCCTAAAAAGAGACATCAGAAAGACAATGAGAAAGGGATGGGGTCTCAGAGCAAGGTTCTTTTACAGGAACAAAAGCACAATCAGATGTTTCCGCTGGAAAAAGATGGCTAGTAGACCAAGACGTTTGCTCATTAGAAATGCAAGGTGCAATCAAGGAGGATTTTCTATCCCTTTTACCCAAATCCAGTTGCTACTGCTGACACGTGTCAAAGCATTATAGGTGCTAAGCTCCTTACCACCCCAGTTTAAAGCATTTCTTATTAGCTATGCAGTGACAGAGTACACTATACATGCAAACTGCCTTCCAATACCAGATTCAAAGGACTACATGAACAGAACAGGTAGGCTAAAGAAGTCCAGGTGTGCAATATAGGGTCAGCTCAAAGTATGAGGGAACTCAAAGTGCCCTGACAGCAACACACACATACCCCATCAGTGGTGGCTCGTTTGCGCAGGTGAATGGGGTGCTGCCCCCATCAATCTCAGTCTGTTCTCACTTGCCTGCCTTCTTAATACAACCTGTCAGCCTCTTCCCCACTCTGCTGTGATAGCTCAGTCAGTAGAGCATGAGACTCTTGATCTCAGGGTCATGTGTTTGAGCCCCACGCTGGGCAAAAGATTCCTGCATTTAGAAGACATCTGAAGGCAGCCTTGTTTAGGGAAGCTTTTTATGTTTAACAGACTATTGTATTTTAATATTTTGTTGAAAGCCGCCCAGAGTGGCTGGGGTATGAATGAATGAATGAACGAATGAATGAATAATTTATTATAATAGATGACTCTCTGTCCCTTCAAACTCTATAATTCCAGGTGGATGGGGAAGAAACTAGAATTAGTTGGCTCCAGTCATTGGCTCTACCCACTGTTCACATTTGTGCCGTACACCTGATTAGTCCCATCAGCCAACACCACTGAGCCCCCCCCCCAATCCATCCACCTATGGCAGTGTGGCTTTATTTAACTCACGCCTTGCATGGGGTTGAACTCTATTTGCGCTACAGCCTGATCCCATAAAGATTTGATTCCTGTAAAAGCTCTCTGAACAGGAACGACGTACATCAGGAGAGCACACTTATCCCTGAAGGAGTCAAATGCACCCACAAACACAGCAAAGTTGGACATTCACATATAACTGCAAGTGCAAGAATGAGATGCCTCATCTCTGTGCCACCTTATATACAGAAAGGAGCACCATACCAACTTTTTTTTTTTAAAAAAAAGTAATAGCCAACATGATGAAATTACTGTATACTGTACTGTATCCTGCAAATTTCCTCAAGTTAGTTTTTCTTATAGATGCTCCCCCATGTGGAGATCCTGGGTGTTTACACCATCAACAGAAAGGAGGAAATTTTGTAAACTTCCCGAAATTACAAAAAAGTCACTCCATTGTGGAGGGAAGATTGGAGGAGGGCAGATGTTTATCTCAGATGTTTATTGCAAGGTTGCACCTCAGGGGCTCAGGTCTTTCTCAAGAAACACATGCAGAGTCAAAGCAGAAATTGCTGCTGTGGACACAGCATTTCTTCTTCAATACAACATTCAATTAATACACAGTGAATGGCTGAAAGGGGCTCTTGCAATGGATTTCCTGCATTAAAAGTTAAAATCATTAGGTCGTTATGCATAGGGTTAATCTGAAACTTTGTACAGCATCGGAATATGGCAAGACAACTGGAGTTTTGGAAGTAAAGAGTCTGATTTTTTTTTAAATGCCCACCGGCATGAGGGGAGGAGAGCAATTCCTTCCCCTCACCCCACCCTAGTGAGCTGAAAGGAATAAGCACTTTTCATCCTGTTTAAAATGTATTATGTACTCACTCTCAGCTAGGGGTGGGGAGAGATTAGATTCAATCTGCATTTGAAGGCAAACAGTTTGCACTATCCACTTTGCACTTTCCAAAGCAGCCCAAGAACCAAAACAGAGCTAGCCTTTGAAGTTCATTCTTCTCTGAATTTTGCAATGCAGCTCCAAGGCCTAGTAGTGTGCACAAAAATGCATTCCCCCCCCCAAAGCCCCTCACCCACAAATATAGCAACTCTGTTCTTTCCATGCAGTTATAACAGCATATGCATGCAGATCTAACAGCACCTGCACATTATTCAATAATAATAATAATAATAATAATAATAATAATAATAATAATAATAACAATAATTTATTTGTACCCCGCCCATCTGGCTGGGTTTCCCTAGCCACTCTGGGCGGCTTCCAACAGAGATTAAAATACATGAAAATACCACACATTAAAAACTTCCCTGAACAGGGCTGCCTTCAGATGTCTTCTGAATGTAAGGTAGTTGTTTATCTCTTTGACATGAGATGGGAGGGCGTTCAAATGTCTCCCTAGCAAGTTCAAATGTCTCCCTAGCAAGGGACATTTATCCATTCCCACTCACTCCATTACTATCCTGCTCCTGTACAGTGCAGGGTGGTGTCCTCCCTTCTAGGATGAGTCACCTCAACCACTTTGTAAAGTAAGGTTGGGAAGAGAGAATGACTGTCTAAGGTCACTCCATGATGCTCATGGCCAGGGGTCGGCAAGGTTTTCCGGTCATGGGCTGGATCATTCCCACGGAGATTGTCCGTGGGCTGCACATGCGCAGCGCGATGCCGGAAATTGCATGGGCGCATGTCCATGGTGCCGGAAATCGCTTCTGCGCATGCCCAGACACTGAAAATCGAGCCTGCGCAGAAGCAATTTTCGGCATCTGGGCATGCACAGACACGGTTTCTGGTATCTGTGTGTGCGCAGATGCCATTTCTGGCACCACGGGTGGCTCGTGGGCCGGTAAAACGGTCCTCGTTGGCCGGAGGTTGCCGACCCCTGCTCATGGCAGAGTAGGGATTTGAACTCAGGTCTCCTCAGCCCTAGTCCAAGTTTCTAACCACTACGTCACACTGGCTTCAACCTCCCTGTCCAGATCACAGCTGACTTCATTCTTAGCTTATCATTCTTCACTTGCATTCCTGAATGTTTACTCTTCACTCAGTAACAAAAAAAAATCTTGGCTTTGGCATTTTGTGGGGGTCCCAGTCAACATCTAGGCAAGGGTGACACAAAGCGGAAGTCTCCGAAAGCAGCATCTTTCCCTAAATAGTAGCCAGAAGCCAGCTAAGCAAAGTCTACATAAGCTTGCTTTGCAGATATTAATAAAGTTTTGAAATATCACCCCACAACAGTAGTCAACATAACAGATTTATGAGGAACAGCAAGCAAAAACCAGAGGTGGGGGTTTTGTTTGTTTGTTTAAAATGGAGGTGATATTTTAAGCACCGAAGGCAAAAACAAGTTAAAGGCGGGTTCACCATCACAAACATGTTGCCCAAAGCACATTCACTGTCTTCAAAATTATGTGCAGGAATTGAATCATTTATATCAATAGGATATTTTATGGGAAATGAGGTGGAAAATGTTCAACAGGAAATTCATGCACTAACAAACACATACACACAGTGGTGGGAAAAGAAGTTTTTGAAAAAACATTTCTTTGAACTACCACCACCACTAAACACCCACAGAGGAATATGATGTGGGACCAGAGCCTGGTCTGCAGATCTTCCTTCAATAATAAATGTCTTACTAGAGCTCACGCTTGAGAAAATAGCAGAATATGATGCCTTGCAAACATCTGGTTGCTTTTTTAAAAGGAAATTTCCACCACAAGTGTAGATATCCAGGGATGGAGAACTTCTGGCCAGTGTGGAACAACTGGGGCCCACCATGCTTTGGAGCTTGGACCACTAGGTTACAATAGGTGAAGTACGGCCACTTTCACCAAATGCAATGCTATTGGTTTTAATCAGCAAGACTTGATTTAAATCATTTTTGTTACAGAAAGACTCATTCTTGCTGGTATAATCTTAATATTTACAACCAGATGAAGGTTTCATTTTTGGAACACAGTGGTACCTCGGTTTATGAACTTAATCCATTCTGGAAGTCCATTCTTAATCCGAAACTGTTCTTAAACAGAGGCACGCTTTCCCTACTGAGGCCTCCCGCTGCCGGTGCCCTTCCACCGTTCGGATTCCATTCTCAGACCGAGGTAAAGTTTGCAAACCCAGACACTACTTCCGGTTTTGCAGAGTTTGTAAACCGAATCGTTCGTAAACAGGACTGCTCTTAAACCGAGGTACTGCTGTAATAAATTTTCAGAGTAGTTTTTACAGTTATATCAAAAATTACTGATTTGGTTGTACTATTAAAAATACATAGACAGATAATTATGAAATTATTGTGAGGTTTAATAAGTTAACTGGTCAACTTTTCTGCTGTACTTTATTGGAAGGAGAAAAACAATCATTTCCTTAATAACAATTTAAACAATTTGTTTAACTAAAACAATAACATTATAGCATATGTATCCATGTTTGTTAACTGATGTGGTTAAACTTTTTTTAAAAAAAAACAACAACACCTGAAGACTGAGTTTTAGCACACATGAAAAACTTAAAACAAATCCTCATTTCCAGATGAATAGCCTTTGGACTATAATGTAACATAAATAGAAAACTGTCTTTAGAAAGATTTTTTCCTCCCAAAGCAAAAAATCTGATTTTTATTTATTTATTTTTTAAAAACCCATTAATTTTTATCCACCCTGGTTTTAATTTTTAGAAATTCAGTTAAAAGGACAAAAGTCCCCCCCCCCGGACAAAAGTTGATGAGAAGGGAAGATCTGGCATGCACATTTCCCCATGCAAATTTGACACCACTTTCAGAGTTACTTTTCAATTCTCAGACCTGCTCCTGAAACATATGCGATCAAAAGACCTGGAAGCCTGTCAAGGTGTATCTTCCAGCCATTAGCCTATTTTCTATGGTGGCTAAACAGACACATTTTGGAAGCCCAGAAGAAGGACATAGCCATAGCACTCTCCCACTGTTCCTGGGACCTCCAGTGCCACTCCACCACTGACCCATGACCCTTCTCCCCTTCCCCTTTGCAACTGTTCAGCAATACTGTTGGCTTGAGAGAGGTCTTACGTCTCTGCAAAGAAAGGGTATCTTAGAGCACCTGGAGACCACTTTTCACAAGACAACAGGTCACAATACTATAGTCTACCACCATTCTTGGTGGCCAAAAAACCCAGGCCAATAAACGCTACCTGTACTTTGGAAGTTGTGTAGTTTGGCTGATTTGTCACCAGATTGAAGAGCAGGTGCCTAAACACTGCTACTCTAACAGTATAGGGCAGTGCAAGATTCTTCATAGAAATTTGAGTATTCAGTTCAGGTATCTGAACGAAAAAGAAAAGTAGCACATGCTAGGCCCATCCCCACCTCCAATTTGTGAGTTTATAGCTAAACACACATTTACTGTATATCTATGCCTCAGACTAAGGCTTTTTAATCCCATATCCAGGGCTTGAAGATCAGGTTCTGTTTTCCTCTCTCCAAAAGACCTGGAATGCGGTACTCCCAGCAGGGAAATTTATGAAACAACTGTACAGTGGTACCTCGGTTTACAAACTTAATCCATTCCAGAGGTCTGTTCTTAAACCGAAACTGTTCTTAAACCAAGGTGCGCTTTCCCTAATGAGGCCTCCCGCCGCCGGTGCCCTTCCACTGTTTGGATTCTGTTCTTAGACCGAGGTAAAGTTATCAAACCGGGACACTACTTCTGGTTTTGCGGAGTTTGTAAACCGAATCATTCATAAACAGGACTGTTCTTAAACCGAGGTACCACTGTACTTGCATTAAGGCACTGCTATGTTGGCGGAACAGTCTTTAGTGCATGTTCAGCCAGGGAGGAAGAAAAACACAAGTACAGTGGTACCTTGGGTTATGTTACCTTCAGGTAACGTAATTTCGAGTTACGAACATGGCAAACCTGGAAGTGTGTATGTGCATGAGCACTCTGTGCACTTTGCACGTGCACAGAAGCGCTCTATCACGCCACGCATGTGCACAGAAGCAGCACCTCCGTATATGGACTTTTCGGGCCAAGTACGGATCCCGGAACAAATTACCTGCAAGTTCGTATCCAGAGCGTCCACTGTACAAAATACAAAAATAGTGACCCAGAAAACTCTGCTAACGACAATCAATCAGGGGCCAGCCAAGGAGAAAACAGCAGGCATGCTGTCACTGACCCTAGAAACACTTCCAGTGACAACCAATCGCCACACACAACTCACAAATGGAGGAAGCCAGCAAACTCAGTGATGATGGGAGACATGCCTTGAGCATCACCCTCACACAACCCATGAAAGATGCCACACTGTGTCTGCTCCAATGCCACAGGTGTAAAGTTGCACCTTCAACTGGGGTCAGGAGGGCTAGGATCCGGTATAAGTGTGCTTGTGCCCTGTGTCACCAGAGTCCCACCCAATTACCCTAACTCATTTTAGCTGTTCTGCCGGTGTTATCCAACCCCACAGTGGTATTATCCATCACAACAGGGGAAACCCAGATGGGCGGGGTATAAATGATTAATAATAATAATAATAATAATAATAATAATATCATGTGGCATTCTGCTGGCATGGTGGGGCTTCCACAAAATCCTAAAGCCCTGCATCTGCACATTTAGATTATTCAGAGTACAATGGATGGAAAGTAACTCCTAACGTGTTGATGTGATCATGCTAAACCAAGGCCTGATGCAATAATTCAGACCTCACAATTAAGCCCAAGTCTGTGGAGTTGATGACCTCGTTTAAAATCTACTGCAATTATCAAATCAGTGGTAAAGATTTATCATGCTTCAAAGTATTTCCCTGACCATACCTCTGTACACAGATTAGATTTAAAACACACACTAACACACCTTACCTTTAAAAGTTTCCCACTGAGTTATAAACAGCAATTCCCAAAGATGTCACCTTATTGTAAGACAGAGATAGCGCTTATTTCTGGCTGGATCATGACTGGGAGTCATTTATTTCAGTAGGAAATATTTTCTTTTTCAAAATACTTCTGTTTGGTTGGCTGTGTCCTTTCTAAATCATTTGTATACACACACACACACACACACACACACACACACACACACTCAAGACTTCTTCCCTTTCTCTCTCCCTCTCCATATAGTTAATTACTCAGTGCTTATTAGAAATGGCAGTGAGTAGGGTCTGCAACCTCAAAAATACTCCATTTCATTCCCCCTCTCACTGTTCATCTCCCCCCCCCCCACATAAAGTCAGCGGTCCATGGCCAATGCATGCAGATTCTTTACTGGGCTGTTTTGAGAATCCTCCCGTTCCAAAATCCTTTTCTAAGAGGTTTTGTTAATCTTGATTGGGCTAATGTTGAAGTCTATTAAAGTTTGCACTTATCCTGCTCATTCAGATCATTGCCAGTACCAATGGCAACCGTTCTGAATAATTTCTTTAGTCAAACATTTCAGCTTGTGTTCCATTAATATAACAGGGATCTGAGGATTTGGGGCGGGGGGGGGGTGGATTGCTGTAAAACATTCCCAATATTCCAAGACTGAAGACAATAACACAGATATTATTAGAGTTAGGGGCAATACTACTGAGTTAAGCAGGTGGTCCCATGGAGAACCTTTTTGTGTTCTAACTGTAACAACAGCAACAAATTAAATGCAGTTCAACTCTGAAAAAACAAAGAGTTGTCAGGTGCGATTCCAAATATATTTACTTATAAAGAAAAAACAAAGGTTTCAATGGTACATACTTTCTATTACACAGCCTTGAAATAGGATTCTATATTGTCCACTGTCCAGAGGTGATGTACCTTTTATCTATTTTTAACTTCACATTACCATGTGAAGTAACTTTAAAGGAGATTTAAAAAAATTTTTTTAAGGCTACTGATTGCTGACAAGCTTCTTTTAAGAAGTGTCCTTAGTTACCTGCTGGGCTTAAAATGAAAGCCTTAACTGGACATCTGTTCCAATGCTATTAACATGGAGATTAAGGAGGAGGTCAGAGAAAGGCATTTATTATAGTGAAGATAGCTTTGTTCTGCAGAAATGCGTTAATTTTTTTGTTGGCTCATATTAAATACACCTGTATGCTTTCATAGTCAGAGTGAACTGTCTTTAAAAAAAAAACAACAGACAGAACAAAAGGGGTGGCATTTCACAAAAAGAGAATCGCAACTGATGTGTTATCTATGCACAAACCAGAAATACTTTGCCCATCCCAGTATTATTGGCCAATCCTGCATTCTTGCCCGAAGCTTTTGCTAAATAGCACTACATCTGCCTATGCAAAATATTGCAAGAGCCATAAACAGGTTATTTTTATTTTACGATCTAACCCAGGTTTGCTTTTAAAGATCAATGAGAAATAAACAGCTACTAAATTTCTGCCCCCTCCACCACTACCAACGATGCCCCCTCCCAGTACTGAAGGGGCACAGAGACACCCCACCTCCCATATCACAGCTCAGTGCCCAGAAGAGAAAAGGAAGGGGGTGAGAACAAAATCTTGCTTCTACCTTAGCCAAGGACCACTTCTTCTTCCGCACTCAATTACTTCCACCAGCAAGACCCCTCAACTATAAACAAGGCAGCTCCAAACCACACTTAACACTAGCGCAGTGTTTAAGGCGAAGCTAAACAGCCGAAAACCCCGCTGCCAAGGTCAATTGCATGAGAGTCCTAATTGTAAGCTTGACATCAACTTACCACCCACAGCAGGCAGGAGGAGGCAAAGGTTAGAGCAGCAGCTCTGTCAAAAACGTCACAAGCTGCCGGGTTTCGCAGAAAAGGCCTGATCACTACAACCAATATAGTGTTCCACTGGCATTTTTTTCCGGGGGGGGGGGGTAGAGAGATGGGGAAGAAAACGAAGAACAAGGCATCATGAACAGCACCCCATGCTTTACGCCTCCAGCAACCCCGCCAATCAGGTATTCTCCTATTGCTTCCTTTAAAAATGATTTCATCTCTCCAAGGCAAAGAACACAAGAGGGGAAATGAAGTCTCAGTTGCTACTCTCTCGGTTCATCACGTTGAAAATAAACTCAGGACGCTCCTATAAACACTACGTCTATCATCAACGCAAGTTTAAAGAGAGCTCATTTTATCAGAAGATGTTTATTTTGCTTAATCCTTTCCATTTATGCAAAAAAAAAAAACCACCAAAACTTATTTCTTGTTGAATTTCTTGATATTCAATTCACATGTCTAAAGAGTTATTGCTGCCACAGCAAGGAACTGCCATGTTTCACCACACTAGTGAGCAGTAATTACTACTTCTTCTTTTAGTGAAACTGTGCACAAGTTGCAGGTCTGGAATTTTCCTAAGTATTAGAAAAAGTTCTACATTCTACACAGCATTAAAAAGAAAGAAAGAAAATTGGCCTTGCGGCTGTTATCAAACACAATGGGCAGCTAAAATGCAAGGGGGAAATGCTAATTTTCAGTATGCAATTATTGTTCTCAAGTGACCCACCTGCTTTTTTTTTTTTGACCTGCTAATTGATCACTCGGTTAGCAGCAACATTCCCAACCCCACCCCACACAACTGCAAACACACACACACTTCACTGAGATGGTTCTCAGATTGCTTCACAATTTTTGTGTCTGTTTTTTATTTCCCCAGAAGCCCAAAGATAGAAGTGTTGGGCTTACCGGTAATTGTGCCTCCTTGCTATGCTTATACAGGAAACCTTGCAGGAATTTTCTGATCAAATTTTACTATTCCATATTTAATAGTGCACAATATGGGCATATTCAAGTTCTTGTTGTGATTTTAAATGCGCAATCCATGCACGGAACTGAGAGAAACTGCTTCTAGACACCCACCAACACTTTCTGCTACTCTCTCTTTTCTATCATTAAATGACCTTCCACGACAATAAAGTTCTACCTTACAATATGAAAGAAAAGTGAAGATCTCCATCACATTTCTCCTTCATCTGAGAAAGCACTTACATCCTCTGGCACTTATGTAGAGAGTGCAAATTTAAATGTGAGGACGCACAGATCACAGATCCGAAGCCCTACTCTCAGCTACATAGCTCAGTGGGAGGGTCTAGGGCAAACCATGCGTATCCTACCTTGCAGGGCTGTTCTGCAACTAAATACAGGAGGGCAGGCAACACTTGGTAGCAACAATATTCCAATATTTCATTTCCCTCTCACCCAAACCCCTCTCCCTCTGCAACTAACAATGCACTTGGGGAAGTGGCCACTATTTGAGGAAGGCTTATGCCCCTGTGAACACAAAAAGCTAACTTCCACTTGTCACATCACTAGCTCAGTGTTGTCCACACCAACTGGCAGCAACTGTTCAAGAGTTCCAGGCAAGGTTCTTGACCCTATGTGGATGCCAAGGATCAAACCTGGGCATGTTGACTGGGGCTCTTCTATACCTGACAATTGTTGCAAAACATTTGTTGTTTCTTTCCAGAAAAGTGGGGCTTGTTGGGGTTTGGGTTTTTTTGGACAAGACTTAAAGCATTCCCTGGCATTTTAAAGGACCACAGTCTGTTTCACCATTGAAAGGCATCCAATGAACTCAGTAGCTTCGCTATCAAAGTCTGCATTCTTTAAAAGTAGCTGAGATTCCTGCATTGCAGGGGGTTGGACTTGATGACCCTGGGGGGTCCCCCTCCAATTCTATTATCACACACGCAACAAAAAAGGCCAACAAATAGCTACTCTTCTGAAGCAAACAAAATGAATAAGTGACTTAGCACAGAGTGGCTTCCACACAGCTAGTTTGCTTTATGGGACGGGGGAAAGAGGACAAATCTCTCACCCAGGCACCAAGCAGACGAAGGCCTGTCTCACTTCGCCCCAAGGGCACCACGGACACATTCTCAGTTCCAGGGAAGGCATCCCGAAATAGCTTTAGGAGGCAGGTCGCTTAACCTAGCCTCTTAAGAACCATCAATAGCAGCAAAACGGAAATATAAACATATGGGATCATTGTGACCAGCTAAGTTTTACCCACTGATAGGACCGAAAAGTTAGCCATGCGTCCGTCTCATTTCAGCGGGTCGAGCGCCCAGCTAAAAACCGAAAGAACCTATAAAGAGAAAATGCGTTTTTCTCATACCGGCGGCGCATCGCCGGCAGAGCCCCCTGGGTGGCGCTAGAGAGCAACCGAACTCTCCCACGCAACCTCCCGCGCGCCCTCGCCAGAAGTTACCTTCAAACAATTCCGCGCGAGTTAAAGAGCGTGGTGTTTTTACTACGGATAACGCACTCACGCGTTAGTGACACGCGGGGCTTCTCCTCCGCCCTGCCATTATTTCCTCCCCTAGTTACAGAGCTCTGTAGTATTGGAATCCAGTACTGTAATGCTGAAGGCTTCGTTGCTGCAAAGTTAAGTATTTTTTTTTTTAAGTGCAAAACGTCGATCAAATAAGTATTATTTGC
This sequence comes from Lacerta agilis, assembly GCF_009819535.1. Classification (NCBI taxonomy): domain Eukaryota; kingdom Metazoa; phylum Chordata; class Lepidosauria; order Squamata; family Lacertidae; genus Lacerta; species Lacerta agilis. The sequence goes on from NC_046317.1 coordinate 78,342,865, forward strand.
AATCCAGGTGCCTGCAGCGGGAGAGGGGCACCTCCAAGTAATAATTTCCCGATAACCCTCTTGTTGTTTCTTCCCCGCCCCGCCTTCCCGAAGCGCGCCACTCCGAGGGAGTCATTAACCCTTTTGTTTCCAGGGAGCCCCCCAGAGGTGATTCCCCAGCTGCGGGCAGAGATTTACACGGAAGAAACATCACCTCCAGTGGCCGCCCCGCCCCGCCCCGCTCCATCCTAAGCACATGCACAAAGGAAAAACAGTCATGCATTAAACATGGGATTTATTGCCTCCTGGCCAGCTTGCCGTTTTCTTAAATCACCATTAACCGGACTCAACAATTGCACATTTGGGCTCGAAAGAAAAGAGGCGGAGGACCGCGGGAGAAAAGTCCCACACCTCCTGCGGGTCACGAACGGAACCTTCCCTTCCCCCCCGGCGCCCCGCAAATACATTGTTATCGACCATTTCCACCCGGAGGGGTCCTTTTGAGCGAGTCCCCCCTCACCTTCCCCCCCCAAAGGACACAATATGCACTTTCAAGATTTCACCCCAATGTTTCCATTCGCCCCTGAACAACAACTTTAAAACAAACCTGCAAGTTATGGAACTGAATTTCATCTAATTCACTGTGAAAACTTAATTTTATTCCCGAAAGGCTCGATTGCTTCCTCACTTGAATTGCAAAGGTTCGGGTTTGCATCGATAAACCAATCTTAACACACACACACACACACACACACACCCCTTTCAATGTTTTATTGCACTCATCCTCCAATTCGTGTTCTTGATTTAATTAAAGGGAGTCGAAATCAAGCTTTCCCGGACGCGTAAAGCCAGCTACGTCCTTCTGGCTACTGGCGAGGCTCCCAAAACTCCCAGCCCGGTCTCAACTCCTCGCACCACCCAGGAATTTAAAGCCCTCCACTTCGCCTTCGAGCGAGTTCTGCCAACATCCCCTTTGCTCCGCTGCTGAACATCCACACGCAGCCCCTCCCTTGATCAAGGAGACCCGGAGAGGTAAAAGCCAGCAAATTTCTTTTCTTTTTTTCCCCTATAAAAGGGGGGAAAAGTCACGAAGCACCGGCGACAGAACAGAAAGAAGAAGAAGAAGTAGAAATGAGAGAGGAGGCGCCCACGAGTTCTGGAAGATTGTTAAAAAGATCTCTCCCTTTTGCTCACCCCCCACCCCCAACACACCATATTAGCTCACCGGAGTTATTTTAGGAAGTCGGAAATCAAAGATGGCTGGAGGTCAGGCTACAAAAGGTCCCGAGTGATTGCGATCTCTCGCTCGCTCGCTCTCCCTCCGACCCCAACACCAAGATCATCCCAAAGTTTTTGGTGCACAGGAGAGGAGAGAGGAACAGACCCATCCAAATAAGGAAAGAGATGGAAGGGTGGTGGGGGGAAAATATTCACCCCCCGCCGGCCAGCCTTGCATTACAAAAGGTGTTGCTCTCGCCTATGCCCAATCCCTCCCAGAAATATTTCCTGGAGGTGTGTGTGTGTGTGGGGGGGTGAGTTACCTTCCAGCAACATCCATTGGGATTTAAGGAGAAGATTGTCCCACACAATGGGGTGGGGTGGGGTGTTGATGCTAAAGAGATCTTAGAACAACCATAGAAACTCGCCCCCCCCCCGTTGCGGGGTGGTGGTGAAGTCCCACAAACTACAAAAACCTGAGCTGTTGTCTTTTTAAATAAAAATATATGTATTGAGAGTTCATCCTCCCCAAAGCTAAAGTGATCAGAAGTCAGGTCCAACACTGATTTTTTTTTTGGGGGGGGGAGAGAGAACGGGTCCCAACCTAGAATATTAAAATTAATAATAATAATAAATTAATAATAATAATAATGATAATAACAACAGAAGCACGCACATTATCCGATCCGTTCCTGCCGTCGTTAGAAATAAAGGTGGGATAAAAGTGGTCCAGATTCCGAAAGGAGGACTCAAGGATCGCGAACCAGCAACCCCAGCGCGCAACGTTGGGAGAAAGACCCACTCGCACAAAAGGGATCTCTCTTTCCCTCTTCCCAACCCCCGTCCCCTCCCCCGCAGATCCGATTCCCTCGTCGATTTCTTTTGCCCATCAATTAAAGTTAGCGACTGACCCGCGAGCTCCGGCGGTGTCGCCCTTACCATTTGCTGCGCGCGGGGCTTGCTGCTCGTCCGAATGGATGTGCTGGGGCTTCGCCTGCTTGCGCCTCGACATGGTGCACACGCATCGGGAGCAAAATAGTAGCAATTATTTTCTTCTTCTTCTTCTTCTTCTTCACAACAAATTCCTAGAGTTGGGAAATTACTCCCCTGGACCGGAATGCGCATGTCAGAGTAATTATGATTATCAATAATGCATTGCGATTTATCATGGGTCCCTGACAGCTGATTGGCCTGAGTCCAAGAGCTCACAGATTATTCAAATAAGGTCCATTGATCAGGGCGAAGAAGGGGACGCCGGGCGTTGTAGTCTCGGGACGGCCGCTGGGCTCGCCCATGTGATGGAAGCGTGCGCTCTGAGTCCGGGAGCGCAAGGCGCGCAGAGGGACTTTGGCGTAGCGCTTTCGAGCGCCTGATTGGATCAGATGCCCCTTAAGGGGAGCGAAGAGGCGCACGGAGCGTCCCGAATCCATCTTTGCAAGTAAACAAACAACCAGGCTCCTCCGGGGCAGTCGGAAGAGAACAATACCTCTGCGCTCTCTCTCCTTTTAATTGCCTTTTTTTTAAAGTTAGGGTTTCCTCCACTTTGGTTCAGAATCCCGAAAAAACATCATCAAGCGGAGGAGGAATTTAATTAGTCCATCTCCCACACGCATTAAATCAAAGGGAAATGCTCCTTCCGGCACAGGAGGAAACATCCTCGCACGCAGATTGATCCTTTCGCTGAGCTCAATGTTGAGACATGCGCGTTTATTCGGAAGTCAGGTCCGCTGAGTCGTGGGGGGGGGGGGGGTTGCGCCTTGCTGCTGCGTGAGTTGCGCGCAAAACTGCAACTTTACTGCGAGGGAAGGATCGTAACCCCTAAAGCATAATCCCATACATGTCTCCTCGGAAGGAAATCGCACTTATTTTAAGGAGGATAAAGGATCGTCTGGAATTAACGGGAGGTGGATTTTATATGGGGAAGGAGCAAGGTGTTTGGAGTTGTTATTCCTATTACTATCGATGTTGTGGGAAAACTTGAAAGAACTTGAAGCCATGCTTCTGCATAAACTTGATACTCTCAGGTTAACACTCCAATTTTAAGACCAGTGTACAGTGGGGGCAGGTATGCCACCTTTGATTTCAGAATTGTTGGAAGTTACTTTGTAGAGCCTAAAAAGCAACAAATGCTGTGACATTTTGACCCAAAACAGTTTCTGTGGAACAGGGGGTTACTGTCAGCTGGTTAGAACCTCACAGAATAAGCAAAGAAGAAGAAGAAGAGTTTGGATTTGATATCCTGCTTTTCACTACCCGAAGGAGTCTCAAAGCGGCTAACATTCTCCTTTCCCTTCTTCCCCCACAACAAACACTCTGTGAGGTGAGTGGGGCTGAGAGACTTCAGAGAAGTGTGACTAGCCCAAGGTCACCCAGCAGCTGCATGTGGAGGAGTGGAGACACGAACCCGGTTCCCCAGATTACGAGTCTACCGCTCTTAACCACTACACCACACCAATAATAATATCGTTCTGCCCGGACACTGAGGTCCAGCTCCGAGGGCCTTCTGGCGGTTCCCTCGCTGCGAGAAGCCAAGTTACAGGGAACCAGGCAGAGGGCCTTCTCGGTAGTGGCACCCGCCCTGTGGAACGCCCTCCCACCAGATGTCAAAGAGAAAAACAACTACCAGACATTTAGAAGACATCTGAAAGCAGCCCTGTTTAGGGAAGCTTTTAATGTTTAATAGATTGGATTTTAACATTCTGTTGGAAGCTGCCCAGAGTGGCTGGGGAAACCCAGCCAGATGGGGGGGGGGTATAAATAATAAATTATTATTATATTTCTTTTGAGTGCCCCAAGATGTTTCATAGACAGCATCCTTACAATAGCCCTGTTATGGTAGAGGTCAAGCCTTAATTTTTATTATGTATTATGTCCTTGAGCAGATACTTGCTGATCAATGAACTTTGGATCCGAGCTCATATCCCATCTGTTCCATGGACTCACTCTGTGGCCTTGAGCAAATGGAAATGATGGAGTGACAGAACTAGTGGCGTTTGAGGAGAGCAAAACACAGAAACTGTAAATGGTAGATAGATAATGCATCTTGCTGGCAAAGCCCCTAAATTGAGATTCCTGCATTGCAGGGGATTGGACTCGTTGGCCATCGGGGTCATATTGAAATATTTTTGCACTTACAGATGCTCTTCACCCTGAATTATATATATATGCACACACTTTGCCTCTAATCTTGGGAATAACACATTTAAGTGGCAAAATGCATGTGTGACATGAACATTTGTGATTGTTGTTGCTAGCTAAGTGGATTTAAACTACTAGGCTTTTGCAAAATAGACACAGAAACGGCAAGTGGGAAAGGTTTGGAGCCATTCTCCTCATTTATTGTGGGGGAGTCCAAACGCTGAAGCATTTATGCAGTATTAAGAACTGATGCATTTAATATTTTGCCATTTAAACCCTGGTGCTCTAAGCAAATGAGTTGGCTCAAGGCTCACACAAACTAATAAACCTTAAGAGAATAAAGCCTGAATGGAATTACTCTACAGTAAGTGTCTTGAGGATTGTGATTTAGGGGCACAATCACAGACGTGAGTTTAACTAGGAACGGCATTAGAGACTCTTAATTCAAAATACAACTCAGGTTGCAATATCCTGCCCCTGAAAGTAAGCCTTGGAAATGGGACTTAACTTCTGTGCCGTGTATAAGACTGAACTCTTTATCATAGTTGTTTTTGAGTAAATGTTTGCAGCTTCAGTTAATATGATAACATAAATCTGGTTAATAATTTGAGAGGGTAATAAATATTTCAAAATAAAACAAAATAAAATGGGAAAACAAACAAACCAACAAAACTACAGGTTTCCCCCTTTTGCAGTGTTGTGTCAAATCTTGTTGAAGATGATTTGATGAATGGCTGTGCTAGATCTAAAGAGAGGCCTGGAAAACAGAACTTTGCAAACTCATGCAAAGCATGGCTATTAGCAGTTCAAATCCCTGCAACGGGGTGAGCTCCCGTTGCTCTGTCCCAGCTTCTGTCAACCTAGCAGTAAGAAAGCACACCAGTGCAAGCAGATAAATAGGTACCGCTGCGGCGGGAAGTTAAAACGGTATTTCTGTGCGCTCTGGCTTCTGTCACAGTGTCCTATTTTGCCAGAAGCGGTTTAGTCATGCTGACCATACAATCCGGAAAGCTGTCTGTGGACAAGCCCCAGCCCGGCTCCCTCGGCCTGAAACGAGATGAGCGCCACAACCCCATACTTGCCTTTGACTAGACTTAACCATCCAGGGGTCATTTGCCTTTAATTTTACCTTTGCCTTATTAGTGTCCCTTTGGGTGGAATCCTGCAAATAGCCAACCTGAGCTCCTCTTATAACTCTGCTGAAGTCAATATTAGGACACGTGCAGAGGTCTGCTGATTCATTTTCCTCTGCTTGCTTAACTTGCAGCATGGGAGTAGATTCACACTCAAGAGCTGTAAGCTATCCTCTGTGATGGGCATTATTTGCATAATGAAGCCTTTCCCTTTCCATTGTAAACTCCTCTTTTGGGATAGCAACCTTGACTTTCAGCTAGCATTCATCAGATGCTGCAGCTTCCTTGAAAGATGGCTAAATATTAGGTGGGTACCGGTAATCAGGAAATGTGCTTGGCTGGGAAGAATGGTGCGCTGAATATGAGACGTAAAGTAGCATACATGCTCCCTCTCCAAAATTTTATCCTCATGACAGCCCTGTGAGGTAGGAAAGGCTGAGAGAGAGACCGACTTTCCCAAGAGTTTTATGGCTGAGTGGGGATTTGAATCTTGGAGTTGTATCCAACAAAGCCATCCAGTTAGTACAATGACTTTTGTCTGCACAAGGGGACTTCCTCATGCCCCCTCCATCTACTCCAGTGGGCTGAGATAATTCCTAAAAAGATTGGGTGGGGCGTGAGGAGAGGAGAGGGAGCCCTATTAAGAAGGCGGCAGTCCTCACGCTTTTGCGACAATTGTCTCCGTAGTCTTGGTCAAACACTCTTATGTGAATTAGTATACTGCTTGATGCCAAAATATATTTCTAAACAGTTTACAAGGGTTAAAAACAATTACATAAATATTACAATACAAATATCCATAATTAAAATATGCAACCAAACAATCCCACTCTTAACTTCTACATTGCATAGACTTTGCATAGACTTTCAAGACAGAAGCATCATTTAATAATAATAATTTGTCCTGACATGTTACCAAAAGCGGACTCATGTAACCCAATTGGATGTGTGTCAGTCTGCAATAAGTGTACAACTCTGAATTCACCTTCCCTCAGAAGCCAACAATTTATTTCAAATTGCTCCCGTGATTTCAGCATCTACCAGTCTTTGTGCTACTTCGTTAGATACCACACAGTACTGTATACATAGCACTTTAGAGGGCAATATAGAAAGTGTTTGTTTGTTTTAGTGTCTGTCTGTCTGTTTGTCTTATCTGTCAATATCAAATCCGGACTAGGTAAAAAATATATTAAAGTGTCCAAATACAAAACAAAAAGAAACATTTCTCTGTGTAGTAAAGAACCAACCTGTGGAACGCATTGCCGCAGGATGTTGTCACAGCCATCAGCCTTAACAGGATCAAATGATTACATCGGTTGCTAATAGCCTTGTGTTAACTGCAAAATGAGTTGCATTTTTATTGTCAGCATACTTTATCCACCAGATGCTAGTAGGGATTAAGCTCACCATCATGCTGCTTTATAATCCTCCTTCAGGAATCTGTCTGCTGCTTGAGAGACAGCAAGAAAAATTCCATTCAGTTTTGAAGGAACCAAAGAAAGTGCCGGGATTTAAAACACCCCTGGGGAAGAGTTTAAAACAGCACAGAACTGTGTTGAGTTTTCCTCAATAAAAGGGAAGCCCATGGCACCAGTGGGCTATTCTCTTCTGATCGCTTATGATAAGATAAACAGGATGCAGAGATGTATGGACCACACTGTGGTTCTCTTTCTTACATAGGTTTGGGCTTCATATCCATGGGGAACACCTGTAGTTTGGGGAGTTGGGCGAGGGGCTGCTGCTGCTGCATGCTAGTTTCTGAGAGCAAGCAAACAGCTACAAACCATAGATCAGGAGTAGCCAGTGTGCCCCCCCCCAGATGTTACTAGGTTCCAACTTCCATCAGCCCCAGTCAACATGCCCAGTGGTCAGGGATAATGGAAGTCTACCACTGATCTGTGGCTTGTAGCTGTTCTAAAATGCTCTAAAACATTTGGAACCAGCCTATGTTGCATCTAGAAAGGAGATATTCTAATCCAGGATACTGGTCCTTATGTGCTTGGACCAGCCCCTGATAAACAGCCACTCCGGAAGGAAGGAAGGAAGGAAGGAAGGAAGGAAGGAAGGAAGGAAGGAAGGAAAGAAAGAAAGAAAGAAAGAAAGAAAGAAAGAAAGAAAGAAAGAAAGAAATCAACCTGGGAGACCCCCTAACTGGAACAAATTAACACAGATTGATGAAACAAAATCGAAAATTCTTTCTAGTAGCACCTTAGAGCAGTGTTTTTCAACCTTTTTTGGGCAAAGGCACACTTGTTTCATGAAAAAAATCACGAGGCACACCACCATTAGAAAATGTTAAAAAAAATTAACTCTGTGCCTATATTGACTATATATAAAGTAATTTTTCAATTTTTCCCATGGCACACTAGTGTGCCGCGGAACAGTGGTTGAAAAACACTGCCTTAGAGACCAACTGAGTTTGTTCCTGGTATGAGCTTTCGTGTGCATGCACACTTCTTCAGATACACAGTGTGCATACACACGAAAGCTCATACCAGGAACAAACTCAGTTGGTCTCTAAGGTGCTACTAGAAAGAATTTTCGATTTTGTTTTGACTATGGCAGACCAACACGGCTACCCACCTATAAACAGATTGATGAAAGTGACTTGTATCAAGAATATGTATAAGGCAGTGATGGCCAAACTTGGCCCTCCAGCTGTTTTGGGACTACAATTCCCATCATCCCTGACCACTGGGATGATGGGAGTTGTAGTCCCAAAACAGCTGGAGGCCGAAGTTTGGCCATCACTGGTGTAAGGGAATGCTCTCGGTTCAATCTGCGTTGACATGCAAGGCTGCCAGGTGTTGACCCACAGACATTGCACTTCTCTTTAAGAACTCAGAATAGTCTTCTAAATTCAGCAGAATGCTCCTCTCTTCTTACTGTGTTCTCTCCTGGCTGGCAATTTTTGCTACTCCTCTTCAGCGAAGGGATGTGGGCTTAGCGGTAGAGCAATTGGTTTGCATGCATAATATGCCAGGTTCAATTCCTGGCATCTCCAGGTAGGGCTGGCAAATACTTCTGTCTGTCTGAAATCTTGGAAAGCTGCTGCCAGTCATTGCAGATAATACTGAATTAGTTGGAGACAGGCAGCCAAGGCGTGTATCCACAGCAGTGACCAGAGCAAAAATGGCCACTGGGAAGAGCACACAGAAGAAACGCCATGGTGCATCTGCAGCAGCACAACCAGACACCTTCATCTGCCCCAGCTGCAACAAAACATGTCTCTCCCTTATCTGTCTCTACGGTCACAGCAGGCGCTGTGGCCTTCCAACAGCTTGACCTCACCCCCAAAGGTGCATTCCCTCCATTGTCTTCCAAGATAGATGCCAACAACAACCATAGATGGACCAATTGTTTGTTTGTTTGTTTGTTTGCTTGTTTGCTTGTTTGCTTGTTTGTTTGTTTCGGCAGTTTATATACTCTTTAACACCATCATTTCTGAGATGGCCACATGACCCAGAAAACTCTGTTGTCAAACGCCAGCTCCCTCGGCCTGAAAGCGAGATGAGTGCTATACCCCATAGTTGCTTTTGACTGGAGTTTACCTTTTACCTAATTAAAAACAGCTAAGTACCTGACTATCAGAGACTGTTCTCTTCTGCATTTCATTTCTGGCATTTTAATAGATAATTTATTTTGTAATGTATATTTGAACAGCTAGTTTTAGGTTTTTTTCCCCCAAATTGACTTGCGTTTAGCTTCTTTTATTGATAATTTTAATGTTTATTTTATTTAAAACACTTAAGAGTGTTTTGTTTTGTTTTTTAAAAAGTGAATGCTATATACCGGTACATTCTGTTTAAATAAAAATGAAATAAAATTTCCCTCTGGTGTCCGTTTTCACACTTCTGTCATACAACTCTGTGTATATGTACCTGCAACTCAGAATAACATTCATGCATCCGATGAAAAGCTTCTGTCACAATTTGTTAGGCTGTAATCTCAACCCCACTTCACTGGGAGTAAGTGCCAATGAATTCAATAAAGTTTAGGACTGTACTAAGTATTTAAGTTACCATGAGATCCTTGTGGTTTTTCCTACAAGGAGAGAAACTCACAAGATAATCCTGATACATGCTGCTGCTTATTTACTTAGTTTTTTAAAATTTAAATGCTGTTAACGACTCAATAATCATTTCGCACAGAATGCACTCTCCCCCCCCCCCCCATTTTTGTGGGGAAAGAAATCTACGCAAACCTAACAGGAGCTGAAGTGAGATCTGGAAAAGACAAGATTCAGGGAGCCCATCTTTCTGTAACAGACAGCTCAAGAGGTCTATAGGATCTGTAATATTTTGAAAGACACTCTGGCTGGCTCCACTGCCCCCAGAAGAATGACAAGTATGTGGGTGAGGCAGGTAAACAAACAAATGCCGGGATGTTTGTTAAAATGCCCAGGCGTTTCATCTCATCCAAAGTAAACATCATCAGATCTATTTTTCACAGTATGAAGCAACAGCTTGCGTTCCAGGTGGAGGATGGGATCTGCGAGGCGAAGGGCCCCAGGATTTGCTCCAGGAATAAGGCTACAACATTATTTTGGGGGGCCCTGGAGCTGTAGCAATGCAAGGAAGTTGTCATAGATCACTGCTTCATCATTGCCTACCTGGTCTACATCAAGCGTTCTGGACTTCAACTCAGCCAGCGTGGGCCCAGCTTGGATCTAGTCAGCTATGATACTCTCTTGAGTGACTTTGGCTCAGTTTGGTGTCAGTGCGGCATGATGGTGCCTAGATTGTTGGGGAGGCAAAGCTCTCAGACACAGCACTTTAAATTGTGGACCTGTGCTTAGAAAGCACAGGGCAAAAGGTAAGTGTGGCTGAGCCCTGAGTCACAAAGCTTATGGGGTGACCTTGAGAGCAATTGCTGTCTCCCTGACTCACTACCAAGGAAATATAATAAACGAATAGATGGAGAACCTACCCAAGTGACGCTGGCATAGAACCCCCACATATACACTTAAGTATTACCACTCCCTCCCTCTCTCCCCACCTCTTCCTCCTTCCTCAACCTTATTCTGTATACAACACTAATTTCTCACTTCAAATGTAAAAAAAAATACTAGTCTACAACCTGAAAAAGAGACAATGCACGTACTTTTGTAAAGCAAGAAAATATTTAAAACTTTTTTTTTTTTTAAGGATTGCTGTGAGGACAAATGGGAGGGGGAGAACTTGTCATGCCAATCAGAACTCTTTGGAGAAAAGCGATGTATGTATAATAAATATATACATTTGCAAATAGCTATAGCAAAATTATAAGGACCCAGTGGCACTGTGGGTTAAACCACTGAGCCTAGGGCTTGCCAATCAGAAGGTTGGCGGTTCAAATCCCTGCGATGGGGTGAGCTCCTGTTGGTTGGTCTCAGCTCCTGCCCACCTAGCAGTTCGAAAGAACGTCAGAAGTGCAAGTAGATAAATAGGGACCGCTCCGGCGGGAAGGTAAACGGCGTTTCTGTGCGCTGCTCTGGTTCTCCAGAAGCATCTTAGTCATGCTAGCTACATGACCCGGAAGCTGTCTGTGGACAAACTCTGGCTTCCTCAGCCCATAGAGCGAGATGAGCGCCGCAACCCGAGAGTCGGACACAACTGGACCTAATGGTCAGGGGTCCCTTTACCTTTACTATAGCAAAATTAGGGACAGGGCTGTTGGGTGCACTTTTCTGTCCTCCACACATTTGCTGAATGCAATTTTGTGTGTGTGTGTGTGTGTGTGTGTGTGTGTGTGTGTGTACCAGCCTGTAATCTGTAACTATTCAGGGTCTTTTAAGCTCTCATGGTATCTTTGAGATCAGGGAAGCTAAATGCTCCTGAGATGTGATACATTACTCACATGAACAAACATCCCCAAAGAATGAATAGAGCGTCCTAAAGTAACATCTAGACTGGATCTAAGAGCCTCTGGAGGACTTCTTAGGACGGCTTTGAAACACGTTGTTTTACCTGACCTGCAGCTTAGTTTGTTTTGTGATTGTTATTTTATGTAGCACAATTTATATACATTGCTTTATAAATTGTTTGTGGTACAAAATCCTCATTAAAAACAGACATTAAAAACAGTCGATACAACAACATTATCAAAAATACAAATAAAATCACCAGTTTGGAGCAGATGCCCAGGTCCCCATTCAGTAATATAGTCAGGAGGGTACCTCCCCAAAAAGCACAGCAGGGCTGGTTTATCACATTTGAAAGTACCATAAGTGTATCTGCATTACTGAAGAAGGACTCTCCACACACAAACACCTGTAAGATTATGCAGTCCAAAGTCCTAAACAACATAACTGCAGCATGGCACTACCCCCAAAGGACTAAAATAGGATAAAATAGGATAACCATGTGTTACCCAAGCTCCTTGGAGAATATTATTCCAGCCAGCTAAAAATAAGAATATTATTATTACTATGCCTAAGTATGAACAGATTGCCTGTGAACTACATGAACAGCTGAGTCGTATTAGGAATATAAGAAGCTGAACCAGACCCTTAGCTCCATATTGTCTGCAGTGAGTAGTTTTTAATCTCTCTGGGGTTTCAGATGGGGCTTTTTCCACACCACATAGTTAAACACTATTATACCACAGAATCCTAGGAACTGCAGTTTGTGAAGAGCGCTAGGAATTGTAGTGCTGTGAAGCCAGCACCCTTAACAAACAACATTTCCCAGGATTCTTTGGGGGGTGGGAAGCCATAACTGTTAAAGTGGTCTTAAGAGCACTTTAAATGTACGGTATTTGTGGGTGTGACACAGGGATTGGACCTGGGATCTCCTGCATGCAAGATGGAGGCTCAAGCACTGAGCCCTTTCCCATTCAGTTCCCCATAAGGGCTTTAGCCCAGTCTAAAAAAGTGTTTTAGTATCAGTCCTAGAATGTTTTATAGTGAGATGTAAGATAAAAGGCACCACTGTTTAAGCCAATCTCATTCTGTTTGCTGACATAGCTTTTGCAATCATTTACATCTGAAAGAGACCTTGGATTGAGCAATGCTCCCTGTATTGGGTGGAAACACAACGGATGGGGGAGAAGGCCTGAAAAATGTATTATGTCCTCTTTGTTTACTGACTTTTGTACTTCTCAATTTAATGTCTTAATGCCTGCAGCCACTAAATGGACCCCCCCCCCCCCGGGGAAATAGCATGCTGCAGAATACGGGCCGCGCCTTTAAAACCACATCCCCTCACCTCAAAGAATCCTGGGCACTGTAGTTTACCCCTCACAGAGTTACAATTCCCACCAGCCCTAGAAACTACAGTGCCCAGAATTCTTTGAGGGGGAGGATGTGCTTTGATGGTGTTTTTCGGGATATAATGTATATGCAGCTTCTAAAAGGACAATGAGCCCATTAACTGCCCAGTTGGGTTTGTGTGAAATCCTGCCTAACTGAAGTTAACAGAAAAGAGCCAGTTATGCAACAGACAGTGCAGGGTTACTGTTTTCATAACATCATAGAATTGTAGAGTTGGAAGGGACCACAGGGTCAATGCCAGAATCTTTTGCCCAATGTGGGTCTCGAAGCCATGACCCGACATAACCAGCCGATGTGGCCATTGGTGGGAGGAGAGGGTCAGGCTGTGCTGGGGTGCCTGCATGAGGGCTCCTGGTTTGCGCCCCATCAAAAATTGTGCGCCCAGGGCCACAGCACCCCTGGCACCCCCTTCACCACTGCCTCCATGGCACAGCCAGCTGTCCCCTCCCTGCTATTTTTTATCTACCAAGAGGGGCAAGGATCCAGAGCTCGAGTGAATGTGGCCTTATGATATCATGCTAGTAGAAACAGCGGAAGTCTCCATGGTGTTTCCTCATGTTGGTGGAGATACTAGTAAGTAGCTCATAGGAAGAGGCCTTAAATTCAATATTTGTGTTACTCAAAATCTGCAGAAAACTGGACAAGATTAGTAATCACCTTGAGTATGCTATAGGCTGACCACGGGGGGGGGGCATTGCAATTTCCTGTATTTACTAAGCTTTCTTCATTCCCATTTTTTTATATAGCTTGGCAATGATATATTGATTTTTGTGGGGTTTCTTTTAACAATTACAAAAGAAAAACTAAATTACTCTTTGCAACGGGAAAAAAAAACCTTCTTTGTGCCTCTTCTGGAAAAAGAAGCAGCCTTTTTGTGTTTGTGTGTGTGGAGGAAATACAAATGCATTAAACAAGAGAAATAGAAAGAGAGTAAGATGGAGGGATCAATACAGGGAATTTAGTGAAAAAGAACTTCTTGCCCACCGTACTTTTTAAAAAATAGAATAAAATCATTTTTCATATACTAAACACATTTGGAAACTTCCTTGCTCTGAAGTGCAATTTGAGTCCACACTAGGTTTTGTGTTTTATACAGCTGAGAACTCATCTAAAAATACTTGAGATTACAGAGAATGCCAGTTTAGAGATGATATTTGCTTTGTTGCTCTGATGCTGTTTCACCTGCTATGACAATGACTACAGGTATTCCTACTAGTAAAGTTATGGGAACAAAGAACAGGCACATTCCCTTATCTTGCCCCCAAAACAAGGCAGCAAGATTCGTCACATTGGACTTGGTCATCTGCAGCAACACTGGTAACCCATCCATTTCAGAGTCCAGTTCATTCAGAACTCTTTTTCTATTTCTTTCTTTCTTTTTATTAAAATGCAGTAAAATGGCTACATACAAATTCCATAAATCAGAGAAAACAGCACAAAACAATAAATAGCAGTTCCAAATCCCAGATAATTCAAAACTTGCATACCATTAAATGGCATGAGGACAGGTTGCCTAATCGATGGAATCTTCCCACGTTTAGCTAGCTATCTGGACCTTCAGAAACCTTCACTGGGTACAACTACTGAACAAGAGGTTGTATCCCAGTAAGTTATTCTCCGAGTAGACCTGCTGAAATTGCAGTAATTAACCTAAATTACTCATGTCTATTAACTTCAACGGGTCTACTCTGAGTAAGACTATCATTGGACGCAATCAATGGTGTGGTGGATAGCTTCTAGGGCAGGCATGGCCAAACTTGGCACTCCAGCTGTTTTTGGACTACAACTCCCATCATCCCTAGTGGTCAAGGATGATGGGAATTGTAGTCCCAAAACAGCTGGCGGGCCGAGTTGGGGGATGCCTATTCTAGGGAATGGAGCTACAAGTGGTGGCACCCTAAGTAGAAAATGCTCTCCCCAGAGAGGCTCGCCTGGCATCTAACACCTATGTCAAATGAAGGACAAGGGAGGGGGCAGGACTTGCCATGGAGCATATTACCCAACTCTGTTCTCAAATGGATGGGAATGACCAGGAGGCTTTGGAGGAACAGCACAGGGATGCGGAGGACCCAGCACCTGCCTCCTAAGGTGGTTGCCTCACTTTGCCAAATGGTAGAGCTGGCCTTGTCCTTGTGATGCCTTTTCAGGCACCATTTGAAATATCTCGACGAGCTAAATTACTTGTTAAACTGTTCAGATTATTGGCTGGGTGGTAAAGAGGCTGTTTATGAAATCCACGAGCCCCAGTCCCTGACTTCCCCTGGTTTTAGTTTTCAAAAACAGTAGCTCGGGGGACCACCAGAAAAGGATGGAAGCCAGGGCTTCTTCTATTCCCACCCTGTAATCTGAGCACTCCTTGCCAGAACTCAAATTCAAAGCCAGAAGGAGAGCCCTTCAGTGACACCCCCCTCTCACCCAAGATATGACCCATGAAGCGGGGGAAGGGGGAAGATACAGGAACTGCAGTAGGATTTCTATTACCTATTATGATGTCATGCTTGGGGGATGGTGTAGGAAGGGGTATTGCCTAAGGACTGAAAGATTAGGCCCGTGTGTCATCCCATCCTAGGAAAACACCTGACCTTGTCATAATGAATGCAATCACCCGACACTTTTTTTCCTGCCTGTGCACTGTATGAAAATGACTGGATGCTGATTTTGCAAGACTTGCTCCGCAAGTGAATGTTTTGTCTGGCCTGAACATGAAGTAATGCTGAAAGTTCAGTTCGATGACTTGGAATTTTTTTTGTGAACATTAACTCTTAATACCAGTTGAGCCATCTACAATAATCAGCCCTCTGACTAATCCCGTGTGCTGCTCATTCATTTATTATTTCTGGGCACTCGGTACTATGCAAACACACGATAAAACACTGTCTTTACTTAAACAGCCAGGCCTTATATGGCAACGATTAGTCATCTATCAAATCTACACGGCTTCGGTCATCAGAAAGGTATCTGATTCCCTTTTATTTATTTTTTGAGTGTCGTTTGTTACACTGCGAATGGATAATAAGCACCTACAAATAAACAGATTTTAAAGACAAATTATAAACACGGATTGCACAAGAATATAGCACAATAATTTGAAGGACAAAATAAGCAACGATTCTCTAACTTGAGCTCCTCCAGTATTGACAACTAAATAAACAACTGAAGATAAAATCCTGCTCTCTTGCAGGGTGAAGAGCACTAGCATAATAAATGAAAACAAAGTAGCAACTGACAGGGTTGGGTTTGATTCAGCCCAGGGTTTAGCTGTTTTGTGACTACATATTATCAATCAATCAATCAATTATTAACAATAATTTATATAATTAATTGTTTACTAGACACGTGGCTTCTAAGCAATCTACAAAACATAAAAACCAATTGCGCAACTTTGTTAAAATATAGGTTAACTAAAAACACAGCACAAGTAAAATGTGCCAATCTTTTTTCGCCATTTATGACTGTGTTGTGAGGGATGAAAATCATAAACAAGCAACCCTG
Source organism: Lacerta agilis (assembly GCF_009819535.1). NCBI lineage: Eukaryota > Metazoa > Chordata > Lepidosauria > Squamata > Lacertidae > Lacerta > Lacerta agilis. The sequence goes on from NC_046317.1 coordinate 78,359,077, forward strand.
TGGACAACAGAAAGCCCTGAGGAGAGTTGAATCGCCTCTCTGCGGTAAATTAACGTAGGTTTGTATCCAATACAAATCACATTTGTTCACTATGGGGCAATTCAAAGAAGCAGGTTTAGCACTGAAATCAATCCAGCTGCACCTCTTTTCAGTCCATGTGACTCCCATTGATTTCGCTAGGACTTAAGCTTCTGGATTGCGCACCGGTCTGCCTGCGTTTCCTGGGCAATGAAAGGCCAAACTAGATGTAGCACTATTTATCTCCTTAGCCCTTGCAGGACTATTTTTTTTTTTTAAAAAAAAGAAATTGCTGGGCAGGGCCAGGAGGAGCAAACTGGACTGGGCATCTGCCATGATTCTGATTGAGACAGTTCTGATCAGGACCACCCCCTGCCTGGTATTTGCAGTGGTAGGAAAAGCTCCCGTGGGCATCCATGGGAGCTTTCATCCTATTGCAAATGCTAGACACAGAGATGCCCAATTCTGATTAGATCTATGGCAAGGGCAAAAGATTATAGCCCCCTTCATCCACGTTATGGCCCAAATATGGTTTACGACAGACAGACAGACAGACACATAGACTGTGTACAAACCATACAATTACCGCCACCCCCCCCCCAAAAAAAAGAATCCTGGGAATTGCAGGTTGTTAAGGGTACTGGGAACTGTAGCTCTATGAGGGATAAACTGCAGTTCTATGAATTCTTTGGGTGTGTGAAGTGTGCTTCATCAATCAATCAATCAATCAATCAATCAACACCTTTATTGGCATATATAAAACAAAAACATGCAAACCACCTGTATATATAACAACTCTACAACATACAAGGCAAAAAGGAGAGGAGAAGAAAATAAGGAATCCTCAGCAGTCATTGTTAGATAGGCCAGATGTACTGGCTTTAATTTCATAGATCCTATTCAAATAATGAGCCATAACTCTGGTGAGTTCAGGGTAGTCATCCCTCAGCAGAAGCTGGACCGCGCGTTGTTTGTTGGGGAGGGCCCTGAGCCACATAAAGGATATCGATGGGCCAAAATAAAAAAATGTTAGAGGGAGGGCAATCCAGTATCATGTGGTCCATAGAGTCCGACACTTTCTGACCACAAGGGCAAAGTGTGCTTTAAATGTGTGCTGTGTACCCAGCCACACCAACCCACCAATTGCCGTTTGTTAAAACTGCAGTTGGGATAAAGACGTGATAAATATTAGAACTAGTTTGTCCATCAAGCTACAGCTTAGCCAGCATGTACTGAAATTTGTAATTCTGAGGTGAGATTCTGCCGAGCAATTAAAATGCACTCATTTATATGCTTTCTGGGCAGGACGGGTTGCATGCCGTCTTTAAACTTATTTTCCCATATTTAACATTTTCCGATCGTTTTCCAACATCTCTTTTTTTGGTGGGGGGGCTGCCAGTCTCCACGCAAGGAGCAGGTGACATTCTGTAAACCAGGTAGTGTAAAATAAAGCCCCTTCAGGTAACTCCCTCATGTGACCAAAAGACACATGAAATGGGGAGTAGGGGCCGTGCATGCTAGACGGTGTCAACCCCCCCCCCTCCCTTGGCTTCATCTGCTAGTCTGTCATTTATGTGGCAGAATTCTGGTGGGGAAAGCTACACACACAGCTGTACAATCATAGGGCCATAGTTCAGTGGTAGAGCATGAAATTTTCCCAGTACACCAGGTTGACTTTTTGAGCTTATTTATTTAGTAGTATGTTCCACTGAGTTCAATGGGACTTACTCCTATGTAAGTGTGCATCAAATTACAGTGTTGGATCTGCAGCCTGTGGAAATCTACACTAAAGTAAATCTCATTTGGTCAGTTGGTGCACAGGATTGCAGATTCAGTTGGATTGGGGCCAGCGTGTAGAGGCTGAATTTGCAAGAGGAACTTAAAAACAGGCAAAACATACTTCCATCTTAGGGGAGATGGATGGCAGTCAGTGACGTGATGACTGAATCTATAGCGTAAAATGCATTTTATTCTAACACCTAAGGAAGGAGTGATGTCAACATGATATATTGGTCCAAATAAAGTGACATACTCCCCATGAACAGAAAGATGTCTCAGTAAGACTGAGCACAAACTAAGTAGGCACATCCGATCGGGCCTCTCGCCATCTCGATACTTTGCCAAATTGCCTTTGATTTATTGTACTTATGACTTATAAAAGCATGTAAAATTATTTTCGCGTGGTTTTTTGGGGAGAAGGCGTAGCCCACAAATAACACCAGTGAAGGGTTTATCATTGAAAGCAGAGTGGTTTGAGTTGGTCTCATCAAAATTCTGATTTAGAGGCTTTAGAAACAAAAAAAAAAACCTTCTGGAAAAGAGGAGAATGAGAGGACTGTCAAGGACTGTCACATGGAAGATGGAGCAAGCTTGTTTTCTCCTGCTCTGGAGGGTAGGACTCGAACCAATGGCTTCAAGTTACAAGAAAGGAGATTCCGACTAAACATCAGGAAGATCTTTCTAAGAGTAAGAGCTGTTTGACAGTGGAACAGTCTCCTTGGGGAGGTTGTAGACTCTCCTTCCTTGGAGGTTTTTAAGTGGGGGTTGGGTGGCCATCTGTCATGGATGCTTGAGTTGAGATTCCTGCATTGCAGGGGATTGGACTAGACGACCCTCAGGGTCCCTCCCAATTCTACAATGCTATGATTCTACGAAATCCTGATGATACAGCTGATGATATAAGACACTCAAGGCTCCTCCAGAAGACCTGCTTATTGAGCATTCATCCTGATTTGCTAGCACAAAACTTATGCAGAGGTTAGACTATGTCCTGCATGAAAAGTCTTTTGTGGGAACGAGTTCTCAGTGCCGGAGGAAAGAGAGACAAATCCTTACTTTCAATTTATTTAGTTTTTTTTTTTAAATTCATTTAGCAAGACACACACACACACACACACACACACCCCATTGCATAGCAGCATACTGGCAGTCAATGTGGATCCCTGATCAGAACAGGTGCTTTGACCTTGCCCTTTCTGCGAGGATTTAATACAGGCTTTGGGGCAGGTATATATCCTGAAAGCACTTGCCTCTGCACTTGCAGCATAGTGATCAACAACCCGTTCATTGGGAGGACATTGGAGTGCTGCGACATAGCTCAAATATTCACAGCATTCATGGACTTTTTCATAAAAGCACCAAATCTACACTACTTTATTGACTAATACATAGCCATGATTTTCAGGGACTGGGGCTTGTTGTCCTGAACATGTGTGAACATGCACAGCAGATTGAGCATGGTTTAATACACAGCGGCTCATAACAATTATATGATTTTTTTTTTAAAAAAAAAAAATCAAAGCACATGTGACTCTTTTCAGCTGCTGGGGCAGGTGACCCTGAACTTGTGTGTGCATGTGCAACCAATTGAAATAATGTTTCTACTGGAGCACAATATAACACACGCATGACTTTTATATGAAACATGATATGACCACAGTTCATGAAACCATTTCAAGAGACCAAAGAGCTCTGAATGATCGTACAACTGTCATTCTTAGAATATTGTGTTAATATAATAAGCAAACGCCCATGCACAAACTGTTGAAGCAATAAGTCTGTGCTGCACAGGTTCATAGGTACCAGGAAGAAACAAGCATCTGGGCTGAACAAGGTTGTCTTAGGTTACCAGGCTTCGTGGCTGGAGCTTTCTCTGTCAAAAAGAGCACACAACACCATGCACAGAAGATTAGCCTTTGCACCGACGACACTTCTGACTTCCTTTCATACAGCCACAAGAGAGCAGCTCATCGCAAGTCTGGCAAGCTTCAGGGAGTATCGTCCAGAGGGGCTTTTACAGAGGGGCTTTTACCTGCATGATACTGCTCCTCAACTGAACGGACACCGATGTGGATAAGGCTGGAAGGAAGCTATTTGCAAAGAGTAGCACTGTGTGTCATACCATGCTCAATTTTCTGTGCATCTGTACATATGCGCAAGATCAGCTGCCCCAATATCTGAAAATGATAACTATGTGTATAACTATCCAAAAACAGTGTAGATTTTGTGCTTTTTCCAGAAAAGGGGCCCAATTGCTCAGCTATGGAGCTGCACCATTGGTTCTACTTTGATTTAAGAGAATTGAGCTTTGAAAGGGACACCAGAAGTCATCTAGTCCAGCCCCTGGCGCAGTACAGGCTCTATAATGCAGGATGCGACTACAGAATCCCTGACTGATGGTTGCCCAACTTCTGCTTAGATGCCTCCAGCAAAGGAAGGTGTATCTCCGAAGCGTCTGTTCTGCTGCCGAAGAGCTCTGACCATTAGGGAGTTTCTTCTAATGCTCAGCACCTGCTCCTGTGCAATTTCCATCCATTGCTTCTAGTCCTGCCTTGTGGGGGCAACAGAGAACAAATTTCCTCTTTATTCAGCTGCATGTCTGAGGCTCTCATAGATGTTCTAGCTAACCGGGTATAGGGCCTGTCTCTGCAATGCCATATTTCCCTATTAGCTTTCATTGTAGATAAAACGAGTGACTGAAAGGAACTGCAATTGAGTGGGGCGGAAAGAACAGAGGACTAGAATGAGGGAGCTACATCACACCAGGTAGGAAGAATCTTCTTCCTATCCTCTTCAGCAACTCGGCTGCTGGTCGCTTGGCACAGTTTTGTAGGTGCTGATGTCTACTGGGCTTCTGGAGTTTTGCATCCTTGTTAATACTAATATTAAAAACCAGCACCTTTTTTTTGAGCTGTGCTATGCGAACAGACATGAAGAATTGTTCAGAAAAATAATTCTACACCACTGCCAACAACGATCTGGGCTTTTCTGTGGTTACCTCGTGCTTTAGAGGACACCAGCCAGTTTGAGAAAACACGAGATAAATAGCAAACCAGGGAGGGTGTCTGAGAATCTACATGTTGTAAAAACTGAAGTCGTGTGGGTGGGCCAGAGATTTTCCTCTCCTCTCCTCCCCCCCTCCCCCTTTAAAAGATGCAGAGAAAAGGGTTGACTTCTTTATTGGGAAGTAACAGTTTTGTATCTGAACTTTCCCCAGGCAAAGTAAAATATTTTGCTTATACAAAATTTTCATAAACATTTCCTGGGATGTGTAGCGGGGGGGGGGGGGACATGACGAAGGATGTGCATTAGGAGTCAGCTAAACAGGATGGTATAAACACAAGAATAGCTTGTAATAGGAGAATAAATGACCTGCCCTTGCCGCTTCTGGAAGTTAGCTTGCAGAAATACAACCCTGCTCATACTTTGAGAGCCGGTGTGGTCCTTCTGCAAGACATCTTCTAGGGAAACAAACAGCCGGCCTCACCATCGGGGAGCTGGTCCGTCTAGTTCAGGATTGTCTGCATTGGCAGAAGCTCTTCAATCTCCCCCCAGGATTGGACCTGGGACCTTCTGCATTGGAGTTGTGGTCCAAAACGTTTGGAAACCACCAAGTTGGCAAAAGCTGACTCATCCCATACTAAATGTGTGAGTGTCTCTAAAGTGCCACAAGTCCCCTTTGCTTTCAGGATGCAGGCAGTCACCATCTACAGTTCTTATAAGAATTATATTAATGACAATAGTATTTTTCCACATAGAAAGAGCAGGCAGGTCTCTGCTTCAAGAGGCTCCCGGTCTAGTTAAAGGTGTGAGAGAAAACAAAGGGAGGAGAAGGAAAGGGGGAAGTCACAGAGACACAGAGAATGTGCGCTGTCAAACATCCAGGTCTTCCCGGACGTATCCAGGAATCGGGCTGTCAAAATGGCATTTGGGTGGATTTTTGCTGAATCCGCAAAATGTCCGGGAAAACCTGAATGTATGGCAATTAGGGTGATTTTTTAAAATTAAAAAATGTTTTAAAAATCCCCCCAAAGCCCCAAAATGTGTTTTTTTTTGGGGGGGGGAGATGTTCCCAAAAAAAGCTCAACAACTTTGCAAATAAAAAAAAGGCTCAACAATTTTGACCAAAAAAGTGCAAAAAGCTCATTTTTGGGAATATGGCAACCCTGTTGTTGTTTAGTCATTTAGTCGTGTCCGACTCTTTGTGACCCCATGGACCAGAGCATGCCAGGCACTCCTGTCTTCATGGCAACCCTAGTTGCACTAAAAGCTTCATGGAATCATAGAAAGGAAAGTCTTACAGTATTTTAGGTCTCTTGGTGAGAAAGAAATCCTCTTGAATGTTGTCAAAGAAGAGGGTGCAGATTTGGACGAAGATTTGTGTGCACTGATTTATATGTATGGGTGCAAATTTAGAAATAATGGCTGTGATTTCAAAAAAGAAAGGTAGCACATCTCACCATAGTGGAGAAGACTGTGCCCAGGTGACCTGCACAGGTGCTCACCATGGATGGGCAACTTCAAGGCCCTTCCTGCTCTCCCTTCTTAGGGTCTTTATTTACTTATTTCTAAACCAGACTTGGACAGAACGGTCCTTCAACTAGAGGATGCCTTCAGAGAGCCATTTTCTGTCAAATGGGACACATGGGCATATTACACTGCCCCCCAGATCCCTTGTAAATAGTAGATTATCACTTTTCTAAGAAGTTACCAGTCTGTAACTTCATAGGAGGAATCAACCATTTGAATACCCTTTTTAAAAAGGCTACTTCCTCTACACAGTCGTTAACTGATGCTGTGTTTTCTGTCTGTGGCTAGGTGTTAAATTAATTCTTGCTGTGGGAATGTTGACTGAAGGGGAGAGAAGCAGCAGCTGTGGAATCCATTCTCCATCTAATAACACTGCAGTGGCATCTTCAATTAAAGCAAAGCAAGCCCCATTCCACCTAACCAGAGGAGTCAATTTCCATTTTAAGTGTAAACAGGAATATCTCCTGTGCCTATTTCACTGGTGCTCACCCTCCTCCGTCCCTGGGGACAATATGTGTTGTTGTTTGTGCTTTCCTTAGCTGTTGGGAGTTGTTTTTTTTTTTTAAAAAAAAAATGCAGATCTACAACAACAACATCACAAGATGGTGTATTTCAGTTTAGTACATATGTTCTGAAGAGCCACACAGTGAATTTCTAGAGTCTGGATTCAGATACAAGAAGGTGTGTGTGTGTGTGTGTGTGTGTGTGTGTGTGTTTAAAGTAAAAACTTTTCCCACTCTCTTGATAACAGCCCCAGAAATGAATGATTGAGAAACAGTTTGTTGGTTCTACAGAACAATTTAGAACAAAGGGATGAGCAGAGGGGAGAAATTCCTGGAGTTTCTTTACAAGATTTGCTCCAATATGAAGGGGTCAAGCAGAGGGCTTCTGAGTGCTTCAGTAATGGTGTTTACACCGATGCTTCCACCATAAACAAGTAAAGTTTCAGGGGCAGATACATATCCTTAAACACTTGGGAGACATGGACCAGAGATTCCCAGTGGGCTGCGCTTCTTCCCAGTGAGCCCTCTCTGTGTTTATGTGCATGCTTTTAGATTGAATCTGATTGTTCTTAGTTTGACTGTTTTAATCTGGAATTTAATCTCCCTTCAATTTAATCTTTAAATTAATTTAATCTGGAATTTAATCTCCCCCTGGAGCTATGTCTTCAGATGTCGATTTGAGACATTTTTATCTATTCAGACTTTTGTAGCTTAATGATGGTATGTTTAATCCTCAGCAACAATATTTAGATCTGTTGTGCTAATGAGTTGTTGGTATTTCTTATGAACGTGATGGGCTGGATCCAGCGCTGTGTGAGAACCCCAATCTGCGGGGATGGGGGCAGCAGGAGGAAGGAGAGGAGGGTTGTGTTGTAACAGAAGTCTGCAATGCAAGCAGAATAGCAGTTGTTGGATACAGGCTATGTTTTTACTGTTTGTGTTAAGATGTTCATGTGATTGCTGAACATTACACTGCGGTCCTTCAGAGCAAAGGCAATTTATAAATATCTCAAATAAAACAAGCAAACGATCTTGTACGCTGCCCTGCGAGACTTACACTGAGGGGCCATTTATAAACTTAAATAAATTAGCAAATAAATGATTTGTGCCCCCAATGCATGTTCACTGCAGGAAACAGCGCGCTGATGTAACACTGGTGTAGCCACGGTAAATGCAATTGCCATGTAAAAACAGGAAGCGGCTTTTGAGTTTGTACATTTAGATGCTTGCCTGTAAACAGAAGATAAAGCCAATTATTTTCCTTTCAGGAAGTATATAGATGAGAAAATCTACATGGCCCAATCTCTCTCCCACGATATTCAGTGTACTGTAAATGCAAAATCATGGAAGCATCAGCATTTCCTGCATTTTGCAATTCAAATGAAAAACTTAACTTTGGCTTAGCATGCTTCTACTTTTTATCCTGAATAGCCAGTATTCACAACCGATGTATTCCAGGCTAGAAGGCATTTTTAGATCATGTTTGAATTGCAGCAACATCATAATTGGGGTTGGTTGTGCAGAAATGAGTTCCTCTGTATCTGAAACAGAGATGTTGCGGGAATATTGCATCTTCCAGCTAGAACGGGTCCCTGCCAGTGAAAGTACTGCAGGAGGGAAGAGAGCTCCTGTGCTCTGGTCTTGCTTGCAGGTTTCCTACAGGCATCTGGTTGGCTACTGTGAGAAAAGGATGCTGGACTAGAGGATCCAATAGTCTTTTCTTATGTTCTGATGTAAAGCCAACCTGTTGAACTTAAGTCCTACCCAGACATTTCATCTCCTTGACTGGAAAGGCAAGGAAGCAGAAGATCTACATGCAAGGTCCATCTTCTTCTTTGGCGATCCCTCATAGCCGAGTATGATTGTCTTCCATAAACATGATTTTAACAGTGACTGTGGAGGCCAATTCTGGATCCACATGTCCTTCCACAGTGGGGACATAGGTTTCCGTGCGGGAGTTGATCACGGTGAGGGTTTGTCAAGCGTGCCTTCCTCTTTGCACTTTTCTCCCTTTTGTCCTGCGTTTGGGCGTCTTCAAAGCCCACGACACCTTTGGTAAAGGCTGTTCTCCAATTGGAGTGCTCACAGGCCAGTGTTTCTCAGTTGTTGGTGTTTATATAACATTTTTTAATATATATATTTGCCTTGAGAGAGTCTTTGAACCTCTTTCGTTGACCACCAGCATTACGCTTTCCATTTTTAAGTTCAGAATAGAGTAGTTGCTTTGGAAGATGATAATCAGGCATCCACACAACATGACCAGTCCAACGAAATTGATGTTGAAGAATTATTGCTTCGACACTGGTCATCTTTGCTTCTTCCAGTATTGCTAATGTGGGCCTACTCTTTATGAAGTTGCTTTCTACCAGATCTGATTTTATGCCAATCTAGGTCAGTATTGCCTACACCAGGCATAGGCAACCTTCGGCTCTCCAGATGTTTTGGACTACAATTCCCATCATCCCTGACCACTGGTCCTGTTAGCTAGGGATCATGGGAGTTGTAGGCCAAAACATCTGGAGAGCCGAAGGTTGCCTATGCCTGGCCTACACAGTGGCCTGGTTCATATGTCACTTTAAACCATAGTTAAGTGGTACCTCCTGCTGTGTTATGGGAGCTGAGGCATGGTTTGGCATAGTGCTGTGTCCAAACCTGGGTTTGTGGCTCTCCAAACCATGTGCTGCAAGCAAGTTTTGTTCTTGACTTACCACTCAGGGTTTGTTTGGGGGAAAGAAACCACAAGCTTCAGATGTAACGCTAACCATGGCTTAGGTCCCGGCAGCAGGGCAGCAGCAGGAATGGGGCAGAAGCAAAGCACCCACTGTTTTAGCCTCATGCACATTCAACTTTGGACCACAATTAAGTTTAACCATGGTTTAAAGTGACATGCGAACCAGTCCAGTGAATGGCAGCAGTTCTGCAGGGTTTTAAGCAAAGTGGAGATGTCAAGGATTGGGACATTCTGCATGGGTTCAACCACCAAGCTATGCATCGCCCCGTCTCCAAAGAGTGCCATCTTCAAGACTTTGGCACAATCAACTTTCACAATAACTTGATAGATTAACAAATTTTAAATCCTAATCCTAATAAAAATGACAGGCCACACACACACATGTTTAGAGATGGTATGAAAATTGTTCTAAGACCAGAACTGTTCGAAGATGCGTGAGAAAACACAGTTTAAAAGCCAATGTGACAGAATTATAAGAAGGGGATGCGAAAGGGGTGAAATTTTATTTGGTATAATCTATAGGGGGATTTTATTGCTGAGCCAAGAGTGTTATAAATCAGCCCCTCTGTAAATGCAGTAAAACAATTGTTTAGTCTGCATGATTCATACCCCAAACTTCAGTATTCTGTGTTTTGATCTTATTGCCGCAATAAACTGTCTAGACAGCAATTAACAATCTGCTTTTCCTTCAGATGTTTGGAGTGCTATTGTGGTTTGAGGAGAACACAGAATTAGCAGGCCATTCTTCCTGCCTATGCCTATTGATTATCAGGTTGAATATTTGGAACAGCTAGCCCTCTCCTAGGGCTCTTCTTAAAGTGGGATCATATAGGAAGGGAAAGGCAGATAATACAATTTCCAAACTATGCTCTGAAAACCAAGCCTTATGAGGAATGGTTGAAGCAGCTGGGTATGTTTAGCCTGGAAGAAAAGAGACCAAGAGGAGATATGATAGCCATCTTCATATATCTTAAGGGCTGTCACATGGAAGAGGGCGCATGCTTGTTTTCTGCTGTTCTGGAGGGTAGGGCTCGATCCAATGGCTTCAAGTTACAAGAAAGGAGATTCCGACTAAACATTCGGAAAATACTTTCTGACAGTAAGAGCTATTCAGCGGTGGAACGGACTTCTTCGGGAGGTTGTGGACTTTACTTCCTTCAAGGTTTTAAAGCAGAGATTGGGTGGCCATCTATCTTGGATGCTTTAGTTGAGATTCCTGCATTGCAGGGGGTTGGACTAGATGACACTTGGGGTCCCTTCCAACTCTAAGATTCTATGATTCTATGGTATTCTCTCTCTCTCTCTCTCTCTCTCTCTCTCTCTCTCTCTCTCTCTCTCTCTGTGTGTGTGTGTGTGTAGATAAGAACTCTGCCTTAGATTTTTACTTGAAAACTTTTCCAACTGTGACTGACGCATAAATGCTATCACTTCCAGTCTCACGCTTTGAACGGCTTATGTGCCCTAAAAATTAAAATTTGTATTGGAACTTCCAAGATGAAAGCCACACTCTTTAAAGCATTGTTTGTGGATGTTCTCAGACCACAAAAGCTAATTTGAAAGGAGAGCCACAAGGTTAGCAGGTTTAAAATTTGATTTGGCTGACCTTGTGTATCTTTGTCAATCTGTTTACAGAAAGAATCTGTGTGATTCATTTCTTCTTCCTCACCCATCACCCATTTCTTTGAAAAGGAATGTCTTTTCTCGTGGGCGGGAAAAAAAATCAATGCAGGCTGCAATAGCGGCAGCAGAGACGCGCATGTCTGAATGGCCAGCTTCTTCAGCTTTAGGGGACAGTGAGTTGTGGTTCAACCGTAAGTGACTCTGTTTTGGACCACATGAGGTCAGGGTCACCAACCTTTTTGGACCAGTGGGCACGTTTAAAATTTTTAAGAGCGTGTCGGGGGCACCAGCCACAAAAATGGCTGCCATGGAATGGGCATGACATAACACAAAATAGCTGCCATGGAGACCATGGCATAACGTAAAATTAGAAGAACAACTATCTCTAACAACCTTATGGTTACCATGGTCAGTCAGCTGTGTCCTGTTGGCCCTGCTTATGAAGTTCACACCCAGACCATGTCATTGCTGTTATCTAATAATACCAGGAATAGTTCCTCAGTACAGTGGTACCTCTGGTTATGTACTTAATTCGTTCCGGAGGTCCGTTCTTAACCTGAAACTGTTCTTAACCTGAAGCACCACTTTAGCTAATGGGGCCTCCCGCTGCCCCACCAGAGCACGATTTCTGTTCTTATCCTGAAGCAAAGTTCTTAACCTGAAGTGTTATTTCTGAGTTAGCGGAGTATGTAACCTGAAGCGTATGTAACCTGAAGCGTATGTAACCCGAGGTACCACTGTACTAGAGGAAATGTACAAGGTAGCACTTCCTCCACCATTTCTGCGATGAAAATAGAGATGTCCTATTCCATAATGATGTTATTATTTATGCTCCACCCTTCTCACTCTAGGCAGCTTCCAACATAATAAAACATTAAACAGTAAAAAAAAAAAAAAACTTCTTCTAAAGGTTGCATAGTTACTTATCTCCTAGGACCTCGCACCATCCAAAGAAGCTAAACATTGGAAAATTTAGGACAGACCAAGGGAAGTATTTATTCATAAAATGGCACAAATGCCCACTATCAGGATTTTTCAGAAACAATTGAAGATATTCCTGTTCTAATGGACTTCCCCACCTTATTTTGTATTGTTTTCAAAAATTCACCAGATCCATTCTGTGTTGTTGTTTCTTGCACGCCACCTTGAGATGTGTGTGTGTGTGTGTGTGTGTGTGAGAGAGAGAGAGAGAGAGAGAGAGAGAGAGAGAGAGAGAGAGAAGGCAATAAAGAAATAATCTTGATTGTAATGTCTTTGCATCAGTACATACCTTTTGCATGTACTATAAAGTGTCTGATACCCTGGTGGTGCTATATTATTATCATTGTTATTTTAATGTCGGGAATGTATTAATCTAAGATCACTTTCCAAGAGAGATGTCGATGCAAAAAAGACAGTAAGTCCAAAACGAACAGCTTTTCATGTAAATCTAAATATGATCTTTATTAATTAAAATGAAAGCCAACAAATGTGGATGTTGTACATGCATGGATGTTTTTTTTTATAAAGTAGCAGCTGTCAAACAATAATTCTAATTAACTGTTACAGGTGGGTAGCCGTGTTGGTCTGCCATAGTCAAAACAAAATCGAAAATTCTTTCTAGTAGCACCTTAGAGACCAACTGAGTTTGTTCCTGGTATGAGCTTTCGTGTGCATGCACACTTCTTCAGATACACATAAATAAATATACCCTGTCACGAAGAGTCGGACACGACTGGACAACAGGGTATAAATAAACTGAACGAATGAACAACAACAACAATAAATAAATATAATGACAAATGTGTATCTGAAGAAGTGTGCATGCACACGAAAGCTCATACCAGGAACAAACTCAGTTGGTCTCTAATTAACTGGACTCAGGTGGGTCCTTATGAATAGAATGTAACCTAAGCATACAACATAATCTCATTAGTTTGGAACGAGAGGTTAAATACGCCTTCCTGTCATGAAATAACTGGAGAGAATAGTACTGATGAAAATAGTATATGCAGATATTTCTTCCTTCTGTTTGCAAGACATAACCTAGTCCTGATAAGCTGCTTCTTGGGACTAGTTGTGGACAATTTTTCTCCTGTGTCTCTTTGGATCATTGCCACAGCTAGCAAAACAATGTGGCACAGTGGCCATTTCTTCTTCCCACAATTTTTCCTCTTGCCTCCATCCATTCACCCTAAACTAGTCACTCCATTGTTGTTGTTGTTCGTTCGTTCAGTTGTGTCCGACTCTTCGTGACCCCATGGACCAGAAATGGACAAGAACAAGAAGGTTGATCCTATTCCTACCCACCCTCTTTATTCAAAAAATCTGAGAATCCATTCACAGATGACTCCGAATTCTTGTGCAGGAAATAGCCGAGCTTAAACGGTAAAATTCATGTGACGACGACTGTGAGTGGAAAGTTTCTTTCTCAAGGCATAGATCTGTTCTTGGCAGCTCTCCATTGTCTTCTGTCTTGTACAATCCTTATGTATTCAGAATAACCCTACCTCCCCACCACCACCACCACACACACCTCCCCCCTTATTTATTTCTTTTTGCATTTCTATGCCATCTTCCCTCCAAGGAGCTTAAGGTGGCTCCACATCTTATCCTAACAACAACCCTGCGATGCAGATTAGGCTGAGAGACTGTGACTGGTCCAAGGTCACCCAATGAGCTTCATAGCTGATTGAGGATTTGAACCTTCGTTTCCTGGGTCCCAGCCAGGCACTCCAACCACTTCCTCAACTTGTTTGCCTTGCCCTAATGCATTGATGCACCTTACACTAATGATTGCCCCTGGGCAATCCTATCCAACATTTCTTTGTTCTTCTGCATTTTGTGCATTTCCAATTGTTCATTTTGCATCTTATAAATTTTCCACCTTGCAATATTTACAATGCATTATCTTCTTATCTGCGCTTTGCTCCACGTATACCGTTTTTATACATACAATTTTCTGCGGTAAATTTGTTCCTCCTTTTATGGGCATATGCCTTTAAATGATCAGGTTTCCTCAACTGGAGACAGAATCAATGTTTTGGAAAGACAGTCAACTCATGGAAATTTGTAGGACTGCCTACACTAATATGAACAATAGTAAGGTTCATATGTATTGCCCCCAAAACAGAAAAGAACCAAAGGTGACACATATTAACATCAGCTTTGTACATGCAACATTATATGTATAGATACAAACAAAAAAGTAATTCCTATAGTTTCAATAGAAGTGCAATGCATCTCAGCATAGTCTGGAGGTGCTCCTATATCTAGTTCTGAGCCTGGAGACACAGGAGTCCTTTGTGGCAAGGAGTGCCTTTTACCATCTTTGGCTGGTAAGACTGCTATGACCATGCCTGGATCAGGATATATTGACCACAGTTGTTCAAGCACTGGTAACTATAAGGTTTGTTGTTGTTCAGTCGTTCAGTCGTGTCCGACTCTTCGTGACCCCATGGACCAGAGTACGCCAGGCACGCCTATCCTTCACTGCCTCTCGCAGTTTGGCCAAACTCATGTTAGTAGCTTCAAGAACACTGTCCAACCATCTCATCCTCTGTCGTCCCCTTCTCCTTGTGCCCTCCATCTTTCCCAACATCAGGGTCTTTTCTAGGGAGTCTTCTCTTCTCATGAGGTGGCCAAAGTACTGGAGCCTCAACTTCAGGATCTGTCCTTCTAGTGAGTACTCAGGGCTGATTTCTTTGAGAATGGATAGGTTTGATCTTCTTGCAGTCCACGGGACTCTCAAGAGTCTCCTCCAGCACCATAATTCAAAAGCATCAATTCTACGGCGATCAGCCTTCTTTATGGTCCAGCTCTCACTTCCGTACATTACTACTGGGAAAACCATAGCTTTAACTATACGGACCTTTGTCGGCAAGGTGATGTCTTTGCTTTTTAAGATGCTGTCTAGGTTTGTCATTGCTTTTCTCCCAAGAAGCAGGCGTCTTCTAATTTCGTGACTGCTGTCACCATCTGCAGTGATCATGGAACCCAAGAAAGTTCCATTGTATGTATATGCAAAAGCTCTAATAGGTTGCACACACTTTTGCACAAACAGTGCTGCCTCATTCTCTTCACTATGAGTGAAATCTCAGCCAGCGTGGAGCTCTATTTTTGTAGTTTATGTGTGCAGAATGTTGATTGCGGCAATTGGCTTAGATTGCAAGAGAAGTGGAAGTTCCTGGAAGAAGGTATCCCAGCTCCTCCTTCCTCCGGGCTCCAAATTTTTGGCCAATAATCTCTACTCCCAGGAACCTGTAGACCACGACCCACCTTGATATGAAGGGTGCCCTGACCTTCCAGAGAGACTTTTCGGTGGGGGGGGGGAGCCTGCGGCAGGAGAGGAGAGGGAGAGGATGAGGAAATGTTCCTTCTGCGAACTCCTGCCCACTTCTCTTAGGATCCAAACCATAAGCGTGTGTGTGATTAAATGGCACCATAAAGCAGGTGTGTATTAAAGCTAAGGGTTGAGACTGAGACTGCAACAGGGATATACCAGCTTAATCTGCCATGTGGCTCAGTTAGATCTTCTCCCAACTTTTGCCTTGTTGAGTCCCTGTCTGCCATCTTAAGTCCCTTTCAGGGAAAAAGGCAGGGTATAAATAAATATACCCTGTCACGAAGAGTCGGACACGACTGGACAACAGGGTATAAATAAATTGAACGAATGAACAACAACAACAATAAATAAATATAATGACAAATAATAAAATGGTTTTCCTCTCTGATTTTATGATGCTACGTGGATTCTATCGTGTACAGCACCTTGAGATGATTTGTCTTGTCTTAATTCATCAATATGGAAATAGAGGCATTACGTAAATACGGAAAGCAATGTTTAACATTTATAAAGCATTATTTGAGTGCTTAGGGTGCTTAATATGATACTTTCAGTACTCCTTACATACATCACTCATGTACATTAGGTTGCTTTATTGTATATGCCAGAGCCACTCCACCCTCAATTGCAGCTGGAGGGAGGACATAACCAGATTTGAACTGGTAATTTTTTGGCTAACAGCTAGCTTAGCCACAGCACTTCACCAGCTACATATTCTCATCTTATAACAATTTCTGGGATGCACACATGTTTAGCCCCCCCCCTCTCCATTTATCCATCTATCATCTGTCTATCATCTACATTTCTTTTCCTTTCCAAATTTCACTTTCCTAGTCAGAGACTGCTGGTCACAATGCTAGATTCTTTCAGCTCTGCATGGGGGCCACCTCTATCTTGGGTCTGGCTTCTTGTTTTCTTCTGCTTTTCCTTAATTTCCATAAACAGTATATGCACAACTCTCTGTGCCATTCAGTCTGCAAAGAAAGGCAGAAGGCTAAGTAAATTTGCTTCACACCAATTATATTTGTGAGGTCACAGAGTTAAGCATTAAAGAATACTGCTGCGGAGGAGCTCTCAGAAGCAGTATGATTTGTGCTGTAAAGTCGACAAAAACCTCCTTTGGCCCAGCAGAATGCAACGTTTACTGTGGGGCCTTTGTCTCTTCAGCTTAATAAAAGAATAATCCCCCCATTCTTAATTCTTATGAATTACATTTAAAAAAAAGAAAAGAAAACCACACACACCAACCCCCCCCCCCAATTTACTTCACACCTTGCCTTGGTACAGCTCTTAGGCAGGGCTGCTTTGGGAAGTTATATGTTATCAAGAGAAACTGTAACTTGTGATTTTTCATAAAGCTACATTACAATTGGCTGGGTGGAACTTCATTTGTTTTTTGAAATGTGGCGTGTTTATGGCAATCAACTTATTCATTTGAGTGAAAATAATTGAGGGGGCTGGGAAAGCTCCTCAGGGCCTCCCTGTTGCCCTGATGTTCCTTGGGGCAGCATTTTTCAGGATCAAATTTGATTATGAGGGAGAGGGCTTATGGTGTTTTTGAGCCTGGGGAGCAAGCCAACACCTAGTCAGGCAAGATAAATCCCTCAAAAAGAAAGGGCAGTGGGATAAGGCCTTGGCTCAGCGGTAGAACACCTGCTTGGCAGGCAGAAGGTCCCAGTTTCAATCCTGAGATAGAGACTCAGAAGCCCCAGAAAGCTGATGCAAAGACAATGCTGACCTAGGTAGAACAATAGTCTGGTTCAGGAAATAGATTATCCCTTAAAGTGGGTTGTGCTTCAGTGACTCAGATAAGAGCGGAAGGGGCCTTTGGGTAGGAAAATGATTCAGCAACAGAGAAGCCATGGTGTCCTTTAACAGGGACTCCTCATTCTGTAAATAGTTAATAAAGTTTATCTTACGTGTGTGGACATCCTAGGTTCTGCAAGTTATTAATGTAAGGAGGACAGAAGGTTCACAGTCAAGGAAAAATGAAGCGGAAGAGTTAGGCATTTGCTGCCAGTTTTGTGCTTGCAAAATTCCTGCATTCAGATTTCTCCCCATTGCATAAAACAACCCCACCAACCCGGATGTCAGCAAATTTTCATTGCGCTGTGAGCAGCAGGAGCACATGATGACTAAGAGATCGCATTCTCCAGCTCTAACATTCTGGTGTTGTTCTTATTGAGACCGACATTTTTAAAAGCTGACGAATCCCTGGGTTTGGTTTTTTTGTTTTGTTTTGTTTTTTTGCAGCAACGTGTTTTATGTATCTAACAGTAAAAGATGGATTTTGACTTACTCATCCGTTCCTTGCACGTCAGGCATGTATCCCGAGCATTAGCAGTAAAGGAAAGCTTGTGAAACATATGCAAACTATTCAATGATGAAACGAACAAATCCAACCGTTATGAATTTGCTATTATCAACTTGGAAAAGAGATCTTGGAGTCAGGGAAGAAACTGAAATAGATCACACAAGTAAGGTGTAATATGCTGATGTTAGTTTGCTTCACAAGCAACCTAGCCGCCAGGTTCTGCAGCTCTGGACCAACCTCAAGGGTAGCCCCACACAGAGTCAATTGCAGTAATCTAACCTTATAGTGCAAGCTGGATTTCGAAGGGGCAGAGGAACCAGAGACCAAATTGCAAACATGCGCTGGATTATGGAGAAAGCCAGAGAGTTCCAGAAAAACATCTACTTCTGCTTCATTGATTATGCAAAAGCATTTGACTGTGTCGACCACAGCAAACTATGGCAAGTTCTTAAAGAAATGGGAGTGCCGGATCACCTCATTTGCCTCCTGAGAAATCTCTATGTGGGACAAGAAGCTACAGTTAGAACTGGATATGGAACAACTGATTGGTTCAAAATTGGGAAAGGAGTACGACAAGGCTGTATATTGTCTCCCTGCTTATTTAACTTATATGCAGAATACATCATGCGAAAGGCTGGACTGGATGAATCCCCAACCGGAATTAAGATTGCCGGAAAAAATATCAACAACCTCAGATATGCTGATGATACTACCTTGATGGCAGAAAGTGAGGAAGAATTGAAGAACCTTTTAATGAGGGTGAAAGAAGAGAGCGCAAAATATGGTCTGAAGCTCAACATCAAAAAAACTAAGATCATGGCCACTGGTCCCATCACCTCCTGGCAAATAGAAGGGGAAGAAATGGAGGCAGTGAGAGATTTCACTTTCTTGGGTTCCATGATCACTGCAGATGGTGACAGCAGTCACGAAATCAGAAGACGCCTGCTTCTTGGAAGAAAAGCAATGACAAACCTAGACAGCATCTTAAAAAGCAAAGACATCACCTTGCCGACAAAGGTCCATATAGTTAAAGCTATGGTTTTCCCAGTAGTAATGTACGGAAGTGAGAGCTGGACCATAAAGAAGGCTGATCGCCGTAGAATTGATGCTTTTGAATTATGGTGCTGGAGGAGACTCTTGAGAGTCCCGTGGACTGCAAGAAGATCAAACCTATCCATTCTCAAAGAAATCAGCCCTGAGTACTCACTAGAAGGACAGATCCTGAAGTTGAGGCTCCAGTACTTTGGCCACCTCATGAGAAGAGAAGACTCCCTAGAAAAGACCCTGATGTTGGGAAAGATGGAGGGCACAAGGAGAAGGGGACGACAGAGGATGAGATGGTTGGACAGTGTTCTTGAAGCTACTAACATGAGTTTGGCCAAACTGCGAGAGGCAGTGAAGGATAGGCGTGCCTGGCGTACTCTGGTCCATGGGGTCACGAAGAGTCGGACACGACTGAACGACTGAACAACAACAAACCTT
This sequence comes from Lacerta agilis, assembly GCF_009819535.1. Lineage (NCBI taxonomy): Eukaryota > Metazoa > Chordata > Lepidosauria > Squamata > Lacertidae > Lacerta > Lacerta agilis. The sequence continues at coordinate 78,378,378 of NC_046317.1, forward strand.
ATAGTTACCAGTGCTTGAACAACTGTGGTCAATATATCCTGATCCAGGCATGGTCATAGCAGTCTTACCAGCCAAAGACGGTAAAAGGCACTCCTTGCCACAAAGGACTCCTGTGTCTCCAGGCTCAGAACTAGATATAGGAGCACCTCCAGACTATGCTGAGATGCATTGCACTTCTATTGAAACTATAGGAATTACTTTTTTGTTTGTATCTATACATATAATGTTGCATGTACAAAGCTGATGTTAATATGTGTCACCTTTGGTTCTTTTCTGTTTTGGGGGCAATACATATGAACCTTACTATTGTTCATATTAGTGTAGGCAGTCCTACAAATTTCCATGAGTTGACTGTCTTTCCAAAACATTGATTCTGTCTCCAGTTGAGGAAACCTGATCATTTAAAGGCATATGCCCATAAAAGGAGGAACAAATTTACCGCAGAAAATTGTATGTATAAAAACGGTATACGTGGAGCAAAGCGCAGATAAGAAGATAATGCATTGTAAATATTGCAAGGTGGAAAATTTATAAGATGCAAAATGAACAATTGGAAATGCACAAAATGCAGAAGAACAAAGAAATGTTGGATAGGATTGCCCAGGGGCAATCATTAGTGTAAGGTGCATCAATGCATTAGGGCAAGGCAAACAAGTTGAGGAAGTGGTTGGAGTGCCTGGCTGGGACCCAGGAAACGAAGGTTCAAATCCTCAATCAGCTATGAAGCTCATTGGGTGACCTTGGACCAGTCACAGTCTCTCAGCCTAATCTGCATCGCAGGGTTGTTGTTAGGATAAGATGTGGAGCCACCTTAAGCTCCTTGGAGGGAAGATGGCATAGAAATGCAAAAAGAAATAAATAAGGGGGGAGGTGTGTGTGGTGGTGGTGGTGGGGAGGTAGGGTTATTCTGAATACATAAGGATTGTACAAGACAGAAGACAATGGAGAGCTGCCAAGAACAGATCTATGCCTTGAGAAAGAAACTTTCCACTCACAGTCGTCGTCACATGAATTTTACCGTTTAAGCTCGGCTATTTCCTGCACAAGAATTTGGAGTCATCTGTGAATGGATTCTCAGATTTTTTGAATAAAGAGGGTGGGTAGGAATAGGATCAACCTTCTTGTTCTTGTCCATTTCTCTAGGTCACTCTGGGAAACATGATGCTGTGATGGACCATTGGTCTAACTAACCTAACATCTCAGGTCTTATGGTCTAACTTCAGTAAACCTCAAAAGAGGGGGAACGTCTGAGCCCCCCCTCCCCCGCTGAATATCTTCCTTTCTGAAGAGTTGTCCCAGGAGGGCCTAGCATTAGGGATCATAAATTGTCTTCTGGCTTTTCAACACTTCAGAAGCTCTTTTGCAGCTCCCACAATAGGAGGGGGGAAGGGATGGCTCTTAACAGCTCATTAAGGATTTTTTTTTGTTTTTTTGTTTTTGCCAAATGGAAATAATAACAGAAAAGGGGTTCTTAAAAGGATCGCTCACTCGCTCTTTTTTATTCAGGAAACAAAGCCCACTAGAATATATAAGGAGAGATGCCATAAAAGGAAAATAAAATAGGGAACTGCCATTAATTGTAATGCTCTTGTTTAAATGCCGTGTATTAACGTAAACTCTCAGGATGACTCCAGAAGGAAGAACAAACTTAATTGGTCTCTAAGGTGCTACTGGAGGGAATTTATTATTATTATTATTATTTGTTTTGACTATGGCAGACCAACACGGCTACCTACCTGTACCCAGAAGGAAGAGTTTGCTGTATGATGGATGCTGCCAAAGAAGTTGGTTATCTGAAGAGGCAATTGTGCCACATGGGAAGTTCCTGATTTGCAAAAGTGAAGCCCAAACACAGCCACTCCAGTGTTGCCTTGACTGTATAGCAGCTTGATGTTGAGTTAGCGAAGACATATCACTTAGTGCAAGCCACAGGGGCTGTGGGTGCTTTCAGACTGCCTCTATTTTTGGGTGGGATGAATTCAGAATGCACAGTTGATTGGAACTCTTGTGCAACAAACCTGCTTCTCCTCAAAATCAGACTTTTGAAGTAAGGAAAGCAACAGGAAATTGCATTGGAAAGTGTGAGATAATATTTGCTTGATGCAACTGTCATCTATCTAACTTCCCTGCAAACAGTGGGGGGCTTCATGCTCCAGCACCGGGGGCAGGAAGCAGGTGGGGGTGGGGCTGGTGCACATTCTGGGGGTGGGGCACGCCGCCCACAGGGGCATGGTGTGCGTTCTGGGGGTGTGGTGCACAGCAAAGGTGGGGGGCAGCTGAGATGGAACCCTACCAGGATCGTGCTGCCCGGGGCGACGCGCCCCCTACGCCCTGCCCTTCCTACGCCAGTGCCTGCAAATAAATAAGAATAAATACTGAATAAAGAGCCAACATCGTCTAATCTCTCCCTTTCCCAACATACTTTGTGTAAACCATTATCTAGAGCAGAGGTTTTCAACTTTTTTGAGTCCACGGCTTCCTTAACCAACTACATTCTTTCTGTGGCACCCCTGTGGGGCTCAGGAGCCCAGTTATGTCACCCCCTTGCCTGCAGAGCTGGCAGCTTCTCACCTTTTCTCGAACACCTTCCCTTGTGGAGTGCTTCCTCAGCCTACTCTCCTTTCCCCTCTTTGTGAGTCCTCCAGGCAGCTGCTGGCGTCCCTGGTCTCTGAACTGTCCCCACCCCACCTCAAAGAGAGTTGTCTCCCAGAGGCACCACTCACCTGCAGAGCTTGTAGCCAGGGCTGCTGCAGTAAACAGCTGTGCAAGCCTATGGGAGGCAGAGACAAGAGAGGGCATCAGAGGAAGGAGGAAAGGAAAGAGGGACAGAATCCAGTGTTGCCTGCGGCACCCCTGACCATCGTTCAAGGCACCCCATGGTGCCACAGCACACTGGTTGAAAACCTCTGATCTAGATAAACAGGTCACCTGGAAATGACCTTATTTAAGTCTTACCTTTTTCTACCCTCTTATGAGGTTGTTGTCAGGATTGAATGCTGTCAGGTTGGGAGATGTGGGGAGAAGAATAAAGCTACCTTGACTTGCTCTAAGCTCTTTGGAAGAAGGATGGATATGAATATATGCACCCGTAGTTCTGTTCAGATTCCACACACCCTTTTTTATTTGGATTTTTAACTTGCCCAGCCCTGGAAATTTCCAGGGTGAAAAAAAAGGTACACGGAGTGTTCAGCTGCTGAAGTATGCCAATCATAAAATTCAAAACCTAGCTGCTTAGCATTCCCTAGCTCTTATCTTCAAAACTTTCTTCTTCCATTCCATAAGTTGAGCTCTCCTGGATCAAACCGCCTAGCACAGCATCCTATTGTCACAGTGGCTAGCCAGATGTCTATGGGAAGTCCACAAGCCAGAATATTCTCCCAACTTATGGTTCCCTGCACCTGGGAGACATACTGTACTGCGTCTAAGCATTGGAACAAGTCATCCTAGGGCTCATCCACACTTGTCCCACACCTAAAAACCAACAAATTGGAACAAATAGCAATGCATGGAAACCCAATATTCATTTGCTCCAATTCAGTGCTAAACCATGGGTTTTCCTGGGGGAAAACGGTGGAGCTAAGGGAAGTGTGGATGAACCCCAAGTCAGTGGTCACTGCTACCTTCTGTGAAAGTGAATTCTATAATTTAACTACCGTATATACCCGAGTATAAGCCGACCCGAATATAAACCGAGGCACCTAATTTTCCTACAAAAACCTGGGAAAGCTTATTGACTCGAGTATAAGCCGGTTCACCTTTGCCGCTGTGGAGGAGGAGGAGGAACGAGCAGCCCGAAAGCAGCCCTTTGGGCTGCTCCTTCCTCTTCTTCCTTTGCCAAGTTTGCATTTATGCAAGCAGTTCAGGAATGGAACAAACTGCCTGGGGAGAGTAAAGAACCGCCGTTCTTGTACACTTAAGGAGTGGTTGACTGGGGAGAGCGGGTGGCCGCACGAGCGGAGAGAAAGGGCTTCTTTCTCGCCACCCCCACCGCGTGCCTCACTCGAGTATAAGCCGAGGGCAGCTTTTTCAGCACAAAAAATGTGCTGAAAAACTAGGCTTATACTCAAGTATATATGGTACATGCCATGGGAATAAATACTTCCTTCTCTATCCACTTTCTCTACACTATGCATAATTATCCTCCCCACTAATATCTCCCTTGAGGTCCAGTCGCGGATGACTCTGGGGTTGCGGCGCTCATCTCACTTTATTGGCTGAGGGAGCCGGTGTACAGCTTCCAGGTCATGTGGCCAGCATGACTAAGCCGCTTCTGGCGAACCAGAGCAGCGCATGGAAATGCCATTTAACTTCCCGCCGGAGCGGTACCTATTTACCTACTTGCACGTTGTCGCGCTTTCAAACTGCTAGGTTGGCAGGAGCAGGGACAGAACAACAGGAGCTCATCCCGTCGTGGGGATTTGAACCGCCGACCTTCTGATTGGCAAGCCCTAGGCTCTGTGGTTTAACCCACAGCGCTACCTGCATTCCTATAAAAGCAGGGGTGGAGCAAGGGCGGGGCGTTGGGGGCGGTCCACTCTGGGTGCCACCCTGGATGGGGTGACACTCGGCGTGTGCCCCCCATGACACCCAACCCGAGCCCCACCACCAGGTAAAAAGTGTGCGCTGACGGCTTGCTCGCAAAACTGCACGGCGCACGCTTTCCTTTTTCCGGCTGGAGCAGAGGTGAGGGGCAAGCCAGGGCGGGCCTCCCTGGCCCGCCCCTCGCCTCCACCCACCCCGTAGCACGCATGTGTTGTGACGTCATGACGCATGCATTACCACGCACGCCGCATGCATGCTACGGAGCAGCGCTGCACTTGTGTGCTACCGAGCGGTGTCCCGCCCCTGGGGGGTGCCCCCGGGTTTGCCACTCCGGGTGACCAAGCAGCTCTGCTCGCCACTGTATAAAAGGAAGCTACTAAAGCAGTAATATCTTTGTCCCAATCTGCCAGGAGAAACCTTATTTGGCTTCTTCTCGGAGTTATGGGCCGGAGGTCCAACATTTTGCTCAGCATCAGTTGGAGAAGTCTAATGTCTAAAGGGCAATCTAAGAGAATGTGTCCCATTGAATCAGGTAGTTCTTGATTGCAGAAACATAGATGGGCTTGAAATGGAATGTGTGAGAATCTGCCTTTGGTCACTGCAGAGGGGAAAGCACAGGGCCATCTTAAGGAGATTGGCCGCTGTGGCGCAGTGATCCCTCCGGCGCCCCAGGCGTACCGCCTCTCCGCCGCCTCCCTCTCACGCTTGCCGCCCCTCGGGAGGGGGGATGGGCGAGCAGGGGATGAGGGACGTGGCGCTGGAGTGGCGTGGGGCTCTGCGCGCCGTTCCAGTGCTCCCGGGACGGGAGGCGAGGGCGGCCGGCTCGCAGCCCGCCCGGGACCGGCATGGGCGGCAGCGGCTGCACCGCTGGCGCACGAGCGCCTGGCAGCGAGCCTGCCCTTGGGGGTGGGGGCGGGTTGGGGAGGGGGGCGGCCGGTATGCCGGCGGGCTCGCGGAGGCGCCCCTGGGCAGCGCCCTGGTGCACCGTGTCACCAGCCCAAATGGATGAGACGGCCCTGGGAAAGCATTTAGTCTCACAAGCTTAAAGGCTCTTCGATGGGAAGGGAGTAGTAGCTCCTTTAGATATTTGGCACAGGTTCCGTAAGATGTTGTAATACCTAAGGCCTCCAGAGATCAAGATCTCAGAGTATGAGGTAACAAGAGCAGTCTTTCTTTTTTCAAATATTTTTTTAATTATTTTCTACCTTTTACATCACTCAGCAAACAATACCCAACAATAAAACAACTAGCTCTGCCGAGCTTTTGGCTTCCCTCCCCTCCCCCTCAACAGGTAATTTATTTCAGTTCAATTTTTAATATTTATCTATAGTCTACATTGTAGGATTTATTTCAGTCCTGCTAGTGTCTGCAGATTCTTGCAATTGTCATTTAAATAAACAGTTAATTTACTCCAATCTTTCTGGAATTTTGAATCATCCTAGTCTCGGATTCTGCAAGTCAGTTTGGCCATTTCCACATACTCCATCATCTTCGTCTAACAAGAGCAGTCTTTCGTGGCCATAGAGCCACTGCTTGATAAATTGGATTAGGTTATTTTCATCACATACTTCGAGGCTCTCGAGGGCAATGCCCAAACTACGGATTTTATCTTGAATTGCTCTCTGGATGAAGTATTCAAGCATAGAGGTTAAGAAGGAGTTAGATGTTGTTCTAAAATGGACTTTCAGCCAGGCCTTGATTGTGGAAAGCCATGCTTTGGTTTCCGTCAGATGTTGACCGGATTCTGCGCATAAGGTTAAATAACTTATGCATTTAGGGGGCACCAAGGATCTTACGAAGAAAGGTCGCTTCAGTTTGTTCAACTTCTCTATTAAAATGCTTGCATCCAAATTGGATACAAATTATTCAACGTGTGGGCTCACTATAGGTTTGTATAATACCATTCCTCTCTTCCCCACACCGGTATCTTAAAAAACAATTAAAACAACCACACGAGATGCCTAAGCAGCTTCTTAAAAGTTTTGCTTTTGTTAGAAATAAGTAGCCACCGGTTTCAACCACTTCATCTTTTGGCTCGGGAATTTTTGACTGGTTGAGGTTTCTTGTCTTGCGACGGCTTTATAACAGGCACATAACATATATGAAGGCTGAGCTCTGATTTATGGCCCTTTCCCCAGGTCTGCGCTTTTGGAATGAAAAAGGAAGTTATACGCAATCATACTTGACATTTCAAAATGCAAATGAACTAGACTTTAGAGGAGGAGTGGGTGGCGGAGGGCTGAGGGGGGGGGGAGATCGAGAGAGAAAATGAGTTTTGAGGTATTTCCCCCCCCAACATCCTTGCGATCCAACAAGAATCTCCTCCGATGTTCCTCAAGAGTGGTTGCCTTAATGGGAAATAACACATGACTTTCCACCACGGGGAAGAAACGGCGCTGCCTTAGCTTTCGGCCATGCCTACAATTCTGCCTTCCTTCCCTGTGTCCGATTTTGTCCCCAGATTTAATGTCTGCATTGATTTGATAGTGCTCGGTTGGCAAGATGCCTTGGAAAATGAGAAAGGGAGGGAAAGGCTGCAAGGTTACATTGTGAGAAGCTCTTGGTTTCGGAAAAAGCAGGGGAAACTGCTGAGCTTCACCATATGGGTTGCTGCATGGCAAGGAATATACTTTATTGGCAAGGCTTGCAGGTTTACAAGCAATCTTCTTGAAGTTTTAATGGTTGCTCCGGTGATTTATCCTGCCTTGAGAGTCATGGTGGTGAAGAGGCACCCGGTTTCTGAGCTCTTGTTTTCCTTTATTATGAAAACCTTTAATCTTTCCTACAATTCACCTCCATCTACCATAAATAACTCCATTATAGGCCACACAAAAGAAATATGTAACCATTCTCATGTAAGTCTGAACTTTCCACATCGCACACATTTATGAGCTGTTTTAACTTTACAAGTCGGGTTCACCGTGTAGAGCGATGTACATTTTTGGGGGGCGATGGGGAGATAAAGTCGATTTGAATCTTCAGGGTATGGTATCAGTCCCTGAGGCCATAAGGCTTAGCAGTGGCCTATATTATGCCGACATGCTGGAATGGAAAAAATGCATATTATGGTCTACTTGAAATGCTTTATAACTTTCTATGCTTTTGTCCATGCTTCTATATATTTAATCCAGCAGGGTTTAATTTTATGATGGTGATTTGGCTTAACAATAGCAAAGAACAATATAATCTATGTAGTACAGTGGAATCTGCCTTGGCTGTCACCATCATACCGACACACACCCAGTCTGATCAAACTTGCTTCCCAAGAAGAAAAAGGGTTTGTTTTATGGTTTGGCTTCATAATTGCATATAAAGGTAAATTCAGACATGCAAGACCTGAACAGTGGGAATGAGTTTTGTGTTCTCTTGAAAGATCAGCAAAATCTGCAACTTGCTTATTTCCTTATTCCTGCCAGTTTTTAAATATTTTTTTTTTAAAATGCAGTCACTTCCACAGAATGGAATATGGCACTGGCAGGATCCCTAAGGTTGAGCTCTACGGGGAGCTGGCTTCAGGCACCAGGCCCGCTGGCAGACCAACTCTACACTACAAAGATGTCTGCAAACATGACACGAAGGCTGGCAACATCAACCCCACCATGTGGGAATGCCTTGCAGATGACTGCAGTGCCTGGAGACAGACAGTCAGGTTGTGCATCTATAGCATTGATCAGAGATTGCTGGGAAGAGCACAGAGAGAAGAAACACCATGGTGCATCTGCAGCAGCACAACAACCAGACACCTTCATCTGCCCCAGCAAAACATGTCTCTACCATACAGCAGGTGTAGCTTTTCAACAGCTTGACTTCACCCGCAAAGGTGCACTCCCTCATTGTCTCCCTAGACAGACAGGTGGTAACAAATTTCCTGGTATGCCCTTGAATTCCCATCTGCAAAATACGACAGTCTGGATGTGCCCTAAGAGAAGACGGGTGGGGAAAATGCATGGGGAGAAAAATATACAGTGCCATAGAGGCCTTCCATTTTCATATTGGAGGTATACTGCCTCTGAATATGGAGGTTCAATTGTAAGCTATCACTTCTGTTATCCATTGAATATGTCCAAACTGTTTGAAAGCCCAGTCAGTATTGGGGGTCCTTGCAAAAATCCACAGTGTGAAAATGTACTTCCCTTTTCTTCCTCCAGAAACGCTTTCCCCTCCTGCCAGTTCACTGTTCCCTAGCAAAACAACCCAGATTTTGCAACAATTAAAATATCAAGATCAGATTAACATGTGACAACTGAGGAACTTAATCCCCAAAGACAGCACACACCTATTTTATTGCTCTGCATGATTGCTTTTATGACTTTGCATAATTAATTCAGGGTTTTTTTGGGGGGGGGGGTAGGGAGGTGAATATCGACTTCCTGCTCTTGCCTCTTTCTTCAGAGTATAGAAGGAAAACATAAATGGAAGCTTGATATTGCAGAATGCTAACAAATATATCAGTGAGGGCGGTTAGGTTTTATTTGAAATTTTCATTAGCATGACTGAGTTTCATTTGTCCTTGGCGAGAAGCTGTTAACTAGCAGTTTAACACGTTTCTCACACAGGGTGGGGGGAGAACTCTTTACAGGTTTTGGTAAAAGATTAAGAAAAATTAATGGAAACCGCATAACAGTTCTATAAAAGCTACAAAGGTTGTTTCCGGAATTCTTGCAGTGCCCTGCCCTGAGGGAAAACTGATGCACATGTGTGTGTCTCTGTGTATACCTGTATATTGGTGAGACTGAGGGAAAACAAAGCAAATTCCACTATACTTTTGTTTCATTATTTGTTTTATGTATCTATTTTATCACATTTCTGCCTTGCCTACCTCAGACCCTCCCGTGTCCCTATTTTCCAGGGATTTACAGAAGCCGTCCCAGTTTCTGATTTGATCCCAGAATGTCCTGCTTTTCCTTAAAGGTAAAGGGACCCCTGACCATTAGGTCCAGTAACGGACGACTCTGGGGTTGTGGTGCTCATCTCGCTTTACTGGCCGAGGGAGCCAGCGTACAGCTTCCAGGTCATGTGGCCAGCATGACTTAGCTGCTTCTGGCGAACCAGAGCAGCGCACGGAAACGCCGTTTACCTTCCCACTGGAGCGGTACCTATTTATCTACAGTTGTACCTCGGGTTACATACGCTTCAGGTTACATACTCCGCTAACCCAGAAATAACGCTTCGTGTTAAGAACTTTGCTTCAGGATAAGAACAGAAATCGTGCTCTGGCGGCGCAGCAGCAGTGGGAGGCCCCATTAGCTAAAGTGGTGCTTCAGGTTAAGAACAGTTTCAGGTTAAGAACGGACCTCCGGAACAAATTAAATACGTAACCAGAGGCACTACTGTACTTGCACTTTGACGTGCTTTCAAACTGCTAGGTTGGCAGGAGCAGGGACCGAGCAACGGGAGCTCACCCCGTCGCCGGGATTCGAACCGCTGACCTTCTAATCGGCAAGCCCACAGCGCCACCTGTGTCCCATTGCTTTTCCTTAGGATGTCCCTATTTTCATCAGAGAAACGTTGGAGAGTATGGAGTTATGTGACCGCCAGAGGCAAAGAGATAAGTAACCATACAACCTTTAGAAGACATCTGAAGGCAGCCCTGTATAGGGAAGTTCTTTTAATGTTTAATGTTTTATTATGTTTTTATATGTGTTGGAAGCCACCCAGAGTGGCTGGGGCAACCCAGTCAGATGGGCAGGGTATAAACATTTAAATTATTATTATAATAAAATAGGACGTCCCTGTTTTCATCAGAGGAACGTTGGAGGGTATGTCACATTAGGAACATAGGACATTCGTCTATCTGGTTCAGTATATTGTCTACTTTTAGCTGTGACTCCTGGAAGACCTGCCCCTGCCTTGCAAAGCTTTTCCACCTGGTTTGAGGGGCATGGCTCGGACTGACTCCAACTACAAAAGCTGGGGCTGCTGAAAAGACTTTTGGGCTGGGGTATTGTTTAGAGAGTTTTGTTTTTGAAATTAATCTTTTTTTGTATCTTATTATGAAGTATGTGAAAATTGTTGATTGGGCTGTGTAGTTTTTGATGTTTTATTTATTATCCATGGCTACTTTTGTTATATTTGTAATTATGTATTTTTTCATGTTGAAAGCCACCTTGAGCATGGTTTTAATTATGGAAAGCCGGCATACAAATAAAAATATGTATATATGTATATACTTGGACTGGCAGCGGTTCACCAGGGTTTCAAGAAAGAATCATTCTCAGCCCTATTTGGAGACACCAGGGATTGAACCTGAGACCTTCTGCTTGCAAGCCAAGATGTTCGACCACTGAGCTGTATGTAGACTCAATGTCAAAGTGTCACTGGCTGGGTAGCAGAATCGGGTGGGAATGGGGTGGTGGAACTCTCAAAGATTTAAGGCAGGGGTCAGCAAACTTACCGCACCTCGGGCCGGTGTCTCCAGCGCCGACTGCATGGCGGGGGAGCACGCACCCATATGCATGTGCACATGCTATTTCTGGCGCACTTCCGGGTCGGAGGAGCACCGGAAATAGCTTGTGTGCATGTGCACAGGCCTCCTCCGACCCTGATGTGCACCGGCCAGATAAATGAGTCCCTCGGGCCGTATCCGGCCCATGGGCCTTAGTTTGGAGACCTCTGGTTTAAGGGAATGTAGGTGTAAAGATTGTACCACTTCACCCTGCAGGTAGAGCCATCAAATTTCTCCATTGAATGTAGAAAGCTAGCACAGTGGCAAAACAACTGAGCTAGAACCCTTCTTCCTGTCTGCCAGCTTTTTTTTTAAAGAGACTGTTCACACACACGCGCGGTAGAACATTAAAAAAAACCCAGGATCACCTCTCTGTGGTCCAAAGTGGTATAGTCCATTCTGCCATCTTTATCATCTTGCATGCATAGATCTAGCCACAGAGATGCAATCTATATCTCATTAAAACCCCTGTGAAAACCCCTGTTGCTTTTAATGGAAAGGGATTTATCCTGTGAGACATCTGAGCCGGTGGCTTGAGCAAAGGAACTAGGCATTCTTATTTCTTTGAGTACTCCAGTCAAATGGTTATATTTGCTCTATAAATGGTAAATGGGCCAGGCCTTGTTTCTTATGAGCTGTCGAGCTAATAAACACACTATTTGAATTGATATTATAGGGAGGTCAGGAGCGATGTTGTAAATGGCTAACGTTTTGAAGAGAACCCAAGAAGAGCCTGTTGGATCAAGCCAATGGCCCATCTAGTTCAGCATCCTCTTCTCACAGTGGCCACCTGGATGCCTTTAAAAAGAGGGAAAGTATCACTATAAAAAAGAGTGGGGGAAAGGACACAGGTTTGCATAAAATTTACAGTTGCCAACATATATTGACTGATGCGCATTTAGAAATAACTAGTATAATTTAAGTAGAAACCCAAAACTTCTCAGAATTGTGCTGAAGACTGAGCAGGTGACCTGCAGACCAGCTTGCTGTCTGGGTGTTAACTGTTGATGGGCAACTTTAAGGGATTTCCTGCTCTCCCTTCTGATTATCATTCACCCCACACTTTTCAATGCATTTCCCCTTCACTTTCCAAATGGCAAAACATCTTATTCCACACACACACACACACACACCCCGCTCGTGAAGCATCCAGAGATCTTGTGATGAAGGGCGGCATATAAATCTAAAAAATAATAATAAATAATAAAGTTGATTTGTTTCACTAGGGCATCAGAACACTCTTTAATTTCACATACTTAAAAGTTCTGGCATGGCTTTGAATCCTGCAAAATATGAGCAGCCTGGAGGCACCCAGATTCTTATAGTAACTTGAAAAACCAACAGATTTCTTGTGGCATTCAGCTTTGTGGGCTAGAGGCCCTGACAAAGTCCTAGGGGGCAGCTAGGCTCTTTGTTATTTTTGCTTTTGAAACTTGATCATCCTGGTTTTTATACTCCCCACCTCCTCCCCAAATTTCCCACCTCTAGCCACTGGGATAAATAATGGGGCAGGAAAGGATGACTGGCTTACTGATAACAGCAGATGTGTCATTAATTTAATAAAGGTGCCTATACAGTGTTGACAGAGTTGAAGGAGACATTATTTACTTAGATGATTACCCAGTCTTTTCCCAAAAGCTCCTGTTGGTGAATTGTCTGTCTCCATCTCACTTGAAATAGTATGCATCAAGAGCAAGTCAATTTCTACTTATTTCTGCAACACTTTGGAGAGTGCAAAGTGGTGAAGACGCCTTATCTCATTGATCCTCATGTGACAATGGAAATCATTTTAGAGTTCTTTAGGGTATACCACATCTCACAGAAAGGATTAAGCAACCTCCCTCTTGATCTGAGATATTGTCCTTGCTTTCCCGCACTTTAAATTTAGTTATCTCCCACCTTTCCCCACCCACTTTAGTCCTATATGTGTCGAGTTATCTGCATTTTTGATACCTACGTATATTTTGCTGCTACCGGTTCCTCGTTCAGAGGAAAAGCCTCGCAGTAGTTGGTCTCGGTTTCTTCACAACCACAATAACGGGCAGCAGGAGTCGAGAAAACCAAAAGCCCATCAAGACAGAAAATGGAAAACGCACAAACAGAATCATATCAGCAACCTTGTGGGCACCTCGCTGTTTGTGGAAGATGTTATCTTCACTTTACCATTAGTTAGCTCTGCACCAAAGGAAGAGATAAGGGAATATGAACACATCAACCAGTCCTTTGCAACAATCTAGCTAGTGCCTATATAATATGAATAAAATAGATGGTGGTCTAAAGGGTCTCCCCACTCTCCGCCAAAGGGCACTTAGAGATAGAGTGGCTTTATGATTCAACAATGTGGCAGGACATAGTCCCAACAAAGATGAGCTCTTCCAAACGCGCATTCCCAGCATGCTCAAGAATGTGCTTTATGGTGGGAGCTGGCCTCAGGCACTAGGCCTGCTGGCACACAAACTCTGCGACAGTCAGGTCGTGTATCTACAGCACTGACCAGAGGAGAAATGGCCACTGTGAGGAGCACAGGGAGAAGAGACGCCATGGTGCATCTGCAGCAGCAAAAACCTTCATCTGCCTTCATCTGCCCCAGCTGCAACAAAACATGTCTCTTCCCTCTCTACAGCCACAGTAGGTGCTGTAACTCTCCAACAGCTTGATTTTATTCCTGATGGTGTATACTCTTCCATTGTCTCTCGAGACAGATGCCAACAGCAATGATTCAACCATTTGAATGGATTAATCAAATGCTTTTTAACCAGTTAATGAACTTGATTTATGAAAGTCATTTGACTTGAACTACTATAGGTGGCTGTTTAATATATTTTTTATTAGATTATTTCCCCCGTCCTTCCTCCCAAAGGAGTCTAGAGCAGCAAACAACAAAACAATCAAAACAACACAACTAAAAATATGCCCAGTAAGAACATAAGAAAAGACCTGCTGGATCAGGCTAATGTTGTCATTTCCCCCAAGGCAACAGCTAGATTGTAATTCTTGCGTTTATAAGTGAGCACCACAGCACAAAAAAAGGAACAGTGGCAGAGCCCTTAGGCATTTAAACAGGAGAGAGAGAGAGAGAGAGAGAGAGAGAGAGAGAGAGAGAGAGGGAGGGAGGGAGGGAGGGAGGGAGGGAGATTGCCTCTGGGCAACCTGTTTACTGAGCATTTATCCTGATTTGTTTGCAAAAAAAATTGCAGGGAGGTTACATGGTAGTGTCTGTTTATTGACCATTCATCAATATTTATTCATGGGGAGGTTGTATGATGATGCATCAAGAAATTGTTGCCCACTTTGCAGTGTATTTTCCCCCCTCCCTTTCCTTGCCATAGAAGTCCCGTCCCTCCTGGCTTTTAAAGCAGGTTTGTTGGGTAAATGCATCAAATCCACTTTGACTGTACAACCTGGTCGCCACTGAATCCCACTTGCAAAATCAGAGAGGGAAGGGTTGCTTACTGAATGAAGTCATGGGGCTGATTCTTCATTGACGTTATCAGTACTCATGTAGGCGGAAGCATTCCTCTTTTCTGACATTCGGATCATCTGAATACTCCTCAAATGGCTGGGCGTTCCAGGCAGGCTTTCACCTGGAAGTTTTCAAGTACTGTCAGGAGTGGCCAGGAAGAAGAAGAAGAAGAAGAAGAAGAAGAAGAAGAGGAGTAGTAGTAGTTTGGATTTGATATCTCGCTTTATCACTACCTGAAGGAGTCTCAAATCGGTGAATATTCTCCTTTCCCTTCCTCCCCCACAACAAACACTCTGTGAGGTGAGTGGGGCTGAGAGACTTCCAAGAAGTATGACTAGCCCAAAGTCACCCAGCAGCTGCTTGTGGAGGAGTGGGGAAGCAAACCCGGTTCACCACATTACAAGTCTACCGCTCTTAACCACTACACCACACTGGCTCCACACAGTGGTTCTGGACTCAGGGCAGTGGCATTGCTGCCACGTGATGAGATGGTGAGGTGATGAAGCAGGGTGGTGGCAAGAGCAGGGTGGTCTGGGCACACCAGTGGAGCCAGTCCAGTGCTCCTACTGGTGAAACCTCACCGCTCTGACCTCACCACCACACTTCTTGCCCCCCCCCAGTAAGTGGCAGTGATGCTGCCTCTACCAGGAGTCCAGGTTCATGGTGCCATGCCCCCCTACTACCAGCTGCTCCTGAAAAATGTCTTTATTTGTGCATTTAGGGAGATACAAAGCAGCAACGTCCAACATGATTTTACCTAGTTTTGAACAAGGTTCAGAAAATGGCAACCAAAATGATGAGGGATTGAACTTAGGATCTTTCTTCTGCATGTTAGGAAGATGTTCTACCACGAGGCGATAGGTCTTTCTCCCTGATTCCTTTCTGGACCTTTTTATTTATTTATTTAGGTAAATTGCTTGGTGGTTTTATTACAATCAGGTGGTTCCTAACAGTTGGGAAATAAAGAAAAATAAATTCATCACAGGTGAGGGTGAGGGAGTGATGGATTAAAGACAACACTCAGCACAAGGAAGAATGGATAGAAAGAAACATAGCCCCTGTGAGAGAGCAGAAGAAATTTCAGAGGGACTTGTGCAGAAAAAAAATCTATGAGGTAGTTTTCTTTCCTAACAAAGTATTTTATATTTCCATTATTTTTCTATTGTTAGTTTGTCACTGATGATTCATTAGTTTGTTCACCCTTTTAAATAGCCAAATTTGCATGTTTATTTTCTGAATTAATTTTTTAGGCTATGCATTAAGATTGACTGGCCGGCTCGACGTTCCTGCAAGATGAAATTTGATTAGCTCAGTTAATTAACCACTTAATGAACTAATCAAAGTTAGGAGCTGTATTGTTTGTTTTTGTTTTTCAAAAAATCATACTAAATGAAGCTGATGTTTATGTGAATGAGGCTGGGTTCTTCATTGTGAATATTTGTTTTAATGATTATGGCTCTTCAAAATTGTTTCATCAATCTTAATCAATTTCCACTGTAACGAGCTGGCCCACTGAAACAATGAGATTACACATATGTTCAGCTTTAAGACGTGTGCTTAAAGAAATGTTCTCAACCAGAATTTAAATTAAAGAAATGCCAGATCTCGTCGTTTGGAAGCCTACAAACATATTGCTCAAATAGAACTCAGCTTCTACCAGGACACAAACACACACATACAAATAGCGACCTCTGACATAGAAGATCATCCAATGCATCATTGCACCAAGTGCCACGGCCATAAGATTGGAGGCAGCGCTGCCCTTTAACAAACAGAAGCAGTCCTTCCTTGAAAAGCAGGGCTCCCCCTGTCCACAGAAAGGGCTGCAATCCAATGGAGGCTTTCATATGGAGACCACAGTGGAACAGTCTCCACCACTTCCTATGTTGTTTGGTAAGGTCCTCAAATTATTTGGAGCATGTTTGCAGTGTGTTTGTTTGTGTGTGTGTGTGTGTGTGTGTGTGTGTGTGTATATATATATAAGAGGCTGTGGAGGAAAGGGGAATTTGACAAATATTACCTCTCCTACTTTCCATACTCCCAAGAAGGTAGGTGGGTGGCCATGAAGAGCACTGGAGGGCGTTCCTCAGTGGTGGGACCTTGACTATTACTTATATAGTATAAGCCGACCCGAATATAAGCCGAGGTGCCTAATTTTCCGACAAAAACCTGGGAAAGCTTATTGACTCGAGTATAAGCCAGTTCACCTTTGCTGCTGTGGAGGAGGAGGAGGAACAAGCAGCCCGAAAGCAGCCCTTTGGGCTGCTCCTTCCTCTTTCTCCTTTGCCGCTGTGGAGCTCACCCCGTCGCAGGGATTCGAACCTCCATTCTTCTGATCGGCAAGCCCTAGGGCTCTGTGGTTTAACCCACAGTGCAATGTTCCCTTGTGTTATACAGAGAAGGCTGGGATCCTGTCCTGTTTAAGCAGGAGCCAGGGAAAGTGAGCACCTGTGGGGTTTTAATACTTCCTTAACTGATAGACTTTCTGTCTTCTGGGGTCTAAAGTTTGCATTTATGTGAGCAGTTCAGGAATGGAACAAGCTGCCTGGGGAGAGTAAAGAACCGCCGTTCTTGTATGCTTCTTAAGGAATGGTTGACTGGGGTGAGCGGGCGACGGCAGCACAAGTGGAGAGAAAGGGCTTCTTTCTCGCTGCCCCCACCGCCTGCCTCACTCCAGTATAAGCCGAGGGCAGCTTTTTCAGCACAAAAAATGTGCTGAAAAGCTAGGCTTATACTCAAGTATATACAGTAATTCAGGTTCCATGTAGGAGCTAGCAACCCAACTGATCGCTTCACCAGGTTATATACAACTCCCTGCCAGGGTTTACGATGTGGGTCTGCAGAGGGGTTTCTCTTTGCATCGAGTGAGGCCTGGAGGCTGGTTGGTGCTTAAGAAGATGGTGCACAGATCATTCACTGTTCCTGAAAACAGAGGTGGATTTAGGGGAGTGGGACCAGTTCAGTCACACTGGACACAGAGCCTTGGGGAAGCCATCGGGAGCACTGCAACTATGATGTATGGCGGAAGGTGAGAGGTGGAGGGGGTACTGGATTTTTGTGTTGCACAGGGCATCACTGAAATTTGAGACCCTGAGGTCTGCCATTGCTGAAGAACACAACACAGGACCCATCTTTTGTAAGTCATAATCATTAGGAAGTCTGTCAGGCCCCTTTCCTGGTGGAATTTTGGCCCAAACATTTCCTGAAAGCCTTTGCTTACTGGCCTGGGAGTAGTAACTCCCACTTTCACTTAGTGGTTTTCCCTATGTGGCCCCTGAGTAGTCAAACTTCCACAGATGAAGATTTGTCTGTTTTTAGAGTTTGTAGAAATAATTTTATTGCTTTTTGCGTTCATAGAAATAGGGTGTGTTTTTTAGTTTGTGATTTATCTCATGCTATTTCAAGGTGCACCATTTCAGTCACTTCTGACTGTGAAACAATTTTTAATCTGTAAAATAAATATCGAGAAGATGTGTATAGTATTCCACTGCTAATCTGTTTGGCAAAACATTTGGAGTGGAAAGGTTTTGAGTTTTTGGACCACTGAGATGAAGTGGTATTGAATCTGTTATCTTGTAAGTGTATTTAATATTGTTTGATTGCTTGGGAATCAATTTTCACTGTTGTGTCATATTTTGCTTTTATTGCGAGCTACCTTGTGGATCAGCCAAACCAAAAGGAAAGCTATAAAATTAGTAGAACAAGTAAACAAATAAATGGCAGACAGAAAAGAAGGCATTAATTGCAACCATCCTTCTAAAATAATCTAGGAGGTGGTGGGTTTTTTCTTCTTCTTACCATTAGTGCTTATACTTTGTTGTCTAAGGAGTTCTTGAGCTAAGTGTGGGCTGACATTTTGATGACAACCATGTCATGTAGCCACTGAAGAAAACAAAATAAAATAAAACGGTAGACATGTTCAGCACCACTTCCACACTAAACTCTCTTCTGGAAACACCCTGAGCATCCCATTCCATCTCTTTAGGGAAATGCAACAGCTGCTGACTAACAGCATTTATTTAAGAAATAAACCAGACTTCAAATTGAGTACCGGTATCTTCTGCAGACTTCTAGACCAATAAAATGGGAGGCTGAATCATTGTTCTCTGAACATTCATACAAGCTGATGGTGTCATATCTAGTAAAGGCATGTCTGTTGTATGGGAATTTCTCCTTTTCAGGTGCCATTTTATATTGAGAAAGCAGGGACAATATAGGAGGAGACAACATCATGGAAGACCATGGATGGTGGTTGATATGTTGGCCCTGTTATGGTTGCCTTCTGCCGAGCAAACGAATAGAGGGGCATCTTAGATCTTTGATGCTGGAGATCAAAGGCACGTTTTGAAAGAAAGCATAAAGAACCTATCCCAAATTCCATGGAGAGAATGCTCTGAATGTATTCATTTATCAAAACCTTCCCATCAAGAGAACCTCAAGGCAGCGAACATCATCAAGAGAAAAACAGATGGATGACTTCCATACGCACCAAATAGACAAAAGCAGTAACAGTGGTTATCACTCCACAGATAATACTTCATGCTTTGTTATGGTTCAAGTCACTGACTAATGTATATTCACTAGCTTCCTACTACATAATCAGTTCTGGATCTATAGAGATGCTCATCTTTAAGTTGCTATGCTATGGCTAAGCTTCTCCCACTGTCGATCCTCTGTGCCATGGGAACTCTTGTCAGCTTTCATCTCAGGCTGTTCAAGTGCCGACTATGTCTAAAATTGACGGAAAGATTACAGCTAAAAGCATTAGCCGATTAGTCAGTGCGATTCATCAATTGACTTACTGCAAAGTCAAATGGATTTTTAATCATATTACTAGAAGCATCCCTTATAAAAGGCTTATAACTTCCTTGATTCCATACCAAGCTAGCCAGCTGGTATATAATTATGACAAGGGCTGAAAGCATTAAATGGTTACTCACAATGTTCAACTGATTGATTTGTCGTAGATTGAAAGTGTGTATTTTTGTTTGCCAAACCAAGTCCATCACTTTAGTGAAACAATACGCTCACTTTCACTCTTGACAATATTTGTGTGTGTGTGTGTGTGTGTTTTAGATGCCAAAGCAAGAGATTGTTCACATATTCTGATGAAATGACTCCATGAATAAGGGCTAAGGAAACGTACTAATCCTATTGCAGTATGTACGTTAAAAAATTATGTGTTGAGTTCAAAGTTCTAATCACAGGGCAGAGCACTCTCAGATCTTAGTTTCTTCTCCTCCCTGAAAATATGCTCTGGAGCACTGGGAGATCTCTGGATCAGCATGAGAGGAACTTCAAGGGACTGCAAGGAGAACTGGCATTTCCCATTTCCCCAAAAAACCTCCAGTGAATCCAAGCCAATATAAGTAGAGCTGAAATGAAAATTGGAACAAATTAAACACTTGACGCAAAATATTGAAAAACATTATATATATATATATATATAGAGAGAGAGAGAGAGAGAGAGAGAGAGAGAGAGAGAGAGACGGGTGGAGCTATGGGTTAAACCACAGAGCCTAGGGCTTGCCAATCAGAAGGTCGGTGGTTTGAATCCCCGCAACGGGGTGAGCTCCCGTTGCTTGGTCCCTGCTCCTGCCAACCTGGCAGTTCGAAAGTGCAAGTAGATAAATAGGTACCACTCCGGCGGGAAGGTAAACAGCATTTCCGTGCGCTGCTCTGGTTCACCAGAAGTGGCTTAGTCATGCTGGCCACATAACCCGAAAGCTGTATGCCAGCTCCCTTGGCCAATAAAGCGCAACCCCAGAGTCCGCGACTGGACCAATTTTTCTTTTGAATTTTGATTTTGAGGAATACTGATTAATTTTATGGCAGTAATGTTAAGGACCCACTTGCTAAACGCAATCTTTCTGTGTCTTGGGTGATATCTGGCTAGTGTGCTCCAACTGGAGAACAACCTTCATTAAAGGTATGATGGACTTTGAAGACGCTCGAACTCAGGATGAAAGGGAGAAGTGTGCTAAGAGGAAGGCATACTTGGCAAACCTCCAGCCCGGAAACTTATGTCCCCAATGTGGAAGGACATGTGGATCCAGAATTGGCTTCCACAGTCACTTATGGACTCACTGTTAAGATCAGGGGCCCCCAAACTAAGGCCCGGGGGCCGGATGTGGCCTATTCACCTACTAAATGCAGCCCGCGGATGGTCTGGGAATCAGCGTGTTTTTACATGAGTAGAATGTGTGCTTTTATTTAAAATGCATCTCTGGGTTATTTGTGGGGCATAGGAATTCGTTCATATTTCATTTTTTTTTTCAAAATATAGTCCGGCCCTCCACAAGGTCTGAGGGACAGTGGACCAGCCCCCTGCTGAAAAAGTTTGCTGACCCCTGGTTAAAATCATATTGATGGAAGACGATCTTACTCGGCTATGAGTGATCGCCAAGGAAGAAGAAGAACTCAGAGTGGTCCTATTGAAAGAGTACACTAAACGTACTTATGACTATCTGCAGTCTATTGATTTTCAGTGAGTCTATTACTATTAATTAATTAATTAATTAATGACTTATTTGAATACTACCCAATGTTCCCTCACACTTCCTGTAATTTCCTAACTGTAAGGTCTTCCATAATTGAGGACGGACAAATTGAGCTACCACCAGATTCTCCTGAACTGTAAGTTTTACTGAATTATTGGGGGGGGGGGATGAAAAAAGAGGATAGCATAATTCTCACCTGAGTACTGTACTGGTGACAGGCTGTATAAACTAATAAGTTTAGAATAATAATAAGAATAAATCAGAATGCTGAAGGGAAATCATATTTGGTGAAAATCTGAATTCTTGCATGAAAATTAAGGAGAATTTTCCTGGACAATTTTAGTCCACAGTTGTTTTCATCCCTAATGATGTAGCAACCTTTGAGATTTGGTTTTGGATACCAAATAGAATACTGTATTGGGGTTAGCTTTGCTTAATTCAAGGTCAAATCTCTCTTACATTAGGCAGTCCTGGAGCCACTATCTTCCAATTCACAATGATGTCTTGTAGTTATAGAGTATATAAAGACAGAGCAGCTTAACAGGGCTGTAGAAATTATTTCTTGCCCAATAAAAAGGATAATCTTGAGGCAAATTATGTCTGGGGAAGTTTATTTTGTATGTTGTTTTTTTAATGCACTGGAGGACAATGGGAGCATAACTCTCATTTCCTTGGAGTTACACTTTCGCTCTTCACATAGACACTAATTATTTAATTTTAGGGCTTTCGTTTCCTCAATTCTCATTCATTTCCCTGGTTATGATCTTTAATGAAAAATGCCCGCTGTGTTTAGTACAAACCATTTGGTGCCCCTGTGTCAGGGGAGGAAAAGAACAACATTCAGTGAAGCTGAAGGTTTTTATTATCACATCGTAAATGAACAAATGGCATCTGTCAATACAAAGGAGCACAAGGGGGTATGGAAAGGAAGCTTAGTTATTGCACTCTGGGTGTGCTGTCGAAGTGACAAAATGGGATTTTATTAACGTCCTGGTTATAGGCACCCCCTCCCTTCAACTATTTTTTTTTTCTAATTCTTTAACTTTCAACAATTTGTCCCATGCAAGGGCTACTGTAAAATGCAGGATGGCAAAATTGCTGCCGTCCATTTCAAAAATCCAGAAGTTACTTGCCCCACAAAACTGAACTATATTTGCAGTGAGGTGTGGCCTTATTTTGTCAGTTATATTGGAGTAAAGTCTCGTTTTGGCTCTAATTCAAGATCTAACTCCATGAGGAATTAAGCGGCTCTTATTTATTTAAGTGCTAAATCCCATCTTCGTTTTCATATTTGGGCAATAAACATCTTCCATGGCATTGATAAATGGCCACAGGTGTTTATGGGCTGTAGGATACGTTTACGCTGAACATATAATACCCAAAGAAGGCAGGCATGTTCGCATTAGACTGGGAATTAACTTTTGTGCTCTTCAGACAGAAGTAGGAAGTGGCTGCAGGGGCGGGAGGCGGTGGAGGGAGTAAACAGCCGTCGGGAATGGCTTACTGGAAGTTGTTAAAGTTGAATTCTCATAAAATTGTTTTAGCAGAGCGCTCCATCTTTCAGCCTCCAACAGGTGTGGTCATGACAAAAGGCCAGATATGAAAGAGCTCATTATATTGTACGCTCCATCTGAGGTAGAAAAGCCGAAGGGTGGGGGTGCTAATCTAGTTGCTGTTTGGGCCCCATGTAGACATATCCGCTATGCATAATGACCTCAAATTCCATCATGTGGCAACTCCCAATTCCTGGTGCCCCCCCTTCCTATGTAGACCACTTTGTCCAGAGTAGCATTTGGGTGTGTACCAGGACCTGCTTCATGAGCAAAAGTCATTCCTATTGAGGACTTTGGGGGCCATTGCAGGGCTTTAGTATGTGGGGGTCCGATATTGTATGTCCCAGAAGGGTCAGGCATCAGCATGTTAGGGAAGGAAGTAATGTCTAGGGAGGGGGAGTAATGTCTAGGGAGGCAGAAGCTTCCTGGGCTTTGGGAAGGAGGCATCAGGCTTTAATACTCTAATTTAACAGGAACATTTAGGGGACTGGCCTAGTCGTCCTAGTCAACTGATCACACGCCACTGTCCCTCATTAGAGCCAGTGTGGCGTAGTGGTTAAAAGTGGTAGTCTCGTAATCTGGTGAACCGGGTTCGCGCCTCCACTCCTCCACATGCAGCTGCTGGGTGACCTTGGGCTAGTCACACTTCTCTGAATTCTCTCAGCCCCACTCACCTCACAGAGTGTTTGTTGTTGGGTAGGAAGGGAAAGGAGAATGTTAGCCACTTTGAGACTCCTTAGGGTAGTGATAAAGCAGGATATCAAATCCAAACTCCTCCTCCTCCTCCTCCTCCTCTTCATTATGGTGGAAATGAAACAAATAAACTAGATAATTGCTATTTTCATCCCCTGTAATAGTTTCAAGGAAGAGCTGTAGCTCAGTGGTAGAAAACGTGCTTTACACCATGTAAAAGATCCTAGGTCAAACCTCAGGCATAGCTATGGGAAACCTGCTTGAGACAATACTGAACTAGACAAATCAATGGTCTGTCTTGATATATGGTAGGTGTGTTCCTGTGCTGTCTGAGGTGGACCTCCTCACCTTGTCTAATAATGAGGAGGTCTTTGTTGTGCTCAGGTCCTGCTCTGGGGCTTCCTATAGGCATCTGGTTGGCCACTGTGAGAACAGGATGCCGGACTGGATGGGCTATTGGCCTGATCCAGCAGGGCTCTACTTCTGTCGGGTTGTCCCCAAGGATAGATATACATTCATAATGGTCTTGGATGTGCGGGATACACCAGGCTTGGCTGTAGTTTCTTGGTTTGAGTCCACACCATGTTTGAGCAGGTGCTCAACCCACTTTCAAATGATCAAAACGCAGCATATTTGAGCAAATATGGCTGTCAATTAATGAGTGAGTTGGTCTTAACAGATGTGAGAGCGTGTTCATGCTCGCCCTGCGCGCGCACACAGCACTGAACAAATGCTGGATAAAAGTCACACGGATTCTTTTCCCCTTGCAAGGTTCCCATGACATCAAAACAGGAATTTCAAGAGTTACTGCCACAGCAGTTCCCAGCTTAATACACTGGAATTGTATGATAACAAGAGTAGGGGTTGTTTGGATAAACCAAATGGGGAAACCAAACTTTCCAAAGGGTGCAACTTATAACAGTTGCAACAGTGGCGTCATGTTAATTGAAAACTGAAGCTACATGTTGGCTCTTAAAGATTCAAAAGGAGTGATATTGAAGCCCAAAGGGTCCTCTATCTCTTTAGAGTAGAGAGGAAAAGGCAGCCTTTTTGGGCAGTGTGGCATTTAAAGAAAACAGAAAAGGAATGCAATTTATTCTGAGTGCTATCTTAGCCTGAATCTAATCAAGATCCAATCCTAAATCCACAGAAGGATGAATCTGCTGTAAAGAGTGAGCATTGAGGGAATATAACCTTATTTGAGGGTAAAATTTGATTTTAACATGGGGCTGTCACAGAGGGGATGCGGTGTGCCCTTCTGCTACATTAATACACGTTTAGGGGCCATGGATTTCACTGTTTACTCTCTGGCTGAGATCAATGAGATTTAAAGTGCTTGACGTAGGCTGGTTTGCACCCTATTTAAAAGAAAGAAAGAAAGATGGGAAGCAAGAGATTCTAAACCAAAGGTATCCTTGACTATCTCTTGATTGCCTGGATTCATTTTTGGGTTCATTCTGACATGCTTTTGCACCATGCTTTCCAGGCACAGAGCAGGGTTTTTTGTTTTTGTTTTTCCTGGTGCTTTCCACAGGAAAATCCACATTTTACTGCTGAATTAGAGCAAATGACAATGCATTGGAAACCCAATTGCTGCTAATAATAATAATAATAATAATAATAATAATAATAATAATAATAATTTATTTATACCCCGCCCATCTGGCTGGATTTCCCCAGCCACTTTGGGCGGCTTCCAAAAGAATGTTAAAATACAATAATCTATTAAACATTAAAAGCTTCCCTTAAACAGGGCTGCTTTCAGATGTCTCCAAATGTCTGGTAGTTGGTTTTCTCTTTGACATCTGGTGGGAGGGTGTTCCACAGGGCAGGTGCCACTACCGAGAAGGCCCTCTGCCTGGTTCCCTGTAACTTGGCTTATTCGTAGCGAGGGAACCACCAGAAGGCCCTCCGCACTGCTTGCTCTCATTCAGTACTAAAATGTGGGTTTCCCCAGGGAAAGCGCTGGGAGAAACAGACAAACAAGTGCTCTGACATGGTGCTTTAAAGCCTGGACCTGTGCCTAGAGATGTGGCACAAAAGGAAGTCTGGATAAGCCCTCTGTTGTTACCCAAGGATGCAGGAGGGATGCAGCCAGTCATGTCTGTGCTATCTCTTGCCTTCACCATCAAAGTCCTTCAGGGGGAGACAGGCTTCAGTAATGAAGAAGTAAGAGCTTCCTTCCCCAAAGGGCTGGTTCTTGCACCACTGAATGAAACAATGACCTGGCTGCTGGCAAAGGATCTACTTTTGACCCTGTCCATTTTATGCACAATTTTCAACCAGGCTCAAACTTGCCTTGTGCACACACAACACATTGAGAAGGCATAGTTTTCCTCCAGATCCTAATATATCTGGATGGTTTTCTGGAAATCATCTGGGCACCAGACTGTGTTTTAAGACTCAAAGCATCTTGGTTGCTCTGCTGCACGATGCTTTGTCTGGAGATGGGCATGTTCAAGTTGACCTTACTGGTTGTTTTCCATTGCTCAAGTGGCATCTAATGACGTTGGTAAACCATCTCTGAGGATCAGGTTCAGGCCTGGCATGGAGAAGGATGGCGTGACCTTCAGGTGGCAGGTGGGTATTGTCTGGAAAGAGGAATTGATTTCTGAATGGGGCAGCAAGTGTTGCATCATTTTGAAAGTCTACTCTCAAGTCAATGCATTTGGGCTTCACCACAGGCAACAAAATGTCTGCCGAGAGTTCGACTGCAGTGCCTTGCAGTTACTTCACTTTGACCTGATGAGCAAACAATGGTCACCTCAGGGACAGCTACAGATTTTTTGGAGGTTGGACAAGGGTATCAATGGGATCCTTTGGCCCCTCCCTTTCTTACTCAAACCACCCGTCTCTTTCTTGACCCCATCAATTAAACTAAACCAGATTTTGGTCAACATGGCAATGCCCTATTGTCAAAGAGAAACCTCGAGTTTAGTATTTCATTAGTTACCCTTTAATTCTTATCTGCCAACACTATAACTTAAAGGTAACTTCTACACACCCACCTGGGAGCAAGTCCCATTGAACTCCTCAGGCCTTGCTTCTGAGAAGACATGCATAAATAAAATTTCACTGTCAAATGGAAACCTTGAGAGATGTGCAACTTAAATGGAAAAAGCACACATTAAAAGCAAACCACCAGAATAAATGTTACCCCCCTCTCCTGAGGTCAGTTAGAAATACTTCTGTGATGCAACAAAGAAGAAAAGTTGCTGGTGGAACTTTAAAGAATATCAGATTGGATTAACATGTAACTCTCTTACCCTCTTTTCAACACGTGCAGAAAACTACAGGTCTGTTAAAATCTATGTCGTATCTGCACACATCCCAACAACCTCATGCTTACTATTGGAAGCCAGCTACTGTATGTCCTGCTGATTCAGCTTGCGGAGATCACACTGTTGATTTTTCCAGTTACACAGTGATGCTGTAGTTAACCTGTAACAAGGAACACAGGTATATTTGCCTACCTCCCTGGCACCTCCTTATGTCTCTGCCTCCCTACATGCACACATATGCTAACAGATACATCCCTGCATCTCTTTTCAACAAAGCAGATCTTTTGCATGTGTGTGCACACCATCACACACCATACTAAGTGACCCCTCCCACCCCACCCCCATCAGAAAAAGACTTTGTACAGGGCAAAACAACCAAGTCTCCACAAGCAGACAACAATCAATCCATGTCCTACCCCGCCTCGCCCTGCCCTTACCTGTATTATTCTGGCATTTTGTTTATTTTATTTTTTTAGATTTATTTACCAGTACCGCCCTTCATCACAAGATCTCAGGGTAGTTCACAAGGCAAAAGCACAAGTAACATAGTCAAAAACAGAAATGATGAAACAACAAGCCCTCTGCTCCCACAAACACATTTAAAAGAATGTAGGGTATTAATCAGCCTTATAAAACCAAAACAAAAATACAAATTAACATATAAGAACCTTAAGAACCATGTAAAACAAACCTCCCCACCAATAAACAACACCCTCCCAAGTTAAAAACAACAACACCCTCATCCAAACCATAATTTTAGCACAAGGGGGCTGGCCTATGCCTTCATTCCACCCCCAAAGTATTGCCCCCATAGAAATGAACCCCTTTGGTGTCTCCCCTTTGGTGGTTGTTAAGTTGTGGGTGGACACAGCAGACAACACAGTGATTTCCAAACAGCTCTTGTTTATTCTCAGGCTGGAACAGAAGTGAGCTGAAGGGCTCAGCAACCTGCTTATATAGAACTCAGCTACAATGCAACAGTAACAACTTTCTGTAGTTACCCAATCCCTGAATGTCAGTTTACAATCCTTCATTTGCATATGCGGACCTGAGTGAAAACTGCAGCAGAATGAACTATATACACACACCCCTAGTGGCCTAGGGTGAGAACTTCAATACATAACAGTGGTGGCCTGCTTCCAGGGCAGGCAGGCTTTATAGAGCTGCCCCAGCAACTGGTGGCATGCCTAGTTGGGGCAGCAGGTGTTTCCAGTGCTGCCAGCCTGCCCAGGGTCCTGGTCCCTCTCAGTGTGGTGTAGTGGTTAAGAGTGGTAGACTCGTAATCTGGTGAACCGGGTTCACATCTCCGCCCCTCCATGAGGCTGAAAATCCCATGACAGGCCATGGCATTATGCGTCTGAAGTTGGGGTGGGCTGGGGAGAGCCAGTGTGGTGTAGTGGTTAAGAGCAGTAGACTCATAATCTGGTGAACCGGGTTCGCGTCTCCGCTCCTCCACATGCAGCTCCTGGGTGACCTTGGGCTAGTCACACTTCTTTGAAGTCTCTCAGCCCCACTCAACTCACAGAGTGTTTGTTGTGGGGGAGGAAAGAAAAGGAGAAGGTTAGCCGCCTTGAGACTCCTTCGGATAGTGATAAAGTGGGATATCACATCCAAACTCCTCCTCCTCCTCCTCCTCCTCCTCCTCCTCCTCCTCCTCCTCCTCTTCTTCTTCCTCTTCTTCTTCTTCATCTTCTTCTTCTTCCTCCTCCTCCTACTCCTCCTTGCACAGCTGCAGGCTGGTTGTGGTCTTGCCCCCAGGCCAAGCAAGCTTTATAGAGCTGCCCCATGTATAGAAATGCTGGCAAGAGGGACAAATCCTGCTTAACGTTTTGTAGTCATACCAGGATGTAGAAATGTGGTGATGTATTAAACAGCTTTGCTATACTCTTTTTTCGTTAATGTACTTTTTCATTTTACTCCTCTATTGATGCAGGATTTATGGACTTTTATTGGAGTGGGAATTGAATGAATCAGCAAATTGGCCCCTGACCTTTTCACCGGAAGAGTCATGATTCTCAGCTCGCCTGCTGTTTAAAGACATTCAGAGTCAGTTACAGAAGGGATCACCGACTAGAATTAATTTGATAAGCACATGAATGTTCTTTTCGACACGAGAATGTATGAAGATTGGTGCCGACTCAATGTTGCCCCTGTTTTCTTGCATGTCCCCTGTGGAGATTCAAGAGGCACAAACCTCCCCTGGTGTGGCGATGGAGGAGAAGTCTCACCTGTTGAACTTCTTCCTGCTGCGCACCTCTTACAGACACAAGAGCCCTGCATTCGCACTGTCAACAGCATTAAAATGTTTCCATCGATTAACTGTCCAGGTTTTAACTGGTTAATCAATGTGTGCATTCGTTAATCAATAGACGTATCTGACAGCCCTATGAATTACTCATCGTGCCAGGTGTAAAAGGAAAAATATCAAAGTTTTATCAGATTGTGATTCAAAAAGGATTTTCAAGGGGGGGTAGAATCACCGGATATAATAAAATGAGAAGATTTAGAGAGAGGTATCCCACAAACACTGAGAATATCCATGAAATAGTGCAAAGATGGGGAACTGCAGGCCCAGGAATTAAATGCAGCTACTCCACAGAGCCTAGGGCTTGCCGATCAGAAGGTCGGCGGTTCAAATCCCCACGACGGGGTGAGCTCCCGTTGTTCAGTCCCAGCTCCTGCCCACCTAGCAGTTCGAAAGCACATCAAAGTGCAAGTAGATAAATAGGTACTGCTCTGGTGGGAAGGTAAACGGCGTTTCCGTGCACTGCTCTGCTTCTCCAGAAGTGGCTTAGTCATGCTGGCCACATGACCCAGAAGCTGTACGCCGGCTCCCTCGGCTGCTAACGCAAGATGAGCGCCGCAATCCCAGAGTCGGACACGACTGGACCTAATGGTCAGGGGTACCTTTACCTTTACCTTTACTCTAGATCTCTTGATCTGGCCCATGGGACTCAGCCAAGGCCACAAACTCTCCAGCACATGCCTTGGATGTTTTGGTCTGTCTGGAGCAGGGGTCAGCAACCTTTTTCAGCCGGGGGCCAGTCCACCATCCCTCAGACTATGTGGTGGGCCGGACTATATTTTGAAGGAAAAAAATGAACGAATTCCTATGCCCCACAAATAACTCAGAGATGCATTTTAAATAAAAGCACACATTTTGCTCATGTAAAAACACCAGGCAGGCCCAACAAGTAACCCAGAGATGCATTTTAAATAAAAGGACACATTCTACTCATGTAAAAACACACTGATTCCCGGACCGTCTGCGGGCCGGATTGAGAAGGTGATTGGGCTGCATCCGGCCCCGGGCCTTAGGTTGCCTACCCCTGGTCTGAAGCATGCCCTCATACTCTGATAATGCTTCTTGCTAGCTTGGATGGAGGATAGAGAGGGAGGTGTGAGTGAGTCTACTGTACATGTTAAAATTCACATACCTCAGTTGGTAGAACATGAAACCCTTAATCTCGTGGTCATGGGTTCGAGTCCCACATTGGGCAAGAGATTCCTGCACTGCAAGGGGTTGGACTAGATGACCCTCGTGGTCCCTTCCAATGCTATGATTCTGTGATTTGTTGCTCTGTCCATTTTTGCCTCTGGCTCCCTCCACCCTTGACATGCGGCCTCGAGAAGGGAATGTGGCGCTCAGACCAAAAATTGTTCCACACCCTTGGAATCACGGAATGCGTTATCTAAACCAGTGTTTCCCAACCTTGTGCCTCCAGATGTTTTCGGACTACAATTCCCACCATCCCTGACCACTGGTCTTGCTAGCTAGGGATGATGGGAGTTGTAGTCCAAAAACAGCTGGAGGCACAAGGTTGGGAAACACTGATCTAAACCAGGGATAGGGAACCTCTTTCAGCTGGAGGGCTGCATTCCCTTCTGGGGGGGCCACATGCCAGAGGTGGGTGAAGGCAGAGGCCAAAAGTAGGTAGAGCAGCAGGTTACATTCTACCCAGGCAGAAGTCAGAGGTTTCTGTGCGCTCCCAACCCCATCTCTGCATCCAGGCAAGCAAGGAGGTCTCACAAGTAAAATCTTACAGTACCGATGCCAAGATTCATTTTTATTTTTGCACAAGGCGCATTAGTCTCTGAGGAGAACACAGTAAAGCAACTCCAAAACAGCTCTGATCAAGAAACATATGTGGCCGTTTCAGCACAACTCCCAATGGTTGCTTTCCCTCACATCTTTGCCTAAAATGGCTTTATTCTTCATCTTTTTAAAGCCAACCTCTTTCTCTCTTTGTGTCTTAAATCAGCCACCAAAGCAATAGTGGCCATAATAATAATATCCCACAAAATAAGAGCGCAGCCACAATCCAAGATCTCGTTAGACACTTTAGCCCTATGACCGTCATCTGTGAAAGCATCTATTGTTAAAGTCCATTTATTTTTGTCAATATTGACATCTGACCATGGACACAAAATGATCCACCCCCACCGCTCCTGTACTCTTCCGTCCAACTTTGCATTAGGAAAGCAATTGAAAAGCTTAATGCATGGAAAGTGAATCTTTTGTGTTCTCCATAATGCCCAATTTTTTTCCCTCTCTCCCCCCTCTGGACCTACCAAAGCTGTCTAAACAAGAACTAGATTTTTCCCTTTCAGAGGAGAAGAATAGAAACTTTAAATGAAATCACAAGTTTACTTGTCCTGTTAGAAACTCAGAGGTAGAACCAGGGTGAGATTCTAGCATATAATTGTGTGGGGCAGCTATATCAAAATAAGGATGCACTGTGCAAATGCATATTGTCAATGGTGTTCGACAAAATAGGCCACAACCTTTGATTGGAGCTGCCCAGCGTGGCTGGGGAAACCCAGCCTGGTGGACGGGGTATAAATAATAAAATTTATTATTATTATTAGAGAACAGACCATTTCAGATGAAAGTTTTATGGGAATCATTGTACAGGTTACTAGGGGCTTGTCCCAACAGGAACGTCCTGTACTGCTGTTTTGGTACACATCGTATATTTAACGCATTCATGAGAGGTTGTGGACTCTCCTTCCTTGGAGGTTTTTAAGCAGAGGTTGGATGGCCATCTGTCATGGATGCTTTAATTGAGATTTAGTTGTGTTGCAGTGGATTGGACTAGATGACCCTTGGGCTCCCTTCCAACTCAACAGTTCTATCGTTCTATTATTCTTATACCACAGTAACAGTCATGACGAATCTTGGGAACCATAGCTTGTCAAGGGCACTGAGAATTATAGCGCCTTTAACAAACTACAGTTCTCAGGATTCTTTGGGGGAAGCTGTGAATGTTGAAGTGTTTCAATGTATGGTGTGGATGTGAGTATTGTTGTTTTTCTGAAGGGTCAATTATAACAGGACCAAATTTTGGAAGAAAGATGGGACAAAAAAAGAGAGAGGCACAATCAGTTGAGCCAAACTGCATCAGACAAGCATTGGAGGAAAACTGGACTGTTCCATTATGGACTCCTTAATAGTGCATTCAATATTCCGCAGGTGAGAGTCATGGTCGAGCTCATTTTCAAAGTGTGACCGAAACAACTCCAGTTTCTAAATTGGACCTTAGATTTAAATTCCACTTTGGGCTGCCTGCACTTTTCCTGGAAGTGCATCTACAAATTCTATTGCAGGAAGGGTGATCTCAAGTTGTGCAGCCACACATCGTTTCTCTAGCTATTTCAATCAGTGTAGATGGTGTTCAATATTGTACACATAAACAGAATATGGTTCCTTGAGATTACTCCACCTGCAGAGGTGACATTACTTTTTGGGGTCATTGGGAACACGTCCTAAAATGAAATATAATAACCGGAAGTCCCCCCCACCCCACCCCGCCTAAATGTTTACCATTGCAAAGTAGGTGCTAGCAAACTCAGAATTTCATTGAGCAAGCTAAGTCATGACTTATGCAAGGAATCCATTGCTACCCCTTGTTTACTCTGCAGACAGTTTCAAGGCAAGGTATCTGAAGCTCCCACCCGTCATAAAATTATGAAGTGCTCCCTTGCTGGAGTGTGTGTGTGTGTGTTGAGTGGCAAGCATTCTGCATTGTGATTCCAATAAGATTGTTGCTGCCAGAGAGACCTTTCTTAGCCTTTACAGATAACATTCATGAATTGATCCCTCATTAGTATGCGGGCGGCATGGGAAAATGATAAACTCCTATTAACACTGTCATGGCAACTGAAAAAAATGGCTGGTTTGGAAGAAAAGCTGTGGGCCTCTTTCCTTTCTTCTGTTTGACATCTGCTATGGGCCTGGCAGTAGTACTTTCTTATCAAAAGCTCCTGTTTGCAGGCTCACCTCTGAAGCCACATCGTAAGCTGCAACTTGTCATAAACAGAGGAAATTTATTATACTGTTTAGAGTCAAAAGAGTATAAATTTCTCTTTGATCCAGTAGGCCATAAACTAAACAAGAAAGAGTAAGAAGAAATGAACCATTTGGGAATGCTGCTTCTTTTCTGTACCTAAACATTTATCCACTTATTGCAGAAAAGAGTGCAAAGCTCATGTTTCAGCAGGTAAATTACTGTGGTTGTTAGTTTACTGTTTCGTTTTGTTGATGCAAAGATTTATATACTGCCTGTAAGTATGAATTCTGTCGTGATGGATTTCTCCCTCCCTCCCTCTCAGATACAGTGCTTTTTGGATGTAAAAAAATGAGGTGCCAGTACTCATATCTTGATAAAAGAGTTGAGAGTGCCAGAAGAAAGTGGCTTCCATGGGCAGTGAGTACAGTCGCAAAAAAGCTATTTATCTCCAGAATAAAGCCAAGATTCCAAAGCAGCGCAGGAGATACAATCATTTATGGTGCTGAAAGTGTTCCAAAAACAGGACACTGCAGCTGCAAAGGTCTTGCCCACCATCTGCCTAACCTCTGATGAGGACATCCTAACACATGATCATTTACATGTGGGAGGAGGCAATCCCTGAGCCCAGCTTTCAAGCCATATAGAGCTTTAAAGGTAAGCAGCAGTGCTTTGAAATGTGTCAGGAAATGGACCAGAAGCCCATGAAGATTATATTTCAGAACCACCGAGATGTGCAGTTCCCAGTTAGTAGCTATATTCTGAACTAACAGAAGTTTTGAGGAAGGATGCTTCCAGACTCACTGTTTTCAGGTGGGATTCAATCACATATTGGCATATTCGGGGAGGGCAACTGAAGTGTAGCTTTTGAGCAACAAGCCCACTTCTCCAAAACTTTTAGTCATAAGGAAAAGGATGGAGACATGCACTGGAAAACATGTTGACTTGTTTCGACACAGCACCATCTGTTCTGCCTGCGAACAAATCAGAGTGAATACTCATTAAATAGCCAACACCACCTCATCTCCCTGCAAAAAAACAAGGATGAAGGCCCATTAAACAGGTTGTCTGAAGGCACCCAACTGTTTTCAGAAGCAGTTGCATGTGGATGCATTGCTTTTCAGTAATCTAAACTGGTGATGCTTCATAGCATCCTCACTACACCTGGTGCTTTGCAAAGCAATAAAAACAAAACATAGGTCCCTCCAATAAAGACCTTATGATATAAATTTATCCTCCAAAAATCCAACAGGGCTGGTCACTATTGCTTCCATTCTATATTTAGAGGAACTGAGATGGAAATATATTAATTTTCTCAGGTCATGCACGGGCTGAGCTGATAGCACACCCACGCTCCACAAACTGTATTCAATGTGAATGTTTTTAATGAATGGCTTTCTAAGTATGACCTTGCTAAGTATGTTACAGAAAAAAAGCAAAACATGCAGCAATGAAACAAAACGCAAAGTAAAACAAACTAACCCAGCTGCAGTTAAACTTTCTCAGCACAGCAAATTAACCACAGACCAGAATAAAAATATAAAATACCATTCAAAATTAAAAGCCCAGAACAGGTAACAACTGCAAATATCTTCCCTGGCCATTAGACCCTGCTGGTTTTAGAGTTGGAATCCAAGCACATCAATATTATTTGGTGAAGTTTTATACTCTGCATAGGACCATTGAAATTAATGGACCTGACTTAGGCCCCATTTGCACCATACATCTAAAGTGGTATCATACCATTTGAAACAGTCACAGCTTCTCCCAAAGAATCCTGGGAGAGCCAGGGTGGTGTAGTGGTTAAGAGTGGTAGACTCGTAATCTGGTGAACCGGGTTCGCGTCCCCGCTCCTCCACATGCAGCTGCTGGGTGACCTTGGGCTAGTCACACTTCTCTGAAGTCTCTCAGCCCCACTCACCTCACAGAGTGTTTGTTGTGGGGGAGGAAGGGAAAGGAGAATGTGAGCCGCTTTGAGGCTCTTTCGGGTAGTGATAAAGCGGGATATCAAATCCAAACAACTCCTCCTCCTCCTCCTCCTCCTCCTCCTCCTCCTCCTCCTCCTCCTCTTCTTCTTCTTCTTCTTCTTCTTCTTCTTCTTCTTCTTCTTCTTCTTCTTCTTCTTCTTCTTCCTGAGAACTATAGTGTGTTAAGAGTGCTGGGAGATGTTTTCTCCTCACAAAACTGTGATCCCCAGAGTTCCCTGGGAAGAGAGCTTGACAGTTAAACAGCTCTATAGTAATCATGGGATATTGGGAGTCACAGAAAGTGTGGGCTTCTTGGAGGCCTATGGTTGGCTACTGTGAGAACAGGACACTGGACCAGATGGGACTTTGATCTGATTCAGCAGGGCTTTTCTAATGAA
This sequence comes from Lacerta agilis, assembly GCF_009819535.1. Taxonomy (NCBI): domain Eukaryota; kingdom Metazoa; phylum Chordata; class Lepidosauria; order Squamata; family Lacertidae; genus Lacerta; species Lacerta agilis. Next base: position 78,413,507 of record NC_046317.1, read on the forward strand.
ACAGAGAACACTAACAGAGCCATGCATGTTTCAGGGGACCTGACTGACGCTGCCATAGAATGGGAAAGTTAAAATGATGGAGGTTTTTTTTCCCCCTTATGAAACTTTCTGTTGTTGTTCTTATGAAATTTTCCACTCACTTTGGGGGGTGGGGAAGCAGAAGGGGTGGGGGTGGGTGGGAGCCGGCAGTGTCAGAGAACAGAATAAAAACAAGCTTATCTGAATCAAAAACAAACCTGTAGAAACTGACCCATCGCTCATTTACGCACATTTTCTCAAGCATTACACAACGTTGCTTTTATGGAGTTTGTGAAGGATACAGTATCTTAATGACCTGCTTTCAGAAGCAACGCAAGTTGTGCAACAAGGTGAGTTTTCAGCGGCATGTCAACATTTTGGTGTAATGCCTCCAGAATGTTAAGTATGTCCTCTCGACTGCTTTATTTTTTTTTCTGCTGAGAGAATCATTTGTTATGGCGAGTCCTGCTGACAGCACTACACGTTTGTTCTTTTTTTTCTGCAGAGAAATAAACTAAGTACATTTTCAGATTAAAATGGTGGTCTTGGAAGATCATCTAGGAATTACAAGCTCTTCTTGGTGTGCATCCAGGTAAATGCAATTCACAATCAAAAGGAGCTGTGGGGGGGGGGAGTGTTTCTAGATATAAAGGCAAGGCAGATACTGGATAAACAAAGTCATTCAGAGTCCCATGGGGGGCAAAAATGGCAGTGCCTCTGGTTGAAAGGCCACTCTTCAATTCTTTCTACGACTGTGCTGTGCCCTACCATTTTTTGGGACCCATCATTACTCCAAAGAGCTCAGGGTAGCATACTTGCTATGCCTTTTGTTACTGTCTCACCATCATAGGTGTAGCCAGGATTTTTTTTTGGGGGGGCAGGCTTTTGTTAGGGGGGCAGAACCTCAGATCTGTATTGATTTTGATTGATGTGGGGAGGGGCTTGGCTACACCCATGGTCACAATAACCCTGTGAGGTACGTTAGGTAAGAGATAGTGACTGGCCAGTGGTCACAGAGCTCCATAGCTGAGGGGAGATTTGAACACAGTTCTATCCAGTCTGACACTCCTTACATCATATTCGTAGAATCATATCCTCTGACATTTCTCCAATGAATATAGGGATATCCTAAGGAAAAGTGGGACTTTCCGGGATCAAATCAGAAACCGGGGTGGCTTCTCTAATTCAGGGTTGTTGTATCATGTGACTTAATGATCTTGCCTTTAAGAAGTACAAGCTGTGATTGTCTCTTTTAACACAGCAGCAGCAACAGGATCAATTTGTACGGTCCTTCTCCCTCAAAAGAGAATTACACCAAATGTCTGTATATTATGACACACACTGTCAAGATTTACTTCCAAGTCATTGTTTGTTAATTTTAAAGCTTTTGATTCCAGTCTTGGAGAGGAAGGAGAAAACAGCTTCTTGTTGTGCTAGTTTTACAGGTATTCCATTAAAAAAAACCAAAAAGCATAAACCATGCTTTCTCAAAGTTATCTGTTATTACCCAGAAATGATCAACAGACTGTAACTCATCTTGTAATTATATATTACTTCAAAAGAGGGTGGAAAGTCAAGATGCTTCAGGAGTTACAGATATTTTTTTCTGCTCATTTTTATAATGAAAATGCTGGAGAGATTTGAAAATAATAATAAAAAATTGTTGATGGTCAGTCTTTAGCTTCATTTTACTATGGTACGGGGCAATCTTAGGCTGTGTACACTTGGCTGTTTTAAAGTCAATGTGATGCATACCATGTGTGCATGTTTTCCAGTCTGTGTGACATGTGAAAGCATTGACACTCTGGTATGTACACAGCCCTATAGTTTAATTGTGTTGGGAGCTGCTGGAAAACATACCTCCCCATTTTAACAGTTCTGCCAATGTACCGTTGCTGGCAGGTCAGCTCTTTGGGGTGGTCCAGTGGTGTATTTTGTGATGGGGGGCCAGCTTATCTTGCATCCTGCCAGTATAGCAGGACTTCCCCCAAATCCTAAAACTCCATCATCAGTGGAATTTGAGTATGCAGTTGCATCCTAAAACTCAAAAAACCCACTTTTTAAATAAAAAAGACGGTGGAAAAATAAGTTTCCAGCAAAAGAATATAGATGAAGTTTAAAATGCCCAGAAGGTTTTGTACATATTTTAAGGTAGACCTTTGATATGGAAGAGTTTTGATTTGGAAATGAATCTTGCTATAGTTTTGCCAACATCTCCTCCTTCGCTATCCATGGATGCTTCTTTTGCTGCTTGGAAGAGGGCCTTCAACAATGTCCCCGGCACATGAGGCAGTAGGTACATGAGGCAGCAGGAGAAGGCAGTCCTTCAGGTAGAAGCCCCAGGATGTCCTCCCAGCCAGGCAGGATTGTAGTGCTAAACAACTTTAGTACGGAGCGTATCCAGTTTTGAGTCACAGTTCTGAACAGCAGGCTTGAAGCTCAGTGTATGATTCTGTATGATTCTACATCTCACACGAGATGTGTCCTTGGAGAATTCTCTGTCATACACAGAGTTAAACAGGGCCCCGATCCAGCTAGAGTCTACAGGGTCAATATCAGACCCTCCAGGTGTCCTTATTTTCCCTGATTTAGAGAAGCCACCCCGGTTTCTGATTTGATCCCAGAAAGTCCCACTTTTCCTTAGGATATCCCTATTTTCATTGGAGAAATGTCAGAGGATATGGAGTTATCCGACCCCCAAGCCATCTGAAGGCAATCCTGTATACTAGGGAAGGTTGTGTTTTTTTATATATAAAGGTTAATGTGTTATTATGTTTTTATATATGTTGGAAGCTGCCCAGAGTGGCTGCAGCGACCCAGTCAGATGTGTGGGGTATAAATAGTAAAATTATCATTATCGAATGGGATGTCCCTATTTTCATCAGAGAAATGTTGGAGGGTGTGCAGTATGAAGCATTCTCAGAGGAGACCCACTGAAATCAATAGACTTCAGTGTATTCCAATGGGTCTGCTCTGAGTATAACTACTTGGACAAGTATGATCTCACTTAAAATTTGCAGAGATGGTGGAGGGGGGAAGTTGGATGTGCTTATTAGTGCTGTATACATGATTTTCCCAACTCAGCCCAGCACACAGGATGCATGTGACAAAGATGGATTTCCACTGATCGGGGGTTAATCAAGGTGCACAGGTGACTGGAGTAAAAAAAAATCCTTGGTCTTCCCTTCCTCACCAAACGCCTGATTTGCAAAATTCCAACTTCTTTGCTTCTGCCTGTGCAGCGCTGCCTGCCACTCTTGCACTCCTGTTGGACTAGGACCATTGGACTCAAAAACGTGCTTCACTCTGTATTGGACCCTAGTCCTGCTTTTTTATGATTTATGAATACTTTCCAGCAAACTTTGCACTTTAGAGTACATTTCAAGACAGAGTGGTTGAAACCTCATTTCAAGGCCTTGGATTCTTCCCCACCCTCTAACAATGAAAAATCTCCCCCTTGTTATGACAGTTTTACAAGCGACGAAGTGCATTACAAATAGCTAGGTATATGCTTTTCCTGAACAATTAATTTATTACAGTACTGCAGGGTTGATCATATCTGCTTCCCTTGCATATTTCGGGGCCACCTTTTTAATTACATAAATTTCTTTTTGTGTTTCTAGAACTGGATGCAGACAAAGGAGTCATACCGTTGATTGCATTACAGCCATTCAAATTGCTGAGCATGCTGGCTGAGTTACTCTGAGCATTTTTTCCTTCTCTTTTTAATTATAGGAATTTCTGAATCTCTGGAGTCCAAATTAATCATTTCATCACATCTCAGGGGAAAGGCAGATGTTAACAGCAAAAGAATGCTCGCAGCAGCAGCTCTGTCACCTGTGGGGTGAGCCCAACATCTTGACAAGGAAAATAAGAGATATGTGTACCAGTGACCTGAACACTGGCTCAGATGTCAGTCTACTAGGGCCGGCCCTGTTATTAGGCAAGCCAGATGGCTGCCTCTACTGGAAGATGTTGGGGGTTGCGGAAGAGCGTCGGAGGACAGAAATCTGTGTGGTTACCTTGCACCCCCTAAGCTAGCTCAGGTGCAATTAGGGTTGCCACCTGTCTTGTATCATACAGGATTGTCCCGTATTTCAGTGTAAAATGCTACATTCTGCTTTGATACAGTTTTGTCCGGTATTTCAAGTATTTTTTCTCTCTCTCTCTGCCAAGTTAAGGATCCTCTCCAACTGCATTTGTTTGAAAGAGTGTGTGAAACCACTGGCGGAGGAAGAGGGGGGCGGGGGGAGTGCACCGACCCTGGCACCACGATCCTGGTGGGGTGCCATTGCGGCTCCCCCCCCTGTGCTGGGTGCCATGCCCCTACGGCGGTGCGCCACGCTCCTGGGACGTGCACCACGCCCCTGTGGGCGGCATGGCAAGCCCCTGGGATGCACACCAGCCATGCCCCCACCTGCTCTCTGCCCCCAGTGCTGGAGCATGAAGCTGTGCCACTGGCTCCTCCACTGTGTGAAAGGTCATATATTTAAGCTCTGGGTAGCAAACATAGTCAGATTTACAAAATTGTGTGTGTGTGTGTGTGTGTGTGTGCATACATGCGTGACAACTTCCAGAGGGGCCATCCTGTTAGGCTGCAACAATCCATTGTAATGGATTGCTTTGAAGTCACTTCAAGACCAGCTGAAACAAAAAATGCCCCCCCAACCACCCTGGCACACCTTGTCCAAAAAAAAGATGGCAACCCTATGTTCAATGTCCTGCATTTATGCCAGCATTTAAGTAAAATTAGTATGCCAGCACTTGTGTCTGTGGTGTGTGTGTGTGTGTGTGTGTGTGTGTGTGTGTGTTTATAGCTGCATGTGTGTGCGCACACCATTTTGTCTTTAACCTGGGACAGCAACATTATTTAGGCTGGAGCTGCCTTTTCAGGCATTCATTTCCCATGTAGTGCTCGCTCCCAACATTCGCCTCTTCATCTGAACAGGGACCCTGAATGTGCTGCACTGGAAATCACAAGTGGAAAGAGCACTGGTGGGCCCAGTGCCTTTTGGGGCTTCCTCTAGGCAACTGGTTACCCACTGTGAAAACAGGGTGCTGGACTAGACAGGCCACTGGCCTGATCCAGCAGAGCTCTTCTTATCCTCCTTATCCATCCTGCACGGACCCTGCACCCACAATACAAGTCGGTCATGCCCATATGGTTTACACATTTTAACAGACCCCCCAAATGTTCCTATTTTCCAGGGACGTCCCAGATTTAGAGAAGCTGACTCGGTTTCTGATTTGATCCCAAAACATCCCACTTTTCCATAGGATGTCCCTATTTTCATTGGAGAAATGTCAGAGGGTATGGAGTTATCCAACCCCTGAGCCTTCTGAAGGCAATCCTGTATAGGGATTTATTTATTTTTTTATGTTTAAATGTTTTATTATGTTTTTATGTATGTTGGAAGCTGCCCAGAGTGGCCGGGGCAACCCAGTAAGATGTATGGGGGTATAAATAGTAAAATTATCATTACTGAAATGGGACGTCCCTATTTTCATCAGAGATATGTTGTAGGGTATGTTTTAAAAGCTTTAAATCCAAATTTGACAGGAAATTTTTATCACTTGGGAAATGATCACGACAGCACACACATAACACTATTAAAATTTCATGACATATTAAAGTTGCTTTTTGGGGAAATGTAAACATTTTCACCCTAACCTTTTACAGTATTTCATGCAGAAAATTAACACACATTTGAATTTAGGCATTTTTCTTTCCCTCCTGCACATTCAGTCAAGAGGTTGCCAGTATTTACATATACTTTTCCCCCAGGGTGTCGGTGGGAAGGCTGGACATATACAGGCATTTTCATAGGCAAAAATATTCTATATGCCACCTGGAAAGAAGCACTTTAGAATAAACAGGCCTCTGGCCAAAGAACAAGAAAAAGGAGCTAAATGAAAAACAATGGAATTCACCCAAAATCCAAGAGGGTGTCCCCCTCCCTATTAATAGTGACCTTGAAGAAGCCAGTACCAAGTGAGATAAGATGTTTGGTTACATTGATGTAAATATACTTTTCCCTTAATCATTATGCAAGCACCATCCTAATCTATTTCTCTCCTTCACATTTTTTTTACAAGATGCTTCTGTCTTTGAAGATTGCCTTTAAGCTTAGTACCTAACAAAACAGCTTGATTCCAAAGGTAAATAACATATTTTACATGCACTAGAGATTGCTTCATTTTCCCCAGGCTTTATGAAACAGTTGTCTGCATTGTACTTTCTTGATTAGCTTGCTTGTGGTATGCATAACTTAAGAAATGGAAAATAAAGGCAGGGCGGGTGGGGGGGGGAGGAATCTGGTAGATGAAAAAACCAATTTGAAAATGAGTTGTGGGTAGAAGGAGATTTGCGCCTTCGTTCCAAAAGACGAGCCAGTTCAAACGACTAGATTCCACTTCCATCTACATTCCTTACCGTAACAGCTATAGGAAGACCAGTAGCGCATCATGGCTGACACGAAAAACCAGGCTTGGTTTACAACATAAAAACACAAAACACAAAACACACAATAATAATAGAAAACACCTTCCCAAACATCTTGAAAAGGCCTCAGCTTGATTGAAGAAGAATGTCTTTGCTTGGGAATGAAGGCACCCTTTGAGCCTCGCTGGGGAATAATTTTGTTCTTCTCCCTATGTCCTAAGGCAGGGGTCCCCAAATTTACCTGGCCTTGGGCCGGTTCCTCTGGCGCCGATGGCTTTTTCTGGTGCACTTCTGGCGCACATGTGCAAGCGTCATTTCCGGCGCACTTCCAGGTTGGCGCAGCGCCGGAAATAGCTTGTGCGTGTGCGCACGGGCCTCCGCAGACCCGAAAGTGCGCCGGAAATGACACTTGCAAATGCTCACAAGCTATTTCCAGCACCGCGCTGACCTGGAGATGGGCGACTGCACTATGCCACCCCAGTAAGAGTGGGCGGTGGGGGGGTCAGCGGGGGCCGTACAATTGGCTCGCGTGGGCTGCATCCAGCCCGCGGGCCTTAGTTTGGAGATGTCTCTACTAAGGATTTAGGATGGAAATTTCACTTCGTCCTCTCAACAAGCTTGTGAGGTAGGTTAGGCCAAGGGAGTGTATCTACTACAAACTTATATTGGATTTTGGATTTACACCAGTTTCATTGTCATGGCTTTCCCATAAGAATTATGGGAGCTGCGTGGTGTTAAGGGTTTGACAATTCTTTATTAGAAATTAAAAGTTTCCCTTAATATTTTCCATGGTCCCCTATCAATTGAACTCTGCTCTGTAACAAAGCTATCATTTGTTCTGTCTCAGAGTACATTCCTGTAGGATATTACAAACACTCCAGACTGAGACTGAAAGCACTAAACAGCCTAAGCAAACAATTCTTTAATTGCTATTTAATGAGGTGTATTTTAAATTAAATTTTAACTGAAGCTGTCCCCTGTGGAAGGTGTTTTATTACTGGCTGCATGGGTGAATCAGCACATCCAATATCCAGCCTTGGTAGCGTATCTAGTGCTCAATTAGCCCACAACATCTGACGTCTAATCAAGCCACAGATTTGCACAAAACCAGGGACAGCTTTAGGGGCATTTAGGAAAGACTGTCCTTGTGTTTGAAGAGCGGGGTGGTTGTTCAGAGGTAACTATGTACGGCAGCTTCTCGCAACAAATGACTTTATGATTCTGTTGGAACAAGAACAATACAATCTATAAGCTTCTGGTGATAAGAAAGTACATGAGTGTAGCACCGTGTTCCTTGCACATTCTCTCTCTTAATTTCTGCTGGGCACCAGAGTGGTGGCGTGTTAGCAAATAACACAATTACCTCAGCTCCTGAATGATTGAGAACCGGAAGTGAGTGTTCCAGTTTTCGAACGTTCTTTTGGAAGCCGAACATCCGACAGGGCTTCTGATTGGCTGCAGGAGCTTCCTGCAGCCAATCAGAAGCCACGCTTTGGAAGTCGAACATTTCAGAAGTCTAATGGACTTCCGGAACGGATTCTGTTTGACTTCTGAGTTGGACTGTATGCATTTAAGCATCTTTCATGGACCAGTGCAAAAAACAGTGTTAAGGGGAAGCACCAAAATGAGCTATCAAAGTGGATCAATCATCACTCTCTTCCTCCTGTGACAAGCTGTTTTCTCTTGAAGGAAGCATTTTCTTTCTTCCAATTATTTGGTCTCGATCCATTGTTAGACCAGGTCCACGCAAACAGTGGAGGATGTCAAGTTGTAGGGAGAGGTTCAGGTTTATGATAGCTCTCCCATATAAACAACTCCCTGCAATGAGAAAATTAGCACAGTTAGTTCTGCTCTAGACTGCTTCTTTTCTCATTGATGCGCTAGGTTTTTTGTTGTTGTTTTACTTGCAGGGAGGCTGTTATGTAAGGGAAAATTCAAACATTGTATTTTCCAGTGGCGTAGGAAGGGCGGGTCATAGGGGGCGGGGCGCCCCGGGTTCCAGGGGAGGGGGGGGTGACACTCAGTGGCCCTTCCCCAAACCGAGCCCTGCCGCCTAGCACCCGTCTGTACTGCTTTACGGACGGACGGGGCAGCCCCATGACCTGCTGCTCGCTCGGCGGCTTGCCCAGTTGCCATGGGAGCAGCAGCGCCGGCCTGGATGGACTGGGCATGCGCAGCATTCCCACACATGCACAGTCCATCCGACGTCGTGACATCACGCTGCCCCCGCCCCCAGGGGGGTGCCTCCGCGCTGCTGCCCCAGGCAGCCAAAAGGCTTCCTTCACTGATGGTCTATTTTCCAAAGCCAATGGGCACCCAGACCTGAAATGCCCCATTTGAGGACGTTCCATGGGCTACAAGGGTTACTTCTTTCCTGCCCAAGTGCAGCTTGAGCTTCTGCTATAGCTCTCACTAGCAGAAAATTACCCTTTCTGCTGGTGAGAGTGGCAGAGTTTTGACCATGTGCCATCCACCCCAATCCTTGACATTGGGGTGTATTTGTTAGGACTGTGCTCTACGTAAGTAAGCAAAGCAAAGGCAACTATTTCCAAACAATGCCATTTTTCAGTCCCCCAGATTGCATGCGACGCTTCTCAGAAAGTTTTATTTCACTTTAGCCTTAAGAAATGAAAGGTTGCTACTTATTAATCTTGCTTGGAAAAGCACAGAATAGAACTGCGTATTTTATATGAACCGTGCATAAGAAGTGTGCACGAGTAACTATATATATATATTTGTTATATTCTATGGTATGCTCACCCTAGTTCATTTCCATCCTCAGCTCTTTCACTCTGCCATTAGTTTGAAGTGATTCATTTCTCCCCTTTAGTTTTTCCTTTGTTTCTCTTTATAACCCTGTTGCTGCCCCGTATTTTGCTACTACTTTTCTTGGAGCAGAATATGCAGACAACCAACATAACCCAGGAAGATTTTCAAAAATTAAATGAGTCACATTGTATGTACAAGGGAAGCATGAGGAGGAAATTGTTTGGTTTCGTTGGGGTGCCACAAATGAGATTTATTTCAGATTCACTCCAAGTTTCCACCTAAACTTTCCCTAGTTTAGCCGAAGTCTTTTTTTTATTTCTGAATCAATGTACTAGGGCAGTGAATAGCCTCCAATAGCTGGTGCAGTGGCTCTCTAAAGCCACCACCAAGATGCACACACAATATATATTTAGGGACATTTCTCTGTGTTAAGTGCAACCCTCCCACTTCATGTAGTGGGGGCAAAAGGCTGTGAATGCATAGCAAACAAGCATTTTGTTGCACAGAGCCCGGCAGAAAAATAGACAGGCCCCAGTGAAGGGAGCCCAGGAAAACAGGCAATCACAATGTTAGCTATCAGCTCCAGGCCAGAGCCCCTTCCACCATTAGGAAGCATGAGCCACAACAGTTGCAACCATTGCACCCCTTAGCAAAACCCCTCTCCTCACTGTTCTTAATAAGGTGCATGCCACTCTAATGCCATTTTGGTTCTCTCACATTTTCCCAGACTTAACTTCAGTTTCTGCAGCAATTTGCATTTAAAAAATAAATAAAAATAAATCCTAATCATTTTTTTCAGATATTTCATGTGAATTTCTCCCAGTAAACACATATTTGTATGCAGTTTTGACTAATGTGCACATATTTTCCAGAGCAATTTATCCATAAATAATATATTTTTCACCCATATAGTCATTTGTATGTGCATCCCTCACTAACCTATACATTTAAAAAAAAAAAAATTGTTTGAGAACTGCATCGCAAAATTTGGAGAACTGCAAATTTTGAAGGGCGGATGTGTTTTGGTTCTCACATCGTTGTGGAAAGTGCAAATTTGATAAGTTCAGCTTTAAATGCGAACTGAATCAAATTTCTGCCCCATCCCTAATCCGGACCACACACAGAGGAAAACTGTCAGCCAGAAACAAACAAACATTGCTAAGGATCACTCCTAGTCACAAATGAAGGGCTACAAGTAACCAGTGATAATATGTCCAAACTTGCAATCACCCCAAAATGTTTATGATCCATACATACCAAGGTGGGAAAGTATGGGTAAATCCTTTGGGAAGAACTTAGCATGTGTCATGTTCATACCTGGTATTTAAGTGACACGGGTGGCGCTGTGATCTAAACCACTGAGCCTCTTCGGCTTGCTGATCAGAAGATTGGCGGTTCAAATCCACATGATGGGGTGAGCTCCTGTTGCTCTGTCCCAGCTTCTGCCAATCTAGCAGTTCGAAAGCACACCAGTGCAAGTAGATAAATACGTACCACTGTGGCAGGACGGTAAACAGTGTTTCCGTGCTCTCTGGCACTTGTCACATTGTCTCGTTGCACCAGAAACCATGCTGGCCACATGACCTGCACAAATACTGGCTTCCTAGGCCTGAAAGTGAGATGAGCACCATACCCCAGAGTCACCTTCGACTGGACTTAACTGCCCAGGGGTCCTTTACCTTTACCCACCTGGTATTTATGCTGTCACCATGCTTGGCCAAGGAGCAGCAAGTTCTTGAGTAACCCCACATGTGTCTGTAGAGCAGTCCATATTGGGGAGTAACCACAGGTCAGGGCTTTCTTTAAAGAAATGTTCACATTTTTGGGGGGAGGGATTTTGATATTGCTGTAAAGTGCCCTAATACCTTATGGTGAAGGACAGGTAAGAGATGGATGGGTGAAGTAAATAAATACAACTTTCCAAGCTGGTTTGTCAACTTTTTTTAAAAAAAACCTTTATTTATTTGAGCTCCACCCCTGGCACACTGGTAATGTTACTGCTGCAGAATCTGTTAAGTTGTGAGTGGACACAGCAGACGACACAGTGATTTCCAAGCAGCTCTTGTTTATTCTCAGGCTGGAACAGAAGTGAGCTGAAGGGCTCAGCAACCTGCTTATATAGAACTCAGCTACAAAGCAACAGTAACAACTTTCTGTAGTTACCCAATCCCTGAACATCACTTTCAATCCCTCATTTGCATGTGCGGACCTGAGTGAAAACTGCAGCAGAATGAACTATATACACACACCCCTAGTGGCCTAGGGTGAGAACTTCAATACATAACAGAATCAATAACAGAAGCCCCATTTTTCACCTTCTCCTCTGTGTTTTGAACAAATGTTTGGAAGGGAGGACAGGATTGTGCTGGCTGGTCCTGCACTCTGCATATTTGGCTGAAAGTGAGAACAGGCTCTACTATGCATGTAGAACTCTACACAAGTAGGAACTGTGTTTGCAGTTGGCAACCTTGATTGGCCAAGTGTTCCCAGTCTGTCTGAATGCACAGCACCCAGGGGCGCAGGCAGCAGTGGAGGCATAGAAGGCTAGAGTTTTGTCAAAGCATGGAAGACAACATGAGAATAGGACTAGAGAGACATGCTGTCGAGACTTCAGCCTTTAAACATCATTGTCTTAGGCTTCGTTATGTGGCTCACCCAAATGGAGAGGAACTAGAGAAAAATAAAATATTTTAATAACATTTTGCCCCCTCTTGTATTCATAGTCTCCCGGTTGTCAAGTAATGGAATGTCCGAGGCCAAGTTGTTAAAGCAAAAGCAAACTATTCAGGAGCCAAATTTTTGAATGCATCAACTCTCTTGGGCATTTGCATCTGAATGGAGCCCATGTTCTTTTAGTGGGAGAAGAAACTGAACATGTCATGTGGCTTAGCTCAACAAACACAATTAACCAGCGCAGCTTAAATGGGGGGGGGGGCTAGCAAAGAGCATTCCTGGTAATGAGATCCCTATCACTCCAGTAAACATATCTCAATTTTAATAAAATCAGCGTAAGCATGCAGATAATCCCGCAATTGTTATTCTGAAGTTGAACAGAAATAAGAGCTCGATTTTACCCTTCTTTGAAACCCGGGAGCCTTTTCAGATTCAAGTGGGGGAGGGAGAAGATTTCCATGGAAGGGAGAAGTGGGAAGCAAGATTATTAAACCACCACCCCCCAAAAAAAGTTCTCCTCTTGGACATAGTCAAGATTAAATGGCAAAAAAAACTGCATCAAAGGCATTTGTTGTGATTAATTTTCCCTAGCGCGATAAGCACAAGGCATACAAAGACTCTCCCTCCAATTTTTGGTTTGCTTTGAAGTAGGTCCCTTTGGCATGCATACTTTTTATGCATGCAAGGGGCACCATGTTTCTTCATGTGGGTGTACTAGGATGCTCCTATGGCCTACATTATAGAACACAAGTCCTCTGTTTAGAGGTGGCCTCTCTATAAGTAGAGCTGTGAGATCCAAGTCCAGTTTAAGTGGATAGAGAAAAGCTGGTCTCTGCCTCTCATCACACTAGACATCTGATGAAGCTGAGGGTTGGAAGTTTCACGGCAGATAAAAGACAGTCCTGAACACGGAGCATAGTTAAACCATGGAACTCACTTCCACAGGAAGCCGTGATGGCCAACAACTTGGATGGCTTCAAAAGAGGATTAGGCTAATTCATGAAGGGTGGCGCTGTGGGTTAAACCACAGAGCCTAGGGATTGTCGATCAGAAGGTCGGCGGTTTGAAACCCTGCGACGGGGTGAGCTCCTGTTGCTCGGTCCCTTCTCCTGCCCACCTAGCAGTTTGAAAGCACGTCAAAGTGCAAGTAGATAAATAGGTACCACTCCGGCGGGAAGGTAAACAGTGTTTCCATGCATTGCTCTGGTTCGCCAGAAGCGGCTTAGTCATTCTGGCCACATGACCCGGAAAAACTGTCTGCGGACAAACGCCGGCTCCCTCGGCCAGTAAAGCGAGATGAGCTCCGCAACCCCAGAGTTGGCACGACTGGACCTAATGGTCAGGGGTCCCTTTTCCTTTAAGGCTCTCAATGGCTACTAGTCATGATGGAGGCAATGGTCTGCCTCACAGCCAGAGGTGGTATATTTCTTACAACCAGTTCCTGGAAACCACAGGAGTGATGGGCACAAGATGTGGGACATAATATTCAGATGGAGGAATGGGAAAAACTATGGAAGAATGAGATAAAATTTATAGCTTGTGTGGCGATTAAAGAAAATTATATGAAAATGATGTATAGATGGTATCTAACTCCAGTTAAATTAGCTAAAATGTATAAAGCTAAGGAAAGCAAGTGTTGGAAATGTAAAACAACAGAACGGACATTTTTTAACATGTGGTGGGATTGTAAAATTATAAAGAAATATTGGGAAATGATCTATAATGAAATGAAGAAGATGTTTAAAATAACATTTGTTTAAAAACCAGAAGCTTTCCTATTAGGTGTTACAGGAGTGGGCTTACCAAAATCACATAAGAATTTATTTATGTATGTAACTATGGCTGCACAGACTTTATTAGCACAACACTGGAAAGAAGAAGGGGTCCCAGCTAAAGAAGACTGGCAAGTTAAAGTAACGGAATACGCAGAAACGGCAAAACTGACAATGAAATTAAGAGGAAGAGACGACAACAAATTTAAAGCGAAATGGAAGTCGTTTATTGCATATATACAGAAGCATTGTACACAGGTTAATACATTAGCAGGGTTTGAAAATTACTTCTAATTTAGTTATGAATGGATAATCGGTAATACAAATGGGTTTCAAACTTAACAATGTACATGCAGTATGTTGATAAATAATGGAACCAAGGAAGGGTCTAGAGCAGGGGTCAGGAACCTTTTTCAGCCGTGGGCCGGTCCACCATCGCTCAGACCATGTGGGTTGCTGGATTTTATTTTTTGGGGGGGAAATTAATGAATTCCTATGCCCCACAAATAACCCAGAGATGCATTTTAAATAAAAGCACACATTCTACTCATGTAAAAACACGTTGATTCCCGGACTGTCCGCGGCTCAGAGTGAGAAGGTGATTGGGCCGCATCCGGCCCACGGGCCTTAGGTTGCCTACCCCTGGTCTATAGGGACAGAACTACCTAAAATGTATAGAAACCTATTTATGTATGCTACTGCAGCGGCAAGAATGTTACTTGCCCCAAAATGGAAAGAAGCAGAAGTCCCAGCAAAGGAAGAATGGATACAAAAACTTACGGAATATGCAGAAATGGCGAAGCTTACCAGAAGAATAAGAAATCAAGATAACATTTTTTATAAAAAAATAAAAGAATGGAAATGGTTTATTGAATATTTACAGAGAAATTATAAACAGGTAAAAACATTGGCAGGATTATTGTAATAACCTGCAGTTCATAAGAGTATGCATTTAAAAAAGAATAAATGAGCAAATTAAGTTAATCTGGCTATGCAGCAGATATTAAAAACAAATTTGAGGAAAGAGGGGGAAGGAAGTCAAGTTTTGAAAGGTCAGAATGATTGTAAAATTAGTGAAATGTATAAAATTAGTGAAATGTATAACCTTGAAAAGTATAAACAAACAAACAAACAAACAAACAATAATAAACAAGTTAAATGTGTGTAAATTGAGAGATTAATGTATTTACTCCAAGCAATGACAACACTAAGAACAAGCCTAAAAAAGATTCGGTGAGGGTGCAGCATTTTTTTATCGGGCTTTTCTATGGACAAATCAACTGCAAGTCATCATGGAATCATATAATTGTAGAGTTGTAAGGGACTTCATGGGTCATCTATTCCAACTCCCTGCATTGCAGGAATGACAGCTAAAAAAAATATCCTGACAGATTCTGGCACAACAAATCCAGTGGTGTGCATTACATGTGTGAATTAGCTTTATCATTTTGGTGGCTATGGGGCAAAATATCAGATTACTACAGGGGAAGATGCAGCACAAAAAGTACCAAGCGTTAATGTGCACACTGACAGCTATTTATACAGAACACACACACACACACACACACACACACACACACACACCAGTTTGGCTTAACCCCCACCTCCCCAGAATCCAGCTGTCTATAAATTCTCACATGAATCAATCACGAAAAGATGAATAAACAAATCATTTCTTAAGTTAAACAACACAGTACGTGTGTTTTCATTCAGACGAGGCTGTGCCCCTTTCATAAAGCTTGGCTTTAAAATAGACAATCCATGGATCACTAGCAGTCCAAATTTCCCCCCTAAGCAAGGCAGACCTATGGCCTCCCACAAATGCAGATATGCATATTTTATTGCCCTGTTACACAGAGAGTTTATTTTCAGTCCTGAGGCTTAGATGGTTGCAGTGTGTTTGGGGAAGGGGAATGTTTTAGCAAAAGAAAGAAAAGGTTTAAAGATACCCCTTTTAATGCACTGTATGAGTAGGAACACCTGGCATTAGTAACACTTCTTGAAAATCTCTCTTACCCCCTTGCTTGACAAAAGGGCATGGTTACCCCCATGACTTTTTGCCATGACCTTTGCTTTCTGAAATGAATTAAAGGTTTATGTGCAGGAATGCAGTGAGCAGGAAGACAGGAAATAGCTTGGGAAATGACTTTCCTGTCCTATTTCACTGGTTTGCGTACTGTAACGTCACCAGGGACATTGCTCCTGAGTTTTGGGGAGGCTGTGGTTGATGTAGCAGCAGCTGCATCATCACATGCAAGGGGGAGAACAAAACTTAAGAACCGTGTATATTGCAATGCATTAAACTTAGCAACCTTTCTTTATGCTGAAGTCGAAGGCTTGCTTGCCTGGGAGGAAGCCCCGCTGAAAACAAGCCCCATGCATAAAGTTGTGCTGCTGGACAACCAGCCATTTTCATAGCATTACAAAATTCAAGTTCAAAGGGATTCTGGAGGTCTTCTAGTCCTGATCAATGCAGGATCTGCAATGCAGGATTTAGTTATTGCATTCCTGGAAGATGACCTGAACTTAGATACTTCTAAAATAAAAAATTCCTTCCAGTAGCACCTTAGAGACCAACTAAGTTTGTTCTTGGTATGAGCTTTCATGTGCATGCACACTTCTTCAGATACTTCAGATGCATGCACACAAAAGCTCATACCAAGAACAAACTTAGTTGGTCTCTAAGGTGCTACTGGAAGGAATTTTTTATTTTATTTTGTTTTGACTATGGCAGACCAACACGGCTACCTACCTGTAACTGGAACTATGGAAGGCACTACATTGAGCCGCATGAAATGGAAGTCCACCAACCTCACAGGTATCTGAAGAAGTGTGCATGCACACGAAAGCTCATACCAAGAACAAATTTAGTTGGTCTCTAAGGTGCTACTGGAAGGATTTTTTTTATTTTGTTTAGATACTTCTAGCAAATGATACTTTTACCACTTCTACCTTCCAGTGGAAATTTGCTCCACTGTCCAATGGTCCAACAATTACCTTGGGAACTTTATTTTTAGCCCATTTGTTTTTCTCCAAGAAGGTGGCGTACATGGTTCCACCCCTCAAACTCTACAACCATGAGATACAGGTTGGGCTGAGAGGCAGTTGCTGGTGCAATATCCTTCCATCAGCTTCATGACCAAGTGGGGATTTTTACCCTGGTCTCCCAGGTCCTAGTCCAACACTCTAACCACTACACCACACTGGTTTCCTTTGTTGTTTAGTTGAAATTTGCCCCCCCCCTGCATTTCTCACCCATTGGTTGCTGTCCTGCCATTTGGGGCAACAGAAAATAAATCATCGCCACCTTCTGTATGATTCCCCATGAAAGACTTGACGATGTCTAGATTTAGGTAGGTAGCCGTGTTGGCCTGACGCAGTCAAAACAAAATTTAAAAATCCTTCCAGTAGCACCTTAGAGACCAACTAAGTTTGTTCTGGGTATAAGCTTTCATGCGCATTTCAATTTCAGATTGATGTGTAGGAATTCATAGTTTCACTTGAATGGATTAGCTCCTGTTCCTTTGATGATTTGCTGATTGTGTTGGCCCAGCCCATTCTAGTTTACTCATATTGGTGATGACAAATTCATTGCTGTAGCTAAACAATGGCATCAACATAAACTACATCAATATCTTATCATTCTAAGATATTGATATTAATTGTCACTGATGGTATGCAGCCAATTCCTAAATTACTTAGGTGAAGCAATTTGACTTTTTGAAATATATATATATATATATATATATATATATATATATATATATATATATATATATATATATATAGTACACAGCTGTACATAGATTATAATTCACAGTAAAAAGTAGTGGGAACTTGACTTTTTCATTTAAGAAATATTTAGTGAACAAGGGGGGGGGAAGGCCAAAATCAGGCTTTTCCCTTCCAAAATATAGTGTATCTGCATGGATCTTATGAAGTCATTGGAATGATAACCAAATAAAATTAGAGCAAAAACAATGGCAGTAATAAGAAATGCACAGCTGAACTCTGGATTAATTCTGATAACTCCTCCAAGCCATGTTTTATAATTTTGGAAGATTGGGAATGAGACACACACAAAAAAAATCTTTCCTTCTCCTTCCACACTTGGCATAATAAATAACTTTCTGGTTGGTCAAACCATGGTTTGCAGTGTGGTTAGAACTCTGGTTTGACCAAGACACCTGGTTAGCAATCCTGGTTTAGAGGATGTGATGTCAGAATGCAACTATTGTTTTATGGGACAGTAGTTAACCCTTAGATACTTTTCTGAGTACAGTCCATTGGGAAGTTCTTGGGGCATGCCTGGATGAAATGAATGGAAGCTGGATTCAAAGGAACACAATGATTCATCTCCTAGCTTTTTTATTGGCTTTTTCAATGGCACAAATGAATGTGGTCTGATTGCCTGGCATACAAGGAATCATGGAATCACAGAATCATAGAGTTGGAGAGGACCCTGTGGATCATCTAATCCAGGGGTCCCCAAACTAAGACCCGGGGGCAGGATGCGGCCCATCGCCTTCTAAATGCGGCCCGCGGACGGCCCGGGAATCAACGTGTTTTTACATGAGTAGAATGTGTCCTTTTATTTAAAATGCATCTCTGGGTTATTTGTGGGGCCTGCCTGGTGATTTTACATGAGTAGAATGTGTGCTTTTATTTAAAATGCATCTCTGGGTTATTTGTGGGGCATAGGAATTCGTTCATTCCCCCCCCCCCCAAATATAGTCCGCCCCCCACAAGGTCTGAGGGACAGTGGACTGGCCCCCTGCTGAAAAAGTTTGCTGATCCCTGATCTAGTCCAAACTGAATATGCAACCTTGGCCTTATCAGTACTACACTCTAACCAACTGAGCTATCCTTGGGATAAAAAGTTCTGCCTGTAGCTCTTAGGCTCCACACCACACACCTTGTGTTTCCATAGCCCCTAGAAAAGCTGAAATGTGCTACACACTTTGAGCAATCCTTTAAAAAATGACATGTTAAATATGAGATTGAGCGGGTTGTCAACCTACCTAATGTCAGGTCTTATTATTCATCTAAATCAGCAGGAACCACAGAATAGTTTGTTCCACAGAAAACAATACACGCTGAACAGGAAGTGATTGGTCTTCCACACACCTTTATTATGGTTTCATGACATTTAATTGCAAACTAAATTGAGACCTTTCATGTTCCACTTCTCGATTTCATAATGGACAGCTCTACCTAGGGTGATCACTGATGCATTGTCCACAAAGAGGAACTGCATCACCAAAAATGAGAACGAAATAGGCCACACATTTCCATATGGTAATCAATATGTTGATTAGGTGCAAGCTTAAAAATATTCAGTATATTTTAGATGGAAATAGCATGCATCTCAACGTAGTGGGGAAGACTGTGACCAGGTGAGCTCTATGACTGCTCAGTCAGCATCATCCAGATGCTAAGCGCAGGTGGCAGGGGTGGAGGAAGGGGGGTTCAGTGGGGCGGTCCATTCTGGGTGCCCTCACTGAGGGGGGTGACATTCGGCACTGCTTTGCTGGCGGCATTCCCCCCTTCCCCCTTTGTTTTGACAGCTGAGGGAGGCTTGGGAGTCACGGGTGGGCAGCGCGCCAAATGTCCGTCATTGGCGGCTTGCTCCGCCCCCGGCTGCAGGGCGTGCATGCTGCTCCGTGGACCCGAGCGACTATCCCGCGCCTGGGAGGGCATCTTCTGTGACATGCCCCCCCCTCGGGAGCGCACCCCCCGGGCAGCGTGGGCATATGCTCTGCCGCTGGCTGATGGGCAACTTCAATGTCTCTGCTCTTTCGGTTACAGGTGGGTAGCCGTGTTGGTCTGCCATAGTCGAAACAAAATAGAAAATTCTTTCCAGTAGCACCTTAGAGACCAACTGAGTTTGTTCTTGGTATGAGCTTTCGTGTGCATGCACACGAAAGCTCATACCAAGAACAAACTCAGTTGGTCTCTAAGGTGCTACTGGAAAGAATTTTCTATTTTGTTTCTGCTCTTTCGGTTTGTTTTTTAAGTTTCAAACCAAACTTAGAAGAGATAGCCCTTCAAACAGAAGACGCCTGCAAATAAAGACCTGTCCTCTGCAAAGTAGAACAGAACAGGCTTGTTTACTTGTTACATACCCTGAACACAGATACTACCCACTATCCACACTGTGCGAAAGAGTGCACACCTGTTGGTTTTTGCAATTCAGCTATTGTGTACACAGTTTCAAAGACTGTACACTCATTACATGGAACGTGTAAATCAGGTTGTGCAAGGAGGTGCCCACTTGTTACAAACATTTCATTTCATTTAAACCAACAAGATTTGTATACCGCTGCCTCAAGTGGTCTGTTATAAAATAAACTTTAAAAATACAATTTCATATACCTTAAAAACGCATGGATATAAGAAAACATTTTGATCAAAAACTACATCTTAATTTTGATTAATTGTAAGGTTAAGCACCAATATTTTAGGTCTGCTTCCCCCCTCCCCTCAAAAACCCCCCTCTAATGCTAACAGTATCCATAAGAGGAAATATTGAATTGGGGAGTATTTGTGGAACAAATAAAACCCAGACAATTTTTAATACAATTTGTATGGCTTTATTGAATACATAGTTGTGTTGTCATTTGTTTTCGAGCCTCCACCTTCCATCTGACATCCTTTTTTCATTTTTGAGGGGCACAGCAAATCTGGGCTCTTGAACTTTCCTGCAGTGCAACACACCAATTTAAAAGATGCAAGCACAATAATTACGGTATGTATTTCATTTCATCTGTTGTTGTTGTTTTCCCTATTTATTAAGGTTTTATGATAAGTGGTCCTGGAAAAAGAAGAAGGCATTTCCCATTTTCTGTAAGCATACGTACATTATTTTTAATAAATGTTTTTGTTTTTTTATGAGTTAGGGAACTATTAACATTAAGTTTCCAAAAAAGCTCATGTTAGACAAATGTTTTTTAAAAGTCCCCACCCCAAATTCATTTCAGCTCTACCTAAAACCTCTAATTGTTACCAGGCAGGGAAAAGTAGAGCATTAAGAGATAACATAACTAGTCCAACCTGACCTCAAAAGGTCAAAAGAGAGCTAAACAATTTTGCCACAGCACTTGCTTATTTAAGGCAAAGCAAGCTCAGTTTCCTCCTGTCCCCCCCCCCCTACTCCTGGTATGTTATGCTGTTCGGTATTACCCTCTCTTGAAAATGAAAGACACACAGTGCCAGCTGACTGAAAGTATAATCACTAGAAAAGGCAAGGACCCAAATATATAAATAAAATGTGTCCGAAGTCTTTTGGCAAACGGAAGGCAAACCAATTAAATCCAAATGTCATCTATAAAGCACTATACTAAAATGCCCACCACATTATATTAATTTCTAACCAGATTTATGGAGGTCACTGCCTATTGAGAAATGCAAGTCAATGATGGGGAGGTGAGTGGGTGCTGGGAGAAGAGAGAAAACTTCTCCCAACCCGACCCAGATGGTATCTTTTTTTAACCCCTTTCCTGCTGGAAGGTTGCAGATGTTTGATTATATTTAACTTGTAACTGGGAGGTCCAGGTAAGTTGTAAGTCCAAAAGGACTTGCATCTTGTGGGGAAAACCATAGAGAGGAATATTATTTGCATAGCTCTTCTCTTCTCCTCTCAGCAAGGAGAGGAGCCACCCCTTCCATTTCAACTTAAGGTTAACCCCTTTCCTGCTGGAAGGTTGCAGATGTTTGATTATGTTTAACTTATAACTGGGAGGTCCAGGTAAGTTGTAAGTCCAAAAGGACTTACATCTTGGGGAAAACATAAAGAGGGATATTATTTGCATGGCTCTTCTCTTCTCCTCTCAGCAAGGAGAGGGGCCACCCCTTCCATTTCAACTTAAGGTTAGAATTGCATTTTAGGGAAGAAATCAGGCAGAATTCCCCCATCAGGATGGGACAAGGCTGGCTTGAGTTTTGTACCTCCTGTCTATTGTGACAGTAAGCTGTGACCTTCTTCTTCTTCTTTTTTAAAAATTCTTTACATTAAAAAGGAGCCCCCTTTTTGATGTGTGTGTATGCAGGGGGGAATACGATTATAAAAATCACATACAGGCTCATGGGGGGAAAGGATGCTTTAGTGACCAAACAAATTTGCCACAAATCATTTTACAAAAGAACAGCAGGAGTTTAGACTAAACTGGGGGGGACTGTTCCTATTCACCATTCATTTGTTTTGGAGGCTCCACCTTCTGCCTGACATGTTCAATATCTAATTGGCATTCTGACACTTGGGATAAGGAAGCATCTGCTGCATGGATGGTTCTTGGAAGCCTTTTGTTCTGCAAAAATGTTGGAGTTCAAGGGATTCATCTCAGCCAAGGCACTAGATTCATGCTATTGTTCAAGCAGTTCCTCTTTGCTGCAATGGGGCAGCAAGGGGGGAGGTTTGCCTGAAAAGACAACCATGGGGCTTTTTTTGGGGGGGGGGGTCGAGGGAAATATCAGATAATAGTTTGCTTCCAGCCATAGCCGCAAAGCTGGAGGGATTTTTCCTCCTTAATTTTGGCTAGTCATTGACAAAAGCATAACTATACGTCAGGGGCACGCATGCTTATAATTGATTAAAGCTGAATGCAGGAGAGGTTTGCATTTTCAAAAGAAAATTGTTTAGAGTATAATTGCGCAGCTCAGATGATACCATTTAGGTCAGGCTAAACCAGTTCCTGGTTTTGAAACCACGTTGCATAAAAAAAGTATTCTCAAACGGTGGTAGATCAGAACAAAATAATAAATATTAAAAGTTTCAAAGGCAAAAATGAAATGCTTAGAAATCACGACCCACTGGCCTCTGAAGTTGTAAGCATGTTTCGATTTAGATAAGAGCATAAGACTGAAGGTTTGTCTAGTTCAATTTTGTGTCCTCAAGCAGAAGCCTATGAGATGTCAACAGGGGCGCTGACTTGCCTCTCACATTGAGGGAGCATGGTCATGTGATGTGTCACGTGACATCCCGTGACGCCGCCGGCATGTGCTGGGCTGGGCCAAGCAAACAGGACAGCATTCTCAGCGCTGGTGGCCATCAACAATTGAGATTCAGAGGCATATCACCTCTACAGCCATCACAGCTAGCCACTGCAGGCCTTATCTTTCATGAATTTGGCTAATCCCATTCTAAAGCCAAGTTCTAGTTACAGGTAGGTAGCCATGTTGGTCTGCTGTAGTCAAAACAGAATAAAAAAATTCATTCCAGTAGCACCTTAGAGACCAACTAAGTTTGTTCTTGGTATGAGCTTTCGTGTGCATGCACACTTCTTCAGATACACTGAAACACCAGACCCTTATATATACAGTGGTACCTCTGGTTGTGGACACGATCCGTTCTGGGGTGCCGTTTGCACCCCGAAAAGTCCGCAACCAGAGCGGGGCTTCTGCACATGTGAGAAGCGCGTAGAGTGCTTCTGCGCATGCGTGAACAGCACAAAACGGTTTTGCACGTGCGTGCGCAGCGAAACCCGGAAGTAAACACTTCCGGGTTTGCCGTGTTCTTAACCCGAAAAAACGCAACGTGAAGAGTTTGCAAGAAGAGGTATGACTGTAGTGAGAGGGTGAGGAGGGGTATTACTCAGAAGGGTGGTGGGAATGGGTGACTGGCTGATAGGTGTGGTAAACCTGTTGAGGACTGTTAAAGCCAAGTTGTTGGCCATCATTACATCTTGTGGTAGCCAATTTGCTATGCACCTTTGGGAAGAAGCTTCTTTTGTCTGTGTTGAATCTTCAAATGCTCAGCTTCACTGGTTGGTCCCAGATTATAATATTATGAGAGACAAAGAAAAAATCTCCCCAGCCACTTTCTTGAGACCATGCAAAATTTTTGTACATCTCTGTCTCACTTGCCCCCTTACTCAACCTTTCTTTAAACAAGGAGTGCACCTGATAAAAAACTTATCCTGTGAAGTGGGCTGAAATATGATGGGGATGAAATGAAGAAATGCGGAGCAGATGTTAACATAGATGTTAACTCATCACATAATGACTCTTTAAATGGTTTTTCAGAAGAATTGGGGAGAGGGGGACAACCTTCTGCAATGAGTCTTTGACAAACCTGACTTGTGAAAAGCAGATGTGCAACATACATTACTGTGTCGTTTAATCCACAGCAAGTGACCACATGCTGTTCCCTTTGGTCTATCAGTGGCACTGACACTGTG
This sequence comes from Lacerta agilis, assembly GCF_009819535.1. Lineage (NCBI taxonomy): Eukaryota > Metazoa > Chordata > Lepidosauria > Squamata > Lacertidae > Lacerta > Lacerta agilis. Next base: position 78,437,356 of record NC_046317.1, read on the forward strand.
GAAGAATTTGGAGGGTGACACATTTCTTATATCCCAAGCTCAATATATTTTTCTTGCCTCAGGGGGAATAAGGGATTCATAAAGGCATGAAAGAAAAGGAAACTGTGCCCTCCTATTTTCTCAGCTGATGATACAGTGATTATAACTGTTTCTGCTTTTCTTCTCCCTTGCTGAATGATGATGTATATCCAAGTTGGGTGTGAGTCATGGGCTATTGGCTGCAGTGGCAAATACAAAAGGGAGATAGGAACAAAGGAAGAACTGAGGAATTTTTCTCTTTTATGGTTTAGGGGAAATGCCAGAGTGCATTTAATAGAGGAGCTTCTGCTAAGTCTTCCGGTAAAATAATCTTGAGATTGCAGATAGATTGACAGATGGATGGATAGATAGAATGCTTTATTTGCACTGGCTTTTGTTCCAAACATTGTTTTCACCAAACTTAGCCCACCACTTTTGTTTTAACCAAATCTATTTAATTTACAGCAGAGATGGCAAACTGCTGATATACTGGCCTGGATGCAACCCTCCAACTCATGGTACAATATTACAGCGCCTGCATCCCTCCCTGCCTGTATTATTCACTTCACTTATAAAATGCATTTGCCATAACTTTTCTGCCAAGGCTTGGAATGATTTCTAAAATTTTAATCAATCAGTGGAAAAACACACACACACACACACACACACAATCAAACAGTATGACAAGTAAACAAAACTGCAATTTAAGGATGGCATGTTTTATATGTTGCATTCCCTTATTTTTAAATGGAGAAAAACCAATTGACTCACTATAGTGAAAATAACTTACAAGTAGAATGAAAAATAGAAAAAGTTAAGGAAAAGCACCAGCAGGTTTGAGGGGACTCTGGGCAGTGTCCCCCAAGTGAGGAAAGCCCTGCTGTTCTAGTGGAAGTCCTTGTGTGGGTTTTTACTGGTGGGGCTTCTTAGTTGAGTTCTTCCCAAGATTTGCAATATTTTCTGAGGGAGTCAGCCTTGCTCTGCGCTGTAATTGATTTTGTAAGGCAGACTGGCATTAGAGCAACTCTTCTTCATAAAAAGGCTTCTGTAAGTACTGTAAACATAGTCCATTTCAATCCCGATAGTCCTGAAAAAATGAGGGAGAGACAGGGTCAGCAGCCCAACTACTTGGCCATGTAAGAGAGGTCTCCCTCAGCTGGACTTTTCTTTGTGATGCACATTTAATAAGTTGGAATCACTGCCTTTTTTTTAAAGCAGTCTTTCGTGTGACATCAACAATGGTCTTGGATGGGTTTGAGAAGTCAACTTCAAGCGCTTAGCCTTTGCAAGCCAACACCAGGTGAGGTGCACTTCTAGAAATACCACAGTCAACAAAAATGCCATTTGAATTTTGTGAAGAAAAATATGTATTTGACACATGGTACAATTTGGAAAGTTTGATTTGAACCTTCAAATAAGTTACATCTTAACACCTCCCTGCTTCTTTTAGTCCTTCAAAATGCCTCAGACACTTCACCTGGGCAGGGACACCAGAAATTCTCCTCAGGATGTCCTGTTAGATGAAATCCAGCAGCAGTGAGCTCAGCACTCTCCCCATTCTCTTTTCTTTGCCTTCAAATGGCCTATAGGTCTGGCCCTGCTGTGGTAACATTTCCTGGACTTGACTGCAAGGGCCGGCTGGCATTCACCCCAACTCACTTTCCCTTTTCTTTTTGTACTGTGTGTGCGTATGTGTGCAAGTGAGGGTTGTGGGAGGAGAAAGATGAACATCTGTGTCAATGGGACCTTGACCTATATAGGTCTCACCCCAAAGGATTCGGGATAATACATGAGATTAAACGAGGACAACAATGGAGGGGAAGCTTCTGTTGTCCTTAACCCCTTTGATCTGCTTTGCTGAACCCTTTGCATTTGTAGAACGCCTTCAGTACTAGGTAATTTCTAATCTGCTTTAGTAGCATTGGATATAATTTTGAAGTCCCAAAATAGATAGCTGTTGCCAGGACTTTCCAACACCGCTACATATGTTGAAAATATAAGCAGAGGAGGGGATGTTTTCTCAACCTTCCCCCTCCCCCTTTTAAAGGTATTGTATGCTTCAGTGGACATGACAAACTCAGTTCCAATAAACATAATGGAATCTGATCACCATTGCAGCTTCTTTCATTGCGTGGAGGTTATTTGGTCTCATCTTCAAGAGCGTAATTCTTGGTGGACCAACTATTGTTTTCTACTGAAACTAACCTGGGGTTTGGCAAACCACTAAGGAATGAGCGTTATGTTAACAGTTTCAGCTACACACCCCAGGAGCGCTGAACAAAAATAAACGTCTCTCTCTTTGAGAAAACTCCAGCTTGCCAAATTCCATAGAATCAGCATGCTGTATCAAATGTTTCAAATTCTGAACTAATTGTAAATTTAGACCAAAAAGGCCCATGTTTTAAGCACCCGAGTCTCCAAAAACAAACATACAAACATAACAAAAAAAGAAAAGAAACAAAAAACACAATTTTTTTAAACTCCAGACAAAGTTAGCTGAATGAATGGGCAAATAAATCATGACTTAACTTAGCTCCCAATGAAATCAATTGACATTAAGTGAAAATGATTTAGTTTGGATCCAACGTTGCACAAAAAACCAGGCTTCACTTGCTCCCTTGATAATACAAACCCACCCATCCTATGTATGCAGGGCCTGATTCGCTCATATGATTTTATTTCACCTCTTCGGGTGTTTCTGAGTTTTGTGGTGGGGGTGGTCTCTTAACATTCCTTACATTCAGTAGCAAATTGTACATCCCTCTCCTCAGGCCCCAGTGGGGGGTTATTCAGGTTTAGAGCATTATTCATTATAGTTCCATCATAACATTTGGCCAAAATGCCCTCAAAATATCTACCTACAAAAAGGTCAGACTTACTGATCTCAAACAGGTGACCTTATTGATCTGGCTCCCCCCCTTATTTTGCATAATATGCATAAGCTCTGCATTCACAACTGATGCCCTCAAAAGCCTGGAATAGAAAAGGGTATTTATTTTGCAGAGCCAAACCACTTACTGTTAGTGGAGCAGTGTGCATGTTTTGGGGTGGCACAACAATCTTAGTCAGACAGATTTGCAGCCCCGTAGTAATCCTTGCAGGTATTATGCCTTTTCAGCAGAGTAGGAATCAGTCCTTCTTGGGACTGTACCACTTTAGAATATGGATGGGGAGATCATTGAATACGGCCTCATGTCTGTCTGTCTGTCTATCATCGATCATCTATCTATCTATCTATCTATCTATCTATCTATCTATCTATCTATCTATATCTATCAATCTATCTATCATCATCTCTATCTTCCAAAGAGGTGCAGCCTTCCCCAAAAGGGTAATATCACTCTATCTATATCTATCTATCTATCTATCTATCTATCTATCTATCTATCTAAACCCTTAGTCAACCGATGAATCGATCTATGGAACTCGGAAAACCTGCATATAGTCGCACCAAAATAATGTTGTATCTCTTCTGTCCATAGATAACTAGCCTTGCAATGGGGCAGAGTTGCTGCCTTGGGCTGAAGACGGGGAGGGGGAGCCATCGGTGTGCCGTGGGCCTATAATGTCATGCACATGACACGTGGCACATGTGTGTTGATGGGAGGAGGATCGTCTTCAGGAGGAGGCCTTGCCCAGCACCATTCAGTTTCAGTGGCTGCGGCTCCTCCTCTGTCACACTCAATAGGAGCCTGCCTTTGATGCTGTGCAGCACAGTGCTCGGCTTAGTGGTTTGGCCTCCTCCACAATATTGGGGGGGTGGGACTGAGCCCCCCGCTAAGGAATATTGAGGGGGCTGCGGACACCTTCGCCCCCTAGCATTAGTGTGCCTGCACTGAGGAGACATGGGCTTGAAATCCCTGTTCCTGCTGCAGCAGGGAAATTAAAGCTCAAAGGGTCTCTCTAGGTTGCAACTCTGCTCCCAATGAGCTGCGTTTTTTTGGGGGGGGAAGCACCCTGGTTTCAAAAAATGGCTTGCCATGATATGGCATTGAGGACTCCTTACAAGAAACAGAAGCCAGACTCTGCTAGTTGTATGGCTCTGTGGATGCTGCTTCAATATTTTGTCAGGGAAGGCAGAAAAGCTGCTTTCTCCCATGCTCCGCTCCCCCTGCAATTTGCCAAACAAAAACGAGTTTTCAAAAGATCAACTAGATCCTTACTTCTCCATAGAAGAGAAAGAGAGGGTAGCGTTAGATATACATGAGATGAACTTCTTTGCTTGGTAGTAACATAACATCCAGGTGTCAGAGCTCAACCTCACTTCAACTATTGTTTATTGCCATTGCTTGAATTAATCCCTGCTGTCAGTCCTGTCGGCAAGATGCTCTCCGGAAGAAAGATCTGCAGAGCATCAGAAATGTCACATCCTGCTTTGATACACTCAATCGTCCCTTCAGGCTCACCGTAACTGCTTTTCCCGGTATGCTAAAATATGTATGCTTGGAAAATAATCTGTGAATATGAGCAAGACGCCATAATTAGTTCCCCAATACTACATTTGGGCATGCATTGTGTGCTTTTAAGATTTTTTTGTTTGTTTTTTTGACACAAATCATTGCGGATCTGATAAGAATTTTAGAATATCCAATTACAAACTGGATCTCCCAAGAGTCATTCATTCATTAGTCCTTATCCTAGTGTTACAGGAAGTAAACAGCTCTTTGGAAGTGCATTTTGCATCCAGTTACAACACGTTGCATGGGCCTTGTCAAAGGTGTGTTGTATTTCAATGAGATACACTGAAGATAATCAGATTTCAGCAGCGTCTGGGAGGTCCAAACTAGCCACATTTGTATTTTTTTTTAATGGGTAAAAAAACTCCACAAGTTACTATGTCTAAATGTGCATATAAAATTATTTTAACTGTTTGGATCTGGTGAAGAACCATTTTACTCTAGTGCAAGTATTTTTATTAGTTTGCATTCCAATTTCAGAATCTGTATTAGCAAGAAGACCAAAATTGCTACAGCGCTTTAGAGACTTACCATGCAATCTTATACGTACCTACTCAGAAGAAAGACTCACTGTTTTCAGCAGCGCTTGCTCCCTGATATGTGTATATAGGATTGCAGCCTAATTGGTTTATTATCCCATGAGGTTATGAAGGCAACAGTAAAACATTTCCAGAGAATTAATATATTTTAAAATGGACTAATCTGGTATTAATCAGACCGGAACTACACATAAAGTGGAACCTGAAGATGATAGAGAGGACTGTCTCCTAAATTGTGGAATTCCCTCCCCACAGGAGTGTGCCTGGCATCTTTACTTTACACAGTTTTCAGTGAAAACTGCACACCTAAGATACACCTCTTTATCCTGACCTTTGACCTCGAGATGTGTGTTTTCAGGGCCCACCCTAAACCTGTGATTGTAATCTGTTTTGATTGTTTTTCATTTTGTTGTTGTTGTTTAATCGTTTAGTTGTGTCCGACTCTTCGTGACTCCATGGACCGGAGCACGCCAGGCACTCCTGTCTTCCACTGCCTCCCGCAGTTTGGTCAAACTCATGTTAGTAGCTTCGAGAACACTGTCCAACCATCTCATCCTCTGTTGTCCCCTTCTCCTTGTGCTCTCCATCTTCCCCAACATCAGGGTCTTTTCCAGGGAGTCTTCTCTTCTCATGAGGTGGCCAAAGTATTGGAGCCTCAGTTTTTCATTTTACGTGGTTGTAATCTGCTGGTGAAGGACAGGCAATATAATATAATTCAATAATTAATTAATTAAGAGGTTTAATACTTGTGGAGGTCAGCGTTATAGTCTGCAGTTCCTAGGGTCAACAATAAGGGCCCAGAAAAGTATCTTCCTTTGTCTTTGTAACAAAACAAACAAAGGTGCAACGTTATTTTGCCATCGCGCTGTTTGTTTATTGCTTTGCTAAGTTTCTATTTAAAAAAAGAATGAAATATTGATATTAAAAAAACAATGAAAAATGTGGTGTTGATCATTCAACAACAAAGTTAACCTTCCTCGCAGCAAGGCTACTGCTGCCCTGAATTATATGCAGCCTTGCCTGATGGGCAAATTTTGCGATCCTACAAACACTTATTTCAACTCAGTGGGACCTACTTCCAAACAGGCAGGAAAGGATTGCTCTGTAAATTTAAGCCATCTAGAATGTCCACGAAGAAATACGAATTGCATAATGAATTGCTCAATCTATTAAAAAGAAAGAAAAAGAATGAACGACATACTTCATGTGGATATGCAATTAACATTTCAGCAGCTCAGGATCTTTAGATCCCTGGCTTTCTTTCAAGAGACCAAAATACCCCTAATAAGCTGCATTGTGCTTAGAAACTGACCTAAGGAGGGTTTGTATTTCTAGATAATCACAGCCCGAAGTAAAGAGAGATTTCAGATTATAAATATATATTTAAGAAAATCGTTTTTAAAAACTTCTGGCGACAGCAACGCACAACTAAATGCCCAAACGGGTAATGAACAGGTTGTAAGGAACATTAAAGCTGAAACATCAATTGATTCACTCTCAGTTAATCTATTACCGGTATATTCTCTGAGTGGAATTTGTTTTGTTTGAAAAAGGATTATATGAAATCATAACTAAAGCTTCATTAACTAGGAGTGATTCATTTTTTTAAAAAAAACCAAGATGTTTCACTACAGCTGATAAACCGTGAAGACTGCATTCTTCACCATTAGTTTTTTTGCTGTGTGGTGGGGGCAAAGATGACGAACATTAAAGGTAAACAAAACGGCACTCATTTGCTGTTGTGCTAGTGATTGATCCACTTATCTGATCTGCTGGAAATCTGAGTATCAGAGAAGAGAGAAAGAATCAAGGAAGGAGAAGGAAGGGGGCCTGTGATAGTCTGCTAGAGGGGTGATTCATAACTTGTTCTGGTGGTGCAATTGCCACTCTATGGGTAGCACTATAGGTGCCAATGCTTCAAGCCAAGTTAGGGTCCAGAAGCAGGGAGGTAGTGTGGTGTAGTGGTTAGAGGTCAGGCTATGACCTGAAAGATCAGGGTTCAAAGCCCCACTTGGCCATGAAACTCACTGGGTGACCTTGGGCCCATCACTGCTTCTCAGCCTAACCTACCTCACAGGGTTGTGGTGGAGATCAGATGAGGAGGGGGAAAACCTTGTATGCCATCTTGAGCTCCTTGGAGAAAAAAGGTGGGATATAAATTAAATAAAGAATCAGACTTCCGCAAACATATTATTAGCTGGGTGAAACAGCAGGTGCCTGCTACAGAGATGGTTTGTACGGGAGCTGTACACACATTCTAGGTCTGCTAGAATATTGTGGATGTGCTTGCCTGACCTACTCTTTCACATATCTGTGAAAACAGAAATATGTGCAAATTATTTGTGAAAACAGAAATATGTGCAAAATAATTACAAAATAGACCATTAGACAGGTCAGCCCACGGATTGTTCCATATGGTGTGGATTCCTAAAGCTCCTGCAGATTGCTCAAGCATTCCTTTACATGCCCTGTTGAAATGAATCTGATCTGGGCAAGAGCAAATACTCGTTATGTGCTTTTAAAGGATCACCCAAAATAAAATAAGAAGTATCCATGTTATTCGGAGATGAACTTCTTTGTAAATAGATCATTTCCAGAAACAGAAAATGCCAGTGAGATAATCTTGTTTGCCTCAAGATCAACTTTCTGCAAGGAAGGCTAGGGGGCTGTCAGATGAAAAGATTAAACAATGTCCTTCTACTATTTCAACCTAAGATAAAATTAGCTGCTATGTGACATTTGTAGTCTAAATTCTGAAGACTCGCTTCAACCACTTGGGAACTGGAGATGGTGGCTTCATCATCATCAAAAGATATGTAGATGTATTAATTAATTTAGAATGTTTATAACTTGTCCTTCACCTGACAGTCCTAAGGCGGAAAACCCAAGCCAAAACTAACATCTAATACTAAAATCTACAATGAAATCAAAAAGCAATAAAACTACTTATCAGTCACACACACAGCCCAACAAGACAATGACAAAAATCTACCGGCAGCATACAAATCAATATGGCTAAATTGATCAAAACACTCATCCACCCCACTCACACGGGAAACCAAAGACCACCACAGCCAACCACAAATGAACAATCACACCCTACGCCAACCCCAACCTCTCTCACCACCAAAGGAGCACAAGTGAACAACAGAGAACCTGCACAAACTATGCTGACACCAAACCCTACACATATTAAGTAAAATAGAAACATCGTCACCCCACCCCACCCATCTCCCCACCCCGCCCACCTCTTCCCCCCTTTTCTTCCTAATGTCTCAACAAACGAAACTGATTTGTAAAAACGTTACATGGAAAAAATACGAGACAGACATTGCACATACCCTTGTAAATCAAGAAAATCTTTAATAAAAAAAATACTTTTTAAAACCCCTACTTATCAGTAACTTGAAAACAAAGTGTTCTCACCCAGCGCACCTCCCCCTCTCCACCCAAAATTGGACAAAGCAGTACATCTTCACCTGCTAATGAGAACAGTGTTGAGGCAACACACACACACACACACACACACACACACACACAAACAATTCCCTTGAAAGGAATAAAAATCCTGAAAGAAAAATTGAGGTTATAAATGCCATCCATGCATAGCCTCCATTTGTTGAAGAATCAGGAAGCAAGGTCCAGTCACAGAATAAGAGACTCATAGAATTGGAAGGGATCCTGAATCTCAACTAAACATCCATGACAGATGGCCATCCAACCATTGCTTAAAAACCTCCAAGGAAGCAGAGTCCACCACTTTCTGAGGGAGTCTGTTCCACTATCAAACAGCTCCTGCTGTCAGAAAGTTATTCCTGGTGTTCAGTCGAAAGCACCTTTCTTGTCATCTAAATCCATTGAGTCCTGGAGATCTCGTCAAACTGTATCGTTTAGAGAACTGTTTTATAGTCTACGTGTGCAATGCAGTTTGGGAAAATTATAGTGTTGTTCACCTAGTGGCCTGTGCTTGTGCTTACTTAGCTAGTGACCTTGGCTTGTGTTGTTCTCCATGTTTGCGTGTAGAGGTCCCCAAGGTCACCCCCCCCCAAATAACTCACACCGCACACGGGAATTTTGTTTAAGGTTATTGGCATAATTTTGGCCACAGCTTTTTTTTATTAAATTACAAAATGTGAGTGGTTGCTTAGGCATTGGTTCGATTATCTGTCCCCTCCTGGGGACAGACTGACATTCGCCCGCTTAGCGGAAGTCCGTAAGGGAAAACACATTGGGGAGAGAATGGGGCCAGGGTGCCCTGGACCCTTGCCTCTCCCCTAATGTTCCCAGGGGCTCTTGTGTGGCCCTAGCCCCTGACCAGGGGAACGGACAAAAGCATGGAGAGCCCCTGGATTCCTTTAATGGAATTCCCCACGCAGTAGCAGCATTGGAGGGGCAGGCACAGCCAATCCTTACCCCTCCACCAACCAATTGAATAACCAATGCCTAACCGCCAACCTTACAAGTTGTGACTAATTGTACCCTTAGGACTCTCGTACCTAAGGGACCGCCTCTCCTGGTATGTCCCGTGTAGGACCTTAAGGTCCTCAAATAATAATCTTTTGGAGGCCCCAAGCAACAAAGATGATAGGTTGGCCTCAACTAGGGCCAGGGCTTTCTTAGTATTGGCCCCGACTTGGTGGAACAGTCTATCACAAGAGACCAGGGTCCTGCGGGATTTAGCATCTTTCCGCAGGGCCTGCAAGACGGAGCTGTTCCACCTGGCCTTTGGGTTGGTTTCTGTTTGATAGTTATGCTTCATTCTTTTATTGGTGGGCTATTTGAAAATGAGACTGCAGTTTTAATTTTTAATTTTGTATTTTAATCTGTGTTTTAAATTGATTGTTTTTATGTTTTTGCTGTGATTTTAATTAGTGTTAGCCGCCCTGAGCCCGGTTTTTGGCTGGGAAGGGCGAGGTATAAAAATTATTATTATTATTATTATTATTATTATTATTATTATTATTATTATTAACCAAATGGCAACAGCCAATCAGCCAAATGGAAAAATTCCTACCAGGCCCCTGCCCCCAAAGCAGACGACCCCATGACAGGCATAGCAAGGTCAATGCACAAGCCTAAATAACGGTGTGTGTGTGTGTGAGAGAGAGAGATCCGGTGCATGCAGCAAAGAGGGGCTGGCGCTGCGAGCACCAAGAATATATAACCCCTGAACTGTCTATCAAATTTTGCTACATACAAATCTCCCCAATGACCCAAGAGACCCTATCGCCTGTCCTGGCTAACTATCTGAGTCCCGCCCAGCAACAAAGGGGTGTCCTGTTAGGCCCCAACCGCAACACGTGCTCTCCATGAAGGTGAACATGCTTTATGCAAATACCATTCTTATCTGGGTTCCTTTCTCTTCTTCAGGCGACGCTGCATTTCCTGCAGGATGCCAAGGTGAATGGCACCTGAAGCAAGACGTGGAAAGGATTTCGAAATGGGGTGTTGTGTTGTGCTCTGCTTTATTATCATCCCCTAACCCTGCACATATGGCCACTTTCTATTCATTTAACTGATTCCAGGGCCTTGGAATTCAGTATGACCCCTAAGGGCTATTCTAATGCAATCAGCAGGAATACTATATCCAAAGCTACCCTCAAATCAAAGGCCTGGCCAAAGCTCAGGATAAATTACAGCTGTTATAAAGAAACCACCTTTTCACCTTGGCCCTCATATTCTTTCAGTTTACAGTCATAACTCAACAAGCCCAGCAGCATTTGTCATTAATAAACCTGCTTGGATAAACAAGACTGATAGATTAACAAGTCACAATGTAAAGAAACTTGAGAAAGTGAAAAGCTGCAGACAAAAAGTAAGAATTAATTTTGAGGGCGGGGGGCGTGTTGGAAATATTTTAGAGGGAAGACTTGACTATCTCTTTATCTATCATCTACACATGTACATGTACAGTATACCTGCTTCTCCCCATGCTTTAAAAAATACGCACCCTCAGTATTATGGAAGCTCTAATCCTGCAGCATCAGGCATGCAAAGACAATTTTGACTGGCTGGCAAAACCAGGTGAGGGTAGCTGATGGGTCTCAAACCCTCAGATGAGATCAATAGTGGGTCCAATAGTCAAGAAGGCAGCTTCTGTACATGCTGTAGAGCAGGCTTCCTCAACCTTGGCCCTCCAGATGTTTTGAGACTACAATTCCCATCAGCTGTGACCACTGGTCCTGCTTGCTAGGGATCATGGGAGTTGTAGGCCAGAAACATCTAGAGGGCCAAGTTTGAGGAAGCCTGCTGTAGTGAGGGGCAGATGGGGCTCACCAACCTGGGAAGGTAGCCCGTCTAGGAGGAGAAAAACTCTTATCATAAACCTTGTAGTATATCTTTGGGAGAATAAAAGGCTAAAGAATAAATTCAGAGTGGAGTCCCAAACACAGTTGGGTGGCATCTTGTATGCCTCCTTCTGGCAACTCCTACAGCCAACCTGGTGCCAGACGTATTTGCTTTCTTTTGGACCACATCAGTGAGGCTAAGAGCAGGAATCTTATCATCTGGGCAGCCCAGGCACCTCCACACACACTGCCCAGGTTTGCACCCCAGGGAGGCCACTTTGGTGCTCCTGATACAGCAGTTTGGTCTCACCCCCAGAGGCACACTCCATTGTCTCTTGAGACAGAAGGATGCCAACAACATGTTTTCCCCCATGCAGGCTTAGCAAAGTGTCCATGTGGAAGGATTTCAACAAAGACCCTGTTCAACCCTCTCTCCTCAACAACTGAACATAGGCATTTCGGATGACTGCGTGTCCTCCTTTAGGGATGTGACGCCATTTGAAGAGTCATATTGTCCACGCCTGGCTTAAAAGCTAAAGAACTGTAAGAATGGAGAGCTGGAGGAGCCTTGAAGTTGCTCATCAGCAGTTAGCACCTGGAAGGGGCACACTCAGTCCCCTCCTCTGACCACAGTCTTCCCCACTAAGGTGAGATGTATTGGATTCTATTTATTTCTAACTATGCATCTATACATATCAATCTGCATATTCAAAATGTATGCAAATGTGTACCCTTCTGTGGCAATGCATAAGTGGCAACCCCAACAGGCATATATTCAAGCAGCAAAAGCTGACAGCCAAAATGTATTTGACTCACTCACACCGCCGAGCAGTTTTAAATTTGGACAAATTTAAGTAAGCACACGTGCAAACATTGGTTACGATTTTATGCACATATGCCTTGGGATATTTGATGCCGTTCTTGTTGCCCTGTGAATCAGAAAGCAGCTGCTTCTGAAACATAGAGAAGTTTGGCAATTCCATCAATGTATGTGTTTGCAAAACAAAGCAAAATAATCCAAGCAATGTTCCCCTTCCTTTAAAAAGTAATTAGGTTGAGAAAGAATCAGTAGGCTCTGTCTTTGAAGTATATCTGTATTAAGAATCTGCATTTCAAAGGCAAATGGAAATGGCTCATCTGAGTTCATGCATATATATGTTTTCTACAGCACCTGAAGCATGCCAGCATTTGATACAGACAGTGTAATGAAACTGAGGTATGGGATGGAATGAAACTGTCTCTTTATCCTCAAATTTTTGCTCCTGAATAGGATTTAATTTGAGCCAGGACTCAGCCTGTTTCTTTGAATGTCCAGAATCAGTTCTCAAAAAATATGAAGAAACAACAAGGAATGCTTCAGGGCATTCTTCTCACAACGAAGTAGAGATAGAAGAGGAATTCAATCCAGCGAAATCTATCAAATTCACACTTTCCAAAACGAAATGCGAACAAAACACAGCTATCCTTTGAAATTCGCACTGATTGCAAGGCAGTTTTCCAAACAAACAACGCTTTAACAAATGCAAGCATCAGGGGAAAGTCTGCAGGAAAAAAATTAGTGACAATAACATGCAAAAAAGCATGTTATGTTGCAGATAAAGTGTTACAAAAATGTCAAAACATTAGTCAAAACTCCATATAAAAATGTGTTTATTAGGAGAAATTCACACAAAAATGCTGATGAATTCTCAGGAGGTTTTTTTTGTTTTTTTTTAAAGAAAATTGCAAAATATGGAGAACTGAATTTAAGATCAGAAAAACAAGAAACTGCAAGAATCCATAATGGCAGACTCTTTCATCGCTACTATCAAGTATCAGTTGGCTGCTGGTTCCATTGGAATCATAGAATTGTAGATTTGGAATGGACCTCCGAGGGTCCTGTCCAATCCCCTCCAAAGGAGGAATCTCAACTAGGTTGGCCATACAATCTCTGCTTCAAAAACCTCAAAGAAAGGGAGTCTGATTAGGGGGAAAGGCTCCCTGCTTGGCCAGGTAGCTTCCAGGTGGAGTTCATTTCTGGCACCTCTCGTTTTCATGAACCACCGGCCCAAACTGCTGCCAGGGAGTAATGTATCACATGGAGAGCCATAGCTCAATGGTAGAGCATCTGCTTTGCATGCAGGAAGGTCCCAGGTCCAATCCCCAGCATCTCCAGGCAGGGCTGAGAGAGACCTCCCCCCCCCAAATGTGAAGATCCAATGCTAGTCATTGTAGGCAATGCTGAGCTAGATTGACCAATGGTCTGACTCGGTATAAGACAGCTTCTTATTTTCCCGTGTAATGTCTAGCATTCTATTCCCACAGTAACCAGCCAGATGTCTATTACATCAATGGGGTGTGAGCAGCAGAGGCAGCAGCTTCTTCTTCTTCTTTGACGATCACTCGTAGCTGAGTAAGATTGTCTTCCATAAACATGGTTTCAAAAGTGAGTCTGTAAGTGATTGTGGAGGCAAATTCTGGATCCACACATCCTTCCACAGTGGTTGATCACGGTGAGGATTTGCCTAGTGTGCCTTCCTCTTAGCATGTTTTCAAATATAAAGCATTATTGAATGCTATCTTATGCGGGTGGTGCTGTGGGTTAAACCACAGAGCCTAGGGCTTGCTGATCAGGTCGGCGGTTTGAATCCCTGCGATGGGGTGACGTCCCGTTGCTCGGTCCCCAGCTCCTGCCAACCTAGCAGTTCAAAAGCACGCCAAAGTGCAAGTAGATAAATAGGTACCGCTCCAGCGGGAAGGTAAACGGCGTTTCTGTGCACTGCCCTGGTTCACCAGAAGTGGCTTAGTCATGCTGGCCACATGACCCGGAAGCTGTATGCCGGCTCCCTTGGCCAGTAACGCGAGATGAGCGCCGCAACCCCAGAGTCGGACACGACTGGACCTAATGGTCAGGGGTCCCTTTACCTTTACTTTATCTTATGCACGCTTTCTGCTAACATATGCAAATTTGGTGAGGGGTTGGGCAGAGGAGAGGGAGGGGATGTTCCCTTACACAAACAAAATTCCTTGTGCGAACAGGACAGCTTCGTCGGATACAACTCAGTGTAGACAGCGTGTAAGAAACTCAAGCGATTGCTGCATGTTCCAAAATGCTCTCCTTGATATCCATACCAAGAAGGGAATCAATATTCTGTTTTTCTTTCTGACACAATTTAATCTAATTAGGCATGATTTGCCACTTAACAAACTGGAAAGTGCATCAGAAGTAGAAAGGTTGAATCTTTGATTAGGGCCAAGTAACGTAAGGCGTATGATCCCGAGAATATTTGCTTGCATGGAAAATCAAGTGAAATTAATGGTGTTTACGCAGAGATCAATGACAATGGAGGCTAGAGGTGCACACTGCACATGTAATTGGTGGTTTTCTAGATGTGGCATATTTTTCACACATAGAAAAATGGCACAGATTTTATACGTCTGCAATGCGCAAGAATTAGCTAGTTCTTAGGAGTTTTTTTAGCTCTTCCCTAGTGACTCACCTGGAAAGGCTGGACTGGATGAATCCCAAACCGGAATTAAGATTGCCGGAAAAAATATCAACAACCTCAGATATGCTGATGATACTACCTTGATGGCAGAAAGTGAGGAGGAATTAAAGAACCTTTTAATGAGGGTGAAAGAGGAGAGCGCAAAATATGGTCTGAAGCTCAACATCAAAAAAACTAAGATCATGGCCACTGGTCCCATCACCTCCTGGCAAATAGAAGGGGAAGAAATGGAGGCAGTGAGAGATTTCACTTTCTTGGGTTCCATGATCACTGCAGATGGTGACAGCAGTCACGAAATTAGAAGACGCCTGCTTCTTGGGAGAAAAGCAATGACAAACCTAGACAGCATCTTAAAAAGCAGAGACATCACCTTGCCGACAAAGGTCCGTATAGTTAAAGCTATGGTTTTCCCAGTAGTAATGTATGGAAGTGAGAGCTGGATCATAAAGAAGGCTGATCGCCGAAGAATTGATGCTTTTGAATTATGGTGCTGGAGGAGACTCTTGAGAGTCCCATGGACTGCAAGAAGATCAAACCTATCCATTCTCAAAGAAATCAGCCCTGAGTACTCACTAGAAGGACAGATCCTGAAGTTGAGGCTCCAGTACTCTGGCCACCTCATGAGAAGAGAAGAATCCCTAGAAAAGACCCTGATGTTGGGAAAGATGGAGGGCACAAGGAGAAGGGGACGACAGAGGATGAGATGGTTGGACAGTGTTCTCGAAGCTACTAACATGAGTCTGGCCAAACTGCGAGAGGCAGTGAAGGATAGGCGTGCCTGGCGTGCTCTGGTCCATGGGGTCACGAAGAGTCGGACACGACTGAACGACTGAACAACAACAACAGTGACTCACCTGCACATGCAGGAAGTCTGTTGCCCCTCTGTATTTAGTGGTCGGGAATTTTCTGCACTTGCTACATTAACTACCAGGAAAGCTGAATTTTTGTAGCACCTGCTTTGCAGAAACCTTGAGAGCTAATTGGGATCATGGAGGGGGTTTAGAGCTCTGTATTTAAATAATTGATCAAATCGTTATTAGAGAGGAACAATTATTGCAATTGCGTATTTATTTAGGGAATTTCTCACAACCCCTTCATTGTTACTGATCCCATAATAGCACACACACACACACACACAGCTCTGCAGTAGCGGTTAAAGTACTTACCGTAATTAAAATACCATTCATACATTACATATTAAAACCATATTTAATGCAACATGCATTGTTGGGCATGAGCTAACTTGTTAAGATCCTGCAAATTCCTGGACAAATAAATAGGTATTACATATGGCTCAGGACCCCAATACTTAAAGGTCCACTTATTTCTGTGGGAACTTGTACTAACACTGCAATCATCATCTGAGGTCCTTCTCTGCCTACCTTCAGACAGCACTTTATTCCTTTACCTGTTCATTTTCTCATTTATGTGATCTTTCACATGACGTAAATGCCACTTCTGGAAATCTAGTGGAATCTACTGGATGTTTAGCACTTATTTCCGTGTTAATTGTTTCCAGAAAAAAATCCATTTGCAACTCTGTTAACTCTGGAAATTGCAGGAGTTTTATGTTGACAAAATTATGGGGTAGCCTTCCGGCATTATACAATTCCTTCTCGCCATTTAAAATTTGGCACAACACAATGGTGTTTTGATTTTTAAAAACCCATGGTTCCATAACACAAGGTAAAGGCAAAGGGACCCCTGACCATTAGGTCCTGTCGTGTCCGACTCTGGGGTTGCAGCGCTCATATCGCGTTAATGGCCGAGGGAGCCGTCATACAGCTTCCGGGTCATGTGGCCAGCATGACTAAGCCGCTTCTGGAGAACCAGAGCAGCGCACGGAAACGCTGTTTACCTTCCTGCCGGAGTGGTATCTATTTATCTACTTGTACTTTGATGTGCTTTCGAACTGCTAGGTGGGCAGGAGCTGGAACCAAGCAACGGGAGCTCACCCTATTGCAGGGATTCGAACCTCTGATCTTCTAATCAGCAAGCCCTAGGCTCTGTGGTTTAACCCGCAGCACCACCTGTGTCCCTTATAACACAAGGTACTGCAGTGTTAAAAGAATGTTAGAAAATGGGACAGGAACACTAGCATTATAACCAGAAGAATTAACACAATAAACCCCACAGTGGAATGTAGCCTTTATCTCCCACAGGGTGGTGACCAGTGAAAGTACCTTCCCTGGAATAACCACCCCCACTTACCACGTCTTTGAAAATTCCCCCAAGGAGCCATTCCTTTATTATAATTTCAGAGCAAGATTTTTTTTAAAAAAAACTTTTCATTTTCCTGCTCGTAAGGGTAGCTTCAATAATATTGTTGCTACAGTTAGTGAGGGTTTTGGGTTTTTTAAATTTTATTAAAGATTTTCTTGATTTACAAGAGTGTGTGCAATGTCTCTAATGAATCGGATCTAAGTTAAGGGATTTTCAGAAAGCCACGGTTTCTTATGAGTTAATGGGCACCCCAGTTTGAGTGGCAGATATCCCATGGGAGGCGGGACATTCCGCTCTTTAAAAGGAGGGAGCAGCCGTTAGAGAGAGAGGAGAGTGGTGACTGGAAGAAGGAGGGCGTGGGGCCAGGATAGTGGTGGGTAGGTTAGGATAGGTTAGGATACGTTGAAGATGTGTATATGATGCTGAAAGAAAGAGTTTACACTGTTATGAAACTAAGCTTATAAACCATTACTGAAACTGTTATGTTCTGTAAGAAATAAAGACCTCTTATTGTTGAGCTAAGAAAATATTGTCGTTCATTTGGTCCAGCGAGCTATGTATGCTCATGAGGAGGGGAACTCAGGGAAAGGGCAAAACTGACCTGCAGGGTGATAGTTTGTGTCTTGGAGTTCCCTCAGGAGGGTCTAGCGGGCGGAAACCCTGGTATTGCCACAGAGTTGCTAAGAGGGCTTAGTCAACTGGTATAGTGAGGGGATCTAATGAAGAGAGACCCCGAACTGTAGGCAAAGAAGAGTTTAACCCCTGAAGCCCAGAGCAGAGGATATAACCAGCCATGGCCGCTGGACAGGAAAACTGCCGTTACCTGTACTAAGAGATCCCCAGATTATAAATAAAAGGGAATTGACACAACAGACGGACCTCAGAGGGACAGGTGGGGTGGATTGAAATTTGACCCAGAACACCTGATTAGAAATTCACTTAGTAACAAGGGGAGAGTGTGAAGTGGAGGTTCGTCGCACCATGTAAAATTTTTACAAATAAGTTTTGGTTGTTGAGACATTAAGGAGAAAAGGGGGAAAGAGGTGGGGGGATGGGTGAGGTGGGGTGACGATGTTTCTATTTTCCTTAATATATGTAGGGTTTGGTGTCAGCGTTGTTTGTGTAGGTTCTCTGTTGTTCGCTTGTGCTTCTTTGGCGGTGAGAGAGGTCAGGATTGGCGTAGGGTGTGATTGTTCATTTAGTTAGTGAGGGTTTTAACGTGCATGTTATCATAATGGTTATGGTACTGATACTGTCTACGGTTCTAATAGGTTTTTATCATGTTTTATTTTCGTTAGATATATTGTAAATCGCTTTGAGCGTCTTCTTCCTCTTAGTATAAAGCAATATACAAGTCTAATAAATCCAATCAGGTTGATACCAAAAAGAAATTAATGTAGGCAACCGTACATTAGAGGGGAAGGCATCGCATAAGCAGGAATGCAGATGATATATTGAAGATATTTCATCAAGGTAGCAGAATAGCATTGCATTTTATAGTGCTCAGGGTCTTTCTGGCCTCAAGAGATGGAAAGTGGCTGGATGTCATGGGTGACCTGAGTGGCATGAGGTGGCCAGAAAAAGCTGAGGTGAGTGGGTACTAAAAGGAAGGCCTGACATCCACACTGTTGCTTTTTCGGCACCAGGCAGAGAAGCCATGTTTAATTTTCTTAGTCCTTTTATAAAAAGCACTCATTCATCTCCTGTGCCATCAGTTTCATCTTGGTGCTATGCTGTCCTGTTTTCATTTCTTTTAGATGTTGTGTGTGTGTATTAATTTAACAACAACAAAAACAACAACAAATACTTATACCCCGCCCATCTGGCTGGGTTTCCCCAGCCACTCTGGGCGGCTTCCAACAGGATATTAAAAACACGACAAAACATCAAACATTAAAAATTTCCCTAAACAGGGCTGCCTTCAGATGTCTTCTAAAAGTCAGATAGTTGTTTATTTCCTTGACATCTGATGGGAGGGTGTTCCACAGGGCGGGAGCCACTACCGAGTAGGCCCTCTTCCTGGTTCCCTGTAACTTTGCTTCTCACAGTGAGGGAACCGCCAGAAGGCCCTCGGAGCTGGATCTCAGTGTCTGGGCTCGAGATGGGTGTGGAGACGCTCCTTCAGATATACTGGACAGAGGCCGTTTAGGGCTTTAAAGGTCAGCACCAAGACTTTGAATTGTGCCCGGAAACATACTGGGAGCCAATGTAGGTCTTTCAGGAGTGATGTTATATGGTCTCGGCGGCCACTCCCAGTCACCAGTCTAGCTGCCGCATTCTGGATTAGTTGTAGTTTCCGGGTCAATAGTAGTAGTAGTAGTAATAATAATAATAATAATAATAATAATAATAATAATAATTAATGGATCACTCCCTATGAGGCACCTCAGACTGATTCCACAGTACAATAAAAAGTACAATAAAAACATATAAAAATACCTTAAAATATAAAAATGATAACGACAGTTGTTTGTATAAAAACACAACACACACATATGCGCAGTGGACGGTATCTAACAAAGTAACATTCAGGGTAGATCCATTGAAAGTGGCAGACTTCCGTAAAAAGTCTCTTGATTTCAGTGGGTATACTATTGAGCATCACTGAGTCAGATACTGCCTTATGCTTTTAATCAATTTTCTTGCAAACTGCCTGGATAACTTCAGTTTGTGGCCATGATAGAAATGCAGTAAGTAAACAAACAAGCAAATAATGTCATCTACTACTTATTGTGCTGGACATTTGGATTTTGCAGTCACTGAATCACAGTGCAAGCCTGATCATGTCAACTTAAGAAATTAATTGAATGCGGCTTGATCCTCAGTAAGTGGGGGAAAGACGGCAGTTTATTATGGTTTTTAATCCCATTTCGAGTGGAGCTGCCATTGTGCTTGCTTCAGCATTATAATGCGAGCCGGTTTTAATTTTTGGTTTTAAATTATCTTCATCTGGGCTATCTTTTATTCAAACTGCTCCTTTCCACACAGTACCAGGTAGGGACTCTTGCTGTTTGTGAGGCCAGCTGCTGCTACATACCTTTTGTGTTTTCAGTTTAAAGTCTTGATAGCTCACATTAACGTGGAACGAAATATACCACTGGTGAGTTTGGGAAACAGATTTTTCCTCATAAAACCTTTGATAGTTTAGCCATCTGCTCAGAGTGAAAGAGGCTCATAAAAGGGGCCCAAATAAGGTTAAAGGTCATTTGCTACATGGGTCAAAGGGGGGGGGGTGGAACTAGAAAGATTGGCTATAGTGGACTTTACTAAAAACTTGTCAGCAAGGGTTCTTTGACAAATTATGGCACATTCCATGCCTTTTGAGGAAAGTATTTGATTACAGTGGGCCAGAATGTTGTTGATATTTGCAAAGATCGAAGGGAAATGGATTTTGTTGTTGTTCAATAGAGAAATGCAAGAGTTCCATTTCGGACGATTTGCTTAAACTGACAACTTGCTCATGGAAGCAAGTTTTATTTTAGCAGATTTTGTGCGGCAATCCAGCAGGTTATGTAAGGCAGAAAGCACACAGGGTTTGACCTTTGAACCTGACCATTTCTTTTTTTTAAAAGTGGCACTGAATGAACACGTTTTAGATACCCCACCCCCGGCCTCCCCCTTGGTTTTAACACCGAATGCTGCAATCCTAGACACTCTTGCCAGAGAGCAAATCCTATTAAACACAGCGAGATTTACTTCTAAGTAGATATGCGTAAGGTTGTGCTGGGCTTCTTTTTCCTGTTATGCTGAATTTTTTAAAAAACAAAACCCTCTGTATTTACCAGTTGTTGTTTTTTTATGTGGCTCTGGTCAACATGATGAAATGCAAGTAATTTTAAGCCAATTTAGGCTGTGTGCACATCACACATGGCACTATAAAATGGCTTCGATGCATCCCATGTGTGCATTTTGTGTGTGTGTTGTCCATATTACCAGTATGTTTTCCTCATCCAAGTGACAGTCCTCAATACCCCCCTTTTAATTTAGATATTCCTGATTTGCATGCAAAGAAGACAACCACATTGTAACTCTGCACGCTATCCAACAATGGATCTCACTGAATCATTCTTCTTTCCCTTTTAGCCGTGTGATCATGTTTCGCTGAGTGCCATCTTTCAGCACAACCCCTACTTCTGTTGGCAAGGTGCTCGTTGATAGGCTGCTGGTGGGGGGCTGGAGCAATATGCGTGCATTTTTAAAATTAATTTCAATCCGCAATTTTTTTTTGCAAGTCTGCTATACTGGAAAACTTGTACTTCCAAAATAGAAATAAAACATTGGCCACACCCACAGGTTGTTAAACAAATCGACTTCAGGTTTCCAGAACTCAGGGAGAGTAAGGAAGCACCAACTGAGGGGAAAAGACAAGAAACAGTGCGTGAACACATCCCATCAAGCATTGCAAACTGCTCACTAGTATGGATGGGGAACATGGAGACAGTGTTCAATTGAAAGCACTTGTGTGGGCAAACACACACAAAAAGTCAGATCCATGCAATCCACGCGCACATCAACACTCTGGTGCGCATGCACATAATTTCGCACTCCAGAAGAAAACAAAGGAATCATATTATCGTGATGAGGTGTTTGTAGGCAGCAAAGTGATCAACAGCCCACAGGTTTGGTAGATTGCTGCAGCACCCCTTCTTCAATTCAGTGAACGTCCCTGATTTAGAGATGCAGTCCCAGTTCCTGATTTGATACTGGAACGTCCTGCTTTTCCTTAAAGATAAAGGGACCCCTGACCATTAGGTCCAGTCGCGGGCAACTCTGGGGTTACGGCGCTCATCTCGCTTTACTGGCTGAGGGAGCCGGCGTACAGCTTCCGGGTCATGTGGCCAGCATGACTAAGCCGCTTCTGGCGAACCAGAGCAGCGCACGGAAATGCCGTTTACCTTTCCACTGGAGCGGTACCTATTTATCTACTTGCAATTTGATGTGCTTTCGAACTGCTAGGTGGGCAGGATGCTTTTCCTTAGGATGTTCCTAATTTCATTGAAGAAATGTTGGAGGGTATGGAGTTATCCGACCCCTGAGCCATCTGAAGGCAATCCTGTATAGGGTTTTAAAAAATAAAATAAAATAATTTTTTTAAATGTTTTATTGAGTTTTTATATATGTTGGAAGCTGCTCAGAGTGGTTGGGGCAACCCAGTAAGATGTGTGGGGTATAAATAGTAAAATTATCATTATGGAATGGCATGCCCCTATTTTCATCGGAGAAATGTTGGAGGGTATGGGATCCCATAGGTCAGATACATGTGGAACCTGATGATGTCATTGCATGCTGGCTCTTCAGCATCACACATGTCTAATGAACAAATTGATTTATCTCTTTTCAATTCACAAATGATCCTGTAATCTCTGCTCTGGCAATATTCTTTTCAATGCGTTCGACGACACCGGGTCAGATTTTTCTATTATAAGCAAAACTTTTGCACGCAGCAAAAGGAGGGTCCGCTAAAGTGCTCTGTGGTGTGCTTATGTTTGATTGAGCATAATGGCTTCACAGTTTCCTGCCCCTTGTCACAAGGACACCATTATGTCTCCAAAACCCATTATTGAGTAAAAATGTAATGAAAATCTATATTCAGTAAAAGGGGGAGGCAAAATTCAGCACTGCAAATGGAGGCCTGTAACAATAACAGCCCTACTCATTAAAACAATGGTTTGCAGAGCAAACAAAAGGCTTCTTACACCCATGCAGCCGTTTGGAATTTGAAGCTCCACCCATAGGTATCTGAGCTACCAATGGGAATGAAAAACAGAAAATAGGGTAGAGACTAAGTATGGTGGTACTAGGTAAGAGACCAGATTCCTCCCATGAGCATACGATGCTCATCTACCTCCATAACCTATAACCAGAGAGTTACAACAGTTGCAGGAGAGGTTGGATGTGTCTGGTTAGATGGCACCTCCAGGCAACTTCTGCAGCCAAGCTGGTGTCAAACATATTGGTCTGCTTTCCTTTGGACCACATCAGCAAGGCTGAAAGCAGGTGGCGGCATCTTGTCATCTGGACAGTCCAGGATCTCCCTATATTAGGGTTGCCATGGTTCAAACAGTGAAAATTTGGACAGAAAAGTTGTTGAGATCTATGGCGGAAAAGTTGTTGATATCTATACACACTGCCCAGGCTTGCATGCCGGAGAGGTCACTTTGGTGCTGCTAACATAGCAGGTTGATATCATTCCTGGAGGCATACTCCATTGTCTCTCAAGACAGACAGATGCCAACAACTACTGCTGCTGCTGCTGCTGCTGTTGTAGTGGTACTGGTATTGAGACTTGGTTTGGTGGCATGGGTGTAGCCAGGATTTTTGTTAGGGGGGGGGGCAGGACTTTTGTTGGGGGGGCAGAACCGACGTGATTGGTCAGTTAGTTAAGTATTTCTATTGTTTTATTTGATGGGGGGTAGCTGTCGCGGATTGCTCCACGGCGTTGTAGCAGAGAAGTGCAAAAGCCACAGGTTCTTTAGTGCAGTATTCTTTTAATGTGAGCTATATACATACAGACAGTTCATACAAAGACAACTAGGACAACTTAACTCTCACTCTCTGACTCCACTCTACACCACCACACCCTGCTTAACAGGTTCCCCTTTAATACAATAGCCAATCATCTGTCGGCCCACTCTTGCTGAGTCACTCTGACACAGTAAGGTTTGTAGGTCTATTGCATCAGCTTCTTTTACTTTACATGCAAGCTCAAGCCTGCAGACTTACTAGGCTACACAACATTCTGTGTATCCCGACAGTAGCTGCCCCCCTGCTCCCTCTTGGCTACGCCCATATTTGGTGGGTCTTGCTTATACCCACACACCTTGGGGAGCTGCCTGTCCTTGCTAGCTACTAAGTTCAGCTATGAATATGTGTCTGTAAAATTTACATCTGCATAAAGTTATAGCAGTGTAGATAATTGGTGTTTAAAAAGTAAAGCATCATTCATCTGGCAGTACCCAGTTTGTTGCTTCATGATGGCTCTGAGGAGCAAACTGAAAGGTTTCATAAGCAGCACCCACCCAAGGGGTGGGGTCAGCAGCACCCACCCAAGACCCCATCTGCACTACACATTTAAAATAGTGCTATGCCGTTTTAAAAAGTATTGCCTTCCCCAAAGAGTCCCAGGGACTGTAGTTTGTTAAGGGTGCTATTCCCACAACAGAGGAAAAATTCCAAGAGTTCCCTGGGATGGCTAGATTATTAAACCACTATGGAAATTGTAGCTTGGTGAGGGGAATAGGAGGGTCTCCTGAGAGCTCTCAGCGCCCTTAACAATCTGCCATTGTCAGGATCCTATGGTGGAACCATGGTTGTTTAATGTGGTATAAATACTGCTTGAAATCAATTGTGCAGATGGGACCCAAATAATCTAGTTCGGTTATCTGCTGGGAATGCTTACTTAAAGCAGATGCATGCTGCGATGTCCTCATGACCAGCATTTTCCCACCTTGCACTTGGTGAAATGGAGCAATGTTGGAAAAATGCAGAATGTGATGACATGGCATCACAGATCCGCTTTAGCTGCTGCAAAATGCAAGGGCAAGGTGATGGATTACCAGTGGCCACTCAGTTAACAAGGTAACATGTACTCTGGCCTTTAATGTGAGTGAGTGTACTAAATGACTGTACCCCCCTTTTTTGCATTTATATATCTAATCCCTAAAATCCTCCTAAAGTATTTGCTTCGGTAAAATATCCTCTTGCAATAAATTCCACAGGTTAATAATATACTCGGTGAAAGATTCTTTGTTTTTATCCATTCCAGTGTTGATTGACTTTCAAATTGAATCAGGTGACCCTTCCTCCAGTTTTGCTATTCTTTCATGGCGCCTGTAGCTTTGGGTGCTAATTTCCCTTGTGCAGGCACAAGCAACAATGCATGGGATGATCCCAACGGGAGCTCGATGTTATTAATATCATTTATTAATTAGGGCATGTTCTATTGATCCTGATTCTCAGGTTGGGATGAGTACAATGCAGCGACATTTGCCCACTCTGATACCTTCCTACCCTTTTCTCTCCCTCTCCTCCTTCTGCTATCCACTGCTCCCCGCATTGTCTATTTTAGATAGTGTTTCCTTATTTATCTAAGCAAGTGCTTAGCTGTCACACTAAAATCAATGGAAATCAGTGCTGAACGTGGCATTTATTGTGCACCAAGAGGCAGCCTGCTTGTGTGAGTGAGGCCTTACTACATATGAACTACCACAGGCAGAACCGTCATATAAACTGAGATACAAACAATATAGCAGGAAGGCTACAGTTCTGGCAATGCAAGGATTTCTCCTTGGCTAGCGCAATGGAGAACCCTCCCCCTCTTCTTCCTTTGTACACCCTCTAAATCTGTTCTGAGGGTTTCCCCATCCTTCCGGAGCTAATTTTTGGAAAACACACCCTCCCATCCCACAACCTGAAAGTCTGAGCTATTGAGAAATAAGAGTTTGGGGAAAAGAGCACAGCTCAGTGGCAGAGCATCTTCATCACATGCAGAAGCTTCCTGGGTTCAATCCGAGACCCTTGTCTGCAACCCTAGAGAGCCACAACCAATCAGAGTAGACAATCCTGAGCTATGGTCTGACTCTGTATAAAGCAGCTTCCTGAGCTGCCTTCAGGTGGTTTAGTGCTTTAATTGGTGTTGGTGTATCCTGAACCTGCCATTTCTTTTTCCTTCAAAGCTTAAAGCAGAAGACATTCCCCCAAAGAGGAAAAAGATAGAAATGACGTGTTCTGTTTGTACATCAGTGTGCATTGTCTCCTCATTTCTTTGGCTCCTGGAGTTTCTCTCCCTCAGGTTACCATTTCACTGTAAAGGCTTTTGGGGAAAAAACACACACATGAAAGAAAAGGTTGACGGTGGGATGTCTTGCACCAATCAATCTCCATTCATTACACGTGAAGCATGGTGAATTAGCCCACTTTGTCATCTGTGGAATATTAGTTGCCTTTGCCATTTTGCTCGCTCAATCCGATTTGTAGGTGCTTATTCTTGCACTTCTGACCTCCAGATTGGATTATTGGAATTCTTCGCTGACAGCTCTTCCTGATAAGGTGCTGCATCAGATTCTGTTAACCCAGCATGCGGTGGGGTCTTGGGGGGGGCAGGCACTGGTTCTGAAAATACGCAGCCAGGCCCCCAGCCCTCACAGTGACCTTTTCATAAATACCACTAGGCCCATTAAAAACCACCACAACATGTTATCCCGTTTCAGGAAGAGCTGCAGATGCATAGATTCTCAGGGCCCCATCCACCAAAATTTCCCGAGACTGAATCACATGGAAAGCAACTGAGCTGTGCCATGACTAAATGAAACTCCACTGATATCCTTGGGACTTGAAGCCTGAAGTCAAGTGTAACTTGACTTATAAATAATCCCCACCAGTTTTCAAGAGAACTGGCTTATTTCTTAGCAGTAAAACTTCATCACAAGAGAAACTCACTTGGTACCGACTGTGATTTCATTTTGGCACTGAAGAAGACCTTTTATTTCCCCCCCTAGCAAATCTGTATGTGAAATGTTAGTCCTTTAATAGCCTTTTTATTCTGCTATTTGTATCTATTGGATTTTCAGTTATGCTGATTTTATTCCGTCATGTTAGAATGTAGTAGTGGGCCGGAGGGTGGTCCACACTGGAAAGATCACACTGAAAAACTGCTGCTCCCCATCCAGTCTTCTAATCATGCATAGTTTCTATATTTTTGGAATTAGGCTTGGAAGCTAATAGGTGACTAGATCAGATAGGTAATAAGTAACCTGACTGCTACATTCTGCACCAACTGTAGCTTCCAAGCACTTTTCAAGCACAGGTTACAGTGGTCAATCCATGCTCCATTCAGCTCGGCATTAGAAACGTTCTAAGTTTTGCCGAATAAACCTTGAAAGCTACCAGGCATATAGACGATCTGAGTTTCTTGTGGCACCTGAGTAGAAAAAAAACACCCCTCACTGCTGTGACAGGAATACTAATTCGGATGTGTTGTGCGAGGTTATAAAAATTGGGGATTACTTAGATTATTCATTTATAATGGGTAAGTGTATAAATTTAACTTCCTGGCAACAGGAGGGAGGGTTTGAAGACTAAGGCCTTTATGATCCCAACCCCCAACCCTAGGGTTATGAATCTGTAAAACAATGAACACTTCAGGAGGACACAGGAGCTTTGAGATTAGCCTTCCCACACATTTGTGAGTAACCTATTGACCTAGCCAAAGATTTTGTGGTGTTTGCTCTCCGTATGTCAACATTTCACCATCTATTTCAAAATGAAAGCTTGAAAATAATCATCCGCCATTATAACCAGTTGTTTGCACTGCACAAGTTAGCCAAGCGTTCCTGCAAGAATTCTTGTGCAATGTATCAAGTGTGTTTCAGTCTTGGGTGACATGATGAGCCTTTTAATGGGTTTTTTAAAAAAAAGAAAAAGAAAATAAAAGAAAATAAATGAAATGAAACCTGTAACAGAAATCCAAGATGGATACTCCAAGCCTAAAGATTTGCAGTGGAATGTCTGCCACCTGGCATGGGTGAAAGCATCATACTTTTGTTTCATTTGTGCTAGTGTAGCATGGACAAATCCTACCTACTGCACATTTTCATGTGCAACAAGGCACAAAGTGTGACTAGTACAGGGTATGAAACAAATTTATGGGATGTGAGACATGGATGTAGTAGTTGACATCATAGGTGGGGTAGAAGTGGTTACTTGACCTCCCAGCAGCAGGTGATTTGCTGCTGCTTACCAGGGGGGAGAGGGGAGAGGGGATGTGGGTGGCACTGTGGTCTAAACCACTAAGCCTAGGGCTTGCTGATCGGAAGGTCGGCGGTTCGAATCCCCGCGACGGGGTGAGCTCCCATTGTTCGGTCCCAGCTCCTGCTCACCTAGCAGTTCAAAAGCACATCAAAGTGCAAGTAGATAAATAGGTACCACTCCGGCAGGAAGGTAAATGGCGTTTCCGTGCGCTGCTCTGGTTCACCAGAAGCGGCTTAGTCATGCTGGCCAAATGACCCAGAAGCTGTCTGCAGACAAACGCCAGCTCCCTCGGCCAATAAAGTGAGATGAGTGACGCAACCCCAGAGTCGTCCGCAACTGGACCTAATGGTCAGGGGTACCTTTACCTTTACCAGGAGGGAGAGGGGAAGGGTGACAGGGACAAAAGCATCCTGTCAACGTAGTGTTGGGAGTGACAGATTGAAAGAAAATTACCTTAAAATGCAACATAGATTGTATTTAACACCGGAAAAAAATAGCCAAAATGAATAAAAACTGTGGAGATGTTTGTTGGCAATGCAACACCGGAAAAGGCACTATGATGCATATATGGTGGAATTGTCCAAACATCGTACGATTTTGGGAAATTGTATATAACGAGATGAAAAAAATGTTTAGATATTCATTTAAGAAAACATCAGAAGGCTTCCTATTGGGAATAGTGCCAGGAAGTTTAAAGGAAGAAGATAAACCATTATTTTTATATGCAACAGTAGCCACAAGGCTACTGATAGCGAAAAATTGGAAAAGTGGGGTAATTCCAACAAAAATAGAATGCCTTGCCAAACTTCTAGCGTATTACAATATGTCCAAAACAATGAAAGAAATTGGAACGTCTTCAAGAGAAAGGACAGACAAAGACTGGAAGGTGTTTAAAGGGTATTTGCAAAATTATGTTGAAAAGCCAGAACTCCTATTAGAATAAACAAGTTCCATTATAAATATTGGATATTAAACAGCTGGATAACAATGGGGAATTGTAAAGGAATAAGAAATTGGAATGATCGTGTGTTAAGAAAAAAAAAGAGAAATGGAAAGGAATTGCAACTGAGTTGATTGGAAGTCAAGCACAGGGTGGGGTGTGGGGTATAGAAGGGTGGTGGGAAAAGGAAGTAGATGTAAGGATGAGTGTGGATGAGTATTTTTAAGATGTGTAAGAATGTATGTTTGTTTTGTTTGTATATCTGTAACATGTGAATGTATTGTCAATGTATTGATGAACAATAAAATAAAGTTTTTTTATTTAAAACAACAACAACAACGTAGTGTTGGAAGTGACAGATTGGCTTGGGCGGTGTGTTTGTACCACACTGACCTCGCTGTTGCCTTGTCCCTGTCCCTCCCGGTAAGCAACAGTGACTCAACTGCCTGGAGGTCAGGTAAGTGTCTCCACACCGCCATGCTGCTGAATGGATTGATGTCGGGTTTGAAGTTCCATCAGCAATGTGCCCTTGGATGCTTTTCCCACAGTTGGTGGGTACCAGCAGTGGCGGGTGATGAGCATTACACAGGTTGGATCTGCTAATTAAATTCCTTACAGTGCCCTGGAGTGATACTGTATCGGGAGCATTGAGAGGAATTAAAATGATGGGTGGTTTCAACTTCTCACCAATTTGCATGGGTAGGCTCAGGGCAGGTTCTAGGAAAGGGGTGGCTCTGGCAGAGAAGCTGGGCTTGCTGGTAGCTGCCCAACAATGCCTCCTGGTGACTCTGGGGCATGATGGAACCACGAGCCAGAGCTTGCCCCAAGAACAGAGCCCAAGACAAGTGTATGCACAAGGAAGTCCAACAGTTATTGCAGCACAGTATCCTAAGAACTTCAGAGCAACTAAGAAAACTAGAAGAACATCAGACTGTGCAGCCTATGAAACATAGTTCCAGCTCTCCAGAACTAGGTAACCATCAGGGAAACAGGTGAGACAGGTCAAGAAGCTGGATTCCATAAGAAGGCAAGGCTGGAGGCAGGGCCGTCTTAAGCCTATCTGGCGCCGTGGTTCAGGGATCTCTCCGGCGCCCCCACGCTCCCCCATCCTTTGGCAAACAGCACCCGCTCGGGGCCCCTCGGGTTCCTTCCCGCCGCCCCGCGCCCTACTCCATTCCTGCGCAGCAGCAGGCTGGAGAAGCACTCAAAGGAGCGGTGGCTGCTGGGGATCGTTGTGCCTAGCCCAGGACTCCTCAGGCTCCTTCCCGGCTGCTCCGCACCCTACTCCAGTCCTGTGCAGTGGCAGGCTGGAGAAGCGCCCCGACAACCAATTGCGGCGCTGAGAGGAGGGGCGGCCGCCGGGGATCATGCCCGCCTCCCAGGCAGGGCGCGCACACCAGCCGAAGAGGGGCGGACAGAGGGAGGGAGGGCTGATCACTGCGCGCCCGGCTCGCCGCCACCGATCGCCTCCTCCTGCCTTCAGCCTTCTCCCTGGTGGCGGGCGAGCGGGAGATGAGGGGCGTGGCGCTGGAGCGGCGCAGGGCTCTGCGCACCTTTCCAGTGCTCCTGGGATGGGAGCGCCTGGCTGCCAGGCCGCCCGTGGTGGCGGGTGCGGGTTGGGGAGGGGGGCGCCCTGGGGGGCCCGGCGCCCTGGCACGCCGCGCCACTAGCCCCTATGGATGGGACGGCCCTGGCTGGAGGCATAGATGGACAGGAGCAGACTAGAGAGATCCAAACGAACAGCCCCACCACTTGATACATAGACTACTTGGATTCTCCAAGGAAGTTTGCTTTCTAAAGAATTCAAGCTGGCACTTGTATACATGTGGATGCCCATTTCCCCCACTGTGGCTGACAGCATCTGGGGGCGGGGGCTGGGCTAGGGAGCAATATGTGTCATAGAATCAGCATGGGATTGTGGTTAACCCTTCATCTCCACGCCACAGACCTAGTCCAAATTTCTTATCATCATTGGTTGTTATCTAGCCCATAATTTGCAGAGGCACTTGGCATACAGAGATGTATTTCTTGTATGCCCTGCAGAGCAGAATCCATACCGAGCAGTGTATATCACTTGTGAAAGAAGTTTATTGGATTGGGATGGTGATTAGAAATTAGGGATGCCTTCTGATTAATTATTGGCCTCGTCACCAATCAATCAATTAAAACTGTTGACTTCAGAAGCAGGACCAACACAACCAAAACTTAGAGAGGCTACCTAGACATTTTCTTGAAAGCTGTTTCTGCTCCCGCTTTTATTTAGTCAAATGTTACACAATGCCAGTTTTACATTTGAATGTATTTTCACAAACAAACAAACAGAAAAAATGGCTTCTGAAACAACTGTATTAAAAAAACCAATTATTCACACAACAGGATTAAACTTCTGTGCATTTGTACCATATATTCGTATCACACATGCTAGATGCAAAATACTTTTACAGGATTTTTATTTTTAATCATTCCGCATTGATAAAAGTGGTCCAGGGTGCCTCCCCACCTGTAACCACTTACTGAGGGATGCTTAATGGAAGAAAAGCTAAGTGGAGTTTAAACAACTTTGCAAATGCTAGATATCAGCATCCCCAATACACATTTTATACTTGAAGAATCAAACAGCCATCTTAAACATACATGCCATTCTGTGGCATACTAAATCCGACATCAAAAGCCACCTTATCATCAAAAGCCAACAAAAAAACGGTAACAAGTTAAAGCTTAAAGCACAATGGGCTGAGTTTACACTTTGCTTCTAAAGCAGCAAAACAGTCCCTTACATTCCCAGTTAATAAAACAGATGCTTTTATGAATGCCCGAAGCACAGCTGGGGTGAGGTAATAATTGGCACTGAGTAACTTGGAGCTAAATTTATGCAGTTTATATTCTAATATATAAGACATCCCTCAATCACAATTCTAATCCCACCTATATATGTGTGTTTATATCTCTCTGTGTGAATGTATTTGGTGTTTCCTTTTGAAAAAATGGCTTTAAAATGCTAGCGTCTTTGAAAAGAACAAATAGTTATTGGCAGCACTTTTGCATTGTTAAGTGACAAAATTCTCTGCAAAGGGTAACCCATTCCAAAGTTTACTGTTAATTCCTGTAGATCTGCATCATAATTGAACAGCCGGATCCTTATTTACAAAAGAAGGATGTGCTGGAAGAACAAACAGTGCGTAGGGAGTCTCTCTCCCCTCCCCTAAAAAAAGGAGAAAGACATGGGGGGAGCACAGCAGCTTTCTGAATAATCACTGAAAAAGCTTTTAACCAACATGGAATACATTATTTTCATCCCCTGGAGGAAAAAAAAAGTATTTCTTTATGCTAAACCTTTGGGTTGTACATTTTCCTGGTCAGTATCTGTGCTGAAAGTTATTGGCAAACCAATGAGCAGCCAAAACTTAGTGTAAGCTTCTATAATAATGAGGACCCTTCTCTTTAGCCCCCCAAATGAGATCGGGGGAACGGGGACAAAAATGGGGAGGGGGAATAAATTTGACACAAAGAAATTAAGCCCACCATAATGTCTGTGTTTCATGTTAACAGCCTTCTCTATCCTGCTGCGTTGACCATAATGCTCTATCACAAGTGCTGTCAGGGGCCCACGCTGAGTAGCTAATTAAAACAATTACAAAGACAAAGAAGGTATCGATGGCATTCCAAGCTGCAAACAAAGAGATAAAGATAAAGAGAGAAATTATCAATGGTTGATCTCTGCGGTCTGGTTTTTGAAGTGGTAACAGTGTTCCCCCCACAGATGGAGAGGGGTGCTCATATTTACTGGGAAAGAGGGGTGGGTTCAGTTGGAGCTGCCTGCATTGTCCAGAAGGCAGGAGTAGTAACAATATTTTTTGCAAAGGGACAACCGGAAATTGTATAAATAAGGTACCATTTCTGGACAGTACCCTAAATGTACTGGGAGGCCTTTGAGTTCCCCTACTGGCAGAGCAATATGTAACAAATATCCACTGTACTTGAATGTAAACTGGGATGAGTGAGATTCAATGTTTACCTACTGTATTTAGTAATGTTTCACCCTCGATTTTTTTTTCATAACCAAGGAGATGGGAGTGAAATTCAGTCTGGGAGAAAAAGGTGAGATACAGGAACCCCCCCCCCCTTTACATACGTTCATTATGTGTGCAACTGTGTACACACGCATTGCGCCGAACCCAGAAGTGACCTGAAATTCACAAAAAAGTAACAAGAAGGGGGGATCGTGAGGCAGGGGTGGAACAGGGTGTTTGCAAGCTTTTTCAATGGTGTTTCAAATATATGCCATTTCACTTAAACATGCAGTGCCTTGGAACATAATCCCCGTGTAAATGGGGGGTTGCTTGTAGAAATGTCTTAAATAAGCACATAAACAAATGGGTCTTCCTTGGGTGGGCCAGAGTGGTGATGGTTTCAGGATTTGAGTGGGGGAAACTTGACCAAGGAAGTATCTGTGGGTCCTCTTACCTTGAAAGAGGTGATGAATGTAAGCAAGAAGTACTCTCCAGCTGCACCCAACCTTCTTTCATTCGTGCCAAGTGAGAACGTTTAGTGCCATTGGGACAATAGGCTCTTTACAGCTCTTGAGGCCCTGGCAAATCCCTTCAGTGTCAGCCCTGTTTGGGACACACATCTGTGTTGCGCCTTGGCTTAAAGTCAGGGCTGACCCAGGACAATTTGCTACCTGAGGCAAAGGACAATGCGGAAACCACATGCAGAAAATACTGGATCTTACTTCAGCCCTAGAGAGGGGACAGCACACTAGTTTACAGTTCACAGGGCAGGTGATGTGGCACACACAACTCTTTTCTCCAGTTCTTCATCCCCATTTCCCACCCAGAATGTGTGCTACAATCTACCTAATGGTAGGGACGGCTTGCACTCATGTCACTACCACCATTTTGGGAGCTACGATTTAAAGAAAGAGAGAGAGAGAGAGAGAGAGAGAGATAGGAACTACAGTTCCTATTTGGATCAGACCAAAGGCCTAGTATCGCATCATGGTCTCACAGTGGTCAACCAGATACCCGTGGTGAACCTGCAAATAGGCAGATTCTCCAGCATAGAGGGGGGACCCTATTCAATCCAAGGACTACATTTCCTTTGTGGTGCTTACCAGGGGGGAGAGGGGACGCGGGTGGCACTGTGGTCTAAAACCACAGAGCCTAGGGCTTGCCGATTGGAAGGTCAGCAGTTCAAATCCCCGTGACGGGGTGAGCTCCTGTCGTTTGGTCCCTGCTCCTGCCAACCTAGCAGTTCGAAAGCACGTCAATATGGAAGTAGATAAATAGGTACCGCTCCAGCGGGAAGGTAAACGGCATTTCCGAGCTCTGCTCTGGTTCACGAGAAGCGGCTTAGTCATGCTGGCCACATGACTCGGAAGCTGTCTGCGGACAAACGCCAGCTCCCATGGCCTATAGAGCGAGATGAGCGCCGCAACCCCAGAGTCGTCCGCGGCTGGACCTTACGGTCAGGGGTACCTTTACCTTTACCTTTGGCTAGTCACACTTCTCTGAAGTCTCTCAGCCCCACTCACCTCACAGAGTGTTTGTTGTGGGGGAGGAAGGGAAAGGAGAATGTTAGCTGCTTTGAGACTCCTTCAGATAGTGATAAAGCGGGATATCAAATCCAAACTCTTCTTCTTCTTCTTTACCTATCCTTCCAGTGTGGTATATGCTCCTGATGAGCAGAGTCAGATGCAAAGGGTGGCAGAGCAGCAGATGTTCCAGCCAGGCAAAAGTCAGTGGTTCCTCCAACTCCCACCATGCTTGCCCATTGGCCATTCTGACTGGGGCTGCTGGGAGCTGTAGTCCAATGACATCATGTACATACCTTTGTCTAGCAATGCATTACAGGCTTCCAAACCCACACTCCTGATTTTATAATAAGCAACATCATCACAACTCAAATCCCAACAAATCTATGAATTGAAGCTCTATTTTGGCTTGAAGTGGGTACAATTTTGTGTGAAGATTTTTCGTCTGGAGAGCTAAAGCGAGAGCAGCTGAAGTATTTCTAAAGAATTGCAGGTTTGCTTCACAAAAACACCTCTCCTTTTAACAAGTCATTTTTACACTGGTGTAATTCTCCAATTTCAGTTGTAGGTCTTTGTGGTCCCGGAGATAAATGTGTATCATTCATCTCATCGGTGTGAACCAAACTGGTGGTGGCTGAGGAGAGATTGAAAAGCCTTGATAAAATGAAGCCATGGGCAAGTTTAAATTTGCAGCCAGCAATTCAGAAGCATTTACAGCCTAGACTGTAGAAATACTTTAGACAATTGTGCTTGCCTTAATTGCGGGTTTAAACAATTATATACGTGTTGTTGTTTTTAAAAGTCCAGCACTGATAAAGTTAACTTCCTGAAAGAATGGTCCCTGACAAAGAAAATGGAGGAGGGGGGGAACACCCCCAATAACTTTTGAATTTAAGAACAGCCCTGTTTTCTTTTTTGGCATTGTTAAACTGTTATCACCTCTATTATTTGGAGAGTGTTTGTTTAGAATTGTGTAATAACACTGAGTTGAATAGTGAGGAATTCATTTGTTAAATTAATCAGTGTAAACTAAACAGCAAAGCTATCATGAACTGGGTGGGCCTGATCTGTAAATGGACTTTGAATTCCAGTCAGCTGTGCTTTTAATCATCTGTGCACAAATGAGCTGAAGACTTACAATTAGCCAAGAAATAACCTTGAATAGAGTTAACAGTGGTTCCCTTCTCCCTATCCCCACCACATGGATAAAAAGGACTCTTTGCTGTGCAAACTTCCCTGGGAATAAACCCTTCTGAGCACAGTAGAACTTTATGCATAGGATTGCACTCTAAGAATGGGAAGGGAGGAAAGGAGATTTCAAATATGGGGAATTTAGGGTCTACCAAAAATGTTTGCAAGTTGAATAAGCAGCAAAATCTTTGCATGAAAATGCCCCAAAGGGCCTCTCTTTGCTATTATTTTGCTAGTCTGATAGCAAGCATGACCTCTCCCACATGAAAACCTGTTGCACCTGATTGAGGGCTAATTCACACACCCCCAGCAACCAGGCGAGATGACCGTGGGGTGGGGTGGGGTGGGGTGGGGTGGAGAGGAGAGGAGAGGAGAGGAGAGGAGAGGAGAGGAGAGGAGAAATTCAGTGATTTCATTTATGGCACAGTCCATCCTGATCCCCCAGGATACCTGTCAAGTAGAAGGTCAATTTTCAATAATGATAACGATAATGATTTATTACTTGTACCCCACTCATCTGGCTGGGCCTCCCCAGCCACTCTGGGTGACTTCCAGCAGAGTATTAAAAACACAATAAAACATCAAACATTAAAAACTTCCCTAAAGAGGGCTGCCTTCAGATGTCTTCAAAAAACCAGATAGTTGTTTATTTCCTTGACATCTGAAGGAGGGCGTTCCACAGGACGGGAGCCACTATGGAGAAGGCCCTCCTCTGCCTGGTTCCCTGTAACCTCACATCTCACAGTGAGGGAACCGTCAGAAGGCCCTCGGAGCTGGACCTCAGCGTCCAGGCAGAATAATGGGGGTGGAGACGAGGCTGTTTAGGGCTTTAAAGATCAGCACCAACACTTTGAATTGTGCTCGGAAAAGTAGTGGGAGCCAATGTAGGTCTTTCAGGACCGGTGTTATATGGTCTCAGTCAGAGGTGTAGGAAACCGCTCCAGCACCCAGAGCGGTAAGCACATCATGCACCCAGGGGTGGGGCGTCGCTACGTAGCACGCATGCTCAGCGTCGCTACATAGCGATGGTGTGCACGCACGCTACGTAGCGGGTTGTGGTGGCGTAACCGGCACACTGCAGGATGCATCATGTGCAGTCATAAAGGAGGAGTTCTCCGCACAGGAAGGGAACATCCATTCTCTGTTCGCACAATTGATATTGCCAGTGTGAAATGATTCTGTAAAGTAGCCTTCCCTAACCTGGTGCCCTCCACATGCTTCAGAGTACACGAACCCAAAACCATTCGAGGGCACCAGGTTAGGGAAGACTGACTTAAGAACACTCAACAAGCTGCTTCCTTTGCCTTTTTGGTTTGCAAAAAGATGGTGGCTCCCACCATTGTTCTTTTGCAAAACACTTTCATTGCTCTTTTGCTGCATATCTAAACAGTGTGTTTCTCACACTCCCTGATTCATTATTGTGGTGTGGTATGAAAAATGCCTGTCTCCATGAAGTACAGCAATGCAGTTCATTGAGCAAGGTGACTCATTGGCTGAAAATCTGGAGACAGATCTTCAGACAATAAAGCAACTAATTTCCGTGCATAAATGTGTGGCTGGAACTCAGGTGACTGACTGAATGGGCATATCATATCATTAGGTGCAGAATGACAAGTGTGGACTTCTCATGCCTTCCAAGAAATGCTTACCGGTAATTATTCAGACTCCTTACCACATTCACGTGTTGTTCAGCTTTTTAACCTACTTATATTAACTTCCTTTTCTAACGCTTTCATTACTCTTTTTTGAAATTGTGCTCTCATGTACAAAGCAATCACTCATTTTGCTAAGGGATTCAGGTAGGTAGCCGTGTTGGTCTGATGTAGTATGCGCGCGTGCACACACACACACACACACACACACACACAATCTATCTATCTATTTATCTATCATATTAAAATAAATGTCCAGTAGCACCTTAGAGACCAAGAGACCAGCTAAGTTTGTTCTTGGTATAAGCTTTTGTGTGCATCCACACTTCTTCAGATACCTGAAGAATATCTGAAGACAATTTTTGCTAAGCGAGTTAGGGCATGATGCTTATGTCTTATATAAGCTTATGTACTTACCGGTATATAATCCCTGTACCTCTCTGAGTGCCAGCATTGGAACCCAGCATCCTCAGGATGAAGACCCAGGTTCCCAATATAGTCTACTCTTAGTACCTGTCCTGAGCTCTGAGCAGCACCGGCAACTGGGTCTGGTTGAAATTTAATTTCTCACAGTATTCCTGATAACACTAAGTCAATAGCATTGTGGGAAATTTAAATGGGGAAACATTTAAATGTTTCTTTCTTTCTTTCTTTCTTTCTTTCTTTCTTTCTTTCTTTCTTTCTTTCTTTCTTTCTTTCTTTCTTTCTTTCTTTCTTTCTTTCTTTCTTTCTTTCCTTCCTTCCTTCCTTCCTTCCTTCCTTCCTTCCTTCCTTCCTTCCTTCCTTCCTTCCTTCCTTCCTTCCTTCTTTCTTCTCTCTCTCTCTCCCCCTCCCCCTTTCTTTTTTCTTTGGAAAAATATGGCCAGGGCCTTTATTAAGGACCAGAGATTATATACACATGAGGATGGCAAATGGTTGGTGGAGGCCCCTGGGTGAGTGGGAAATGCTGGTCTCCCAGGGTGGTGAAAGACTGGGAGGAGACATGAAAGATCCCAGGTGAGAACTGCGATGGTAAGGACCAATAATTACTTTTAAGAGAGGGGGTGTATTCTACTTATTCCATTGGTATTTTTTGTAGCTGGTAGTTTATTGTACAGTATTATGAAAAACTTTAATAAAAATCTCATTATATTAAAAAAATGTTTTTTAAAAAATGGGGCTAGATGCAGTTTTGTGGCACTGGACACAACATTGTTTGGAGTGCTGTTGCCAAACCTGCTATTTGTTGACTGCCACTGCTGCTAGAGCCACTGTCCAAGACAGAGTCCCACAAGGGCCGCATGATAGTGGCAGAAGGTGAAGAAGTCGGTGGAGCTATCAAGGCACTAGATTAAAAACAGTCAAAGGCAACTATGGGGTGAGGTGCTCATTTCGCTTTTCAGGCCGAGGGAGCTGCCGTTTGTCCACAGACAGCTTTCTGGGTCATGTGGCCAGCATGACTTAACTGCTTCTGGCTCAAGTGCCAGAGCTCACGGAAACACTGTTTACCGTCCTGCCACAGAGGTACGTATTTATCTACTTGCACTGGTGTGCTTTCGAACTGCTAGATTGGCAGAAGCTGGGACAGACAGAGCAAAGGGAGCTCACCCTGTTGTGCAGATTCGAACCTCCAACCTTCCGATCAGCAAGCCCAAGCTCAGTGGTTCAGACCACAGCGCCACCCACTCCCCAATATATACTGATTTCCTATGGATTTGAATGAGGGGAACACAACAGGGAACAAGATATCATTGCCAAAGATTTACTGATATCGAACATCGTTATACTGCCCTTCAGCCCTGGCAGTTTACACCTGAAATCTAAAAATAATAAAATAAACCAGAATAACACAAGAGGATGATAAAATATATGCCGTTTCTCTATTTTTAAGAAAATTAATTCAAGGAAGTTTACAGTTCCGATAAAAATACACAACAGGTCATAAAGCAAAAAGAAATAAATTCATCATAAAAATAACTATGATTGGGGGTATGCTTGCTCAAAAGTAAATCTCTCATTTAAATGAGCCTTCATGCCAGATAGTTGGGCATAGGGCTACTGGATAAAATTATGGGTTGCGTCCAACTAAATATTATTCAGAGCTGATTCGTTTAAATTAATACACCTAAATTAGTCATGCCCATTCATTTCCATGGGCCTACTTTGAGTAGGACTAACAATGGACACAATTATAAGGTTTTTTAAAAAAAGTTTTTGGAAGAGACTTACCAGTAGATAAGGGTTTTTTTAAAAAATTATTATTAGTACTGTGTAACTGCAGCTTATTTAATCAGGACTCTTTAAGAATGTGTAATGTAACCTTACTGCTAGCATTGCTGATCTCCTCCTTAATTCTTTCCCCTTGGTGGGCTGTTTGGATTATTTATTTCGTAGCCTTTTTTGGGGGGGGGGGGGTTTGTCACATTTGTTTCTATGCTAGCTTGACTCTGAAGGAGGAAGTGCAAAGCAAAGAAGACCCGTAAAATTAAGTAGGCTTAATGAACGTCTGTAAAGCCAGTCAACTGCCATCAGCACCTTGTCTGTCACTCACTGTAGGAAGTGGGAGATATGTTAAAAACAACAGTGAAATTTCCTCTTTTCCCTTTCGTGGCCTCCAAGCTACCTAGAGGAAATCTCAAGGCCAAGTCGATTAGTGACATCTTAAGGCCAAGACCAGAACTGGCAGGGCAGTTTGATTTATCAGACCAGGGAGGCAATCCCCAAACACACTTATTTGGGAATAAGGGACACCAGCTTGGATGCCTCAAAAAGAGGATTTCACCAGATTCATGGAGGATAAGGCTAGTAGTGGATACTACTAGCCATCATGGTGACGATCCGCTTCCAGTCAGGCCAGTCAGGCCAGTCTGTGGTGGACTAGACAGCCTTTAGCTCTGACCCAGTAATGATCTTCTTATATTCTCCAACCTGGTGCCTTCCAGATATTTTGGACCACGATTCCCAATCCCATCAGCCCTGGCCAGGATATCCAATGGTCAGATACAACAAAAGCTTTGGAGGGCCGGGGCAGGGAACCCATCTGGAGGCTCACATTTGCACTCTACAGGGTCCAGACAGAAACTGACCACCTCCTTTGCTGCTTTCGAGAACTAGGTATAAGTACAACAGACACAACAGAGGTCTACAACAGGGGTCAGCAACCTTTTTCAGCCGTGGGCCGCTCCACCGTCCCTCAGACCATGTGGTGGGCCGGTATATTTTTTTTTTGGGGGGGGGGTGGATGAATGAATTCCTATGCTCCACAAATAACCCAGAGATGCATTTTAAATAAAAGCACACATTCTACTCATGTAAAAACACCAGGCAGGCCCCACAAATAACCCAGAGATCAATTTTAAATAAAAGGACACATTCTACTCATTTAAAAACACAGATTCCCGGACCGTCCGTGGGCCAGATTGAGAAGGCGATTGGGCTGCATCCGGCCCACAGGCCTTAGGTTGCCTACCCCTGGTCTACAACATTTGTGAGAGTTTTCAAAGTCCATTTTTCTCCCTCCCTCTCAAACCATTACAAACTGAGGTCATTCCGTGAAGCTGACCCGCTTGCTGGTTCAAAACAAAACAAAACAAAAATATTCCTTCCAGTAGCACCTTAGAGACCAACTAAGTTTGTTCTTGGTATGAGCTTTTGTGTGCATGCACACGAAAGCTCATACCAAGAACAAACTTAGTTGGTCTCTAAGGTGCTACTGGAAGGAATTTTTTATTTTATTTTGTTTTGACTATGGCAGACCAACACGGCTACCTACCTGTTGCTGGTTCAGGACAGACAAAAGGAATGCATAAGTGCAGCTTACCACAAGATGGGGTGACACCTCTTATACAGCTTTGGGACCAGGAGACCGAAAAAACTGGTGCATCCTTAACTGATAATGGCATACTGCAGGAGAGGGCATCTCACAGTGACCATCTTGTCAGGTCTATTCTGCAGAACGTCAGAATCAGGCACCTGCCTTTTGGATATCCCCCATTATCTATAAGATAGATCAGTGGTGGTCAACCTTTTGGAGACCGAGTGCCCAAACTGCAACTCAAAACCTACTGATTTATCACAAAGTGCCAACACGGCAATTTAATATGTGATAATAATTCTTCTTGTTGTTTAGTCGTTTAGTTGTGTCTGACTCTTCATGACCCCATGGACCAGAGCACGCCAGGCACGCCTGTCTTCCACTCCCTCCCGCAGTTTGGTCAAACTCATGTTGGTGGCTTCGAAAACACTGTCCAACCATCTCGTCCTCTGTCGTCCCCTTCTCCTTGTGCCCTCCATCTTTCCCAACATCAGGGTCTTTTCCAGGGAGTCTTCTCTTCTCATGAGGTGGCCAAAGGATTGGAGCCTCAGCTTCAGGATCTGTACTTCCAGTGAGCACTCAGGGCTGATTTCCTTCAGAATGGATAGATTTGATTTTCTTGCAGTTCATGGGACAATTAAGAGTCTCATCCAGCACCATAATTCAAAAGCATCACAATAATTAATATACCATAATAAAATGAGTGGGGGGCTGCTGCCTTGAGTTGTTGAGCTTTTTGGGGGGCATCGCCCAGAGTCTTTTTTTGTGGGGGGCTTGGATCACAGTTGGATCAAGGACCTACATTGGCTCCCAGTACATTTCCGGGCACAATTCAAAGTCTTGGTGTTGACCTTTAAAGCCCTAAACGGCCCCGGCCCAGTATACCTGAAGGAGCGTCTCCACCCCCATCGTTCTGCTCGGACACTGAGGTCCAGCTCTGAGGGCCTTCTGGCAGTTCCCTCACTGCGAGAAGCAAAGCTACAGGGAACCAGGCAGAGGGCCTTCTCGGTAGTGGCACCCGCCCTGTGGAACGCCCTCCCATCAGATGTCAAAGAGATAAACAACTACCTGACATTTAGAAGACATCTGAAGGCAGCCCCGTTTTGGGAAGTTTTTAATGTGTGACATTTTAATGTATTTTTAATCTTTGTTGGAAGCCGCCCAGAGTGGCTGGAGAAACCCAGCCAGATGGGCGGGGCACAAATAATAAATTGTTGTTGTTGTTGTTTGGGGGAGAAAAACACAAGCATTATAAACACTTCCTCTGGCGCGCAGAGCAGAAACAATACAGTCTCAAGGATCGCAGGCAGCAACCAATCAACAAAAACCCTTGACAAAGCCACCAATTACACAAACTACAGCCTGCTGGCTGCAAAAAATCCCACCAATCACTGGGGGGGGGGGAGGAATACAGCTGCTTTGCGGAGATAAACTTCCTCTGAGCTACTGCCGGCGGGGTGGGAGCAGTTTACCCACGAAGAGGCATGGGGGGAAGCTGCTGCCCAATTTGAAAACCCCAAACAATGGCACTGCTGGCGTGATGGCGCGTGCCAACAGAGAGGGCTCTGCGTGCCCACGCTGGCACCCGTACCATAGGTTCGCCACCACTGTGATACAGTAGATACATTCTCTACTGCCTTTTCAGCATCTGTTTAAGACTTTCCCCTTTAAACAAGTCTTCTAAGTGGAGATTTTTTAAATCCCATTTGGCATCTGTATTGGATTTGATATGTTCTCATAATGTAATGGCGAAAATTTTATATATGTGTGTGTGTGTGTGTGTGTGCAGTTGTTTTATATATCTTTCAGTTGTATTGCACACTTGTGATACTTTAGAGGAAGCAATTCATAAATGAACAAAATAATTGTAATTGTTGTTGTTCAGTCGTTCAGTCGTGTCCGACTCTTCGTGACCCCATGGACCAGAGCATGCCAGGCACGCCTATCCTTCATTGTAATAGTAGCAACAATTATAATAAAAAAATAATAATTCTATATAACAGAACAAACATTAGCCACTAAACTCCGAAGACAAGATGAATTTGGAGTCGACAGTATACCTATTATTGCCACGACAGAGCTCTAGTTTAAGACACATTATGCATTTCATTTTCAGATGCCATGGACAAAATGGAATGGTTGACCAGTTGACTGCTATTGAGTTTTCAGAGGTGCTGAGCTGGGCATTTTGGGAAAAGAATGTCCGAATTCAACAAGGAAGTCTCTGCTTAATACAATGAGACATGAACAAGCCTTTGCGGCCATGCAGGTAGCCCTTTTACATGAGCAAGCCAGGAAGTCTTAAAATACTTAACAGTTTCCTTTCCTGGACAAACTGGGAAACTTCAGAACAAGCCAAGATATAATACCATGCTTTGGGGAAGGTTTAAAAATATCTCAACTTGTTCCAAAGCTGTTAGCCATAGTTCCCTTATTTGAACCTGACGGGAAGCTGTAGTTATGGGAAAGCTTCCTGGTTTGCATGTTCCCACTATAAATGAGCAAAGGGTCTGTGCACACACAAAAAGCTATTCTGCATCTCGGTTTATTAAGCCGAGATAAGAGAGCCCAGACTGTCCCAATGTTATACTACTTGATGGAACTTTGGCCTGATTTTGTATGTCAGTCTTTAGTTACATTCGTATGCCATGATGCAGACAGGGAAAAAATTATTATACATCTTCTTCAAGCAACTGATAGCCTGAGCCTCGCTCCACACCACTGTGTTGGTGTTCTTCTGATACCTGGAGAGGGAGGGCCAAACTCCATGTGACTTTAAACATTGAGTTCTCTCCTTGAGTGCAAGTTTTCTTCCTATAAATTGCCAAGCGGGGAGCCAGATCCTTGCAAGAGTGATTGGGGGGAGATGACTTTAACCCTTTAGGTATTGTGGTAGGGTTTTGATCTAAAGTGGACCCCCTGACCTGGCAATTTGTGAATTAAAAAATGCACTACACAGTTAAGGTCACAAGTAGTTTGGGCTGGAGTGTAGCCTCTGTAAAAGAGATATGGATTATAGATTTTAGGAATGATTAATTCTTAGCCCTTTAGGAGAAGATTGTCTCACCATATATTATGGTGAGTTCTTTTTGGGGTGGGCAGGGGATTTTAATTAGACTACAAGCTCTGAAGAAGCTGTTGAGAATTAGAGAATCAGTTCCCTTATTTTTACATCAGTTTCTCTCCCCCCCACCTCAAATCATTAGTCTGCCAAGGCTTGCGGGATTTACATATGAATGTCAAAAGTGAACTGTCCACAAAATGGCCATAGAAGCTATTAGCACAGAAAGATAATCAATGGGGAAATTGTTCCTTACAGTGCATTTTTCATGCAGAGTCATCACCAGAAAGCAATTTTACTGCCATATGTGTATGTATGTATGTGTGTGTGTGTATATATATATATATATATATATATATATATATATATATATATATATATGGAAAAAG
Organism: Lacerta agilis; assembly: GCF_009819535.1. Lineage (NCBI taxonomy): Eukaryota > Metazoa > Chordata > Lepidosauria > Squamata > Lacertidae > Lacerta > Lacerta agilis. Next base: position 78,481,676 of record NC_046317.1, read on the forward strand.
ATCATGAATATCACACCCCAGTTGAACACTGTTGCCATATCTCCTTGGATTTTACAACATGGATGAAAAAGTGATATTGTGCATTTCTAATGTGATGGCAGTGGGGTATATACAAATACTCTGCTTTAACTTGGATCCAGTTGTAAAAAAATGCCATTTGGATGAATAAAAGTAGATTGCTTACCTGTAACCATGGGTCTTGAGAGTGGTAAACTGCGGTGGCACGACACACCCTCCTTCCCCACTGCAGATGGCGGTGACCTGCTGCTCTGGAGCTTCCTTATAAAACCTGTTTATAAACCCTGAGGAACTAAACGGGAAGATGGAGGCTATGCCATGTGCACACTGAGGGATGGTGGCAAATTTCCTACCGAACTGCCCAGCAGGTGTTTATGCGTGACAGGGCCTTCTTAGTGGTGGTTCTCCATTTGTGGCATGTCCTTGAAAGTATTACCTATGTGGGACTTCCGATTTTGCCGCCACCGTGAACGGACGCGCTCCGCAAAAGCTGCAGGCTGGAGCGTTCGCTTTGGAGGTTTTTTGGGGCATTGCGAGGGCTGCGCGACCCCGAAAAAGGCTTGAGGGGGTGACCCTCAGCCGAAGGATCCAGCGGCGCCAGATGAGAACCCCGAATTCTCTGGTTTAACGGCGAGAGAGCGGAGGACTCGGCGCGAGGATTAAAGCACCTCCTGGCGAAAAAGCCCCGGATTTCGGAACGGCGAAAGAGCGGTAAAATTTCCAACTTTTTACCACCCCTAGAATGCAGCATCTTTGATAAACTACAGCCCCCCTCCCCAGTGAAGTTATGACTGTTTAACATGGCAGCATAGTGCTTTGTTTGGTACCGCTAGAGCAATAGTCGTGGGTCAGAGTTATATTATTGTGCATAATGAGGAGTAACAGAATATGTCCTATGATTTAAAAAAATGAGAGTCCCGCTTGTTGCTAGTCCTCTGTTTCCGATGTGCAGGCATGAGAACTTTGGCTTATGTAGCCAAAATGGCATCACCCACAGAAAAGGCAGGGATCAGTAGATTGGGGGTGTGTGGCATCAATATTTACAGAAGTATAAAGATGATATACAGGTATAATCTAAGATGTGGGGTGCGGAAGATGACCCCACAAAACCGTCCACTGAAGACCGAGCAGTGCGCATGGTCTGTGACTACAGAATGATGGCTGATGGTTCAGGAAAAAGAAATGGAAAAATTGGTGGGAGGGTATATAAAAGCATGGAGGAAGGTGAAGATTTGCTACTAGTCCATGCTCAAACCCCGACTGTTGGGACAATAACTCAATAACTTCAAAAACAGTAAAGCACAATTCTGATACAGTACACACACACACACACGTGTGTATCTATCTATCATCTATCTATCTATCTACACACACATACATACACTGTAGTCCGTGTCTGATGGATGCTTCTTTACACCTGTCCAGGTTTTGCTCTTTAAAACCAGTGGCAGAACCTCCATTGGTTTGAGAGGGACTAGACGACAGCCAGAGAATTACTCTGCTTTGGATTGTGAGCTTTCATCAGCCTAGAAAGCAAAATCCCCACAAACGGCGCCTTTAAACACAACACACCGCTGTGGTGCAGAGAGCAGCGCTTGAGTTACCAGCTTTTTCATTTTCACGGAGGTTATCTTTCCTGTTTATCTGATAGAACTATACAAAAACCCCGCGTTACAGGTTAGCCATCACAATGACATAAATATACTGGTTTCCTACTATTGAACAAACTCAATACCTCTTGCTCTGAGAAAGTGAAAAGGCAGAAAATGCGGTTAGAGAACCTAATTGTGGCGCTAGGTTCCTGTGTGGGAGTGCACTGCTCTCGCAGCAACGCAAAAGGCACATTTGTGGATGCAAATACATACGTATAGGGTTCTGGCTCCTTAGTGCTTTGTTTTCAACTACTCTGAATGGGTGGCATCATGCCTAGTGCTGTCTTTTTCACCTGCAATCTCCCATGTGGATTAGCAGGACATGCTGAAAATGCAGAGATTCCATACTGGCACCTTAGTTCTGCAGGGATCACCAACGTAGATCTTTATTCCCTTGTTCCTGACACAGCTCTTCACTCACCCCTTGTTCCTTGGCCACCGGGAAGGCCCTGTGCTGTGGCTTGCCTTAAATGCCAAAATGTATTGGGCCAGCCCTGATGCTTGGTTGCAGGGAGTATATCTCTAGTGCCCATGACTATTTTTCTAGCTTACAAAAAGTTGGCAACTCCTGTACTGTGTGGCCCTGCCGCTGGTTTAGTTTCTACAGCATGTCAGAATAGTGAGACAGCGAGGCAGAGATAGGAAGAATTAATCGTTTTAGATGTCAGAAATGATTAATGCTTTGCTCTTTAGAGGGAGATACATTCAGGATGTAAGCATTTTACTTTTTTACTACAGTAAGCTCTGAGGGAGTTGTTGGGAGTTATGCAAGATGTACCCTTGTTATGTGTATGTGCAAATGCACGCTGTGATTAAACCTTTAGAGGGGCACCATGTTCAATGACAAATTCAATTTTCATCAGTTCCAATCCTGCATCGTTTACTCATCAACGCTTTGCTACACTTTTGTTGAAAGACTCATCCAAAAGAAACAGAGACTTCATGTTTACACATGAGAATTTAAGAAGAGCCTGCTGGATTCAGGCCAATGGCAGCCCATCTAGTCCAGCATCCTCCTCTCACAGTGGCCAACCAGATGCCTGTGGGAAGCCTCCAAGTTGGACATGAACACAGACAGCAGCCCTCTTCCCACCTGTAAAGGCCAGAAATTCAGAGACATGCTACCTTCCACAGCTCTGTTGGCTGCAAGCAGCACCTGTGAAGACAAACCTATCCTTAAAGAAGCACACTTCAGCTCAGACCTCAGCTTGAGTTCTAGCACCACCTATGGATGACATAAAATAAATCCCGACTGCTTTTCTCCCAATGCACAAAATAAGGCGGAATGGGGTGCTTTCCCCTTCCCCGGCAATCCGCTGCAATTATCCCTTGGAAACGGAAGCTTGTTAATATCAGAAAGCAGATTGCTGGCTCAAATTCTTTCAGCAAAATGGCGCAATGTGGGCTAATGCAACATGATCCTCCAAGCCCAACACAGCAAACCTCTGGTGGGCTGCACTGCATGGCTGGCTGCGCTCAGTGGGTCACACGTTGTGCAGGTGTGATCTTGTTAATTAGAACCCCCAAATTTTGCACTGGCTGCAGCTGCTTTTATTGAAAGTTGCGGAAATGGGAATGACCTCTGCTTCAGGGTTTGTTTTTTGTTTGGCATTTACCTGTCCTTATAGTTAGGAAAACACATGATGAAATGCGCTCATTACTGCCAAACTGCCCCACCGAGTTTGTACGGCATTGAGATAAGATGTTCTCCCCAATGGCTGGCGACAAGAGAGTATGCATGGCATGCCTGAAATAAGTGAGCTTATTGCACTGAAACCTGCAAATCGCAAATATAGCTTGACTTGTGCGCAGAACGTAGCTGCCCCAGCCACGCTGCTGTTTGGCTGCAGGGGGGGACAGCACACAATTCCAGTTTATGCTGTGGTTCTAGAGCTGTTCCTTTGGGTTCCAGTACAAAATATCTGATATTCAAAAAGGAGTCAACCGGCTTTTGCTTTGAACAGAATCCCCAGGTCATGTCATCTACTTTTATTGTTCAGCTCCTATATCTTCAACAGGACCAAGGGAGGTTTTCCTTACCGCTTTCCAATCTTTTAGTGTAGTGGCACCTAAACTTTGGAACTTCCTGACATCAGACAGACCCCTTTGCAATGCACGGTTGACGCCTGCTTAGAACATTTTCGTTTGGGCAGGCCTATCCAGGCATGAAGAAGTCACGTGTATTTTCCTCTTTTTTAGTTACTGTTGTTTTTAACCATTTGTTGAATATTTCCAAATATTTAACTTTTTTAAAATGTTATATATATTTTTTTGTAAACCGCTTAGGTTTTTTTACAATCAAGTGGTATATAAATTTTGTTTATTTATCTATTCCAGCGATGGCTGGGACCCAGACAGAAAGGTCAACCCCCCCCCCCGATCCTCTCTACTGAGTTCTAGGATGGCAACACTGAGACTGACAAGGAAGCTGACAGACAGTGCTGGATTGGCTGTAAGGAAGAAGGCTGGCTGGATGCAGATCCAGTGCTTTTGCAGCAGTGCGTCTTTCTGCCTACAGGACTAGCATCTTCTGCCTATTTCCATGCACATCAAGCTACCATCAAAGATGCAGAAACACCAGCCAGTAAAAAAACTAAAGTGTTGGACCTCCCCTCTCAAACCCTGTTTTTCGACTGAACCCTGCAGTCTCAGATTACTTAGTCCTAACAAAATCTCTGCATAATTGCAATTACAGTGCAGTACAATTCGGCACAGGATTACAGTCCAAGGCGGTGCAATTATTTCAAAATATATTATATTTACTTCGAACATGATTGTGGAAAGCCTGGGAAATGAAAGCCAATGCGGAACTAGAAGAAAAACAACAACACACTCTTCCCTGTAATTCATTGGGTTACAAGCATCGTGACTGGAGCTGGCCGTGAAGCTGGAAGATAATTTCAGTGCAACTTCTTTTGCTATATGTATTTTAAGGCTGCAACCTTCAAATGGGGCAAGATGTGTAGGAGGGAGAGTATTTGCTACCAAGCAGCTGTGAAATATTGTGCCGTGCACCAAACGAACAATCTAGCGCAGGAACGGGCAAGAGATGAACCGTAATGAATACTGCAGCTCACTGGGTGGCACCTGTTTGTAGAATCTCATACTTTCTCCGCTCCCTGGTCTCAAAAGCATAACCATCACTAAGCCTGTTAAAACACGCACGCAATACAGTGGTACCTCGGTTCTCGAATGTAATCCGTCCCGGAAGACCGTTCGAGTTCCGAAACGTTAGAAAACCGAGGCGCAAAGGGCTGTCGGCAAACTCAATTGAGAAAATTCAAAAACACACTGCAGGATACTTCTTTGAAGTCTCTCAGCCTCAGTCCCGGGGCAGGATCCTCTGTGCGTGATTGCCACATACTAGAAATGCCAGCTTTTGCCACACAGAGAACCTTTGCCTCATGTTGGAGAAGCTTCTTCTTCTTCGGCGATCCCTTGTAGCCAAGTAAGATTCTCTTCCTTAAACACGTTTTGACCGTGGAGGCCAATTCTGGATCCACACACATCCTTCCACAGTGGGGACAGAATCATCATCGCTTCTATGGAGCCACAACTGGAGGCTGCAACCAGTTTTCTGGACTTCATGAACCGTTTGCCAAGAAGGACACGTGATGCATGCACATCCCTTCCTGAAGCAAATCATGTTCCAGATTGGGTGCATATTCTTGGCTGGAGAGCCTCCTCAGCACCGAAAGCAGGAGGAGACAAGTAGCTGCACAAAGTGTGTGCAGCAGGGAAGGGGCTTCCTGCAGTCAAGCTGTGTTCTGCCTCTCACTTCAGCCCTCTACATCACCCAGAAAGTCTTTGATCATTTCCAAGACCAGACGCTTTTACAGTCAGTCAAAACACCTGCTACGGCGATGGTAGCATCGTTTTGTTGTTGTTCTTAAAGAAAATTTGTAGGTTTCCCCGCAGGATTCCTCAAAGTTCCCCCCAGGAACAAGCCCCAACTTCTTCAGCTATGTGTGCTTTTCACTTCTTTTTCTTTCTCCCCCCACCCCCCCAAAACTAACTTGCACCCTCCCCACAACCAGCCCAATTTTATTCTCATACTTTACAAAACAAAATGGATAGAGTCACGCTGATAAAAATAGTTTCATGGCGATGAAAAAGCAAACACTATTCTCTCTCTAAAATGGCCTTATTCAAACCATAATAGAAAGGTCTGTGCTGTAAGCAGTCCAATACTTTGCACTGTAACCATAAGGCGTACTTTGCTTAGATGCTGATTTGATCTGTAGTTATGTACCACTGGATTTATATTTTATAGTTGCTTTTTGAATTTTTCTTAGCTTGAGGATCTTCAGCATCGCTGTGCTTTTCAGTAGATTCTGCAGCCTCTTCTTGCTCAGACTCAGAACCACTTTCTGAGTCCTCTGAGCTTCCTGGCTCCAGAGAGTCTCTTGTATCCTCTGGATCTCCTTTGTCTTCTTCAAACTCACTGAAGCCGAGTCCACAATGCCGCCGGTTCTGTCCCGACATGGTGCTATCCATGCTTTGCTGGAACTGAGTTTCTAGCTCATCATTCATTTTCTTGTCTTCTTCCCCTACACTGAGAAGTTGATCTGTGGTCTCCAATAACAAGACGGCCAGTATGCTCTTTCTTTGCAGCACCCATAAGTCTCAAGAACTTTTGCTTTCTTTCTTCATTACCCAGGTCTGCTGCCTCCCAGCTGCTAGATCCAAGGTCGGGGGAGGCCGCTCGCTTCACTCCATGGCCGCGCTCAGGCTGGGACTCCCTGGCGGTGCTCATCTTGCAGCCGCCCGGATCAGCAAGCCCACCCCAAGGGCCACTTCCTGGCCCTGCTTGCTCACAGCCCAATCTTCGGCAGCCCCAATCCTTTTCACTTCTTTTCTACACTAAGATTTACTGGTAACTCCCTTGCTTAGACCCCCACCCGGACACTGCTGTCGGGTGGGGAGAATTTGGCCACTAGGAGGAGATCTTCTGGGGGGTGTGATGCTTTTAATTCACGGGGAAGGGCTTTTAGGAACCCCCCCCTCCCCGGCTGTGTACTTTTCTACACTAAGATTGAACTCCCTAGCTTAGAACCCCACCCAGACTTTGCTGTTGGGTGGGGAGAATTTGGCCACTAGGAGATCTTAAAAATACATTTTTAAGTTGTGTGTCTTTGTTTCTCAATTTGATCCTTTTACATGGTTTTGTATGTTTTGTGGTATTTTATGCATTGTGATTTGCTATTATTTTTTAATGTATTTTTATTAAAGATTTTCTTGATTTACAAAAACAACAAAACAAAAACAAAAGGCGCAGCAGAAGCCATTCGACTTCTGAGGCGCGGTCGGAAACAGAAGCATTCACTTCCGGGTTTTCGGCGTTCGGGTTCCGAAACGTTCGTCAATTGAGACGTTCGAGAACTGAGGTACCACTGTACTCTGTAAGAGGAGGGGCTCTATTTGCAGTAAGGCATGGGATGGAGGGGCAGCTAACACGGTGCCCTAAGAATGTCATTGGACTACAACTCCTATCAGCCCTCAAGCTGGTGTGGCCAATGGTCCGGGATGATGGGAGCTACAGTCGGACAACAGCTGGGCTACCCCTGGAGTGAAGCAATGAACTGGCACGACACCAGGAATTGCCTCGCCTTCTGTACTCAGCACCCTAATCAGGATCCAGGGCCAAATCTCATGTGCTAACTGAGCGCTGAGCAAATGCGCTCTTCTTGGAACTAATCTGGTATGGAGTCTGCAGGACACAGCAAACTTGCACCACTTTGGATAATGGAGTAGACTTGCTTGGGCACGTCGGTGTGAGGAGGGGAGGAAAAGATGGGCGGAGGGGGCACCGAGGTAGCCACAGTGATGCTCTGGTCCTCATCGCTCACCACTGTCACCTCCCCGGCCCCTTCCTGAATCAAGGCGTTGAGTCCTTCCAAGTCGGAGCAGCTAATTTCGGCACTGCTGATGAAAGCCTGGGCCGCCGTGGCCTCGTGGCTGCCTACGGGGATGTCGGGAATCAGGGTCTGGTTGGGCGTGCTTCTCTCCGCTGGACTGTGGGTTGTGAGGAGCACGGCCGGTTGGCCCATCGAAATGCTTTCCGCTTGAGACCCCGGGGGCAGAGGGGGAGCCAGCAAGCTCACTTGCTGCAGGATTTGCAACTGGCCGTTGCCAGACAGATCTTCTTGGTTCTGGCTTATTAAGGCTGGCGGCACAATGTTCACGGAAGCCGCTTGCACCAGACCTCCGGCTTGGGGTACCTGATGTCCGACGATGATCTTCACCTGCCCTTTGCCGTAAGACGAAGCCTGCAGCGGAACCTGGAGGTGGCTGACGGTAATAGGGGCGCCGGTTGGCCTCGTGGGGTCCACCTGGAACTGCAAAACGGCCAGCTCCGTGTTCTTAGCCCCGTTGTACTCGACGTGTTGCCTCTTGTGGCTCCGCAAGGAGTCTTCCCGGACAAACGAGGCCTCGCAGAGATCGCACTTGAAAGCTTTCTTGGCTTCCAGCCTGGCCACTTGCCTGGAGCTGCCTTCCTTCAGCCGCTCTCCTTCCCCCTTCTCGGCCGCCTTCTTCTTCACCCTGACCTTGTCCCCGTGCGCCTTCTTCATGTGCGTGGTGAGGTTGCTGCGCTGCTTGGTGTCGAAGCTGCAGAACTCGCACTTGAAAGGGCGGTCCTTGAAGTGGATCCTCTCGTGCACCTTGAGGGTGGCCTTGTTGGAGCAGGAGTAGCTGCACTCCGAGCATTTCACAGGCTGCTCGGGCTGGTGGGTGCGCAGGTGGTGCCGGAGGCTGGTCTTGTTCCCGCACTGGAACTCGCACTCGAGGCACCGGTAGGCGTTCTCCATGCTGTGCTTGATGCGGATGTGCGACTTCAGGTTGCCCTTCATGGCACAGCGCACGTCGCAGTAGTCGCACTTGTAGGGCTTCTCCCCCGTGTGCACGCGCATGTGCCTCTTCAAGTCCGAGTTGATTTTGAATTTGGCGCTGCAGAGGCGGCACTGGAAGGGAGCGTCTCCTGTCCGTGAGAAAAGCATTTCGAATTAGGGGCATTTGGACCAAGAGATGCAGAACAATAAGGATAAATTCCAATGGATCTGAATTAGTGTTTCTGAAAGATGATGATGGTGATAATTTATTTACCGTCCTTTACAGGAAGTGTCAAACACTAAAAACATATTTTACAGAGTGTAATAATAATAAAAAGAATAAAAACAGATAGCATAATAAAATTAATAATAACAGGACCCACCTGCAACACATTTAACAGGTCATAGATTATTTAATGGCCAAAGGCCTGGGTAAAGAGGAAAGGTACCAGGCGAGCCTCTCTAGGGAGAGCATTCCACAGATGGGGAGCCACCACAGAAAAGGCTCCTTCTTGTTTTGTATCCCTACCTCCCTCTTGGGGAGAGGGGGACACAGAGAAGGGCCTCAGATGACAAGTGCAAAGTCCGGGTCAGTTCATATGGGGAGAGATGGTCCTTAAGGTATTGAGGTCGTGAGCTGTGTGTGGCTTTATAGGTCAACACCAACGCTTTGGATTGGGCCCAGAAACTAATTGGCAGCCAGTGTTGTTGGGTCAGGATTGGCATTATATGCTCATACCGTCTGGTTATAATGAGCAACCTGGAGCTAGCCCATGAACATGAGGAGACTCCTGCTAGATAAGACTAAAGCACCACTGCGTTTAGGATTCTCTTCCCATAGCTGCCATCCAAAGGCACATGGAAAGCCCACAAACACCACAGAGGTCTCCAGCCAGCGACCCCCAGCAACTGGTATTCAGAGTGGCATATTGCCTCTAAAAATGGATGTGATATACGGTCATCCTGACTAGCAGCCACTGGAAAGCATTATCCTCCACAAATTTGCCCGCCTCCCCTTTAAAAGCCTTCCAAGCTAGTGGCATCACACTCTACCTTACGAAAGCAAACCCCACAGTTTAACAAAAATAATGAAGAGTCTTTGGACACCCTAAAGGGTAATAAAATTTACCTTGACATCTGATGAAGAGGGCTTGAGCCCACAAAATCTTTCCCCCCCAGCAAAAAACGCCACCATTTCCTTGCCCGCCCTTCACTTTCCCCCATATCTCCCAATAGCTGTCCTCCAGTTATTTGTCTGCAGGTCTGATATGCAAGCTTTGCATATTTAATTATTATAGTAACATTATTGTCCCCCCCCCCAACGAAGTCTCTGTTTAAAAAGGGAAGCAAGCAGAATGCATGGGAAAGGGGAGCACAATGGACGCTCGCGTTGCGAATGCGATCCATGCGGGAGGCGTGTTCGCAACCCGCCGCACCGCGTCTGCGCACGCACAGGTTGCGATTCGGCACTTCTGCACATGTGCAAAGCGCGATTTAGCGCTTCTGCGCATGCGTGAGCATCGAAACCCGGAAGTAACCCGTTCCGGTACTTCCGAGTTTGGCGCGGTGCACAACCCGAAAACACGCAACCTGAAGCGGCCATAACCCGAGGTAAATGACGAATACCAATACGCTCAGGAGCGAAGACAGACCTCTGCACAACAATTTGCAGGAATTATATCCGAAAACATGCCTTACGCCTCCACAGCTGGTAGGACCTGCCTAATCAACAGAGCAATACAGCGCAAACATGCACGGTATTGATACCTTTCACAATACGAACGGCGGGGTTTTCGTTTCGCAAAGAGTAGCCAATTATCGCTAATACCACATCACAAAGCAGCACTGTTGACTTATTGCTGCTCTAAGCTACTTGAACAGCGCGGAGCTCCTTTGTTATTCCGTGTTTCACGCACACACGCTCAGAAGTGAGTGAATGAGCCACGGGGTGCCATTTAAGGCAGAAATAAAATGTAGGGAGGTCCTTGGTTCAGTGAACGTTGCAGCTCTTTTAAAAAATCACAACGCACATGGCTTAATTTACTTTACCAGTTAATATTTTATAGATCTTCATAAACGGGAGACTGTAAAAAAAATAAAAATAATGTAGGCGCAAGTTGCTTACCCGGCTACATATTTCATTGATCAGGCGGAAGATATTTCAAATTGCGATGTGGCATACTGTGCTAATCCACAAGCTTGCTTAATAATTGAGACCCTGGGTGTAAAATGTTTATTATACACATTTTATTAATGAAGACACACAGCCTGCCAGTTCAATTTGTTTTACAGGCCGGCCCTTCCAGCTGCGTATACCACTGGGTGAACTGCAAGAGTCAGTCATTGGATTTTTACCCACTTTCCTGATGAAAACCGGGTGCGGCACATGACCCGATAGTACCCAATTTCAGATGCCAAGCCATACTAGAGGAGATCTGCAGCAGCTAAATGTCAGCCGTACATTTAATGTTCCAATCTAGAGATTGATCTGTGTTGCCTGTTGTTTTTCCTCCTCAATGACCCTATTGGATTTGACTTTGGCAAAGGAAGTTTAATTTATTACTGTTTTCTCTTTCTTTCTTTCTTTCTTTTTTGCAGAGCTTCATTCGTAAAAGATGAAATGCCCATGCAAGAAGAGATTGGAAATTAAGAGGGGACTGACAGGCCGAGCCTAAGACCTGCAGAATCCGAGTCCAAGCGGAGATGGCAAGGACAGCCTTTACTTTGGAGATTCCAGCAGAGTTGTGTGAAAGGGCAGAGCATCACATTCCAAGAACCTCAACGTACCTGGGAAGTCCTCTCTAGGCACAGGTGTGCTGCATCAGTCCTTGCACTTGATAAGCAACACAAAACCTGTGGATGAGCAATGCCTAGTAAAAAGATTTGGAGTCCTTGATTGAAGCTCACACGGAAATGGTAGAAAGGGCAAGAACTCAGGCCACAGAAGTAATACTGCATAGTAGTTCAAATGATAGAATTGTTTTCAATAATCTCTTCTGTAGATGGATTTATTTATAGAAGTTTATACGTCAGATGAAGTATATATACCAGGACAGGGCCCCGTTTTGAAAATTCTTCTTCAGCAGATAGTCTTATAGTCAACCTGTATTGGTGGATCCAGGGGCCCTGTCCTGGTATATATACTTCATGTGACGTATAAACTTCTATAAATAAATCCATCTACAGAAGAGATTATTCAAAACAATTGTATCATTTGAACTGCTATCCAGTATTACTTTACTTCAGTGGCCTGAGTTCTTGCCCTTTCTACCATTTTAGTAGGAAGATTTAGCATCCTGGCCTTCTGAACATGCCAGGTCAACAGACCAGGGGCTCTGGCTTGCTGTTCCTCAGGCTCCAGCTCCAGCTGTTGGCCCCAGGAACCCTGAGTTTGAGATCCTTCACAATGAAGCAGGTCGGCCCACAGCCTTGGTTTGACCCTGACACAGCTCTGTAGTTTTACGTTTTTAGTCATAATGGGTGCAACAGCACCTGGAGAGGACATGGGCAACGTCTGGTGAACGTCTTAAGATGTGAGATACTTACAGCCAACTTTTGAGCAGGCCAACTCTTGGGAGTTCCAGTGTGATCCAGGTTCTTAATAGTTTTTCCCAACGAATCCAGCTCTAGACTTTTATACACATGTGAGCGTTGGAAACCTGTGCCTTATAGACCCAACTCGGCCTGCCACCAGGCCTCCCCGTTTGGCCTGTGAGCCCATTTTGGCCAACCTGCCACACACGTGACGTCATATATACACACAGGTCCAACCGCTATCCAACTGCTCGCTCTATGAAAATTCACTTATCCAAAAACGAGGAACCTCACTATGCATATTGTAGATTCAGATACCCAAATAGCCAGTCCTCCATGTCCTCCCTCTGTAAATCAATAATCAGCCTTAGAGAAGCCTTACTTTTTGGTGTTTTGCTGGTTTTGTGACAGCCATTTCAACAGAAACCATGGCAGGAGGAAGTGGGAGAGACTGGACAATTAAAGAGAACATTTTCTCCTTCCTTGTTTGCTTTTTGCAAGGTTCCAGAGGGTTTTCTGTCATTTGGGGGTCAGATTTCCATGGTGAGGAACACACTCGAAATTTCCCCAGAAGAATCAATGGAATTTGAAGAGTCGTTATGTGAACTCTTGCCTAGCAAATGATTTCCTGAGAAGTCATTGTGTCTACATAGTGAGACGTGCTTGTATATAAATATTTGGGGCAGGAAAACACAGCTAAAAGGAGGTTTGCAAACGTCACCAATCAGCTGGCCCGCAAAGCTCTGTGGAGAGCTCTCTGATTAGGGCTTTGCAAGATCATCGGATCGCACGAAGCCCCCTTGTCTTTTCCCTCCCTGCAATAATCACGGAGCATCTGATCCCCTATCCCAACGCGAGGCAACGTATGGCAGACCTGTCCCTTTCCTTACCTGTATGAGACCTGAGATGCACCGTGAGCTGGCTGGAATTGCGGCTTGCGTAAGGGCAGATCTGGCACTTGAAAGGGCGCTCGTTGGAATGGATGCGCTGGTGCTTGTTCAGGCTGCTGCTTTCGGAAGCTGCGTAGTCACAGTGCTTGCACTTGTAGGGCTTCACTCCGCTGTGGGATCGCATGTGCATTTTCAGCTTGTCTTTGCGGCTGAAGCTCTTCCCGCAAACCTCACATTTGTGGGGCTTGTCACCTAAAACAACGGCAACAACAAAAAGCCAAGGTGCGGCAGGGTTGAGACGAGTTGCATTAAAACGGAACAAAGAGATCCTTAATGGAAGAATGTTTCCCTTTCTCTTTTTGTCATGTACTTATTTTACTTTGGAGGTTTCCTCCATGCTATCTGCCTTTTCTCCAGAAAATTGAGGATGTGTGGAGAGGCACCTGCTTCTCCATTCCCCCTCCCATGGTTGTCAGTCCCACCCCCCAACATTCTGTGTGAGTGGATATTTATGGGTTGCCCAATTCCTTCCGCCTCAATTAGTGCCCCCCGCTGAAGATTTTTTGAGAATGCATCTGCTTTGCACTACATTAATTTTACAGGTGGGATCTGAAACAAAACATTGCAGTGTGCAATGCTTTCCTTCATGGCTCCAGCCACCCAATTCTACCCCCTCCCTGCACCATCTTCCACCTCAATAGTCAGTCATCCTTCTACACCCATTGAGTATGTTCTGGTGGATCCTTTTCTTTCCATTTCGGTTTTTCTTAATGGAGAGGAGGGTCGAATACGAGCTATGTTAAAATATTTTATTTATCCATTGAAGTCTATCAGCAAATCATGCTTCCATCCTTGGGACACTTTAAAACAGCTCCTCACCATGAACCAAGAAGTGATCTTTCCAGACAACAGAATGCTTCATTCTACCCTTTTTCATATCTCTGTCTCCTTTCTTCCCCTTTCCAGCCTCTCCACTCCCCCTCCCATGGTTGTCAGTCCCACCCCCCTCAACATTCTGTGTGAGTGGATATTTAGGGGTTGCCCAATTCCTTCCGCCTCAAGTAGTGCCCCCCGCTGAAGATTTTTTTTTAGCACCTGCAAATCTCAGGGTTACTTCAAGTCTGCAGGTACTCCTGGGGGTGGAAATGAGGGAGGAAAAAGAACAAAGATGTGTTTAAGGAAAAAATAAAAAAATACAAAATTGCATTGTAACATACTCCCATGCATTCTTGTGTAAATTGATACAATGTTATTATCTTAATGCATATATATAGAAGTTAATCGCCTACTACGTTCTGTATAAACTCATTCCAAATGTTACTGTATTTATCCAAGCGAAGTCTGCGCCCGTAAGCAGAACGCAAATGGGCCCAGGAGATCTGTGTACATTGGCGGCGGGTTTTTTTTAGAGAAATTAGGGCTATATAACTCAGTTTAAGGCTATATAAGGCTGCTTACCAGTGTGTGTTCTTAAATGTCGTTCCATGTCTTTCATACCGTAGGATGTCTTGAACTGGCAGCCTGGGGAGGGAAAAAACAGAGATGGTCAGCTATTATTTATTTATTCACTTTTACCCTACACTTTCTCCAAGGGTCCCAGGGAAAGGCATACGATCCCCCCCCCCCACAATAACTTTAAATCTTTGAGTGGCCCAAGGTCACCCATTGAGTTCAATGACTGGGGATTTGAACCCAGGTCTCCCTGGGTCTAGCACAACACTGGTCCTCAACAGGCATACATGACCTAGAACTAGGCCTCGGCTAGAACTCTGCTCCTTATTCCTCTCCCTGGATACGCCAAACTTCTACGGATGCCAGCAGTCAAAAAGTCCGCTGGGAGACACAGCCATGTTATTTCCCAACGTTGGCATTGCTCACAATTGGCATGGCAAACAGAGCAGCATTTCCTTCAGGGCAACCTTCGGGTGGGCAGAGCAGAGGCAGGAGTGGGTGGAGTAACAGATGTAAATTTCCCCTTCGTACAGTAGGCTAGTTTCTACCCAAACTCACACACACCTCGGTGTTAGAAATTAGCCAGGTGCCAGGCGCGTTTTGCTACTGGCGAGGGTCCAACTGTGACCACATGGAAATCTCTGGATGCCAGACTGGCGACTGACATCTCCATCTGGCTGGCCCCTCCAGGTGTAAGCAGAAGAGCTTATTTATTCTGTTTATATCCCACTTTTTTCTCCAAGGAGTAAATGGTTCACTCCCCTCCTAAATTAATCCCTACAATGACCCTGTGAGGTAGGTTGAGAGGCTGTGACTGGCCCAAGGTCACCCAGTGAGCTTCATGACTGAGTTGGGATTTGAACCCTCATCTCCCAAGTCCTAGTCCGACACTCTTAACCACTACACCACACTGGCTTCCGAAAGCACTTCTGCTATGGGGCAGCTATATAAATTAAGTAAATAAACATGGGGAAAGCAAAAATGCCACCTAAGAAGGATCTGAAATATTTTCCTTGAAGCTTGAATTTCTTTTATTCTGGATTGCTTTATTTGATGTTTTATTCTGTTGTAAACTGCTTTGAGATTTTTTCTTTAAGATATAAAGCAGTATAGAAATGAAATGTCCATGGGGTCACGAAGAGTCGGACACGACTGAACGACTGAACAACAAAAGAAATGAAATTAAGAAGTAGTAGTTTCACAGCAAAAAAAGGCACCTAGACATTGTTGTGGCAATTGTAGGTAAAGGTAAAGGGACCCCTGACCATTAGGTCCAGTCGCGGACAACTCTGGGGTTGCGGCGCTCATCTTGCGGGTCATGTGGCCAGCATGACTAAGCCACTTCTGGCGAACCAGAGCAGCGCACGGAAACGCCATTTACCTTCCTGCCGGAGTAGTACCTATTTATCTACTTGCACTCTGATGTGCTTTCGAACTGCTAGGTTGGCAGGAGCAGGGACTGAGCAACGGGAGCTCACCCCGTCGCAGGGATTCGAACCGCCGACCTTCCAATTGGCAAGTCCTAGGGTTTGTGGTTTAGACCACAGCCAACCGTAACCTAGGTTTAAATTGCCATTTGGGGATTAGCTTATATATCTGAGTTTATAACACTGCTTTCCATCCTCTATCCAGGGAAGCAAGAGACACTGGCAGAGTCAAAGAGCATACCCCAGCCACTCGGGACGTGAAACGCAGCCAGTGAGGGTGCAGTTTTGGGACAGATCCATGGGGCAGATAAGAGAGGTCCCTGGGGCCTGTGATCCCCCTTCAATTTCACACTCAGACCCCGGATAGGCAGATAAAGTTGAAGTGAACTCAGCAAGCTTCAAATCTTAGCAAGGATTTGATTCTACACCTTCCTGGTTCAGGTCCAATGACCCCATCGTAGGTAGGTGTGCAGGTGTTCTGCCTGAATTGTCAACACTGTCTGAGGTTAGAAGCACAGCGAGAAATGGACATAACTTCCAGGTAAGAGTCTCAAGGGAAGACAGGTTCTGAAACGGAATATCCCGATGAAGTTAACTGACCTAATCACACAACCAATGCTTCCCACCCACCTGCCTTCCCATGACTTTGGCCTGCATGATCAATGGCTATATAAATTAATTAAAAACCGCTTCCATGAATCTTCTTGAAACTTTGCGGCAATGTCACTGATTAAAATTAGTTTAAGCATTTCCAATTTATTTCTCCCCCCTCTGGAAGCAGCAGAGCAAAGCAGAGGGTGTAAGGAACGATTCGGAAGAACAATTCACAAGGGGCAAAGCCCCTTGAGGTCCCTGAGACTCCTTAGAATGGGGCGGGATGGGGTGAGGCAAGGAAATCCTGAAAAAGGAGGCTACCATTTTTACTGTGTATCATCTATAGGCATACAGAATCCATACTGCTAAGCCTCGCTAAATGGAAAGTGCATTTTTTTCTTTGCTTCCAAAGACCGTTTTTGTGAATCATATTCTTGCTACTACGCAGGCAAAGTTTTCCAAAGCAATGTCAGCTAAAGAGAGTCAGTGTAGTGTAGTGTAGTGTAGTGTAGTGTAGTGGTTAGAGCCGTGGTTCCCACGCACCACAGGGGAGAAATTTGATTTTTAAGGGGGGCAATTTGGAAGCTGGTTTACACCAAGTTAATGGCGTTTTAGGCTTCCTCCACGTGAATAGGAGTTCACTTTTTGAATAATGAGAATTATATGTAACCAGGGGGGGGGGTGGCATCAGGATTTTAGAGGTGTTTAGTCTGAAGCTCAACATCAAAAAAACTAAGATCATGGCCACTGGTCCCATCACCTCCTGGCAAATAGAAGGGGAAGAAATGGAGGCAGGGAGAGATTTCACTTTCTTGGGTTCCATGATCACTGCAGGCGGTAACAGCAGTCACAAAATAAAAAGACGCCTGCTTCTTGGGAGGAAAGCAATGACAAACCTAGACAGCATCTTAACAAGCAGAGACATCACCTTGTCAACAAAGGTCCATATAGTTAAAGCTATGGTTTTCCCAGTACCATAAAGAAGGCTAATCACTGAAGAATTGATGCTTTTGAATTCTGGTGCTGGAGGAAGAAGAAGAAGAAGAGTTTGGATTTGATATCCCGCTTTTCACTACCCAAAGGAGTCTCAAAGCGGCTAACATTCTCCTTTCCCTTCCTCCCCCACAACAAACACTCTGTGAGGTGAGTGGGGCTGAGAGACTTCAAAGAAGTGTGACTAGCCCAAGGTCACCCAGCAGCTGCATGTGGAGGAGCGGAGACACAAACCCGGTTCACCAGATTACGAGTCTACCGCTCTTAACCACTACACCACGCTGGCTCTCATGGACCGCAAGAAGATCAAACCTATCCATTCTGCTGTTTTCTGCTGCTCCAGAGAAGCGGACACGGAGCAATGGATTCAAACTACAAGAAAGAAGATTCCACCTAAACATTAGGAAGAACTTCCTGAAAGTGAGAGCTGTTCGGCAGTGGAATTTGCTACCAAGGTCTTTGGAGGTCTTTAAGCAGAGGCTTGACAGCCATCTGTCAGGAATGCTTTGATGGTGTTTCCTGCTTGGCAGGGGGTTGGACTGGATGGCCCTTGTGGTCTCTTCTAACTCTATGATTCTATGATTCATTCTGAAGGAAATCAGCCCTGAGTGCTCACTGGAAGGACAGATCCTGAAGTTGAGGCTCCAGTACTTTGGCCACCTCATGAGAAGAGAAGACTCCCTGGGAAAGACCCTGATGCTGGGAAAGATGGGAGGGCACAAGGAGAAGGGGACGACAGAGGACGAGATGGTTGGACAGTGTTCTCGAAGCTACCAACATGAGTCTGACCAAACTGCAGGAGGCAGTGGAAGACAGGAGTGCCTGGCGTGTTCTGGTCCATTGGGTCACGAAGAGTCGGACACGACTAAACAACAACAACTTTTTTATATGTTGCAAGCCACCTTACACATGGTTTGAACTTTGGAAAGGCAGTATACAAAGGATTGATTGAATAGGAGGGGGAATAACAATGTTTACCCACTTTATTGATTGATTGATTGATTGATTGATTGAATGTATATACCTGCCCTATAACCGCAGGTCTCAGGGCGGTGGAGCTCCTTGGAGAAAAAGATGGGGTGTAAACACAGCAAACAAATAAATAACCCACCCTCCCCAACCGCTATGAGGTTTATACTAATTCCCACTGTTTTTTCCACCTACGAAGAAGGAGATTTTGAACCTTCCTACCCCAAAGCAACAGAATAGAATGGAGGAATCTGTGAAACAGCAACAGACCGGGGATCTAAACCGCAGAAGCAGTCACTTCCATGGTCCCAAGACTGCCACACTGTCTAAGCACAGGCATATACTTCACCTGGGTAGCAGCAGTTAAGTTTCTTTTGCGCCCCTGATGTGGCAGACTTTCTGGCGCGAGGTTTCGGTGTAGTGGTGACAACGGCGGCAGGCTGAGGCTCGCTGCTCTCACCAGGTAGGTAGGTTTGGTAGCCATGCTCAAAAACAAACTCTGGCGCAGAAACTCAAAAGCAACCAGGGGAAAAAAAAGACTTGTTTTAACACCAGATCACTGCAAAACCATATAGCTTTCTGCGAACCTTCAATATAAGAACATAAAATTACTCCCAATGTCGAGACTATAATGCAATCTTCTTTTCTTTTTCTTAACTGCTTGTCAGTGAGAAAAACGCCACAAGGTTCACTAATAAAAGCTTATCAGGAAGGAAACTTTTAAGTTAGCTATGAGACTTAAGCTCCCATGTGCACTATGAATTTAAACAGCTGTGGCTCCCTGCAAAGAATCCTTGGTAGGTGTATTTTGTGAATGGCGCTGAGAGCTGTTAAGCTATCCCTCTTCCCAAATCATTTACAGGCAAGAAGAAGAAAAGAGCCAACTTTTACAATACTTTTCTGCCTGGAGGTGATTTTTATTTGCCACAGGCGGCAAAGTAAGTGGCTGCGCGCAAGAATGAACAAGGAAGTGAGCTTAGGGACCTGTCTTATACCAGCTAAGATTCTTCTCCCATCTTGCCCAGCATTTCCTGTTCTGACTGGCAGTGACTCTGCCAGGGTCAGGCAGAGAGGACTTTCCCATTACTTGCTATCTGAACCTTTGAACTGGAGATGCCAGGGAAGTTCTGCACGGAACGCATGTGCTCTACCACTAAGTTATATACCTTAGCCAATCTAGGCCAATGTTCTCAACTCTGACTGGCAGCAGCTCTCCATGACCTTAAGCAAAGACATTTCTTTTCTTTGGAGATGCCGCTGGGAGCCTTCCACAAAGCTTTAGTGTCTCCATTTGCCCAGGGTACCCTGCTGCTGAAGCATGCAATGCTATGGCTTAGTTTTGCCCTGAAGATGCCACTACCTGAACTTGCTGGATAAATACCTGTGATAGTTTGGGTTTCTGAAGTGATGGTCCTTGTTGTGGTTTGGGTCTGGGTCGCTGGCACGGTTTCTTCTGCTACGAACTGTACCGTGCTGGTGGTCTCCGCTGCTGCGCCGGACAGCTGGCAGCCGCTTCTCTTGTGAGCGACGAATGCATCTAGGTTATTGAACTGCTGCTTGCACAGGCCACAAATGTGAATATCTGGTGTGAGCTCCACCAGGACAGTGGTGCCTCCTGGAACTGTCAAAATACATCAAATTGAACAAAACAATAATCACCACGGAAATGGCAACAGAAATTTTATGTGTCACCAAGGTTATTGTTTGCAAGTTACTGGAAACAATGGAGAAATGGTTGAACAGGATTCACCAACATGGCAGGCATCCTGGTACCCATTGAGCCTCCCCATGAACTGCCCACTTGGTCATGACGTAGGGAGGGTGGTTACTGTATCCTCCCTTGGAAATCACATAGAGTTGAAGGAGAAAGTTGGAAAAGTGATGCTCTTTCTCATTTCCTCTTTCAACTCTATGTGCTTTCCCAAGGCTGATTAATTCAACTAGTTCTGATGTTTATTCAGATTGTATAGAAAAGTGGAATATGTGTGCATTCACTTTCTCTATTTCTGTCTCTGGGGTGGGTGGGTGAGGAGTATCCAGAGCTGAGAAGAGACAAGAGGGTTTGGTGTCCACAGCACTTGCTGAAAAATTCAAGTGTGCCCACTGACCTTGGTGAACCCTGCGTTACAAAAACATTATTATCCTACAGTAGGTTATCAGCAGCTCAAAAGAAACTTCAGCAGCAGTGGCAATGTGTGAGCTGGCAGACCACGCACTCCACACTGCTTTAGCATCCATGCACATTGACACTAGTCAAGATACATCTGCTCCCTGCTCCAAGATTTAACTTCTGGAGTCCATAGGAATGGAGCTCAGCACTTAAGGATGGCAAGTCTAGCAGACAAGACTAAAAAAATTAACAAGTGGAGCATAAGGTACCTTTATTTATCCATCAGAGACCTTATTATTGCCAGCTGGAGTTACAAAATAATAGTGCACATGTTCATGCATGCGAGTTGCCAAGATGTCAGGATTTAGATCCTCTACAGCAGGGGCAGCCAACTCCCAAGAGACTGCGATCTACTCACAGAGTTAAAAACTGGCAGTGATCTACCCCCTTTTTTGGGGTTCAGGTCAAAGTTGTTGGGCTTTTTTAGGAAGAAGGAAGGCCCGTTTTGGGAGTTTGAGTCAAAGTTGTTTTTCAGGGAGGAGGTAAAATGTTGAGCTTTTTTTAGGGGAGCCACAGTTGTTCAGCTTCTTTGGGGGGAGCCAATGATCTACCAGTGATCTATCACAGACATCCAATTATCTACCGGTAGATCACAATCTACCTGTTGGACATGCCTGGTCTACAGATTGCTGTAAGTTAAATGGCGGGTGTAAAGGCAGGAGAATGCGATGAGACGAGGCCTTTTCAGTGACTGCACCAATATTGTGAAATATCTGTGAAGCATGGATGACCCCCTCCGTTGTGGTTGAATTCCACTGTGGGAATACACTTTGTGGGTTCCTTTGAACCCGCGGTTATTTGTTTAATTTAATGATTATTTGTGTACTACTTTATGTATACTTCCTCACAAAAGTGAAAGTAAAAGTAAGACTCAGTAGGCATTTTGCCACTGAGATCACTCTGCCTAAAAGTTTAGTTCCAGAGGTTTTCAAAGTTGTCAATGGTCGTTTATTCTGCTTCCCGCCTTTTTGGGGGGCAGCAACAGCGTTCCTATTGGTAAATATATCGATCATGATGTCACACTTGGTTATCAATAAAAGGCTGCGGCTCCCCGCTTAGGCATGTTATTTTGGGTTCTGTTTAGTTGGGTTAACTTTAGTTAGTTGGGGTTTTTTGGGGCTGAGGGTTGGATGGGTTGGAAGCGCGTGTAGGTTTAGTTAGGTTTTAGTTTGCGGAAGATTTGGCAGTAAAGGTTTAGTTAGGTTTTAGTTTAGCATAGGCTTAGATCGCGGAAGATTTGGCGGTATAGTTTTAGTTAGCCTTAGCATCGCGGAAGATTTGGCGGTGTAGGGACTTTTAGTTTAGGGGAGTCTTAGAATAGTGATAGGTTCAAAGAAAGTCTAGAAGCCTATGCGGGTCAGCCAAAGCCATAAAAGAAATTACTGTGTCTGTCTTTATTTGGGGAGGAATTTTGGTTATAAAAAATGTCCGGTATTTCACTTAGTGCTTTTCAACAGTGTAGGAGGTCGCAAGTCATCCCAAGTTTAGTTAGGAGGCAAGTCTTTTATTCCTACTCACTCACGCACCTTCAGATTTCAGCCTGGCGGACAACGGTGCGTCCCGTTCGCAGGCTTGGCCGGCGCCCGTGCATTTACGCATGTGAGGTGCTGGCCGCAGATCGCCAGCAACTGGAATCCCATGCGTAGGCGGCCTAGGCTTATGCATGGGAAGCTCCAGCACCGAATCCCCGCATTCCACCAGGATTTTGCTTGCTAAGTTCATTTTTACCTATGATCTCTGCCATTGCTTTTAAACAATTTTTTTAATGCTCTGTTCCTACACACACCTGTTCAAAACGTATTAATTTTTATCGCTGAATTCTTTGTATTTCAATGTATTTATTCTAAATTGTTGTATGGCACTCTTGACTGATGCACCAGAAGGATGGAACAGAAATGAATGCCAGGTAGGTCAGGTTGAGATATTGTGATGGGCACAAGATTGCCTACTGAAACACCCCTACCCCAACCATTTTAACGTGCTTACGTTATATGGAAGCTTTCTCCCAGGAAATCACACGCAGGAAGGCAGCTCGCAGTGTCACTTTATGCATATTTACTCAATGGCATGCCCAAGTCAAACTGGATTTACTCCCAGGTTAAGTTTGTGTAATGGATTGCAGCTTTAACGTATTTAAATTCCAGCAGCACAAATAGCTCCACTGTGTGATCTCTTAAAACCTTCCCACTGAGAGAACACATTCGCTTAAGAAACTTTTTAAATCGCCTTTTCTTTCAATGCATTGCTCCAGTGCCGGAAAGGCTAATGCACCCTGAGTTCAGCCTTGAGCAATTGCAGAATGGCTCATGTGGAGAGGATGTGCATGCAGCGTCCTACATGTGAGGTTATGGGGCTGGCCATAGTTTAGGGGAAGAGCATATTCACGCAGAAGGTCCCAGGTTCAATTCTGGCCATCTCCCAGTTAACAGGACCAGGTAGCCCAGGCGGCTGGAAAGACTGCCTGAGCTACTAAGAAAGTTGTTGCCACTCAGTGTAGCCAATACTGGACGGTACGGACTAATCTGGTATGATTACACATTCATCCACACCACTTTTTGCTAGAGGGGTACAGAAAAGTCCAAATGCAAGAGCAAGGCCCTGGCCTAGGAAGGGCCTCTGAATTCCTTGCAAGCAGAAGAATAAAACAGCACCCCAAACCAAGTTGCATTCGAGGTGCAGGAACCAGGCCTTGATCTGCTTGCAAGCAGCGCTTTTGGCGGACGCTGCAAGTTGCACGGTCAAAAAAAAGAGGATTATGTCACCCCCCTCCATCTGCTGCAAAATCCTGCACAAAATTAAATGGAACTAAACCCACCGAGCATGCTGAAACCTGCTCCCGAAACCTTTCGGGTTCCCTATGGAGGGCGATGCACCTTTTTTTTTACCCTCTCCCCACCTGGCCCCCGGCTTGCCTCAATGCCACCCTCCGGCCCGCCTTCCCCAACCTGCCGGCTGCCTCTTCCCACCCAGGTTCCCGGGCCCTGTTTTTACGCTCCAGATTCCCGGGCTGCGCGAGCGCTCGCTTCTTCCACTACTCAGGTTTCGGGGCCGGCCGGAGCGCAGGCTCCGGGCGGCTTCTGCCAGCTCCGGGCCCGGGAGCGCGGATAAGCCGCGCAGCCACTTACATTGCACGGGGCTGGGGAAAGGCTGGCCGGTCGCGGCGCTGGGGTTCATCGCGGCCGTCGCGGATTCGCAGCAGCCGCGCGCCAGGCGCAGCTTTGCAAAAGAGAAAAAGGGGGGGTGGGGGTGGGGAGAGGAAAAGCAAACGAACAAGGAGACTTCTTCGTCCTCGCGGTCCCCCCCCCTCCACCAGAAGGCGGGGACGGATGTGGAGGGACTGTGGAGCATGCTCTGTAGCAGCAGCCGATGCCGTCGCGAGGCTCTTTGCCCACAGAAGGGAGCAAAGGGCGCTTGCAATGCATGCCTCTGTGGCAGCAAGCAAGGCAACTCAGGAGTTGAGTTGGGCTTGCTCCCCGGTCAGTGCGCACACAGGATTGCAACCCTGGAGAAAAGCGAGGGACGTTCTGACAGTGTAGCAAAATAGGCTGCACCGGTGGCATTTCTGGCTGAGCTGAGGCAAGGCAGCAAAGGGTTTCTTTTTCTTTACCTCCTTTGTCCTCAGGACAATACTGTAGATGCAACTGGCTGGCTGAATGGGGACATTTCACTCGATGCTCGGAATGTGCATTTCATAGAATCATAGAGTTGGAAGAGACCCACAAGGGCCATCCAGTCCAACCCCCTGCCAAGCAGGAAACACGTTTATTTAAACGTCCCTGTTCCGAAGCTGCTTTCTCTCCGCTTGCCCATTCATTTATGGCATTCGCGTGACACCCAGTGAAACAAGTCCTCTGATCACTTAGAAAATTTAAATTATTAAAACACAAAGACAGTACACAATCAGTTAGCAGCTAAAACAATCAATACAAAAGCTGTGCCAGCACAGAATTGGTGTAAAACCAGCATGAAATCACGGTGATACATGGTGACTCCAGAGACTGTCAATATCTGCATTCTGGAAGTTTAGGTCTGTGCATTTAAAATGGTTTAAAGTGCTCTGCCACCCTAGCATAACAAATCCACTTCGAAATAAAAATACGAAATGGACCTCTTTGCAGTTTGGAAAGTGACAGGGAGACACATTGAAACGTGTGTGATTAATTGGAAAATGTGCACACCTTGCAAGCAAATCGGGATGAATGCAAGATGAATTCTCATTGTCATATAAGCACTCCATAAAGAAAGCAACAAGTGTTCAATAAAGACTGGACCCAAGCCACATTTGTAGAGGAAACCCTACACAAATCTGGAGCGGAGTCCCTAAGACAGTTGGATGGTGCATTGCATGCCTCCTTCCGGTGGCTCCTGCAAGCTGGTGGCAAGCATATTGCTTCCCTTTTCGTTTGGATCACCAAGAGGGGGCAGCCCAGGAACTCCATACACTGCCCAGGCTTCCGCCCCAGAAAGGTCACTTTGGTGCTGCTAACCATACAAAAACAATGTGGTTTGACTTCACCCCACCCTGGGAGATGCACTCCATTGTCTCTTGAGACAGACAGATGCCACTAACAACTGACATCCAGACTACTATTAATTCTATATTATTTCTAACATGTATAGGTCGTCCTTCATTGCAACAAACTCATCCCAGGGTGGTTTCCAACAATGCATAAGATGCACCAAATATATCTGCAGTGGTACCTCGGGTTACAGACGCTTCAGGTTACAGACTCCGCTAACCCAGAAATAGTACCTCGGGTTAAGAACTTTGCTTCAGGATGAGAACAGAAATTGGGCAGCGGCGGCAGCGGGAGGCCCCATTAGCTAAAGTGGTACCTCAGGTTAAGAGCAGTTTCAGGTTAAGAATGGACCTCCAGAATGAATTAAGTTCTTGAGCAGAGGTACCACTGTACTATATAGGGGTGTGCAGGAGGGGGTGTTGCTAGTTAGAACATGTTGTTGTTGTTCAGTCGTTCAGTCGTGTCCGACTCTTCGTGACCCCATGGACCAAAGTACGCCAGGCACGCCTATCCTTCACTGCCTCTCGCAGTTTGGCCAAACTCATGTTAGTAGCTTAGAACATAGGATACAAATATTGTACCAGTTGCATGCTCATGGCTGTCCTGGGTTCAATGCAGCATGTTTATTTTGTTTGAAGCGAGACTATTTGAAGGACTTCCTTCACCCTGCACCAGCCGGCTCCCCCTTTGAGATTGGCCTCTTTTCATTTCTTTGCTTATTTAATAATAGCAGCCCAAACTCAATCGTATGGGAGACAGGGTGTGTGTTACGTTATTGAATAAATCAAATGGATCAATTCAAGAATTCCAAAGCTCAAAAGGTGCCTTTGATGTAAATCACACGTGGAAAAATCCTGCCATATATCCTGAAAAACGGCAGGTTTATCCAATCCTTGTAGTGCCTTAAGATTCCTTTATAACAGGGGTAGTCAACCTTTTTATACCCACCGCCCACTAATGCATCTTTCTTGATGGTAAAATTTCCTTGCTTCCCACCAGAGCTCGATGGAAGGAGGATTCAGCTTGTGCCGTAGAACCCCCTGCCACCCACCTAGAGTCCTGAAACGCCCACTAGGGGGCGGTAGGGACCAGGTGGACAACCCCTGCTTTAGAACTGCTTCTTCTTAAAGCAGCAAATACCTGTAATTAATAATTAATAATAATAATAATAATAATAATAATAATAATAATAATAATAATGGTAATAATAGTGATAACGCCCCCACATCATAGAAATTTTCAACAAAGTATGCATGAAGATCTATAGAAAATCTGGCTGCTCCTATGTCTATTTCAATACAGCAGAGATGGGAAACCTGAGTCCACTGAGATGTTACTGGACCAAACTTCCCATCATCTCTGACCAGTGGCTGTGTTGTCTGGGGCTTGTGAAAGTTTATGTCCAACAACATCTGAAGCGCCTTCGTTTCCTCACCCCTGCGAGAGGGGATTTCGGTAGGAAGCGTGTTTCAAGTCAGCTTGCTAGGGTCTCACCTGCTCCACCTTCCCAGACGAAATCTATCCTTTTGAGCTAAGGTTCTCCGGCAGGGATGGCCAAAATGATGAGCTTTCCAGCAGCAGCTGCATGTCGGCATGTTGAAGCTTCCTCTTGCTGGACGCTCAGATATTTTATCTAGAATTCTCTGATGCAGCTTGACTTCTGAATGCCCTGCCTGTCTCCCCCCCCCCACCCTTTGCTCCTCCTGTGATTGACATTTGTCATTACCGTGCCACGTCGCTTGTGCAGTACTTTCCCAATGCCTGCAGCGGTGGAGTATCTTCTTTTCTGTCAGGTTAAGGGTGAAAAGGATTACACATGCATACTGATTTATGCCTTCTGGGCTTGGAACAGTGTCAGTTGTGATTGCTGGCAAGCTCGTTCAGTGTTTCTGCTTTTTTGGGGGGTTGTTGGGTTACATAGCGTTTCAGTCTTGGGGCCGTTACACATATTAGGGGAGATGAATGTTGGAGATATTTTGGCCTCTTGTGCACATGCATCAGTTTTAACACCAGTAGTGTGTGCTTGTGCATCCCTTTTATACCATCTGTGGAAACTGGCGTTTCTCGTGCTCATGCACATTACGGTTTTAGCATGCGCACCTCGACTACATGTGGTTGGTCAGTCAAAACCATGGAACACATGTCCTTAAAGCCTGCAGACTTGCTGCCTGTTTATTGCCGAGCCAAATTCATGGTGCCAGTTTCGACATACACCATACTTCTCCATGTATAAGACTCCCCCATGTATAAGACTATTTTGGGGGACTCAAATTTAAGAAAATGGGGGGAGATGGCTCACAGTTTTTGTGCTTTTTTGGGGGGAGGATTGCCCAGAGTTGTACAGATTTTTTTTTTGGGGGGGGGGAGGATTGCTGAAAATCGATTACCCGCCCCACCAATGCTGCCAATCGCCGGCAGCTGCCAATCGAACGCCCACTTGCTGCAGCGACAGCAAATCGCAAACAGACCCTTACCCAGAAGAAAATCAGTAATCCGATGGAGAAAAGCTGTCCACTGACAATCGCGCATGTCCCAGAACAGCAGCCGCCAATCGCAGCAGCGACAGCCAATCCACAGCAGTCCCTGATGCAAAAACCAATCACCAACCCAATCAGAGCAGCAGCAGCCAATCCAAAGCAGCCCTTGTAGCAGCCAACAATCGTCGCTGACAAGTTCCTGCTCGTGGCTGCAGCCAATCACCCCCCCACACACACACAAACAATACACTATCCGTGTATAAGGTGAGCCACATTTTTGAACATTATTTTTGAGTAAAAAACCCTCGTCTTATAGACGAAAAGGTACGGTAAATCCTTAGATGGCTATCAAAAGGAGTGTCTCTCCCACTGTGGTCCTTCCTTGAGAGCCACTCAGGAGCCCCTTTTGTGAAGTCCAGGTATCTGGAATTTGTGGAAGAATATAAAAAGATAGGAAAAGCCCTGTTGGATCAAGTCAAAGGCCCATCCAATCCAGCAGAGGCTTATGGGAAGCCGTGATGTTTTCAAGAATTTAATCTGCAAGGGTTCCCAGGGTGTATACTTTTACAAATAGGAATGAGTCTGGAAAGAGATTGTATCAGAACTTTCCACTTTCCCACTTTTCAGTTGAGTTGCACATGCAAACTATATTGGAGTTGATGCCCATCAGTGGGGAAATATGAAATGAAACCTGCACATAGGCTTGAATGGAGTCAGGATTAGTGCCTGATGAGCAGCTCAAAATGAAAACTGAAGGATGGATGTGTGGCTAGAAATCAACAGGCAATTAGAATAACTTAAAGATTTTAGAAAACAGTTCTTAGTAATTCATAATTATATTGATGAATAATGACAAATACTGAAAACAAATGCATTGTGCATAAAATTAATTATGTTAAAAGAATAGCTAATCTGTCTCTGTGTTGATAACATATAATTATGATGATGCTTTCTCACATGTTTTTAAATAATGTCATTTCAATTCATAATTCAGAGTAGGTATTTTGACATTTAATACATGTTGCAATTTATACAATATTTTCAATATAATTGCGCTGTGCCGCATTAAAGAATCACAGCCTACTCGGAGACGTTTCTTACCACCGCATGAACATTAAAATAATAGTATGGGAGCCTATTATTCGCAGTGATAACCCATGGCAAGTTGACAACAGGGAATCACCTTCGCACAGAGAGAAACGCTGTTATTCTTTTCAGGTTCTTAGTTGATCGCTCTTTTTATTGTCCCAGCCGTACTTCGTACAAAACATTTGTGTGGATTTTTCAGAGGTTTGTGGACTGTAGCATCATCATCAAGATATCTGAGCCATAAAATCACACAACCCAAGGTTTGGTTTTTAAGAGAAACAAGAACAATTCACTTGTCAAGTAGGAGGTTTCTTTCCTGTGGGCGCTACGTTTATCATCGTATATACTGAGGGCATATAAAAAGTGGTGGAGAAACCATTTGACCTCAAGGGCCACATTCCCTCATTGCCAACCTCACAAGGGCCATATGCTGGCAGAGGATGGGACCAGATTGTGGTTGGGGTCAATGTTCGCAAGGCCACATTCTCTTTCTCATCCCTGCCTTCATACTCACACACAGGCACCATATACACATTCAGATCCATGCGCATAAATACCGGGTATATGCATGCACACCTATACACTTACAGACAGACACATAGCCATACCTGTCAAGTTTCGGATTTGAAAATAAGGGATCAGCAGTCTCACCTATCCCGGGGACAGTCACATGTCAGTGGTGGGTGGAGCCAGAAGCAAAAGGGGGCGGAGCAGCAATGTAAACTCCAAGCGGGCTTGGGCTCGGAGCGGAGCAAAGAGGAGGGCAGCCAGCAAAGAGGAGGGCAGTCATGTGCTCCGCGCAATGGAGCCCCATCGTCTTCTTGTCTGATCCCACCAAAACAGGACAGGAAGCAGCAGCTGCTCAAAGGCAGCCAGGCTCCGCCCGCCAGCTACCCCTATTGGCCGGCTGAGGGGCCTGGCGGCAACGGATAGGGGCTGATGCAGGGGGAGGAATACACCCCCCCGTAAGCACGGGAAATGGATCCCACTTGCTTTGAGGGCTGAGGCTTTTCTCTCCAAGTAGGCGAGGTCTTCCCACCCAGTCCCTGGCCAGCAGGGGAGGAGCTGCTTCCATTAAAAACGGTAAATTTAAGGGAAATAAAAAATAAGGGAGAGCAGCAGGAAACTGCTTAAAATAAGGGAGAATCCCAGGGAAAATGGGATACTTGACAGCACTGCACATAGCACCCCAAACCCAGCTGATCCATTCAGATCAGCTGAGGAGTGCAGGGGGCAGGGATGTTTTCATCCTCGTCACTGCACCAGAATGGGCACAGAGGTTTGGACACACAATACTGAGATCCTAGCCACCCATCACCTGAACGTACCTAGAGGCAAATTTAATGTACCGGATCCAGAAAGTGCTGTTGACTTCCCATAGCTCAATAGGCCCTGACAGCAAGAGAAAGAGGGCAGTGGCAGATCTTGGGGTCTCAAATTTCAGCGGCGCCTTCTGCGATGCCAAAATTCAGCGCCCCTCTGCCTCTTGTGCTCCATTCTAAATCATAGTTCTGGCACACACACACACACACCCCGAGGCTCTGCGCCCAGTGCGACTGAACCCATCACACTGTCCCAAATCTGCCTGTGCAAAAGGGTGATATCCCATGTTCATTATACTCAGAGTAGACCCATTGAAATGAATGGGCTTAATTCATTTCTGTGGGTATGTTCTGGGCTGAATATCACCTAGAGATGGTTTGCCTCGTGCAAAGGTGCCGGCTGCTGGGGGCCAAGGCACTGTGGCCCTCCTAATCTTTTCTTTGAAGGGGCTGGGCCCCTCAATGTTCAGAGGGCCCCCTCTGTGATGGCAGAATGTTGTGCACAGGACATTGGGAGGTTGTGCAGCATCACACATGGGCTCCCTTAGTACTGCGGAGAAGGTGGTCAAAATGTGTTGAGGCTCACCATGCATTTTAGAAACTTTCCTTATTGGGGTTCTGAAATGTACGAGGAGCTTCCCTGGCTACAAAAGTCACCTTGCTTTAGATTGTCACATCCCACGGGTTGGAGAGCAAGAGGAATTGCAATGGGACGAAGCTAGTGTGCTCCACTGCCCCCTTCACATATTTATAAGAACAACAAAACAGCAGCAGCAACAATGAAATTTACATTCACGCTGAAAAGGATGCTAATTTGTGCCTGGATCCATTTGGCGGTTCTTGGGGTTGGGGTAGAAAACAAAGTAGATGCTACAAGCCTGAAGTCTGCCCACCGTTATATCAAACCTTGTTTTTCCTGCTTGTCTTATACTAATTGCTGTCCATCAATCATGTTCATTTCTTGTCCTTTGGGGGGCGGTCATATCTTTTTAATTCCTGGTCATTGTGCTCCTTCCATCCCCATCACCTGGTCCCTAGGAGTGGCTAGCTGCCCTTATCACCCACATAAACGCCCAAACAGGAAATTTATTCTGCCAGCTGGATCTTTGGCATTTAAGGAAGCTCTCCAACGATAGACATGTCACTTCAGGAAAGAATGGGGGGTGGGGGAGGAACCCCACACCAAACTAGTTATCTCCAAAATTTATACCGACACATGTTTATATAAATAAAGCTTCAAGGCAAAATACTTCTGGGAGTGCATGATAACCAGCAAATGTATGGTGGATTCAAAAAGTTGGACAGCTCCAGATGAATATTTACCCATTTTTATTGCGACGCTGGATTGAAAATGGAAAGCAACACCAGCAGAGGGACTCTTTGAATACTCTGTGGTGTTTTGCATTCGATGGGTAATTCTATTCCAGAAGCTTTCAAATGCTTTACTAGTAATAGAAACCAAGTGGGAAAAACCTATTCCATATTTTAGTGATGACATTTTCACAGCACACACACACACACACACTTGTGTGTGTAAAAAAGCAAAGGAATTCTGCAAAATGCCACAAAGTCTTTAGGTACTGAATCACAGTCTGGTTCTTTAATGTTTACATGTATGTTTGTGCGTGCACACTTATATACAGACACACACACACACACATTTATATACATGTAAACATTAAAGATTTCAGAGTGCTTTGCTTTGATTCAGTACCCAAGGACTGTCTGGTGTTTTGCAGAATTCCCCAGAGCCCTATAAATGCTTCTGTGCTAGAGGTACCCATTCTAAGCTTGAGTCACTTATACCAGTTTATCAAACTAACGAGCCATTGAGTGATGCTGTTTCCAAGTTCAAGCTCCACCAGGGAAAGAATGTGGAAAACAAAACTGAAATTTTAGACAGAACTGAATTCCTAAGGGCCAAGACAACTAGAATTTATTAACTCATACACGCCAAAGCTCACCAAGAATAATGTTCGTTGAGCTTTTTCCTCCACAAATCTTACCATCTTTCATAAAATCCAGGGACGTGGGCAGGCTACATCATTCTGGATTTGGCAAGGTGTCGTGATTTAGCTTGCTGTTAAGCAGCCTTTGTGCTCTTGCCCCTCAGATACAAACACTGAAGGATCCTTGGGAGAAAAGGGGAGCCGTGCCATTGACTTGCATTTGTAACGAAGGGCTCGTTCGCACCGAGGAACTAATCGCTCACGAGCAATGACGTGTGCGAATGAGCCACCAGGAGTTAATCACCAGGGATCGAACTTTCATGTTTTCCTGACATGAATTCAAACGGAACTGTCACGGAGCAGCTGCTTTTCCATTAGGCTGCAGCAGAGAGAAAGATGGGACAGCAGGCCCCTCTCATCTGAGAGACCAACTACTTTTAGGCCTTCCTTTCCCTGAACCGTTTCCATGGCAGTGGTGGACAGGGCTAGAGGCAGGGATGAGAACTGACCAACCGGTCAGCACCACAAACAGACCCTTGGGTTGCAAACCAGAAGAATATATCCCCCCCCCAAGTGCCCCTATTTTCCAGGGACTTCCTGGATTTACAGAAGCCACCCCAGTTTCTGATTTGATCCTGGAATGTCCCGCTTTTCCTTAGGACGTCCCTATTTTCACCAGAGAAATGTTGGAGGGTATGGAGTTATACAGCAAGCCAAGAAGATAAGTAACTATACAACCTTTAGAAGACATCTTTAAGAAGAAGTTTCCTAATGTTTTTATATGTCTTTATATATGTTAGAGCTCACTGGAAGGACAGATCCTGAAACTGAGGCTCCAATACTTTGGCCACCTCATGAGAAGAGAAGACTCCCTGGAAAAGACCCTGATGTTGGGAAAGATTGAGGGCACAAGGAGAAGGGGACAACAGAGGACAGGATGGTTGGACAGTGTTCTCGAAGCTACCAGCATGAGTCTGACCAAACTGCTGGAGGCAGTGGAAGACAGGAGTGCCTGGCGTGCTCTGGTCCATGGGGTCACGAAGAGTCGGACACGACTGAACGACTGAACAACAGATATATGTTAGAAGATGCCCAGAGTGGCTGGGGCATCCCAGTCAGATGGACGGGGGTATTATTATTATTATTATTATTATTATTATTATTATCATCATCATCATCATCTCTGTTTTCAATGGAGAAATGTTGAAGGGTATGGAAGAATAGAGTATGGAATGAGTTTCTTCGAGAGAAGATAGTTGCTTCTTCTTTCTGCTCCTCCTTCTCAATCTCCTCCTTCACCATAAGGTTCAAGGGCAAAATGCAATACTGTATATCCATCGAACAATCATCTTAAAATGCCAAGAGTGCATTTTCACGCTAAATGCACTGCTAAAAGTTATGCACACCTGCACATCTTCATTTCACTGGCAGGCACATCTTTGCCTTCTGTTAGCTCCACGCTTGTCAAGGAGGGTTGCTGGTTGCCATGACACAAACTTTGCACTGAAGCTAGTCGGGATTGTCCTGCACAAGCAAGAGAATCAATACGGTAAAATGGATTGTGCCATTTCAGACTGCAGAGGGAGCATCGTATTTTTGACTATCCTTTGCTGTGTTGAGGGAAGAGGGGGTGGGGCAACCCAAACCTTACCAGGCTGGACATTGAGGACCACACTACAATTTATTTATTTATAGAAATTTTCTTTCATGGGGCCCATTTGAAAGAGATTTTGGATTCTACCTCATTCTACTGCATATGTGTTCAGCTGCTTTGGGACATTACTTCCTTGTGTAAGCAGCTAACAAATTCAGTAAAAAGTGATAACAGCAATAATAAGAAATGTGCAGAAACCATGGTCTTGACATCAAGTTGTGGCCCTATTGCACAGGATTTTTTATTTGCATGCTTCGCCACAAATTGTTGCTTCTCAGTACAGGATCCTTTGGTATGTATGGATCTCCATTGCTTGACCAGTGCAATGAACCCCCTCTCCTTATTTCATCCTGAGCGTACCCTAGGGATGAACAAATCTGTCCAGTTTGGGTTTCTATCAGTTTTTCTAGTCTCAAGTTTGGGCTGTCACATTTCCTCATTTTCCCATGAAGTACCACCAGCATTTTAGTGCACATTTCTCCTCATAAACACTTTTTTTTTACATGCAGTTTTGCCTAATATACACAATTTGGCAAGCAATGTTCCCTAATATAACACACTTGTACGTTAGTTTCCCAAATGTATGCATTTTAAAACGCACACTTCCCCCTAATGTATACATTTATATACACTTTTGTTGTTGCAAAGTTCAGAGAGGTGTGGATTTTTTAAGGGTAAGGTGTGCTTCAGTTACAGGTAGGTAGCCGTGTTGGTCTGCCATAGTCAAAACAAAATAAATAAATAAATAAAATCCTTCCAGTAGCACCTTAGAGACCAACTAAGTTTGTTCTTGGTATGAACTTTCGTGTGCATGCACACTTCTTCAGATACACTGAAACAGAAGTCACCAGACTCTTATATATAGTGAGAGAGTGAGGAGGGGTATTACTCAGAAGGGTGGTGGGAATGGTTGTGCTTCAGTTTGGATCTTGTTTCAGGGAATGCGACTTGGGATCGCAATAAAATGAAAACCAAAGGGGAATATTTTTCCCACCCTTAGCACCCCCTCCCCATGGTAACATGGCGGTCAGCAGAGTCAATAACTGTTCCTTTAATACAGGCTCAGCTGTAGTATCTTCTTTTCCATTTTTTAAAATTATTATTATTATTATTATTATTATTATTATTATTATTATTATTATTTACACATTTATTCAAAAGTTACCCTACAGCTTTGTCAACTGCCACAAAACCACAGAAAAATCACTCCAATCCTCAATCCCTCATCGCTGTCATGTTGGCTCACCAAATACCCTCAGATGGAACCCAAATCATATATGTTGTGTTATGATCATACAACTTAGGCACTCATATGCTGCATGACACACGAGACAATGTTTTGGAATTTCCGTGTTGCATCTTGAGTATGCCCTCTTGTCCGGTAGAGGGCGCTGTTTGGTTGCTTATGTCATTTCCCTCTGTTTGCATGGAACGGGAACGCCACAACTGAACATTCTTTGAAATCTGCTTCCAGACATTTTCCTTTTTTAAAGGCTCATTAGTGTGAAATTCCATTCCAAAGAGCATTGCCTAGCTCTGAAAACTTCAATACCAGCATAAATTCCAGCTCAGCTGTATTAAGCAAAACACCTATCAAGTTTAAATTCCAGAGCTCCCTGGTGTCTCTGGACCGGTTGTCGCCTCTGCTTGCCAATAGAAAGGTAACTTCAGAGTGATACAACTTCTGTCCCCCTGGGGCGCGCATGAAAATGAGGTGTACATCTCGAGAGGCCTTTCCCTGTGAACTAACTAAAAGAATTCAAACAAGGAAATAAGAATATATTATTGATAAGAATACCGAGCAGTTTTTTTTGTCATTTCAAAAGCACTGAACAAAGATAAACTAATGGGTCTACTGCATCCCCCTTGCCCCACATTGCCCCCAGATTGTTGGGGAAAAAACATGTGTTTTTATCCCTAGGCCATATGCTGGCAGAACAATACCATGAATGTTCTATGTTGCAAGCAATGTTTTTGCACGCTCACAGATACTAAGGGCCCATACCTTTAGTGGCATGGGAGCTGCTACACTGCCACTCCTCCTGGTAATGTTAGAAGCCCATGGCCACATAGGAGCGCGGGTGTAGTGGTCTGGGGCCACAGGGGTTTCGAAAACCTGCTACAATTTCTGCAGCAGGGTCCCTGACTTGAGTGTCCGACAGCCACCCAATCAGCACGAAAGGGGAGCTTTTCAGCCACTGAGAATAAGTCTTCTCACCGTTTGTGCCGATTGGAGCCGATCAGAGTGAAAGGAGACGAGTCAGCCACTGAGGATTGGCTCCTAGGGTCACTCTGGAGAAGAAAACCAAGGAAAAGTGACTGTGTGCTCCACCCGCTAAGCATTTAGGAGCACTGAAAACACAGGGTGCTTCAGTTTCAAGAGAAGAGTGTGAAAGTTCTGTTATGTACAATGGAACGTCAAGGAAAACACAACTGAAGTAACTGAAATGAAACATCGGAGCACTCCCAAATCATTTGCCCATGTTCATGCACAGAAAATAGCTGGTCTAAGTCAGGCATAGGCAAACTCGGCCCTCCAGATGTTTTGGGACTACAACTCCCATCATCCCTGACCACTGGTCCTGTTAGCTAGGGATCATGGGAGTTGTAGTCCCAAAACATCTGGAGGGCTGAGATTGCCTATGCCTGGTCTAAATGAAAGGCAACACATGGAGATCTGCCCTGATCGTTGCAATACATCCCTGATGATGATGATGATGATTATCTAATTATAACATTATGATATACTTTTAGAATGGCTTCTGAATTTGCTGCTGCATTACTGCATAGGATAAATACGCACCACACCTCTTTCCTATTCCAAAGCTGGCCCTCAGAAATATTAATGTGGACAGCTCTCCCACACGAACACTGGAAGCTGTCCTTAATCTGTTGTTTGGCAGCTCTTTGAATGCATTTTCATTGACTGTAATGTTTGCACAGAGAATTGTTCTTAGCAGCCGGGTGTTTTGCTTCTGTTATTTTTAATACAGAAAAGCAGGATAACAAAATGTTTTTTTTAAAAATACAGTATATATAAATAAAAAATGCCTAGGTTTTATTTACTTGTTTATGGATTAATTCATTTATTTAGATGTGTGGCTTGTTTCATCCTGTTGCCTCGACGTATATAATAATAAATTATAATAAAATGACAAAAGCACCACTAATAAAAATAAAATAAAAGAGAGACTACAATGAAAAATGGACAACCTTCGTTTATGAATAGGTAATAGGATATCGGCACTCTTAGTGGAGCTGAGACAAAACTAGCTCCATGTGCTCTGGGCAGCCACTCATCCTTGCTAAGGTTTCAACCCTACGCTCACTTAATTGAAATTTTGCCCATGGAACGCAGTAGCCTTACTTGCTGAGTAAACACAAAAAGGATCAGGCTGGTTGACTTGTTCAAATTTTTACTAGATATCGGGCAGGCAGCTTATTTTAACATCTAAATTCTACACACCTTTATGGGTTGTTTCCAACGATCACCCTACTCAGAGCAGACCCATTGAAATGAATAGACATGGCTAACACAGGTCCACCACACTCTCCAAGTGTCCCTATTTTCCAAGAACATCCCTGATTTAAAGATGCAGTCCCAGTTTCTGATTTGATTCCGGAGCATCCTGCTTTTCCGTAGGATGTCCCAATTTTCATTGGAGAAATGTTGGAGGGTATGGAGTTATCCAGGCCCTGAGAAATCTGAAGGCAATCCTGTATAGGGAAGTTTTTTAAAAATGTTTTATTATGGTTTTATGTATGTTGGAAGCTGTCCAGAGTGCTGTGGCAACCCAATAAGATGTGTGGGGAAGAAATAGTAAAATTATCATTATGGAATGGGACACCCCTATTTTCATCAGAGAAATGTTGCAGGGTATGCTACTCAAAGTAGACCCATTAAACTAAATTGATATGACAGTTTTGGGGACATTATCAGGGTTGCCATACCTCTGGAATTTCCCGGACATACCCGGAATACTGAAGTCAGGACTCAGAAGCAGTGTCCTGGCGGAAATCGGGAAAATGTCTGGGATAATCCGGATGTATGGCAACCCATGTTGGCAGGGTCGTTTTTGCCGATTTCCCTTAAACAACTTTTGTGTCTGGATTTTCACTTTTTGAAAGATGGCAACCCTAATTCAATTCAGTGGGTCTACTCGTTGAATACAACTCTATGCATCAGGGAGGTACCTTTTTCTATTATTTAGTAAAAATCCACTCTATTCCATGAAATGAATGACTCTAAATAAATAGTTTATTGGAAACTGCCCTGTGGTCTTTGGTTGAAGGGCAGTATAGAAATTTAAGAAATAATAATAATACTAATACTAATACTAATAATAATAATAATAATAATAATAATAATAATAATAATACCGGCCTACTCAGAAGTAAGTTCAATGGATTTCCTTGGGGCTTACTCCCAGGTAACTGGATTGCAGCCTTAATTGAGCACATATAAGCTATATGAGCTATGATGTTAGATCCGAAGTAAGGAAGCTGGTGTCCTAACCTCGCGATTGGTATATTTGGAGGATATGCCTTAGCTTTATGAGGTACGCACCAGTGATGGTATGTATAATGGGGTATTGCACCAATGCCTGTTGTGTGTGTGGTGGTGGTGGTGGTGGGAATAGAAATAAATAAATATGCATGAATGCAACCCCCCCCCCCAAATGGTAGTAAGACTTAAGTATCCAAGGAGCAGTTCAACATGACATGAGTTTTCATCTGCTCATAAGCTACAGGGATTCGGGCTACAGTTGATAAGCTTATCTTGAAGTAAGACAGAAGTTAGGCTGCTGAAATTCTTACCATTTTGCTGCCATTATACAGCTGAGAGTCAAGAACTGTCAAATTACATGAGTAATAGCTATCCATATTCAAAAGGGAGAGCTGTTGACAATTGCCTCTCGTCCCTCCTTTTCGTTCCATCTGTGCTTGCTGCAGAGCAGGCAGGAGTAAGCAGAGCTGGGGCCAGATATTGCCACGTTCCAGATAAGAAGCCCCAACGCAGAGCACAGAGTGTCGGGAGAGGCGAGGATAGGGGGAAGAGAATAGTTGATCGCTATGAGTACAAAAGTAATGAGAGAGATAATTCCTCCCCCCCCTTGCATTACAGCAAGAATTAAAAAAAAAGATGATGGGAACTGTGCTGACATTGTTTGAGGTTACAAGTGATGAAGCAAAGGACGTTTACTAGGTTTTCTTTTCTTTTCCCCTTCTCTCTTCCCCAGCCCAGCCTTTCTCCTCCCCCTTCTCTGTCTTTTAAAAACAATCGCATTATATCTTCTCATAAGATATGAGGGAGATCATTATCTGGCATAACGAAAACCCAAATGACAGGCCGATAAACTTAGCAGCTGTTTATAAAGTCTTGTAAAGGCACTCTCAGAGGTATACAGATAAGGAAATCACATAACTGAAATGGCTAAAAGCAGCATTAGATACAGAAAAACAACAACACCACACAAGGCATGCTACTGTAGTAGACTGTATTCAAATCCTGAACGGCTAAGCAGGAAATGGGCAAAGACATATAGGAAGACCATTCAGGTTCCCGGCCCTGGGCCAGAACCACATGCCCTGCAACCATCTTGCTTATGTAAACGCCAGACACCGGTTCTCATCTGCAAAGCAGCAGTGTAAGAAGCAGGGGCGTACCCAGGATCAAAACTGGGGGGGGGGGGGCAAGCCAGGTTGTGACATTTCAGCACGGAAAAGGTGAATGAAACAAAAATGTTAGGAAAATTATATATAATTATAGCAGTGCTTTATTACGGTAGTTATTACAATTATTTGTTTGAATTTTTTTAAATTTTTATTCCAGTTACATGTC
Source organism: Lacerta agilis (assembly GCF_009819535.1). Lineage (NCBI taxonomy): Eukaryota > Metazoa > Chordata > Lepidosauria > Squamata > Lacertidae > Lacerta > Lacerta agilis. The sequence goes on from NC_046317.1 coordinate 78,521,058, forward strand.
TTATACTGCTATCATTTTTCTTGGGTTTGAAGAAAACTTGTTCAAAACTTTCGTTTCAATCCAGTCCTGATTTTCCTTGAAGAATTTCCGATAGACGCTCATCAAACACAACCCAGTCAGTCTGTCCTCTCACATTGTACTTCTGAGCCAGGTCTTTACCCTTCGAAGGGTACTGAAAGATCATTCATGCCTGATAATTCCTGAAGTCGAAATGAGAATCTCATCGTCAGAAGTGCGGATGAAAGAATGGATGTGGCAACAGTGAATACACTTGGTCGTCCACACTAATCCTGCCAGCTGGGTCTGCATCACTCCTAGTTCACTAGCAGGATTCTTGTGGCTGGCAAATCAATCTTTCCAGTACAAAAAAACTTTCCTTTCTTTCAGTGCTACTGCAACAATGGGACTCTTCTGTATAGTGAACTTGCACAACTTATGGATGCAAAAAGGCAGCAGTTCCAACCTGTGTTCATCACAATCAGCACCGTTTCCATTCCACCTCAGTTCGGTTTCCACCAAATACAACATTATTTGCCTCGCTGTCTGCTGCTCAACGTAAGTTACTAAACTATTTATGTAACTTACATACATTTCAATGTAAAGGAAACATAAAAGCAATAGTTTAAAAAGTCATCAATCATTTGTGAATATCTTTTGTTTGATTTATTTACTTTCCTGCCCACAGACAGACACAAATTGTAGCCATTTCTGCTTCTTTCTTTGTTTTTTATTGGAATTCTCTGACAGAATACTGTCTGGCCTCCACAGGGATAGCAACTGAACTGCAGTTCAAAACAATATGAATCTCGTCTCCCTAATAGATTTTGCTTTGAATATTTCAGGAATTTTTTTTTTGGGGGGGATGGGGGCACTGTGGACTCCACTACAAAGAATGGGATTGTGTCAACTCCTTCTTTGCAAAGGCTTTATTTAAGAATCGGTATAGACAAAGTGAATTCTGAAAAGCTGGAAATTACATCTTTGCACAGTGCTTTGTGAGGATATACTGCTCAGGATATAATAAATATATTTCTTATCACTCGAGAAGACAAACGGTACACACCAATTTACTATTTATCAATCTGAAGAGCCAGATTAGGCCTCTTTAAATGGTTTCCGGCAAAATGTCTAACTTCCTTAATTCAGTCTTGCTGTGAACTTTACAAAGTCGGCCTTAAATCATAATGAAACCCCATATCCTAATGAAAGCCAGTGTTATAAACCCTGTGTCAATGCAGTATTTCACTAATTAAAAGGGTCACAAGTTCAAGTCCAGATGGAATTCTTGTGCTTATATTCTCTCATTAGAGGAGAAATAAGAAGACAGAAGAGTGAAAAAAATGATATATATATATATATATATATAACAAACACCCGGTACTTTAATAATTATGCTTAGTTGGAATATAAGAATTAGACCTCTTCGGACAGAAATAAAAGTTTTCATGAAATGTGGGTACTAGAGTTTGCAAGTTTTATCCGCTGTGACACAACACCAATTAGAGACAGACGATCAGATCCTTAAAAGCTACTGGTAGACAATCTCTCTCTGCCACCACTTCAGTAAGCAGTATAAATTTTCCCACAGCAAAGAAGTGGAGTAGCTTCCGGTGGCTGCGCACCTCATTGCATCAGTCTGAGAGCCAGTGCTCCCCTTCTGGTGCTGCTTTGCAGTGGACCCCAATGTCTGTCTTTGTGAAGGATTTTAGCACATGGGTATTGTTGTTGTTCAGTCATTCAGTTGTGTCCGACTCTTCATGACCCCATGGACCAGAGCATGCCAGGCACGCCTATCCATCACTGCCTCTCGCAGTTTGGCCAAACTCATGCTAGTCGCTTCGAGAACACTGTCCAACCATCTCATCCTCTCCTTGTGCCCTCCATCTTTCCCAACATCAGGGTCTTTTCCAGGGAGTCTTCTCTTCTCATGAGGTGGCCAAAGTACCTGGAGCCTCAACTTCAGGATCTGTCCTTCCAGTGAGCATTCAGGGCTGATTTCTTTGAGAATGGATAGGTTTAATCTTCTTGCAGTCCATGGGACTCTCAAGAGTCTCCTCCAGCAACATAATTCGAAAGCATCAATTCTTCGGCGATCAGTCTTCTTTATGGTGCAGCTCTCACTTCCATACATTACTACTGGGAAAACCATAGCTTTGACTCTACGGACCTTTGTTGACTCCCTCAGAAGGCGATGGGCTCTCCTTCCTTGGAGGTTTTTAAGCACAGGTTGGATGCCCAACTGTCATGGATGCTTTTGTTGAGATTCCTGCATTGCAGGGAGTTGAATTAGATGACCCTCAGGCAGTGGCGGAGGAAGCTGCTCAGGTGTAGGTCGAGCCACCCATAGGGGTGGAGCACACCACAGGGCCTCTGGAGTCTGCCTGCCTCCTCCCACTGAGCCGCCCTACAGCTGGGGGGGAGAGGCAGTGGGTGGACCGTTTGAGCAGCGCAGAGCCTGTGTGTGCCCAATTCACTGTGTCTCTCCCAGGAGAGAGGCGTGGCTCTGGTGCGCTGCAGGCCCCGTAGTGAGTGCCACCTGGCATTTTGTCTCACCCCTCAGTGGTGACACCCGGGGTGGCCTGCAGCCACAGCTCCCTCCTTTCTCTGCCCCTGCCCTCAGGGTCCCTACCAACTCTACAATACTATGATTCTGTTATCATATTGTACCCCACCTGTCTACAACTCTGCTGTTCCCAGTGATGTTGCATTCACAAAGTTTACCCCAGGCTATTCAGGAACGATGTAGCATAGTTCGGGAAACATTTAACTGCATTCTGGGAAAGGGTTGTAACTAAGTGGTAGAACATGTGCTTTGTGAAAGGTTGCACACTGAATAACTAGAATCTATAGGTTTGACGGAGATATACTTCTCTCAGAAATCCTGTTGCCAGTGCGTGTAGGTCAGGGGTTGCCAGCAAGGTAACCCCTGTTGAACCCACTATTGGTTTTGTCTGCTCAATCTGCCAGAACCAGTCTTCGCATGCAGGGGAAGTCCCTAACTCAGTGAGGGTTTGAGACCCAATATTCTGTATGTACAAGGCAACATTTGCTTTAAAACCTGTGAGAAGTGAGGTTATAGGGAACCAGGCAGAGGGCCTTCTTGGTGGTGGTGCCCGCTCTGTGGAATGCCCTCCCATCAAATGTCAAGGAAATAACCAAATATCTAACATTTAGAAGACATCTGAAGGCAGTCCTGTTTACGGATGTTTTTAATGTTCGATGTTTTATTGTGTTTTTAATATTCTGTTGGGAGCCGCCCAGAGTGGCTGGGGAAACCCAGCCAGATGGGTGGGGTATAAATAATAACATATTACTAATTATTATTAGTATCTGCACATTTTAAAGCTTAGCTTCTCTGATCAGTCACAGACTGCAGGATGTTTGCAGTTCTGTTATGATAGCATGGTTAAATGCTGGTTCAATTAATACAGGCATGATGTGACTTAGTTCTTATGGAAATCAATGGGATATATGTTCGGCTAACTTTATCTGCTGGTTTCCCACTGTTAATTATGTATGGAGGTGAATCCAGAGAACCACACAATGTTTCTCCAGGTCCAATAAATCTGCTTTGTTTCTGAAGACAGCAAATGTTCATGCTGTATGGTGAACCTCTTTTGAAACTCAAAAACCAGTTTGTGATATGCCAAGGAGATTGGCTGTTCTACAGGGTGGGTGGGAAGGGATGGAATAGAATTACACCAATTGTGCCCCAGTCCTTGATAATTCCTTAACTAGCTTTCTGAACCCTGTCTATGATGTCTTAAATTACATGTAAGCAGGTTTTGGAAGAAATGAAGTTTCTGAAGAAACAATTGAGCCTTGCAAACACCATCATGTTTCCTAACGTCAAAAATCCCCCCTCATCATCTGAATGATTTCTCTCTCTTTCTGATTTTAGCTTTATTAATGAAACAAAAAGGCATCTATAACAGATAAATAATACATCATATGAGATTCAAGCACACTATTTATAATGCAGATCACTGACACCTATCAACTCTGATTAAATCAGATTCTGCATATTTTGCCACATCTGCAGTTTGTCAATCTTTGTGTTCTTGTTAATCACTGAAGCAGCTACGTTGAACACTTAGGCAGGAAGAACCAGCTGCACAGATATAAGATGGGGGACACCTGGCTTGCCATTGCCAGTAGTACAAATGTAAAGGATCTAGGGGTCTTAGTAGACCACAAGCTTAACATGAATTTACAGTGTGAAGCAGCAGCAAAAGGCTGCATCAACAGAAGTACCTGTATAGTGTCCTAATCAAAGGAAATAACAGTACCCCTCTTTTCTTCCTTGGTCAGACCACAGCTGGAATTCTGTGCCCAGTTCTGAGGGCCACAATTTAAGAAGGATATTGACAAGCTGGAACGTGTGCAGAGGAGGGCAACCATGACAATCAAAGATCTGGAAACCAAGGGAAGGATGAGGGAGTTGTGTATGTTTAGCCTGAAAAAGAGAAGATTGAGAGGAGATATGATAGTCATCTTCAAATATCTAAAGGGCTGTCACATGGAACATGGAGCAAGCTTGTTTTCTCCTGGTCTGGAGGGTTAGTCTCAAACCAATGGATTGAAGTTACAAGAAAAGAGATTCTGACTAAAATATGAAGAACTTTTTGTTCCACTGTTCCAGACAGTGGAACCAACTCCCATGAGGGGTGGTGGACTCTCCTTCTTTGGAGGTTTTGAAGCAGAAGTTGGTGGGCCGTCCATCATGTATGAACTAGTTGAGATTCCTGAATTGCAGGGGATTGTACTGGATGACCTTCAAGGTCCCTTCCAACTCTACAATTCTATGATTCTATGAATGAATGAATGAGCACAGTTTGCTAGGATGCTGCACTAGAGATGCTGCACCAATGTGGGTCTCGAACCCACGACATTGAGATTAAGGGTCTCATGCTCTACTAATGGAGCTAAACCAGGTAGACATCCTTTCCTCAAACTCTTATTTCTTTTTAAAATGTCCATACCGCTTTTCATTTGTGACAATAAAAAGGTGGCTCACATTATGAGAAACCTTTTAAAAAGTCAATAGAACCAAAAGTACCGGTAAAACACCACAATCCTGAGGTATCCACAACTGGTACTAACAACCAGGGAAGACCATATAGAAAGGGGGGGGAGCCAAGTGTAATATAGATCTGTTTTTGAGAGCAGGTCTACCGATGCTGCTGCAGTTTGAAAGATTTTTTGAAGTCAACAGATCTACTTACAGATTTACCATGTAACACGAGCTTGGTCTTCGTTTTGCCTTGTACATTTGGGAGGTGGGTGCAGGATAAAGAACCACTCTGATCCAAAGCTCTTGGCACTCTCTGCCGCACCCAGGGAACTCCTTTCTGTCCCATTCACTTTGACAGAGTGAGCTGTTCTAAGTGTGCAAAGCCTGGGGCTAGTGTGTTGACGGGGTCCCAATGTCTGCAGCAAAATTTGCTGGGTTCAGGTGCATGGATTTAATAGCTGACCTTGCAGGCAGTGTCTGTACCATTATCCCTCATTCCATTTTTTTTTTAAAAAATGGATTTCTCCTCTGTTGTCTCTTAATTTTTATTTGTATCTATATGCACATAAGCATGTACTGAGAGAAACAAAAGAACTGTCTGATGGTAAGAGCTGTTTGGCAGTGAATGAACTCTCTCCATAGGTGGTGGACTCTCCTCCACTGGAGGTTTATAAACAGAGGTTGGATGGCCATCCGTCAGGGATCCCTTACTTCTGATTCCTGCATTGCAGGGTGTTGAACTAGATGACCCTTGCTGTCCCTGCCAACTCTACAGTTCTACAATTCTAACAGAGATGGCTCCAGGTCCGAGTGGCCCAATGGCACAGCGCCCTCTAGTGGGCTTCCTCCTACGAAGCCGGCCACCTGCAGCAACAGGTATGGATGCAATCCTACCTGATTCATACTTGGGACAATATAGGAACCAAAATGCAGAGCATCCTGCAGAGCATCTGTATAAAGATTTCTCCACCCCAGCACTGTTCAAAAAAGCTGCAGTAACACCAGGTTTTTTTGGGGGGGGGCAGTTCTGCAGCACTGCTCCCCGCACCAGCTGTAAATACCTCAGATCAAAGTGTGAGAACCTCTGTTTTCCATCCCTACAGACTTCCCCATTCACAAAACATTAACCTTATTCTTATTCTTCTTATTTAAAAATCGCGTTTCCAAATAAGCAAGCTGCGGGAAGAAGAATATCTGACTATGGATTTCTCGTTAGCGAGTGCATACCGATCTCATAAGTGTTGCTGAAACAAAGACTTTAAAGTGAAGGTTTCGGAATTGGGAAGGAACGGGACAGGGAAAAGCAGGGGGTGGCAGGGGGGAGAATCTGGACCGCCGTGCAGCTTTTAGAAAATAATTAGTGCTCTAACATAAATATATGTCACTGACTGTAGTAATGTCTACAGGAAATAAATAACAGTGGAACACAATAAAACTCCCTGTAATGTACTCTGTTGTAATATTGATGGTAGCATATGGCAACCATCTGACAGCTGTTAAACAGATGTGGCAATTAGCAAACCTTATGGTCATGCTGTTAAGATTATTATGCAACACGTTCTTTAGCAAAATTAGATGACTTCCTACTTTCAGTAGCTTTACACATGTGGAGAGCTAGCCTAATGTCCCATTTAGGCAGTATTGTTAGCTAATGTCTCTTATATGTGCCTGGATATCTGTGTGTGCATGTGGTTTGTTTTTTCTTTTTCTTTTTCTTGTGTGTGTAGAAAGAGAGAGAAAGAAAGAAAGAAAGGGGTGATGCCTCATGGAAGATTTAAAGAAATTCAGAATTTAAACAAGAACAATATCAATTCCGCTGTGCAGCAGATACTTCAATTATAATAGCTAATGGACAAATTGAGAGATAAAAAGACTTTTCTATCATGTTGAAATTCAATGAACAGTTTTCAATTAGGCACCAAGTATAAAAAGGGGGAAGAGGAAGATACTTTTCCTTGATGTTAACATTTCAGAGAAAGATGAGAGCAGCTCCACATTTTCATTATACAGAAGAGATGCATATAATGATGCATATTTAAATTATAAATCAGGTCAGTATCTGCCAAATGAAAGCAATATCAATTAGAGTGAAGGTGGATCAGGCTTTAAAATGCCTTATATTTAATGACAAAAGTATGATTGTTAATCTTGCCAGGCCAACAAAGAGATAATTTAAGGCAGTAACAAATCAAAGAGTAATGTCACAAAAATAAGCCCTCGCAGCTTTTTTGGGGCAGTATTATTATAATTAATAGACTTCGAATGACTTTTTTTTTTGGTGGGTTATGGGCTTTCACCAAAGCGTTTACGGCAGGCATAAAATATGAAACTCGAAATAGTGGGTTTGACTAAGGTTGACTTGAGGGTCCTTAAGCCTTTCCACTACAGTAATTCCTGTAAAATAATAGTTTCATTTATAGGCTTAATTTATAATGTTGAATTTATGCCAGTTCATCTGATATAAATCATGATTATGGCATGATCTATCGTATGTCACTTGAGCTAATGCAAATTAAATATCGGTACATTTTAAGTGAAGGAGGAAACCCCTCTGTGCTACAATAACACTAAGTGTCTGGTCCACAGTCTAAGCTTATTTAGCTGTTCTTTTTTTAGTGCAGATATAGTATGAACTAGTGAGATGGTGGGATGGCTGTAGCTTTAGGGCACAGCTATAGATCTCTTTACGGGCCAAATAATTTCCAGCATAATGGAGAGCGGCTGGAACATGCTTAGCGGAACTGCTGGCCTATCTATCCCGACACTCCTATGGGGATTGCTGTTACAATTAAATGGCAACCCATCACTCCGACTTCCCCAAATTAAAACAGAGCTCAGTCTGATGACTAGTTACACCAAAACAGATGTTTTCAGTGTACAAGTATAGGAGCTACTGCAGGGATGAAGGCAGACATCTCAAGAAGATGCTTTCAAAATGCTCTCATTGTGATCCAAAGAAAAGGTAAAGGACCCCTGGACAGTTAAGTCCAGTCAAAGGTGGCTATGGGGTTGCGACACTCATCTCGCTTTCAGGCCAAGGGAGCCGGCATTTGTCCACAGACAGCTTTCCAGGTAATGTGGCTAGCAGGACTAAATCTCTACTGGCAGGGTCGTATTTATGTTTGATGAGGCCCTAAGCTACTGAAGGTAATGGGGACCTTTATATGTCCAGCTGTCCTTTGTCAACAACAAACCAGTGATATTTTAGGGAGCAGGCTAGCAGGCGGGGCCCATTACTTACATCATAGGAGCCTACACAACACAAAAGGCTTGCTGTATGTAGGTTTTATTTTATTTGTTTTTTTATCTTATATTTTGGAAATGTACATCCAGTTTTTCTTCCTTTAATTTTTTTGGGGTGCCTCCAAGAGAGTGGGGCCCAAGCTATAGCTTGTTTACCTTACATGTAAATCCGGCACTGGCTACTGGTGCACGGAGGACCGTGACAAGTGCCAGAGCACACGGAAATGCCGTTTACCTTCCCGCCACAGTGGTACCTATTTATCTACTCTTTCAAATTGCTAGGCTGGCACGACACGACACGAGCTGGGACTGAGCAACAGGAGCTCACCCCGTCATACGAATTCAAGCCGCCGATCTTCTGATCGGCAAGCACAAGAGGCTGAGTGGTTTAGACCACAGCGCAGCCCGCGTCCCTCTATCCAAAGAAGAATACCTCTTTCATTCCCAGAGCAAGTGTACAGCGTGGTCAGCTTGAACCAGGGAAAATTCAGCTAGTGCCTCCAGCTTGCAGTCCAGCAGAGGTACACCTCCACCCAGGGTGCTGGCTCCTGGGGGGCCAATGCGCTTTGAACTCCCCCAATATATATTTTTAGGAGGCCTGGTCCTCTCAATATTCAGAGGGCCCCATGATGCCAGAACATCGTGAAACGTCACACGTGTAACATCAGGACGCCGTGTTGTGCCCCCTCAGTCATCCAGAGAAGGTGGCGCCTCTGATCTCCGCCATGTTTGAAGCCGCTCGCCAGCGGTGGGTTGAGTGTACATCTGTCATGGAAGCTACGGAGAGAGACTTACCCTACTGGGGACGAACCTGCTGTGACTGCTCTGAAAATATTACACCATCGTTTTATTATGGTACAGTTAGGGTATGTTGATGGAAATCTTCAAAGACAGGAAACAGCTTTCATTCAACTGGCAAATGCACAGGGGAATATATTCCTAATCCTTTTGCCGGACCGGGTGTCAGCTGATCATACCTCTGGGCTGGGGTGTCATGGACTGGCTGAATACTGAGGAGTGTTGGGAGGCATTAGCTGGGGAAGCCCCGAGGGAACCCCCAGGGGAAGAAGGCTCAGAGCCAGTGGATTGGTAGTGCCCACCAGTCTACACTGTTCTCCTTTTGTTGCCACCACTCTCCTGCTGCTAGGACTGCCAGCACAGTAGTGGACCCACTTGGGGGCGCTCTTACGAGGCCCTCCTGAAACATGGAGCCGGACTGAGATTCTGTTAGCAAGAATGCTTGGAGACTGCACTTGCATGTTTGAAGATGGAGGCAAGTACTCTACTACCAAGCCATTGCCTCCACCCCAAAATTTGGGAGGATGCGTGAAGGATGAATTTTCAAAAGTTGTTTCACCTTGTATAGAAGAAACACTGTTCAGTTAGACATACATTTCAAAAAAATACTCTACAGGACATGTTGCCGTCTGTAGCAGTTTGCCAAAATGATCACTTTTAATAAACCTCCCAAAAACCAGCTAAACTGGACGACGGCAACACAGTCCTGTTAATCGTAAAACAAACAAACAAACTTCAAGTTTAAACAAATGTTGAACTAGATTTTCAGATGCCATATTTGCCTGGTAGCACAGTATCTGCAGAGCTCATGTCCATTTTCCAGAGGCATCATCCATTACAGGATAACTGTTGAGAAGCTCTAGTAATTCATGGCGGTGTGACATGAATTCATGGATGAGATCCTAGACATCCCCTGACATCAAAGTGATGGTGGTGGTGCGGAAGGATAAGATTTTTTGGGGGGAGGGGGGCAGATATATCCATCTTTGTATGACATAATCAAATGGATTAGGAATTAAAAATTAGATTCGAACAAGAATCTGCTCATGCAATTCACTGGGAGTGATAAATAATAATAATAATAATAATAATAATAATAATAATAATAATAATAATATAATATTGATTTCTTACCTGCTTTTCACAATAAGTTCCTGTGGCGGTTCGTTCAACCTGCACAGGTCCCCCAGACGTTTAACAGTCCGTTGATACCTGCACTCACCACTTTATTAATTAACCGCTGCCACCAACCAGTCTGTCTGGTATTTACTTCACTCAGTTCAGTCAAGGAGAGTATTGGAACAAAACTGTTTTATTTGAAGTTTGGTACATAAGCATGTGGTTTCTGAATAAACAGTACTTTCTTGGTTGTGTTCTTGTTAACAACAGTGCCCAATGATTTCTCCCAACCCTGTTCCTACTCCTTCCCTTGCCACCCTCCTTCCAACCTCTCAATACCCACAACAAGCCCCCTAGATAAAGACAAACGACAAGCCTAAAGACAAGCCCCAAAAGTCTAAAGACCAAAGACTAAAGAACAGACTAAAGAACACTCTTCCTTCCCCGGGAGGGGTTTATATAGCCCACATAACTCCGCCCCCTAAAGGTTCTTACTGGTTATTCCAGTTAACTCCTTCTGTGCCATTCCAAAGTTTGGGTGATCGCCACAGTTCCCAGGATGGGTTACTTACAACAGTATAAAAATACAATATTAAAATCAGTTAAAACAATTTACAATCAGAAAAAGAGCATTGGTCCTAAAACAATATGGACCTCCGGTATCCAAGGGAGAAACGTAATCAAGGCTACAGCCATAAGCCTACTTACTTGGAAGTAGGTCACAATCAACTCCGTTTGGCTTATTTCTCAGTAAATGAGTTCAGAGTGATGCTCTTTTTGTTTTTTGTTTTTTGTTTTTGTTTTTTGTATTCTGACTGCGTAATCCACCCTGGGAATTCTTTGAAAGGTGGGTTAGAAATAACTAGAAGAAATAGATAATTGTTACACTGAGGTATACGTTTCTGGTTAGCATTTAATTTATTGATTATGCATTTCTATCCCATCTTTCCTCCCAAAGGAGCCCAGGGTGGCATTTAAGGATGTTACCTAACTGCACAGTTTAGTAATTTTGACATTGCCTCTTGGAGGGTGGGTAGTGGGTAGCAGCTACATTCGTTTAGCTTCACTTTCCTTTTGTTGTTGCCATTGCTAGCTCCAGGTAGACAAAGGGAGAAGCCTGGCCTTAGCTCTGACAAAGTTCTGAGCCCTGTTTGAATGGTTGTGGGATTATTGTACTAATAGTTTGCAATTATGGGTGATGCAGTGATACAGTGAACACCCAGATTAACATAAGAAGAACCCTGCTGATTCTGCAAACTCAAAGGCTTATTTATCCAGGATCCTGTTTCCTACAGGTGCCTCTGGGAAGCCCAAACAGGACATAATAAAGTCAATACCCTTTTCCTGCTTATGTTTTCCCCACATTCAGTATCAATAGACTTGCTACTTCTAGTCCTGGCCAGAATGACTACTAGCCAGTGCAGTAGTGGTCTGGGGTCATGGGGGTTGATGACAGAGCCGCCCAACTTGTATGGAAGGGGAACTTTTTGGCCACTCCAAAGCATTTAAAATGACTGAAAAAGCAAGGTGCTTCCATTTCAAGAGAACGGTTTGCAAGTTCTGTTACATGCAATGGAACGTCATGAAAAATGTAACTTTTTTTAAAAAAAAATCATTTTTATTTGATTTTCACAATACAAAATTATAAGAATTCAAATACATACCCCAGAGTGGCTGCATCTTTAAAACTGCATCTTCTTCGAATCCATATTTTTCATGTAATTGTTACACGACTAGTGAAATCAAAACCCTGCCAGTGTTTCCAGCTGCTTACAGTGGCCTTTTAAATAACTTATAATTTTTTCCCATTCTTTTGTAAAGTTTTTGTCCTCTTGTTTCCTGAGTTTTCCAGTCAGCTTTGCTATTTTGACATAGTCCATCAGCTTGGTTTGCCATTCTTCTCTGGTAGGGACCTTGTACTGTATTCTTTCCATCTCTGGGCTAATAACATCCTGGCTGCTGTTGTTCCATACATAAAAAGTCTTTGCTGATCCTTTGGAAAACGTAACTTCAGTCACTCTGAATGAAGATATTGCAGCACTCCAAGTCATATGCCCATGTATGTGTGCAGAAAATAGAAGATCTAGCTTAAAGGTGGCATATGGAGATCTGCACTGATGGTTGCAATCTATCCTGAATTATTACTGTTGTATAATTGTAAGATTATTGTACAATTTTAGAAGGTTGTATAACCTTAGAAGGAGTGCGGCTGTGACGTGGCACAGCTGTGACTATTGTAAAGGGACCATGAAAGTCTGAATTTGCTGCTACCTTACTTCCAGTCTAAGCCTCCATGAATTTTGTCTAATTCCCCTTTAAAGACTAAATTGGTGACCACCAGCATGACTTGCGATAGAGAATTCCATAGTTCGAGTACATAAAGCATGATAGATATGAACAGGGCCTCTGCAGTTTATCATAAAGTTCAGGCGGGTCCATGTGGATATAGACAATTCTTAAAGTAACCTGGACCCAAACTATTTAGGGCTTTAGATGCTGACAGTGACACCTTGAATTTGGATCTGCAGGCTTCCTGTGAAAAAGCTGTAGGATGTCACCAAGATATCTCTTCCTCCCAGTTAGTTTACAGAGAAACACTGCAACTGTTTCAAAAGTTCCTCTTCCTGATAATGTGAAAGATGGATTCAAATACATTTAAACACATATATGCAGTTCTTTTCTTCCAGAATGAAAGGTGCCAGTACTGTGTACCCTTAAGTACCCCCAGAAGAAAAGCAGTGTATATATTCCAGTTGATATAATATTAATAATAATAATAATAATAATAATAATAATAATAATAATGATAATAATACATAAATAAAGTGGACAGCCTGCCTGGGGCAGTGGAGATGGGACAAGTGAGCATTCAACTTGCAAAACATGAACGTGTGCAAGACAAGTGGTGTAGTGGTTAAGAGCGGTGGACTTGTAATCTGGTGAACCGGGTTCGCGTCTCCGCTCCTCCACATGCAGCTGCTGGGTGACCTTGGGCTAGTCACAATTCTCTGAAGTCTCTCAGCCCCACTCACCTCACAGAATGTTTATTGTGGGGGAGGAAGGGAAAGGAGATTGTTAGCCGTTTTGAGACTCCTTTGTCACCTTGCCGACAAAGGTGTGTATAGTTAAAGCTATGGTTTTCCCAGTAGTAATGTATGGAAGTGAGAGCTGGACCATAAAGAAGGCTGATCGCTGAATAATTGATGCTTTTGAATTATGGTGCTGGAGGAGACTCTTGAGAGTCCCATGGACTGCAAAAAGATCAAACTTATCCATCCTTAAAGAAATCAGCCCTGAGTGCTCATTGGAAGGACAGATCCTGAAATTGAGGCTCCAGTATTTTGGCCACCTCATGAGAAGAGAAGACTCCCTAGAAAAGACCCTGGTGTTGGGAAAGATGGAGGGCACAAGGAGAAGGGGACGACAGAGGACGAGATGGTTGGACAGTGTTCTCGAAGCGACTGGCATGAGTTTGGCCAAACTGCGGGAGGCAGTGAAAGATAGGCGTGCCTGGCGTGCTCTGGTCCATGGGGTCACGAAGAGACGGACACGACTGAACGACAACAACAAGGGCAGTGATAAAGCGGGATATCAAATCCAAACTCTTCTTCTTCTTCTTCATTCACACTGAGCACTCAGACCCACCTATGATTGCTGTTAGAAATGCTGAATATTTCTTCACAGCCAACATGGAGCACTGGCAGACAATTTTGTATGTGCTTTAATTGGAACTTTTCCTGAAACTTAGCAAAAGCAACTCCAGAACTGACCAAAAGGCAGATTTCCTTATGGTTATAGATCTCCCCCCCCCCTCTCTCTCTCTCTGTGAGAGAACCACCCCACTTACATGCTAGACGTAGCTGATGCTATGTGGTGGATCATTTACAATCCAATCCATTTATCGCAAAAGAGCAGAAGAAAAATGGAAGGGAGGCAGGAAAAATAGCATCAAAAGTGCCAGCACAAAGAAAAGATGAAACCAAATCAGCATTCAAATTACATGCATGTCTCAATTTTGCTTTGTTATTGTGTCACTATTTTGAAAAGCCCAAATTATGCTCATAAAAACTTAAGCTATGCATACATATGTATGAAAATCTTCGGCTTTAGCATGACTGAGACAGACAAGCCCGGTAGTTGGTTTTCTGCTCAGAACATGGAAGCAAATAATAATCAAAGATAGTTGAGTTGCACAAGATACTGGGATTCCGGGATCCACCTCCATTGTTTCTTTCAAAAGGCAGGAAACCGTCAAGGAAATAAGTAGGTACTCTTGTCTTGTTATCTTTTTTGGAATCAGCCCTCCTCCATTTGAAACCAATACTAAATCTTATGTTGGCTTCATGTGGCTGCAACACGAACCCATTACAGATGTATTAATTTTATTGCACTAGTGAAATCTTAACAGCTTTGTGATCTACAGTTACACACACACACACACACACACACAATTCGAATATGCAAGGTGGTTCACACTCGTCGTCTCAGCAATCCTCACAACAGCCTTGCAAGGTAGGCCAAGATTATTGTCACCATACATGTGGAAGGATGAGGCTCAGAGATAGTAGCTCACCTAAAACCAGCCCCATGAGTTAATGGCAGAGGCAGGATGTAAATCTAGTTAAATCTCTTAGCCAGGACAACACATAATTAATACATATATTAATACCGTATTGGCCTGAATATAAACCTCACTTTCACCCCAAATTCCAACCGCGAAAAGTTAAAGTGTGGCTTAAATTCGCGACCTTACAAAAATGGGCTTTTACGATATCGCTGCTAAAACAGACATACAGTAAAACGGACCGGGTGTGAGTGCCTGTGGAATTTTAAGGAGCGGCTTATATTCAGATATTGTCTTTTTTTTCTCTCCCCCCCCCCCGAATTTTAAAGGTGCGGCTTATATTCGGGCCAATATGGTATGTAATTATTTAATAATGAGTATGAGAGTGTTTTTTAAAAAATGAATACGCTATGGCATAAAATAGTGGTTTTAGTGTGGTTAGAATATTAGACATGGCCCAAGGAGGCCTGGGTTCAAATTCCCACTTGCCATGAAGTTCATTGGATAAATCTGGGCCAGTCAAACTCTTAGCTTAACCTACCCCATGAGTTTGTTGTAAAGGGGAAAAAAGGATATTGGGTTAATACCCTTTTATTTATTTTTTTGTTTTGCAATGAAGCAGCATGGCTTTGCGTTCAGTATTATTGTTCCTTCTATTTTGGATTTTCCTTCGTGATTACTCACATCCACAATTTTGAAACCCTGAGATAAATGGCTTATAAACATGGTTAGGCAGGTTATGCTGGGATCGGAGACACACAACTTCTATGCTGGTGGAACGGCTATTGTATCCTATTCCTGCTCCAGCGGTGACAGGCACCTGTTGGAACTGGTAGGGCGGAAGGCAGGGAGTTCAACAGTAGGTGGCACCAGAGCCAATGACATCCAGAGACACTGGTTCCATTTCTTTTTTAAATGTATTTTTTTAAATATTTTCTTGGTTTACAAAAGTACAGTATGTGCACTCTCTCTCTCTCTCTCTCTCTCTCTCTCTCTCTCTCTCTCTCTCTCTCTCTTTCAAGTAAATTTTTTTACAGATCAGTTTCATTTGTTGAGACATTAGGAAGAAAAGGGGGAGAGAGGTGGAGTGGGGAGAGGTGAGTGGGGGTGGAGTCGGGTGGCAATGTTTCTATTTTACGTACTTAATATATGTGGGGTTTTGTGTCAGCGTCGCTTGTGCAGGTTCTCTGCTATTCACTTGTGTTCCTTTGGTGGTGAGAGAGGTTGGGGTTGGCCTAGGGTGTGGTTGTTCATTTGTGGTTGGCTGTGGTGGTCTTTGTTTTCATGTGTGAGTGGGGTGGGTGGGTGTTGTGGATCAGGTTAGCCATATTGATTTGTATGCTGTTGGTGGATTTTTGTCATTGTCTTGTCGGGCTGTGTGTGTGATGAAGGGGAACCATACCGGGGTGAATGCGTCTTCTTCTATTTGTCCCCATGTCAGCTTCAGTTTATTGGTTAATTTTTCTAGTAGGGCTGATTCCCATATTATTTTGTACCATTTTCTACAACTGGTTCCGGTTCTTACTCCACCCTCCTCGCTGCTGAGTTATGCACTGAAAGTGAGGAGGGGAAAACTTTCTTTCTTATTCCACCTTACATATATACAGTATAAAAAAGTACAACAGTCACCTCATACAAAATGTCAATGAAGTACCGTATGTGTGGAAGAATAAAAACACAACTTTGAAAAAAAAGACAGTTAAAAACAGAAGAACACTAAATCACCGAGCCAAACAACAGTTTAAAAGAGCAATTTTAAACAGCAGTAGATACAACTATGATTCTAAAAAGACTCACTTAAGTAAAATTGTCTACGCCGCCCACCTGAATGGAGGGAGTGAGGGGCCAACCAGTCGCAGCGTTCTTTTGAGAAGTCTTTCCAATTCCTGGCCACTGCAATGGAAACGGCACTTTACTGAATACCCAGCTGCCTTGCTTTGTTAAGAGCAGGATCTGAATGAGCTTCTGGGGTGAAACAAAAATTATGGAAGGCTTGTATGGGTGGAGTGGCAGGGTGGCAAATGCAGCTCTTCAGATATTCTGGCTGTCCTTGTTTGAGGCAGAGCTGGGGAACTTGCAGATGTTATTGTACTACGTCTCCCATGAGCCCTGTTCAGCTTGGCCAAAAGTCATGGACGATAGGAGTAGCTGAACAACATGGTCCTGGAGTATGATCTGAAGGTATATGAGGCCACCACCTGGCTGAAGGTAAGCAGTCCTGTGTCTGGTCAGTCCTGGGTGGTGGTTGCTTGAGAACCTTGAGTTCCATAATGGAAGAAAGGTGGGATAGAAATGAATGAATGAATGAATGAATGAAACAAACATCTGGAGGGCCATAAATCCCCCATTCTTAGTTAAGAGCTGTGAAGACAGTTGGCCTCAACTGTTATTTAGTATAACGTTTATTTATTTATTAAATTTGTATACCACCCTTCATCCGAAGATCGCAGGGTGGTTAAAAATTCCCAGTTAAAAACTCTCAGTGGCATGGGTGCAATATAAAGTTAAACCATGGTTAAAATCAACAAGGGAAAGTGTGAGGAGCACTCAGAGCAGAGGAGGGAATAAGATGGGAAAGGGACTGTATTGTACAAGCCCATAGCCCATTCTCAATCTCTGTGTCGAGACAGCAGCCACATTACATCTGCGCTGAGACAGTGAGTTATGATGGGGCAGAGACAGAAGCCGAGATCTCCCTGATCCATTTCCAAGTTACGCTGAGCTTGCTAGTGGTTGGTTTTTTACGCCCAAAGCAAAATGCTAATTTTCAGGGTCAAATGCTGATTTGCGTAGAAGGGGTCAACGGACACCAAAGTGGACATTAAATGCTAAATTTTGTTGTCAGCCCTTGGTCATCATTACGAGAAGTCGGGTTGTAAAAGGAGACATTGCCACACTCTCTTCAAAATGCTGCCGCCTTGCAAGGTGAGTGCGATGGATGTCATAAAATAATAATAATACCTAGCACTTTATAGTTTCAAAGGGCTGTAAAACATTAAACCAATTAAACCTCACGGCCCAGCCCTGCTGGGAGGCAAAAAAAAGTTTCCTGTTCAGTTTTCATGTTCATCCTCCTGACATACCCAGATTTCCCCCTGTAGTATATTACTAAGTACTTTATCCAAAGTCAATTAGATCTTACCTTGAGCCATTTATATATTTTCATCTCCCTTTCCCCTCACCCCTCGTGTTTTTCGTTTTGCAAAGGCGCAGCTAGGCATTCTTAAATAGCAACATTCCAGCCTGTCAGTCCCAAACTCAGCTTACCTAATGTATGTAATTACAAAGGCATCTGTGGAGCCCTCCCTACTCCCGCCAAATGTGGTTTTATAATGCAGAAATGTGACAATAAGCTACCCATGTCAGCTCTACTCATGTCAGGCTCCCCAAATTGAAGGTGACTGATCCTTCTGACAGAAAGGAAACCAGAGGGTTTGTTAACAGCAGCAAAGGGCTGTCAGCCACAGAGATATCATTACAAGGGCCTTTCGGTGAGATTTCTCATCGCTGACTAAGGGATTTGGCCACACGAAATTAATGAGGCTAAAGCCGCCGCCTACTTTTGTGTCCTAAAACTATTAAGGCCCAGGGAATGCTACAGGGGAGCTATTCCTCATGGATTACAGGAGGTGATACATACACGCAATGGAGTTTTTTTTAAAGGGGCAGCTTCAACCTGCCTTCTCTCCAACCCCCCCCCCCCCCCAGTCAACCCAGGCTCAAATGTTGCAATAAATGTCTCTTTGCAGCAGTCGTGTTCCTGGTTCCATCTCTTTCCCTTCTAATTCCTAGTTTGGGAAATGTGTGACTCCCAACAGCATGGAACCAAAGTAACCAAAGGATTGCTGTTTTCCACATGAGCCTGTTTGAACTTTGTGGTGGTCTTCTGAGGCCCTCTTCCATAGTTATCCAAAGTGCAGTATTGAAAAAAAAGTACTTCATCTAATCAGGTCTGAATCTTCTGGTATTCAGCTTCATTTGATAACTCTGGGTTCTAATATCATGGAAAGGGGAGGGGGAATTCTCCCCAGTAACTTTCTCTACACCAAAGGTGGCTAACTTACGGCCCTCTGGGTGTTATTGGAATACAACTCCCATCATCCCTGATCATTGGTCATATTGGCCAAGGCTGGTGGGAGTTGGAGTTACATAACATCTGGACAATCACCATTTAGACAATCACCTTATGCCATGCATAATTTTTATACACTTCTATCATGTCCCCCAACTGTGCCATGAAGCTTGTTGGATGACCTTGAGCCAGTCACACTCTCTGCCTATCAAGCTCAAGCGCTGTTGTGAGGGCAAAATGGAAGGAGGAAGAGTTCTTGATGCTGCCTCGGGCCCCTCAGAGGGATCTAAGTTATGACAACTTCCACCCTCCCACAATGGATCTGAAGAGTGTTCAGAGCACCAGGGGTTCTTTTGCCTCCATAGAACGTCTGAAGAAAGATCTCTTCTGAAGTCGCTGAACTACAGATCTAAAGTGGTGCCCCTAAGAAAGTTGGATGACTACTTGTATGCCTCCTTCTGGCAACTCCTGCAGCCAAACTGGTGCCAAACAGATCACTCTGCTTTCCTTTGGCAAGTCCAAGAGTGGGGTCTTGTCAACTGGATGGCCCAGGACCTCCAAAAACACTGCCCAGGCTTGTGCCCTAGAGAGGTCACTTACTTCATCCCTGGAGATGCATTCCATTCTCTCTCAAGACAGACAGATAACAACAACAAATCCTATCAGCCCCAACCAGCATGGCCAATGGCCAGGGATGATGGGAGTTGTAGTTCAGCAACATTGGGAGGGCAAAAGGTTTCCCATACCTGATATCTTGCTTCCCCACAAATCCCTCTATCATCAGGTGTTTAAGTAGTCTCTTCTTTCAGCTAGTCCTTCCCCTCTGCACTGACCATTGGGCTGGCTGACCCTAGAACTTCTGCCCTTTCCTCCCTCCCATGCTGTGTCCTAAGTCACTGTGGCAGGGATTCCCATAGCCTCGCTCTTCACTCTTTCACTTCATTTTGGCTCAGGACCCCATGAAGTGTCCTGTCCCGTGCCAACATTATATCCCATTTTGCTGCTAGGCAAATACCTTTTTGTTTGCCTTGGAATTTTATCATGTAATTATAGTTTGCTTGATTATAATTTTATTCACCCTGCCCAAGTTTTATCTTAATTGCTGCTTCTGCTGTTTTAGGCTTGTTTTCCATGTAATGTTTTTATTATTCTATTGCACACTTCCCTGGGATGTTTTTTTTTACTGAATGTTGGCATGGAAATCTTCAATTTATCCATCAATCAATGAGATATTTCCAGATTATTACTTTCATGTCCCACCTTTCTTCTCAAGGTGACACACATGGTTCTCACAATCTCAGTTTTGTCCTCACAACAACTCGGAGAGGTAGGTTAGGCTGAAAGACTATGAATAGCCCAAGGTAACCCAGTAAGCTTCAGGTCTGAGTGCAGATTGGAACCTTGTTTGAACCAGGCCAAAGTCCAGCACTCTAACCACTAGATATCACAATGCTGAATATTGTCTCCTTGCTTCAAATCACTGCAGCAGCCTGCTCTGAGCATGTCCCCAAAATGAGGAAATGCAGTAACATCCTCTTCCTCTGGGTGGTTGTGCAGATTAGACCCAGAGGGTCAGTGTAAGTGAATGGCCAGGAAGAACCAGGGTCCGCCCAAGGAATTTCGCCACCTGAGGCAAAGGACAGCTTTGTAACCTCCTCCCAAAGATGATTGGCCAGGTAATTGACTATTACTTCAACACTAGCAATGTGATAACCATCAAATCATCAAATTGTATACTTGAAAGGGACCTCAAAATTAATCTGGTTCAACCTCCCGCTATGCAGGAATCTCAGCAAATGTATTCCACTGCATCTGGGTGAAGCTTAGGGGTCCCATGAGCTGAGGAGGTGATAACTGGTTTTGTGTGGCACACAGGTCTGATTTCCAGTAGGGGTGAATGGCCAAGTGGCTTGGAATGTCTGAGAAGGGGGCTGCTGCTCCCCCCAGATCTCCATTCACACTGCCCAGGCTTGCACCCCAGAGGAGCAGGGGGCAGCAGTTATGAGTTACCAGTCTCTCCAGCCACAGCAGGTGCTGTGATTCCCCAGCAGTTTGACTTCATTCCCAGAGGTGATCTCCATTGTCTCTCAAGACAGACGGATGCCATATGCAGAACTAAAAATAAGTAGACGTGCATTATATCACCATAGTGGTGAAGATTGTGACCTGTAGGCCTGCTTAGTTCTAACTGTGGATTGGCAACTTCAAGACCCTTCCCGCTCACCCTACTGGTAGTTCTTTTTACTGGTCTTGGACCAAATAGCCTTTCAAACAGAGGACTCCTTTAACTAAGCTCCTGATAGACTTTGAGATAGAGGACTGCCCCCTCCTGCACACACGGCTACCCTACAAGTAATGGGGAGAAGGTGGGGGACACCCATTTGTATGGCACAGCCAAAGAGTGAGGCTGCCTGACAGTACAACTAAACCAAATTTAATTATTTTCCCAACTGGCTAAACTTCACTTTACTCAGATGCAAATAAAACTTCAGTACATCTCAAGTCATTTGACAGTTCTGATGTATTTTAAAATAAAGCTGGAGAGATTTAATGATGTGAAAGTTCATGACTCAGTAAAGATTACTGTCAAAGCAGGGTCTTAGGATAGACACCAATACAATCAAATTATTATAATCGCATGAGCCTAGAGAAAAAGTGAACTCGGTGCGCACGAAGCATTTGCGGTTGTTATACACCCACCTAGTTGTGAAACAAAGGAATGTGTTAGGCTTGAATTTCCAAATACTTTGTGCCCCAGAGGAATGTTTAGCATTTCCACAGGGAATTGGGAGAAAACAGGCTTGTGTGTTATGAGGAATAGAGAGTTGTATGGAGCAGTTAGGAAATGAGTATTTTGTCTTTTGGGGTACCTGATCAAAAACACTTAATGGGAACAAGATACCTACCTCACAGAGTTGTTTTGAGGGTGAAATGGGGAGGGCGAAGATCCATGTGCACCACTTTGAGCTCCTTGGAGGAAAAATGGGATGTAAATATAATTACAGTAATTAAATTATCAGGCCAGAAAAGGTGTGTGTGTGGGGGGGGAATTTGAGGGGCTTTTCTCAGGGAACAGCATAAATTCTTTTAAAAAAATCAAAGGGAGGAAGGGCCTTACTAGGAAAGCAGTAGTAACAATTCCTTTCCTTTTCTTAAGAAAAACTTTCTTTCTTCAACTTTGTTGCTTTGCTGTGTGAGTGGCAATGGAACTGCAGCAACTGAGAGCCAGAGAAGGACGCCATCGCCCCCTGCCTTACCAATACTTCTTTGAGAGTATTTTGGTTCAGCCCTCGTTGGAATAGGGTGTGTGCTTTTAATTCCTCTCCCCAGATCACTACAGTGCTCTAAATTGCCCCCTGAAAATAAATGACCAGTCCCATTCGCACCCTCTCTAGTTAGCAATCCTCACCTCCCATATGCTGGAAATCTCACCATGGGCCTCTCGTATCTCATCTAGTTTGATCCCTACCGTTGAAAATGCAACAAGAATGGGTATAGTCTTTTCAAAGAGTAGAACTACCCACTCTTTCAGTGCATGCTTATTTCTGTCACAGGAACTCTGATTTGAACAAGTAGTTTTCAGTTCAGATCCAGAAAGCAGTAGGATGATAAGTTGCAGGGAAGATCAAGGTGAAAACTGCTCTTGCAAAGAAAAGTTGCATTAGTTGAAATTCCCTCTTCTAGGAAGCAATTAAAGGCATGTGAATTCTGCTCTGAATGCATCCCCATTGGAAGATGTTTGTTTCTTTTTTTTAAAAAAAAAATCAGTTTTCAGTAATAATAAGGTGTATTATATATTTCAGGGATGTCCAACTTCCAAGAGACTGCAATCTACTCCCACTAAAAAACAAACAAACAAACAAACAAACAAACAAACTGTCAGTGATCTACCCATTGTATTGACCAAAGTTGTTGAGCTTTATTTGGGGAGGAAGACACAAAGTTGTTTAGTTTTATTGGGGAAAGGAGACCCAAAGTTCTTGGGCTTTTTTTTCTTTTGGGCAAATTGACCAGGATCACACCCCGCGATTGACCGGTAGATTGCAATCGACCTGTTGGACATCTCTGATATTTTGAGAGCTGGGGAAATAGTGAAGAGCTACTGGCAGATTTTCTGTTTTAAATGAAGAACATAAGAAAGCTTTACTACGCCTGTTTATAGATGACCATAAGAATTTCTTGGTTAAGGACCTACAGTTGTACCTTGGTAGTTGAATGGCTTAGTTGTTGAACAAAATGGCTCCCAAACATCAGTGTTCTGGTTTGTGAACGTTTTTCAGAAACTGAGCATCTGAAGCTCCTGCAGCCAATCAGAAGCCACGACTTGCTTTTCAAACCATTCTGGGAGTCGAATGGACTCCCAGAACAGATTAAATTTGAGAACCAAGATTCCACTGTACTAATCTTTCATGTCTGCAATTAGAAATATATCAACACAATAATGGAAAACAGTGACTAACGTAATTCTGGAAGCATGGTGGGATGGAATATGGAATGCAGCCCTTATGGAGAAACTAACAAACATCTTAGAACACTAAGGAACACAAAGACCAAAGACAATTTGGAAACTGTATGGTACAAGTTTAGATCATAGAATCATAGAGTTGGTGGCCATCACTACCTCTTGTGGGATTGAATTTCATGGTTGTGTGAAGAGGTACTTTCTTTTGTTTTGGGGGAAAGGTGAAATAGGAAAGATTTCCAAATCCAGTCACCAAGACAAGCTTAAAACCAAGATCATATCTAACCAAAGCCTTCTCAAGAGTAAAGAAACATCTATTCTGCAAACACAAGCCAGTAATACAGTGGGAATCTGCCAAGTGTTCATTCAGAGAATCCTGGGAACTGTAGTTTTGCGAGATTGTGTGCAATATTTTGCGGGAAGTCCCCAGCTTCCTGGCACAACTACACACCACAGGACGTCTTGAGAGGAAGCTGTGGCAGATAAACTGCTTTAGAGATGCCCCAAGATTAAACAGATGGTTTGCCTGGCAGCTTTTGCTTGGGAAAAAAACTTAATATTTTTGTGCAGATGGCTGGTTTCACTGATTATATTTATGCACACTTGTATTTAGGAAATGTAATTTTTTTTACCCCAAATGTCCAAAGTTTCTTTTAGCCAAATGCAAGTTACTATATTTTGCATTTTTAAAAAAATCATATAAAGATTTATTTATATAGATTTCTATCTTGTCCTGCTAGCTCCCATGTACCACTCAAAGTGGTTTTCAATGGTGTAAATCCGTAATGCAAAATTCAACAGTAGATTCGAACAAACAAAGAAATTGTTAAAAATATATAAAAAGAAAGAAAGCAGAGATTGCAAATAAAACATAGCTCTGTATCAGAGGTGGTGAGCCTGTGGCCTTCCAGATGTTGCTGAACTACAGCTCCCATATTCCTTGAACATTGGCCATGCTCAACAAGACTGATGGGGGTTAGAGTCTAATAACATCAGAAGCCTCACAGCCTTTGCCATTTCCGATTCAGGAATATCAGTCTGTCCATGTACTGTTTAGAATCATAGAATTGGAAGGGACCACAAGGGTTATTCAGTTCAACCACCTGCAATGCTGGAATCTTCTGCTCAACGTGGGGCTCGAACCCAAAACGTTCTAAGATAAAATTGCAGGAGAACAGATCTGAATGTTATGATGACCCCAAGGGCTGAAGATGATCTTTATTCACAGATCTGGAAGCAAATTTGCTGCTCATGGTGTAATACACTCAACCAATCTTCACTTTTGGTGGAACAGAGTTGCAAAGCTGTTGAGAGGAATATGAAAAGAAAGTTGAATGAGCAGCATCACAACACTAGTGTGGTGTAGTGGTTAAGAGCGGTAGACTTGTAATCTGGGGAACCGGGTTCGCGTCTCCGCTCCTCCACATGCAGCTGCTGGGTGACCTTGGGCTAGTCACACTTCTCTGAAGTCTCTCAGCCCCACTCACCTCACAGAGTGTTTGTTGTGGGGGAGGAAGGGAAAGGAGAATGTTAGCCGCTTTGAGACTCCTTTGGGTAGTGAAAAGCGGGATATCAAATCCAAACTCTTCTTCTTCTTCTTCTTCTACTAGTCAATATCCACCTCTTCCAGAGATATCAGTTTTCCCCTCTTCTGGCTCAGGCTGGTAAAACGGTATTCTTAACAATTCACATCGCAGAGCAGCAAGCTCGGCTCTGTGGCTCTTGAAGTGGAATACTTTCATGCTTCCTATTGCCTTTCTCCAGTCAAAATGTGTCTTGTAGCACAAGCCTAAACAGGTTGAAGTTGAGTTCAATGGGACTCAGTTGTGAAACGAAAGCATATTAGGAGTACCTAGCATAGCAGCAGATTCTCCAGTTTTGTAAGGCACTTGTGTCAAGTGACATAACTAATGATGATGATAATAATAATAATAATAATAATAATAATAATAATAATAATAATATGTTAAGTCCCCAAATGGGGCACTAACTGCTAATTAATTGTATTTCTATAAATGTTTAATATTTTCATAATATGTTCTGTATTTACTTATTATGTTGCTGATTATGCTACTGTGTCATAAGCCACCCTGTGGTCTTTTGATGTAAGGTGGTATACAAATTTCATGAAATGCATCAACAAACAAAACACAATCTTTTTCAAACGATAAAAAAAAAAATACAGAACATCCCATTCTCTTTCTTGTCACCTGAATTCAGGATGGCTTCATTGTTTTTGTTTAAGTAATTAAACAATTGCAATTTTCAGTTCTGATCCAAAACACTTTAAATTTTATTTTAAGGATTTTGTGGGCAGCAATCAGGCAACCAAATTGCAATGGATAAGTGCTTTTAAATGCAGATTAAATTACTGATTTTCTTTTCTTTTCTTTTCTTTTTAAATTGCTTGGAATTCTTTCCTTTTTTTAAATGGTTGCTCATGTGAATTGGGCTTTCAATTTTTTTCCCTGATGGGGATGTGCGCATGATCCCATGGGTGTGGATGGAAAACAGTAGGGCTGTACCCAAAGAAAGGCCACTGCAGATCCACTTGTAGCTGCTAGCAGCATAGCAATGATGCCAGCCTGGCAGCAGCCTTAGGTCGTATCTACACCAAACATTTAAAACACTGTTATGCCACTTTAAGAATTATGGCTTCCCCCAAAGAATCCTGGGAACTGTAGTTTGTTAAGGGTGAAAAGACAACTCCCCTGTGAGGAAAGGTTGCAGCGTTTGGGCTTTTTTAGTGTAGAGAAAAGGTGACATTTTCTGAAATTGCACATGGCATGGAGAGGAAAAAAACCCTCGCTCTCTCATAACACTAGAACGTGTAGACATTGAATGATGCTGAATTATGGAAGATTCAGGAAAAGATTTTTTTAAAGTGTTTCTCCACGCAGGGCATAAACTATGGAACTCCATCCCACAGGAGGCAAAGACGGTTCCCAAGCTGGATGATTTTCAAAGAGGATTGTGCAAAGGATAAGGCTACTAGCATTGCCTCCATGGTCGGAGGCAGTAATGCTCTTGAACGAAGAGCTCCTGTGCTTGGGCGAGAAGAGGATGTTGAACTAGGTGGGCCATTGCCCTGATCCAGCAGGCTCTTTTTGTGGCATTATGGTGCTGGGAATTGTAGCTCTGCCTTAACAAACTACAGTTCCCGGTATTCTTTGGTGGAAGCCATGACTGTCAAAGTGGGATAACAGTGCTTCAAATGTGTGGTGTAGAGAGCCAATTAGTGTTTAGGCCTACATTTGCAGGGTATTACAAGTGGGTGGATTGTAAAGTGAGCTATCTGTGACATGATTGGTCAGTTGGTTAAGTATTTTTATTTATTTTGGGAGCTCCCTCCACTGCCCTCTGGCTACGCCCATGCTTGGGAGGTTCGTGAACCTTGAGCTGAAGGTTGGGATTTATTCTGATTTTCAAACTGGAATGTGGAAGCATGCCCAGGACTAAAATTTCAGTGTGTCAGGTTAGACTCTCCCTTGGGAAGCTGGATTTTGCTGCTTAACCCTCCCCCCTCCCATCCCACCATGCCTTTTCATTCCTTCCTGCACGGCCTGTGGTTTTTCTCGTGGCCTCCTGCTGCATTTCAGATTGCCCTCGTTCCTCATGCGAAATGGTCCCTGTCTGGATTTCCTTCCTTATTCCCTCTAAACTTTTCTTTGTTACCTTCTCCGTCTCCGATGATTTCCACTGTGTCATCAAAAACCGACTCCGTACTGTCTGCCAATTAGCCTCTGTCTGTCAGCACATTCATCAGCATCCCGAAGACTGATGGTGAATGGCAGAGCACGCAAATGCTATTTGAAATGCAGCTATGCCATTACTGATGAAGCGGTAGGCGGTGCAGTTTTAGATTTCCCAGTGACAAACACAACACAACTCTCTCTCACACACTAACTTCCTCTGGTATCAACCAGGTGCAATTAACAGTGAAGCAGAGACTTTTAACACACTTGCACAAAGCATCCGTATTTGGTGAAGGATCTTCTTCTTCACAACCCACAAAAGGCTTTTATTGACAATGCTATATTTGCTCGCCTGTGGAACAGGAGTTAAAATGTCTGACAACCCCCCCCCCCTCTATATTTCCAAGTAAACAAAGCTGACGAACAGCACAGTCTCTGATCTCACACACCAAAAACTGAGTAATCCCCGTCAAGCTGTTATGTGGGAGGGAAATGGGCTAGCCGTGTGATCCTAATCCTATCTCCTCAAAATAAAGTCCTGTTGAATTCAGTGGGGTTGCCAGGGAAGTGGGGTGACAACTTCAGCCTTAGTAACCACCTCAACAAGTATCACTTTCTTTTGTGGGTGTAGACTGGTTCTGAAAATCAAAACATTCACATTTAATGGTTAATATCGATGTATACTCTCTAAATCCAAGAACGATAAGAAGAACCGGGGCAGCAGTGAGGAACCTCCACCCCCTTGACAAAATTAAACCCAGCAGGGGTCCTAATCTGACCAGCGGGGCTGTTTTCCCCAAAGCACACCTACTTGCTCCACACCTGACATTGTATGTGTGACATCAGGTGTGGGGCAGGTGATGGTGTGGCTGGGGTTAGCTGCCATTGGGAAATCCCACACACAATGGATGGAGCCGCTCTCAGCTTATGGGTGCTGAGAGGGGGCCCCTCTAAAGTAGTCACCTGATAACATAATGATGTCATAATGACATAAGGATGGCAATGACAGCTGTCATAATTATGTCAGGGTGTTGACAAGAGGGAGTCTCTGAAGATCCCTTAATTCTGGAGCCACCATTGAAAAGGCTCCAAAGCTGATCTTGAGGCCTAGCAGGTTCATAAGTGGTTTTTAAGGTGTGTGGGTGCTAACTAGGCTGCTAAGGGCTTTGAAGGTTGTCCCAGTTCATATCAGCTAGTGCTGTTTCAAAATCTGTCCCACAATTTCTCCTGCAAAAAAAGGCCTCAGGTTTTTGAGTTTGCCTTATAGTTGCGAGGTGGTTGTGGGTGTTATTTCTTTTGAATAAACTTCTCCCATGCACTCTGCAGCCTCCCTAGCTGCCTATGCTCCCTGATCTGAAAAAAACACCCATGTGAGGAGCTTCATTTGAAGTCAGAAGGGACCGCCAGTGAGATGATTTGCAGAATGAAAGCACACCCACAAACACCCCTCAACTTCCTCACAAGTTAGGTAAATGAAACACAAACTCTGAATGCGACCCATGGGAATTTTACTCTTTCAAATGGATTTTTTTCCTCATTAACTGATGGTGGGTGGCTGGAAAAACTGCAGGAGAAATTTTCAGCATAGCCATACCATCAGCTCACCCACTTCACTCTCAGTGGATGGGATTCAACTATCAAGTCCCACTAGCGGGAGCCAGAGCAAGGGTTCCTACTTGCACAATAGGGCTTTCCCTCCTCTCCTCCATGCTGCATCCTCCCAAATTGGCTTTGGTAGGGGTGTTGGGAGAACCCCAAAACAGCACATGGGGGATTAAAGGGAGGATTGTTCCATCTGCAAGCCAAAAAGCTTGTGCTTATGGAACAATTACCATAGTTCTACAGTGAATTCCCTCTGGTGAAATCTGGCAGCCATATGATTATGACATCCAGTGTTAACTCTACTTAGAGTAGACAATGAACATGACTGATACCCATAAAATTCAGTGGGTTTACTCTGTGTAGAACTTAGTGGGATACGGCCCATACTTTTGAGTAGATAACCACCACCAGCTCCCTTCCGACCCTCTGATAAAATAAATCAGCCACTAAACACAGCTGCCATTGAGCTCTAATACAGATGACCACATGACCACCTATTTTACCAAACCATTTTGCTACTCAGTGACAGTTGATGTGTGGTCGAATTTATAAGGCTTGGCAGGATGGTACAGATGACCAAGTTACCTCAGAGGGGGCGAGAGTGCATTCATTCTGAGGTGCCTGGGTTGTCTGAATGAATACCCTGCCTGCTCTCATTTCCATGCTGTTGAGATTATCAAACTCCAGGCATACTCCTGGGATGGCATCCAGGTCTGTTTGTCTGTCTCTGTCACTACATAATTTATTACGGGTGTTTGTTGATCCATCAGGTTGGTATCGGCGCATCCTTCCCCCTCCCTCCCCGCCACCTCCAGTAACTTTGCTCCAAGTTCTAACTTTAAAATATCGACCAGTAGGCTGTCTGCTGGTCATACATCATAACACTTGAGTGTTTTTCCAGCTTCCTTGATCAATATTGACTCAATCTCATCCTCAGTGTCTTCATTCCAAATGGGGATGTACAATGTGCTTCACAAACATTAAACAAGAGTGAAGGCCAGTGCCACAACCTTTTGAAAGGGGGATAAAAATATGTGGAGAAATTGGGCACAACATGGAGTATTGTATATATGAAGACGATTTGCTGCTCTGGTTGCATGCTGAAGTGGACTGTGCTAGTCTTTCTTTTTCTATCCATTGAAGCAGACTGGACACTCTCAAGCAGCTAGTGGGATCAATGTGCCCCAGCAGGAACTGCTGGCACTGATGCTTCGCCCATCTACTTCCAAAGCCATGGGCTTATTTGGCAGCAATGCTAGCCATCTCTGGTTGATGGCTGTGCTGCCTGAGGCTGATGAGAATTGTAGAGTCCAACAATGCCATTTGGGCACTACGTTGGCCACCTAGAGAGCAAAAAGTTAGTTGCTTAAGAGTATAGGGGTAGTTACTTGGGATAGTTGCAACAACAGCTTGGTTTGGGCGATGCTTGAAATTTAAAGTGATGCAAGGCAAGGAGATGGGTGGGAACTCTCTCTTAACCAGCCCAGGGTCTGTCACATGTACTGCTTATTATCATAGCAAACATAATGCTGATGGCTAAGGCAGGTAGCATCAAAAAAGAGGGAGGGGAAAGAAAGATCCAAAGGAAAGAATTTCACCAGGAGGTGTTGGATATTAACAACTCATTACACATCTCTATTCAGAGACTTGGATGATATTATGCTCCCTCTCACTGTTTTCCTGCGATTGACACTTCAGAAGAATAGGTGTTCTTGTTACTCCTCCTCGAAATAATCTCCAATTTAGAACAGCAAGACAAATGCAGGCATTTATGTGTAATGTGCTGTGGATGGGCTCTATCGGTAATTTCTCCGAGGCTGAGAAGAATAGGCAGCCACTGTTGATGGCACAGTGAAAATTGTCGGAGAGGTTATTTGATTTGCCCTAAAGTTGGATTCTGCAGTAATTCCAGTGAGAACAGCCACCTCTGCTATTGACCATGCTGGAAAGGAAAATTGCAATGAAGTTGTTCAAGAGAGTAAGGCAGACCCAAAATAAAGGATTGGCTGTGGATGGGGAAGGGGAAATGCCCTCCAATAAGCTGTTTTAGGTACCATTTTATATTACTGGCTGATAGATATAATAAGGCATAAATAGATTGGGGAGGGAAGGAGGGAGGCAATTGACCTTGAACTAACTTTCACCTGCATGAACACTGTTGTTGTTGTTGTTTTGTCTGTGCCATTTCCCCCCTCCCAATGAATGTGGCAGCTACCTTAAATTTAGGAGCACAGGGAGAATGTTATATACTTAATATAACAATAGGCAACCATAAGCAGACAATTGTAGTCGACAAGTGTCAAGTGTGCCCAGAATAAGGCTATGTTTTGCTTCCATGGCTGAAGGCAGCAATGCTTCTGAATACCAGTTGCTGAAAGTCCCCAGAGCATGGGGTGGGGCCCCTATTGTGCTTGTGTCCTGCTTGTGGGTTTCCTACAGGCACCTGGTTGGCCACTGCGAGGACAGGATGCTGGACTAGGTGAATCATTGGCCTGATCCAGCAGACTCATTTTATGTTCCTACATTCTTAAAACCTGGCCTAAAAGGGAGAGGAAGCTATGGGAGATGGATCAAGGATCCAATCTGTACATTTAGATCTACAGCGGGAGAAGTGCAAAAGTAATACTTCTAAGTTGCAGCAAAATGTAAGTTGGTAGTCTTTAGCCATGCCTGTCTGCTCAGCTTGGAGGGATGGTGGAAAGAGAGAGTCTCCTCAGAGGCAGAAAGAAATGTAAAGGATTGTTTCCTTTGTTACGGAGTTCCTGCTCAGAGGAGGCAAAGGAAGTGACCACACACAGACAGTCCTATCTAGGAAGTTCAAGAACTCTCTGTGCACTAGCCCTGTGTTGGTCTAGCAAAACATGCATTTGTGATTTGGGCTGCAAGCCCCACAAAAGCATCCCAAAGGGAGGCAGAAATCCTGCTCATACTGCTGCTATCTGCAGCCCACCTGTTCTGTCCCCACCAAAACTTGCTCTGGAAGAGGCTGTGAGTCAGTGCTGGAAGCTTTTGGGTGAATCAGTAAAAATAGTACCCCCACTCCTTTCTCCAGCAGGGGTGTCTTTTTTCATCTCATTCCATTTCATTCGCAGAAGGGAATGCCTGTCTTCCTGGTTCTTGTATATATTGTATGATTTGTCCTTATACTCGTAAGCTGCCTACAGAAAAGAGTTTGGATTTGATATCCCGCTTTATCACTACCCGAAGGAGTCTCAAAGCGGCTAACATTCTCCTTTCCCTTCCTCCCCCACAACAAACACTCTGTGAGGTGAGTGGGGCTGAGAGACTTCAAAGAAGTGTGACTAGCCCAAGGTCACCCAGCAGCTGCATGTGGAGGAGCGGAGACGCGAACCTGGTTCACCAGATTACAAGTCTGCCGCTCTTAACCACTACATCACACTGAGGGAGAATAAAACATAATTGAAGGGCAGAGCATAGGCAGAGTTTAAAGGTAAGGGAAAAAACCAAAATATAAATGTAATAAAGAGGAGAGCATACATAAACAAATACTGTAGGTTGATCTTCCTAGTACCCTGTGTGGCTCCAATTTCCCTTGGGAAATTGGGGGTTCTTTCAATAGGCAAAGACAATATTTAATTTTGGAAATGGCATATGATTCAAATCATGGTACTTAGACCTGATCTTGTAGGTATTCAAGAATAACCCAGCAAACCTAAAGTCTTCAGGACATTCAGTGGTCATATGAAGCAGCAGATCTCCCCTTTCAAGGCCAGAGAGAGTGCGTGAAATAATGTGTTCTGAGTTCTGAGAGGGGGATCAGATACTGGAGGGCCCATCACAGCCACTGAGAAAATGTCAATTGCCTTTCCGTGGTGATTTTGGAGCTCCAAGTTTCTGTAGGCACAAAAAGAATGTGCTGGGAAATGAACCAGGGAAAGGCATTGGGTCTGAAGGATCTCAAGCAGTGGTTCCCAATTGGTGGTCCGTGGACATCAGGGAGTCTGCATAACATGACCAGGGGGTCTGTGGTACCATCCACATAACAAAAACTACCTTAGAGATATCAAAATTTCCCAAAGTAGGGAGTCCATGGCTTGAATTTTGTAAACCGGTCTGCAGTATGTAGCTAATTGAGAACCACTGGTCTAAAGGTTCCATTGCCTCCCTCCATGTTTCCAGTGGGAAGAGGAAGAAGAAGAAGAGGAAGAGGAAGAGGAAGAGGAAGAAGAAGAAGAAGAAGAAAAAGAGTTTGGATTTGATATCCCGCTTTATCACTACCCGAAGGAGTTTCAAAGCGGCTAACATTCTCCTTTCCCTTCTTCCCCCACAACAAACACTCTGTGAGGTGAGTGGGGCTGAGAGACTTCAAAGAAGTGTGACTAGCCCAAGGTCACCGAGCAGCTGCATGTGGAGGAGCGGAGACGCGAACCCGGTTCACCAGATTACGAGTCTACCAAACTGAAGGAAATCGGTAACTAAAAAAAGAGCAAAACTGGGAAAACACAAGAACTCTGTAAAACCCAATGAGGTGGACAAACTGCCTTCAGTCACCCTCTCCTACCCCACCTTAGCATTGCATCCTAAATTGCAAAAATGCAGGTTTTTAAAAACAACAACAACTGGAGATGTATAAATGTGTGTGCATGGTATAACACATAGCCAGGCAGCCCTCTTGAAATGGTGCCCTGGCCATTGCCCCAGTCTCTCTGCAAAAGCCTAAAATTAGCATTTTTTAAAATAAAAAAGACATGCAGATGGAGTTTACTGATACAAATTGATAATATTTTGTCACAGGCTATGTATCAAATCCTAGACCTTCAAAGCATCGCCAAGTCATCTGTTAAGGAAAACATTTTGTTGCAAACGGAGCAACTTCTGTTCCTAAGTAAGCAATTCGCTTTTTCCTTTCTTTTCCTTTTCCTTTTTTTTTTTTTGGTGGGCTGTTTCGCTGATAATGCACCTTCCACTCTGTGTGGCTTGCTGCTCCTTGTTCGTTTTATTTGTTATCTCTGTCTGGGCAAACAGCAAGTATCCAGCGTGCATTTCACATCTGTGCTCTAGATACGGAATGCTCTGTCACAACAAATATCTGCCACAGTGGGATGAAGTAATGAACTAAGCATTTATAGTCCTCTGGCCCCTAGGCTGGAATTCCCCAGGGAATTCCAGCATCGGCTTAAATCACAAGTGCCGTTAGAGGGCACTAAACACTACTTCCAGCATCCCGACACATCATCTGCTGCCCTGCCATGTTTAATCAGATTTGTCTGGTGCAGGGCAAACCCCATTAGTTATGAAAGAGGATAGCCACATAAAGACATTTCCCTTTTGTGCTGATATTGTAAAGACAACTAAGCCTGGGGAGGTGAGGGAGGAAAGAATCGCGAGGAAAATCCCTGGCTTGTTAAATTTGTGGAAGAAGGAAAAGCTAAGCCTGGTTTTATTTACATCTGTCACAGATCACCTCTAATTTTGAGATGCTCCTCAAAATTAATGAAGAAGACCCTCTTAGCAGGATATTTGGGTGATTCCTGCATCACTGCATTCCTGGCCTCCATTTCTCTTCCTTTGTTATGTGTCCACCCTTTTGCCTTCATTTGCCCACACTGCTCAGCAAATCCAATTGGCTGTGTTGACCCATGGTCTTTTCGCTGACTTCCCCCCGTGATGTCATCACATGAGCCACAGCGTAATGATGTCATTGACAACATCATGTGGGTTGCCATGGGGGGGGGGTTGGATTCAATGGCAGTGAGGGCAAATGAGTCCAAGGTTAGTGACGACACAGAGAGGGAGCAAAATAGCGCTGAGAGCAGCATCGAAACAAAATGAATGTGTTTGCAGCAACTGTCAAAAAGGACGGTGCTTTTCAACACTCATGAAATGAACACAAAATAGGGCAAATATTGGCTCAGCTCATACATAACACTTTATTTGTGTTCAACAAATAACAAGCTGTTTCTTGGGGAAGGCCCTTGGTACAGGGGTAGAGCCCTCGTTTCGTATTCAGAAGGTCCCAGGTTCAATAAGTGGAATCTCAAGTTAAAAGGGATCTGGTGATTAGATAATTTGAAGGACTTTTGCCTAAGTCCATGGAGAGCTGTTGCCAGTCACAGTAGACAAAATTAGGCTAACAGGTGGCACAAAACTGGTACCATACTGGAGCAATGTAGGGCAGTGTTTTTCAACCTTTTTTGGGCAAAGGCACACTTGTTTCATGAAAAAAATCACGAGGCACACCACCATTAGAAAATGTTAAAAAATTAAACTCTGTGCCTATATTGACTATATATAAAGTAATTCTCTTGAATTTTTCAATTTTTTCCCACGGCACACCAGGCAACATCTCGCGGCGCACTAGTGTGCCACGGAACAGTGGTTGAAAAACACTGATGTAGGGGTCTTCTTTGACCCAAACAAGATATTCTGCAGTTTCCTCTTTAGTTTATCGAGGGAATCAAAGAATATTATAGCAAAAGTGGGTAAAATGAAAGACCAAAGCAAGGAAAGTGATCTTTTGGCAGCCATAGGGTGTGTCCACACCATTCCACAGCACTTGATAGATTAATATTTGTGGTTCAGAGTATAATTCAGCCCAGATTATCTCCCAGTTTTCATTAGGGGGACTTAAAAGCAAGTACACTTTATATCCCACTGCTGTGCACTATGGATCACAGGAGGAGGAAGCAATAAAAGCTGAGTAGCACTAGTATACCAAGGCGTGACAGCGTTATGACTTTTATCAGTTTGTGTGAGATATGACCGCAAGCATTGGTAGAATAATGTAGGACTGCAAAGTTAAATGGATCCGTCTACATTTACAGCGCACAACTCATGCACCTCAACAACAGCATAGCCATACCCTTCAAGCTTTCATTCAAGGAAGGAATTCTCTTGACGTCAAATGGCAAAGTCATGGAGGGTTCACTTCCCCTCTTTTTAGCATCTTTGCCTTAGGACACGTGAGCCATGAGAAGAAGCTAGAAGGGCCTTTGGAATGTACAGCATGTTTTCCATAGGAAACATAAGAAGCTGCCTTAGAAACACGGGAAGAAATATAGGAGGCTGACCCTACCTGGAGATATCAGGGATTAAACCTTCCATATGCAATGTCGATTTAGCTCCAGACCACTGAGCTATGGCCTTTTCCTAAGGCAAGCAGAGGAAGCACAAAAACATGGAAGGAAAATATTCCCAGCCACTGAAAATGTTCATCAGGTTTCTTGAAGTAGCAGCTGCTGTGGAAGCCAAAGTAGGTAATATTGGAATAGATGCCCCTCTAGGCTGAATTGGAATGTGGCCGTTCACTACATGCCCTTAGTTCGGCAACAGTTAGGGCATGTTTGGATATGAAGGGAAACCATAGTTTCTTGGGAGCATAGAAAGCTGCCTTGTACTGAGACCATTTGCTCAGGGTTGTCTATATTCTGGGATGATGAGTCCCATTTCACCGCTTGTGGCAAAACGGGAAGTGCTGCCTTGCCCTGCCCTGCCACTGCAGCCATACCTGTTGCAGCTGGCAGAGAAGAGCCTCTAGTATCAGCATCAATTTGGGGTGAGATTTCACAGAAATCACATGAGATCTTATGCACTCTTGCACAATTGCAGACGTGATTTCTGCTGCCTCAGTCTGCCTAATGGCAGAGCAGACTTTGTCTATACTGACAGGCAGAAATTGTTCCCACTTCTACCTGGAAATGCTAGATTGAACATGTTTCTTTCTGTGTGCAAGCACTGAGTTATGGCTGTTCTGTTACATGCACGAGTCTTTGGCTCTAACATGCTCTTTCCTCCCCTTGCAGTTTCATACATGAGTTGAGGGAATGGTGGTTTGTTTTAAGTGGTGCTTTCAGAACAAGCCAGGATCTGAAGCCAGGGTTTGATCCTGGCTTGCTCTACAAAACCACAGTGTAAAGAAACTAGCCTTCCCCAAGTTCTGACATAATATGGAAAACGAAAGCTTTGATCCTCTTCTTGCATCTGTGCACTAGGAACAGAGTATGGAGCACATGAGCCAAACACTTCCACAGGCTTGTTCAAGTGATGGGAATCCCTTAAAGCTGGTCTACTAATATATAGATCCTCCTCCTCCTTCTCCTCCTCCTCCTCCTTTGGTGATCACTCGTAGCCGAGTAAGATTGTCTTCCATGAACACAGTTTCAAAAGTGAGTCCGTAAATGACTGTGGAGGCCAATTCTGGATCCACACGTCCTTCCACAGTGCGGACATAGGTTTCCAGTGTGAGAGCCAGTGTGGTGTAGTGGTTAAGAGCGGTAGACTCGTAATCTGGGGAACCGGGTTCGTGTCTCCACTCCTCCACATGCAGCTGCTGGGTGACCTTGGGCTAGTCACACTTCTCTGAAGTCTCTCAGCCCCACTCACCTCACAGAGTGTTTGTTGTGGGGGAGGAAGGGAAAGGAGAATGTTAGCCGCTTTGAGACTCCTTCGGGTAGTGAAAAGCGGGATATCAAATCCAAACTCTTCTTCTTCTTCTGGGCGGGAGTTGATCATGGTGAGGGTTTGCAAAGTGTGCCTTCCTTTTAGCACGTTTCTCCCTTTTGTCCTGAGTTCGAGCGTCTTCAAAGCCCATGACACCTTTGGTAAAGGCTGTTTTCCAATTGGAGCACTCATAGGCCAGTGTTTTTCAGCTGTCGGTGTTTATACCACATTTTTAAAGATTTGCCTTGAGAGATATACACAGATTGTAAGTCTTGTGTCTCTGAGTAAGGTTGCAATCAACCAAAAACTGCCTGTCATCTTACTATTTTACTAGGACCATTGTAAATATATTTCCAGCATAATCTTGGGGCTATGCCTCTCCTTTTGCTTCCTTTGGTTTTAGAAGCTGCCCCCCTTTCCTCTTCATGCATGTAGGAGGAAATCATGGTTTCCCTATGCATTTATATGAGTCCTTGTGGATTGTCCTGCTTTTCTCTCTCTGTGTGTACACGCGCCTTGCAGAGTATGTGCACCCAGGCCAATGGTTAATCTAAGCCAGCATCTTGTTCTCCCAGTGGCCAACCAGATGCCTGTCAGAAACCAGCAAGCAGGATCTGAGCACAAGAGCCCTCTCACCTCCTGCGGCTTGCATCAACTGTTACCCCAAAGCATTGCTTCCTGCATCCATGGAGGCAGAGCATAGCCATCGTGCAACACAGGAAGCTGGGTTTTGTGCTAAAGGGCAGCGCACAGATAACTCCCAGTGCATGAATGCCATGTAATCACATGTTAAATAAAATCAATACAATGAAGAATAAAGCAGAGGAAGCATAGCTATAACAATTACTATGCAGTGGCTCCATAAAGTAGAGAAGAATCAGATTTGCTAGGAAGTGCTAGATATTACTTCCCCCTTCATTCCCCCACCCAGTTCTCCAGCAGCCATAATCTATTTTGATTTCTCAGTGTCCTTTCTAGTTATGTTGTATTACTCATAACTGCAACGCAGTGGTAGCTGCCAATACAAATTTAGTCTTTTCTGTTTATTCCCGTAGAATTCTGTCAAAGCAGATAAGTCTGTTTTGCATTAGAGCGCGCAAAAAAATTAATTGTGGGAAAATGATGAGTCACTCCTGCTAAGGTAAACCAACACCTGTGTTGTGCAGCTTGCTTTGGATATATAAAGCTGTAAGATGTCACAGAGATCGTTGGTAAAACCGAACAGTGGATTTGCTGGTCCAGTCCAAAGGATTACTGATTTTGTTAGAATGGAGATTCCAGGGGTTGAACTGGAGACCTTCTGCATGCAAAGATTAGGTGCTATACCACTGAGATATGGTCCCCAGCATCAAAAAGCATGTTCTTTATACCCCTGGGTAAAGACGTCACTGCTCCTGCTGCAAAATTGCAGCTGAGATAGCGTTTACCAAACCCCATTCCCATACTCTCTGCACTGCTGGTGTTTCCTCCACAGCCAAATAAACCAATCTAAGCACTGGAGGCAGCAAGGGCCACTAACTTGGATGGTGTTAATAGAGGATTGGAGTGGCTATACTTTCCAGATTCAGAGGGGTGAGAGTGCTCTTATGCTTGGATCCTTCTTTCAGGTTTCCTACAGGCATTTGGTTGGCTACTGGGAGAACAGGATGTGGACTTGATGATCCACTAGCCTGATCCAGCGGGGTCTTCTTATGTTCTTAAAACCCCACCTAAGTGGAGGTGGAGCATTCCTAAGGGAGGCAAAAAAACATGCTGAACCAGCATTAGCAATTCGTTCCTTATCTCCATAGAACATGAAGAACCAGATTTCAGGGAGCTACACCCAAGCCAAGCTTGTCCTGAATGACAAACAGGAAAGTGTTTTCTCCCCCCACCCCCACCCAGGTCCTTTTCCGCACTCCGGGATGGCTTCAGACTTCAAGAACCCCTTGACATAATACTCACTGATAAGAAGAAGAAGAAGAAGAAGAAGAAGAAGAAGAAGAAGAAGAAGAAGAAGAAGAAGAGGAGGAGTTTGGATTTGATATCCCGCTTTATCACTACCGGAAGGAGTCTCAAAGCGGCTAACAATCTCCTTTCCCTTCCTCCCCCACAACAAACACTCTGTGAGGTGAGTGGGGCTGAGAGACTTCAGAGAAGTGTGACTAGCCCAAGGTCACCCAGCAGCTGCATGTGGAGGAGGGGGAATCGAACCTGGTTCACCAGATTACAAGTCCACCACTCTTAACCACTATACCACACTGGCTCTCACACCGGGACTTATCTTAACTGCAGATAAGTCCCTTTCTGCAATTATATAATTTCCTCATAATATTTTCATTCCCACTCACTTCTTCTCCAAGCCCATTGCACTGCATGAATCAAGTTATAGGCTTCTGCAAGGTCAGATAAGGTTCTGGATCTCAATCCTTAACCATTCATCTTTAGAGGTGAGCAGTAATCACTTTGTAAGATGGAAAGTCAACTCCTATTTTCATCTTTAAAAGAAGGCAGCTTTTTGTTTTTGCATTAAAGAGTCTTTCTTCAAAAATGAATAATGAACACCAACACCCGAGTTATTCAGGAAACCTGTGCATATAAGCAATTAAATTTCATTAAATTAAATTAGCACAATGAAGCAAGCAAAGAAACCATTGTTCACTTCTTCTGTTTACGGTAACAGACTGAAGGCTAAGAATAGATCCTATAAAAACACACCTTTAATATATTTTTTTATTTTTAGAAAGCTTAAGCACTCTACAGAAACGCTAATTTGACTGCAAAAGACTCTCTTCATAGTCGTTCACCCTTCCTTTCTAAACATGACAAATCCAAATAGAATTAGCTTTTTTTTATATGCTTCACATGATTGCTGTATATTCAATCTATCCTTCATATGCAATTTTAGCTGTTAGCCTCCTGGGAATCTCTACTGCTTTCCTTGACTGTACTAACATAAGGCTTGGCCAGTCCAGAGTGCTAAAAGATGAAGGCATTAGCGAATGGTCTTGGGTCAAGAATTATGATTGCCAGAGGCCTCCGAAACCTAGTTATGGGTTTCAACAAGCCCTATGGGCTCTTATGATAATCCTTTTCTTCACTATTATTGTTATATGACATTAAATCAGTCAGATTCATGAGCAACAAGAGGTCAACGTCTGATTGAAATTCATAAGGTCAAAAAGGAAACTAAAAATCAATTTATAAGATATGAAGATTTAGGTTCAAACTATATCCACAAGCGATAAAATTTCACATCCATAAATGTAAGAAATCAGTTATTAAACTTGGACAAGGGGTGGGGGGGGAAGGGAGGGGAGGGCAGAAGAAGACTTATTAAGTTTTACACACACATAAGGCCGCTAACACATAATTTTATCAGACGTTACTGAAATCCTGTGTGTAATATAAGCGATGATGGGCTAAAATGCTAAATGGTTTAGCACTAAATTATTAAGTGATGTATCCCTAAGGTATTAAAGAGATATGAAATGCAGAGCAGGTGTGTCTCCTTACTAGATCTTGATCACTAGTTTAAGTGCACACCGATAACAAATGCACTTTGGAGACAAAATAGCATTAGTAATATTTTTGCTGTACGTTAGCGGTATGTCATAATGACTAAAAGCTTTTACCTGACAATGAAATACTCCCTTCTTTCTTAAAGAAGCATTTTTTAA
Source organism: Lacerta agilis (assembly GCF_009819535.1). Classification (NCBI taxonomy): domain Eukaryota; kingdom Metazoa; phylum Chordata; class Lepidosauria; order Squamata; family Lacertidae; genus Lacerta; species Lacerta agilis. Next base: position 78,561,686 of record NC_046317.1, read on the forward strand.
AAGTGAGCTCCCAGTAGGCTGCAAGTATAGAAATAAACACAACGGATGGATATCCTATACATGTAGACCAGGTTTCCTCAACCTCAGCCCTCCAGGTATTTTTGGCCTACAACTCCCATGATCCCTAGCTAGCAGGACCAGTGGTCAGGGATGATGGGAATTGTAGTCTCAAAACATCTGGAGGGCCAAGGCTGAGGAAGCCTGATGTAGACATATAACCACAGTTTAGACTCAAAATCATATGGCAGTTTAGAATTCTTAAAGTCAGGGTTGCCGTGTGTCCTCTTTTTCCAGGACACGTCCTCTTTTTCGGGGGTAAAATTTTTGTCCGGGTCGATTTTTAAAATTTGCCAAAATGTCTCTTGCTATATTTCCTGCATGATAAATGGATATGACTGTTGGTTGAAGACTTGCTTTCCTCTCCTCTTCTCCTGCTCCCCTCAGCATTATTTCACAGCTTCTATAGCCTACAGGGGTATTTAAAATGAGAGTCGTCATAGCGACATCTATTTAGCTCTTCAAAATATGGCAACCCTAAAAGTAGCCTTCTTAAGTACCGTACTGTTATAGGATTGGGGGCTGGTTTGGGTGATGCCTTTGGGTCCTCTCCAAGCCAGCGGCTTTGTGTCTGTCAGGTGGGAGTTTGGCACTAAAAAGAAAACAAACTCTGGGACCAGGCAAGACTTTCAGCAGAGACATTTTGGGAGTTCAGATCCCACCGCTGAAAAATACTCCCTTACCAGTTGGTGAAGGAGCACAGACAGTGTAGTTCACCTGGATTCTGAATGGTGATTTTCTAATGATGAATCAAAAAGTGTATCTGTCTGGCCCTTTGGAATCTTCCCAAGTCACACACCTTCCTCAGCCAAACCGCTCACTGGTCCTGTTCTGCACCTTCATTGAGTGAGTCCTGGCTGGACTGTGTCCTTGAATCCTGGTATTTCTTCATGTTTGCTTGGATGGAAGAAAGGTATAGAAATGTGTGATAGAGTTTGCAGAAAGTGGTGTGAAAGAAAATGGTACATCCATTGCTCTGTCCACCTTGCCTTGGCCCAACACTGGCATGTGGCCTCTGGAAAATTTTCCAGAAGCAAATGTTGGTCTACCAGAAACAGGTTGCTCTAAATGGTGGTCTAAATGTTACTTCTTGAATTCTTTTATTTCTTTATTTTAGTCAAAAGACGCAAGAAGCTCTCGGTGTGATGAAACATTTATTTTTTTAAAAAAGAGGTTTGCTCTCAAGCCAGCAACCTGGATACATGCATGCACAGATGCTCTCAGAAAAAAGTTATTGAGAATTATGTTGCCCATTATTGCATGGCTTGCATTAGATTATATAAAAATGTAATTTACATTATGAAGCATATAAATTGTTGTGGAAAGTTATATGTGGCATAATTCACAGGGAAGGCAAATGCAACTATTAAAAAATGAAATAAAAATCTATTAATGCCATAAACTTACTTAATAAAAGTTGCTTTCACATTCAAAAATAACAAAATATTAAGCCCCCCCTGCTCAATGGCTGAATGACAAAAATGAAGGAATAAATTAACGAAGGTTAAGAACCTTGTAGCAGCTGACTAGGAAAGCTCTGGGGGATTATAAAATTTCATGCTTTCATAATAACAGAAAGGATAAAAGACTGGGTAGAAGACTAGCAAAAGTTAAAATAAATGAACACAAAGGAGGCGAGGAAGCTTGACATGACAGAACTCAGAAAAGTGGAAAGACCAAAGACATAGTTTTAAAGCGTTAAGAGGCCCAAATTAAATGCAAAGTGAATATTAGCAGTAGATTAAGAGAAAATTACAAAGGTAAATGAGCTCTGTTTCATGGTTACAGAAAATATTTTTGTAGCTCATTATTTTCTCTCCTTGGCACCCACGAATGTAAATGAAATAGGAGTTCGATATTGGTGAGAACAGAAATTAGAGATCATTTTTTTCTATTCCTTTAGATGCACATAATCAAGGTCTGGACAATAAGATGCATCCATAGTGGCTCCTACAAGCAAGGCGAAATGGGAAGTGCTACCTTGCCTTGCCCTGTCACAGTGGCTGCATCTGCTGCTGCTGCCGCCGCTTCTCAGCCCATCCTGCAAATGCCATTGGTGGTAGAGAAGCAGCTCCCAATTTTGGCAAGACCTCACCTAAATCAGTGTGACATCAGCACCGCTTCTGTGCTGGCAGCAGAGGCGGGACTACTGCCTCGGGGACTTCTGCTGCCTGAGACAGCTGCTTCATTCTGCCTAATAGCTGAGCCGGCTCTGTCAACACAGGAACTGCAGTTATTGTAGTAATTTGGAGACATTTGTTTTACTAGTGACCTTGGGGTGGGAGTTTGGAGATGATCACTGGAGTATGGTGTGGTGTGCTGGCTGAGAGGACTCCAGCAGAAAACTAGCATTTGTTACAACTGCTACTTAATAAAAACCACCCTGTTAACTACCGTTTCAATATATTGAACCCAAACTTATGACTGGAACAGCAGACTTTCCCCCACTGCTTAGTTAACGATCCAGGAGTTGAGCTGTTTTAAAACGTGGTCAGGGCTCCTCAGGGTTTGATAAACCACCCAGAGAGCGGTCAAGTTTGTCACATATGGCCTATGGTCCACAGGTCCCCTACCTTTGGTTTAGAAGACCCCTTACAAAAAGGTAAAGGACCCCTGACAGTTAAGTCCAGTCATGAACAACTCTGGGGTTGTGGCGCTCATCTCGCTTTACAGGCTAAGGGAGCTGGCATTTGTCCGCAGACAGTTTTTCCAGGTCATGTGGCCAGCATGACTAAGCTGCTTCTGGCGAACCAGAGCAGTGCACAGAAACGCCGTTTACCTTCCCGCCGTAGCGGTACCTATTTATCTACTTGCACTTCCACGTGCTTTCAAACTGCTAGGTTGGCAGGAGCTGGGGCCAAGCAATGGGAGCTCACCCCGTTGTGGGGATCCGAAGCGCTGACCTTCTGATCAAACATGTCCTGTAGTTTACCATACTGTGCTTGCGTCCAACTTAGCTCCTATGAACCTAGACTTTCCTCTGGTCTCAACCCCCCCAAGCACCTTTCGCAAATCTCCATGGTGAATTTCATACTGATAGGACAAATGTTTATAATGAATAGACCCCCCCCCCCCGGCTATGTAGTGGTAAAACATTGGGGGAAGCCAGCTGCTTTAACTATACAGCTGTTCCTGGGGCTGCAGTAATAGTATCGCAGTAGTTCAGTCATTGTAAAGCAATAATACTTCACAGTGTAACACATAAAAATATACATTACATGCAACAAAACAGATTAGCATCAATGGCAGACAAAAGGGTGGGGAGAGAAATAAACTACTGAAAGAGTACAGGAAACAGGGCTTTGAAATTTTGAATACATTCATGTACACAAATTTGTTTCCTATTTAGCCACTGAAACAGCAAAATGGGCCGCTTTTAAAGTTATGCATTACCAGCAGCATTCAACAAATGCATTATTTTTTCTGTAGAAGTGGCCAGTCTACCTTTCTGGTTAGAAAAAGCACCCAGCAGGTGCGATCTTCAAGTTCCACAATGGGAGCAAAACATTAGATAATGAGCAGGGTTCTCAACAGCTTCCAAATGACAAAAGTAAAAGCTTCCTTCTTCCTCGGTACCACCAAGACCTAACTGATGATTCCCTTGTTTACAGTCAAAGTGAGATAAAAGCCTAAAGACTCTCAGCTCCAGTAAGGAACTAGATTTGTCCAGCAACTGTTTGAACATAGATATGGATTGGTTGTGGAGTTGCAAGTTGAATTTTGCTTGCAGTTCCATATGGGCTAACGTAGTCTTTATCAGGAATTCAGCTGTAAAATGGACTTGCTCTGGGAAAACCCCACAAAATCCATACCTCTTTCGGAATGAATTAACATGAGCCAAACATGAATTTTGGGCAAAAATGATCACAAAAAACCACAGCCCTCAAACATAGGAACAATGGAAGCTTCTTTGCATTGAGTGAGACCAATCGTCCATCTATCTCAATATTGTTGACACTAGCGGGCAGTGACTCTTCCAGTGTTTTGGGCCAGTGGACATTCCCAGAGCTACCTGGGGAAACTTAGAACCTTCTGCATGGAAATCAGAACCTCTGCACCTGAGCTATGGCCCTTCCCATGTTTTGGTAGTCTCATAGCCTTGATATATTGTAATCTTAGCCAGTAACTCTAGGCCACAAACCTAGTCTCAGCATCTAAGTGCCCCTCAGGTTTAACTAAACCACGCACTCCATAGCCTAAAAACTGCACTAAGAAGGCTAGTAGCGTAGTGTGGGTTGCCAGTGTCCGGTGCCGCAAAGAGAGTTGGGGGGGGGGGGAGAAAGCGAAACAGACAGAGTACACATGTACATTCAACTGCCTAATGGTGCCCATGTCACCCAAGAGATTGTAGCTGCAGAGATACGAAAAGATTTGCATGAAGAAGCCATATTCAACAGAGCCCAGCAATGGAAGCATGCAGCTATGCCACTGCTACGCCACTGAAACACACACACCGCTACGCCACTGAAAAGGGCTGTCATAACAAGTATGTGGGCCAGGCTTCCTTTTCCTATCTCCTGCAAGCTGAGCATTGTTTTAAACATCATGGAACTGAAATTCATCTCCAGTCTAAGAATGGTAACTGATATATTATCTGCCAGGGGGAACCAATCTCTAAGAAATCTATTTGACATGTTTCTATGGTGGAGACTTTCTCACAGTCACCCCAAACATGGACACCACTTAGTTCAGCATTCTCCACCAGGTACCCGGCAGATATTTTGGAGTACAACTCCCACCAGCCTCAGCCAGCAGTGTTCATATGCAAACTAAGAAGTACTTTGTGCTTCAAGTACCCTTAAGGTACAATCCAATAAATTGCTTCCTCTAGTCTTAGAAAAATATGAATGGCCTTTGAACTAGTAGTTTCCTTCTCTGAATACTCGATTTGCACATCCCAGGTTGTGTTCACTGAACAATGGATTCCCAACTTTAAAGGAAGCAACTTCTTCCATTTAATGTCTGCTCAGCTTCCCCTAATTTAAATGGGGACATATTCTGGCAAATAGCTGTGCTGCTATCATTGCTGTGCAACTTAAAGTCAAAAGTTAAATTTCTATAATGCAGAAGAGGCCCTGAAGTCATACACCCACAGTTAGCAGACTAAGCAGGAACAGGTCACCTGGTCAATCTTCTCAACTATAGTGAGGTACTTTCTATTTCTAGGACAATAGCAATTATTTCTAAAGTACATCTATTCATATATATATTAGCATATGCAAATATTGTGCAAATTTGGTCTCCTGTGTTGGATCACCAAATAGAATGACCACTCAAGTGACGTCTGAGTGATCTCTCTATTTGTGTTCTCTGTTGCAAGTTTTGAGAGGTCCTTTTGAACTCTACTTCTGTTTGATCCACCAAATGTTCAGGAATACTGGGGCCATAGCAGGACCACAGGTACTCTTCATTAATAAAATGTTCTCTTCTTCTTCTTCTTCTTCTTCTTCTTCTTCTTCTTCTTCTTCTTCTTCTTCTTCTTTTTCCCTGAGACCAAAGCTAACACATCAATCTGGCCATTTCTAATGAGATATAGGATAATACTGCATGGTCCAGACTTGCTGTCAGCCACTGCCTAATGGGTTTAGAGTAAGAAACGATCCTTCATTAATTAACCTTCAGTTTCTATGTAGATTCACTCATTGAGATGCAGGTAATTAAACCAAGGTCATTTCAAGGACTGACAGGGGAGGGAAACAGCAAGGCGAAGGCAGTGTCATTCTTTGGCTCGAGACGACTTTTACTACTGTTTTAACTCAAGCCTTGTAAACAGTTGTTTAGAAAACCAGTTCGTGTTTTAACAACATGCCTTGTGTTGTGAGGCCAAGGGTGACATTTTTGTTTGGCTCTCTGTGGCTTCTAAGGTAGAAAACTAACAAGAAAGAAGAAACAGGGGCATGATTTTGGTTGGTCTTGATGACCCTGTTTCTGAAGATGAATGAAATCATTCTGTTTTTGAAGATGACGATGATGGTGCATTTCATATCTCAACTTAGCATTCACAGAACCATTTCATGTCTGCTGGAAAGGTTAACCCATTGGGGCATGTCATCTTAGCAGGTGATACTTAAGCTTTGCAAATTTATTCAGTGAGGGGGGTCTTAAAAATATGTTATTTGGGTGTGAGGAATTCAAATGTGCTTTTCTTTTTTGTGGTTGGACAACTTTTAGCCTGGTAAGTCTACATTTGATGAAGAACCACATAAACTGCTTTCAGAAAACTGAAGCATTTTAATTTTACCTTCTGAAAATATCAGGTCATGCTTAACCACCACCACCACAACAACAACAACGATAACAACAATATAACCGAATGTTTTCTATGCACTTCTACACCCATTTTGCTTATCAAGCAAAACTAAATTATATTAAATTAATGAAAACGTATTTTGAATTCCCAAATCATGTTACAACATTTTGTTACAAAAATCTCATTTTTGGCATTTTAAAGTTGAAAAATTCAACCCATGGCTTTTACAATATTAAAAATGTTCATTTGAGCAGTCCCTGCGTCACACACCTCAAAGTGTTTGGAGGGCAACCAAAATGGTCAAAGGCCTGGAAACGATGCCTTATGAGGAACAGCTTAGGGAGCTGGGTATGTTTAGCCTGGAGAAGAGAAGGTTAAGGGGTGATATGATAGCTATGTTCAAATATATAAAAGGATGTCATATAGAGGAGGGAGAAAGGTTGTTTTCTCCTGCTCCAGAGAAGCAGACACGGGGCAATGGATTCAAACTATAGTGGTACCTCGACTTACGAATTACTCAACATACGAATTTTTCGACTTACGAATGAAAAAAGCGCCTGCATGCCTGCGAATTTTTCGACATCCGAAGGACATCCGTTGCCGGTTTTAGATGGGGTTTACTCGACTTACGAATTTTAGATGCGGTTTACTAGACTTACGAATTTTTCCAAATTTTTCATTTCCAATGCATTCCTATGGGAAAATCGCTTTTTTCGACATGAATTTTTCGACCTACGAATGTGCATTCGGAATGGATTAAATTCGTAAGTCGAGGTACCACTGTACGAGAAAGAGGATTCCACCTAAACATTAGGAAGAACTTCCTGACAGTAAGAGCTGTTCGACAGTGGAATTTGCTGCCAAGGAGTGTGGTGGAGTCTCCTTCTTTGGAGGTCTTTAAGCGGAGGCTTGACAGCCATCTGTCATGAATTCTTTGATGGTGTTTCCTGCTTGGCAGGGGGTTGGACTGGATGGCCCTTGTGGTCTCTTCCAACTCTATGATTCTATGATTCTAATTCTTCTGAATACTACAAGATGGGAAAGTTCTCTTGTGCCTGGGTCCTGTTTGCTGGTTTCCCATAGGTATCTGCTTGGCCAAAGGGTTGGCCAAAGTGAGAACAGGATACTGGGCTAGATGGGCTTTGGCCTGATCCAGCAGGCTCCTCTTATGCTTAGATATACATCTGCATCTTATCTGTGCTACCATTTACAGGAGTTGTGTATGATCTCCAGCCTCTTATCAAAAGCATTGTGTATAGCCCCAATTTTCTAGTTACATGGATTTAGCTAAGGCAGGGATGGGGAACCTCAGGCTTGGGAGCCAAATGCAGTCTTGGGCTTATCAACAGACCCTCCAAACATCCCTGTTTTCCAGGGACAGTCCTGGATTTATAGAAGCCACCCCAGTTTCTGATTTGACCCTGGAATCTCCCATTTTTCCTTAGGACATCCCTATTTTCATTGGAGACATGTTGGAGGGTATGGACTTATGCGACCCCCCGTGCCAAGGAGATAAGAAACTATACAACCTTTAGAGGACACCTGAACGTAGCTCTATATAGGGAAGTTCTTTTAATGTTTAATTATGTTTTTTATATATGTTGGAAGCCACCCAGAGTGGCTGGGGCAACCCAGTCAGATGTCCGGGGTATATATGGAGTGCCCTGTTCAAAGAATCACGGCCACAGTTTTAGGAAGGATCCATTGCTCAGAATTAGAGCCCATGGATTTCTCAGGTATCAGAACTTGATTTAGGGGAAAGGGAGAGGAAAGAAAGAAGCAAAGGGGCACAGAACTCTTTGAAACTATGTTTATCATCTCTCCTTGGCAAGAATCCTCCCAGTCCTTGGGAAAAACACACACAATATTCACTGACATTTTCTACCCTCACAGCGCCTGCTATTAATTCTGCTCGAAATAAAAAGAGCTCACCCATTGTGATATTTCTGTGTCAAGGACTGCAGTCATACAGTATGTAAGTGGACATGAGATAGCACTTGGGTTCTTCATTGCAAAGCAAACAAGGGGAAAACCAGCAACCCAATCCCTAGTGGGACAATTGGTTATTGATTTATATATTCATAAGAGGTATGAATCAAGGTTTAAAGTTTTACGCCTGTGTTTGGGCCTTATCCCCTGTTTATTTTGTCCCCCTCCTCCCTCCCTCTAAATCATTCACATGATAAGAATGGGTGCCATTAGTGGCATCGGCTTCTGTTTTGAGTGGAAGAGTACCCAGAATTAATGAAGGCATTTGGGCCTCTGGGAAGGGCTTGTATTCACAGAAGCCTGAAATGAGGTTTTTGAAATACAGCATCAAGATAGATTTGGGGAAAGGAAAAAGAATAGGGCAGATGTTCTTTATATAAGATAGTGCCATAAAAATATATATATACCCAGTTGGAACAGTATTGAAAATACAAGCACCCAAAGTGCAGGAGGTGAATCAAAACGTTGCTGCTCCCGTCCTTGGGTCTTATTGTATTTGAAGTGGGGTGAGGGAAGCTTGTGGGACACCAGATGTTGCTGAATTCCACCGCCCCCATCATCTCTGACCATTGGACATGCTGGCTGAGGCTGCTGGGAGTTGGAGTTCAGCAATAGCTGGGCGCACACTGGTTTCCCACCCCTGTCACATGCAAAACAGAATGGAAGATGGCAGGATTGCCAAGGACATGCTCTACGGGGAACTAGCTTCCAGCACCAGGCCAGTTGGGAGGCCATCAATGCATTCATGTCTGCAAAAGTGACATGAATGCTGGCAGCATAAACCCTGCCATATGGAAATCCCTTGCAGATGACCACAGTGCCTGTAGGCAGCCAGGCAAGTTGTGTATCCATAACAGTGACCAGAGGTGGAATGACCACTGGCAGGAGCGCAGAAAGAAGAAGCGCCATGGTGCATCTGCAGCAGCACAACCAGACGCCTTCATCTGCCCCAGCTGCAACAAAACCTGTCTCTCCCGCATCAGTCTCTACAGCCACAGCAGGCGCTACAACCGCCCAACAGTTTGACCTCACCCCCAAAGGCCCATCCCTCCATTGTCCCCCAAGACAGATGGATGCAGGCAGCAGCATACAAAACTAGAATTCAAAGAAACATAGAATTGTAGAGTTGGAAGGGACCCTGAGAATCATCTCGTCCAAGCCCCTGCAATGCAGGAATATGTAGCTATCCTATACAGGGATCGAACCTGCAACCTTGGCATTATCAACACCAAGCTCTACCCAACTGAGCTATCCAGAATCCACATTCATTGCTTTGCCCTCGTTTGCCTGTCACTGATATGTGGTCCCCTGGGATGTTTGCCCAGAAGGGAATGTGGCTCTCACAGACTGGAAAGGACCCCCGACCCCTGCCCTAGAAACCCAGCCTGCTCCAATGCTGCATGTTTTAAAGCACCAGCTAGAGGCTTGTCTCTTTCAGTAGGTCTTCAATGTTAAGGTTTGTCCTGTATTGTTATCAAAGAAATTTCAAGCTCTGAAAAGCAAGAGAGCTAAAGATGATTTTGAGAAAACACGATGTGTGTTAATAGAGTATCTTATAAGGGACCTGACGTAGGGTCACTGCAGAGTCATGCCAAGATATCTTGGTGCCTGTAGCAAAAAACATAAATGGTATTCCTTTCCTGCTGTCTTAGTGGTCTAAATATAATAGCAGTCCTTGACAATTTACTGTCTCCTGAATGGACCCCAAAGACTGCTGCTTGAAGCAGGCTGCCTTCACCTAATGGACCATCTGTGGTTCTCCAGGAGATCTGAATCACGTGGAATCGACACAGATTCAATTAGGTTTGAGGTAAAGAAATGTTGCCACAGTTTTTGCATAGGTAAAATCCAACAGTTTGCTGTCTTAATGAGTACACCTTCCTATAAGATGCTTACCAGACTCTTCGGACTCATCTTTGCCAACCCTCCAGATGTGTTGGACTACGACTCCAACCAGCTGATGTTTTTGGCTGGGACTGATAAGAGTTGCAAGCCCGAAACATCTGGAGGGTATCAGGTCGGTAAAGGCTGTTTTAGACAAAAGCAGACTGTGAAAAGGGTGCAAGCACAGCAGGAATCAATGAACGTTTTGTTCAATACAGAATTTGGGAGAGATGTCTGGATTCTTTTTGCCGCCTTCTGATCATTACTGTGAGATACTGCAGGACTCTTGCAGGAAGGGAAGTGCTGAAATTTTCTTGTAATTGAAGAGACTTGAAGAAGAAAAAAACCGACCCTTTTAAGGTCGTAAAAAGTTGGAAATGTGGTATATGGATTTTATTATTACAAAGGTGACCTTGATCTGGCTTGTAGTGCAGTCCTAAACATGTTTACACAGGAGAAATATAGTGGGATTTACTCCGAGGTAAGGAGCCATAGGACCCAATCAGATAGTTTGTTAATTGTAATATGTTATTTGGAGTTGTGCTACACACAGAGGGAGATAACTCCCCCCCCCACAGAATGGAGAAAGAAGAGGGGGGATGCAAGGAGATGGGGGGACCAGGGGGTCTTCACCCACTTTGGGTTTTGACTCTGCCCACTACTGGCATGCAGACCCTCACAGATTACCACAGAGGGGATACACAGTCCTTGACAGAACATAAGAAAAGACCTGTTGGATCACGTCAAAGGCCCATCTAGTTACGCATTCAGTGTTCACCACGACCAACCACATACCAACTGGTTGGAAAGCCTGGAAGCAGAACCTGAGAGCAACAGCTCTCTCGCCATTTGTGACTCCAAGCAACTGATATTCAGAGGCTTACTGCCTTCAAGGGTGGAAGCATAGCCAACTTGGCTAGTGGCCACTTACAGTCAAATCTCTTCTAAAGGCACCCAAGTTGGTGACCATCACCACCTCTTGTGGGAGTGAATTCCATTGTTGAACTCTGAGCTGTCCCCTTTATCCTGAATCTTTGAATATTCCATTTTATTGGAAGTCACTGGGTTCTAGTATTATGAGAAAGGGTAAAACCCCCTCCCCCTATCCACTTTCCACATGCAATATATAATTTTCTGCAGCTCTGTCATGTCCTCAATCACCCCTTTCTAATCTAAAAATCCCCAAATTTTGTAACTTTTCATCACAAGGGAGTTGCTTGATCATTTGGTTGCCCTATTCTGAACACTTTTCAGCTGTGGGGCAACCGGAACTGTACACAATATTCCAAACACAGTTGCACCACAATGCCATTATGATATTGACAGGGAAAAAAAGGTTCCCCACTCTAACTTACACCATGGTCCATTTGAAAATCACATTGTGCAGCCATTTTTTCACTCTGGAAGTGAAGTTTCTGTTGGAACCATTGGAGTCCTAGGAGCATCTTGGAATGGTGACTACTATTTATGTTACAAAGGCCACATATTTAATGTATTCACATGTTCATTGCATGACTTTGGTTCTTCAGAGAGCATTAACAAAGGAGATTGTGGGTGGGTATGGGTGTGTCTTGGATTATTTGGACCCACGTTTGGACCCTGGAATGGCCAACATCAGTAGAGCAATCTGCTTTGTAACATAGGCCAACTCCTTTCATGGAAAATAAAGTTATTCCATAGATCTGTTGTAACCAGCTTGGTGTCTTCCAGTTGTCATTGAACCACAGCTCCTATCACTCCAACTTGCATGGCCAATGGCTAGGGAGTTGTAGCCCAATAATGTATGGAGGGCAACAAACTGGCTACTCTTGCAGGAAATAGCCTCTGTCGATGTAGCATGCAAAACACAAGAGGAGATGTAACCTTAGCAAGTGGAACATCTCTCTCGTATTGTATTCAAATTGGGGTATTTTCCTAAAATGTCACAGAGACAGCCAACATTTTGCCACACTTCAATGATAATTTGGATGTGTCCCTCAGGGCTAAATCAGTTGCTTTGCAGGCCAAGACCAGTCCATGCATTGTCAGTTGACCACTCTTGCTTGTGAAGAAGGCAAATCCTTGTGATCCTAAGGGACCCCAGCAAAGTCTGCATAATTCCTCCAATTAAAGGACCTTTAACACTTCAGCCTCCCTGGGTAAAACGGCGCTTGTGTGCATTTCCATAATTGCACATCTTGTTGCAGGGACTTAAATACCCAGGACATTCCTCTTATCCTGCTCTAGCTGCCTAAGGGGGGGAAATCTGCCCTTTAGGAATTAACTTAATATGTTATTGTAATGTTAGCATTTGTGCAAAAATGCCCTCCAAGCTCCAGTGCTGTTTATTGTTTCAAGTGGGATTACAACTGCCTTAAATAAATGACTCCCCAAAGCACAGATTATGATCCTACACCATAGTGAGTTTCAGCCTGGTGCTCTGTGATTGACTTTCAAGTGCCGCGTTCCTTGGTGAAGAGTGATTGGCCCCAGCCCCTCACTTGGCTATGGGGTGCTACTCCCACTGAGCCGCACCTTGTAATTGAAGGTGTAATTGAGTCAATTTTCTATAATCTACTGTACATAGCAAAGCAAATTCTGAGGTGCTCCATGGGGACTTTTGGATAAAACATTTCTCTGAGTTTTCCTCCCCGGCAAATGCTTTCATTCTGGAGTTCAATTTACTGGGGTGCCATTAGAATGTTCTACTGTTGTAAAGACCTGCGTTCATAATATTTGCATCGAACATGTAATTGGGATATTGCAAAATCCAATTACTAGCCATTTCGCAATATGAACCTGATAGCACAGCTTCCAAACTGACTTTTTTGGGGGGTGGGGGTAGCGATGTATGAGTATTAGAGGATTCCATTTCCCACAATCAAGATTATGAGAGTTTACCTTCCATAGAAGAACCTCAGATAAGGGTACAAACCATTGGGATGTGCAAGTAAAGTGTCCTGGGTCGGGTAGTCAGGTGTCCTACTTTACATCAGGGCAGTTAGGTCCCAGTCCTCTATTTGGAGGGCTGTATGGATCCAATCTGGTGTAAATGTTCCTAAGAAGGGATAGCAGGAGCCTTGAAGTTGCTAGGACAGCAGATTGAGCAGACGCACAAGTCAACTGGACAGTCTTCGCCACTATGGTGAGATGTACTGTAAACCTATTTGAATTATAATACTTTTTTTTAACTCTGCATCTTTATTAAAGCATATGCATATGCTATGCAAATCTATGCCCTCTTTAGTTCTCTCTCTCTCTCTCTCTCTCTCTCTCTCTCTCTCTCTCTCTCTCTCTCTCTGGTGAATGATGCCTTTGTTCTCATTTGTTGATGCAAGAATGACCAGCCTAAAGGCAAACCCCACTGAAATTAATGGGGGTGGTTCGTGAAAATGGTGGTTGCATCTCCCACTCATTTCAATTGATCCTGGGCAGGGAAATGTCTTGTTATATCATGCCCACATGTTCCAGATGCTCTAGAGAATGCAACCATTCCTAATGACTGACAGAAGAGTTTGGGGAATTATTGAATGTATCTGATAATTCTTAACCCGTGCAAGATCATGCCCCCCCCAGCACTTCTGAGGGGAAATCATGGTGCAAGATTGTGCATGATCACAGAGCCCAAACTGACCACTGTGGTCTCACATGAAAAAGAAGGGAATGTTTTAGTTTTACTAGGACAGTTGAGGGTTATGAAACTGTAGAGTTGCAAGTGTTCCTGAGAGTCATCTAGTCCAACCCTCTCCATGCAGTTCTGTCCCGTCCCCCCGGCCGATCCTTTTGTTTTATTTTGATTTATTAAGTTCTGATTGGTTCATGACATTTCACAAAACCCACCATGAAAAATGCTCCTTCATAAAGGACTTCAGATATGGATTAAATCAATTCAGACTAATTAAACCCATCAATAAAAATAGGGTTCTTCAGACAACCTACCCTGTACATATTCAGCAAATATATATATATATAGGACCCACCTTGTACTTGTGACTGCAATTTGTTTTAAACTGCTTTTTAACATTGTGTGTGTGTGTGTGTGTGTGTTTGTGTCCCCTGCTGTGATTCTCCCTGGGAAGTTACAGCACAAGACAGGTAAGAAATTGAAATAATGGTAATAGTAATAGTAAAAATAGAAATGTAATTATAATGCAAGTGCAGGTGAATTTGGGCCATTGATTTCAGGCTGCTTAGTTCACTTCCACTGAAACGAATGGGTCTAAATATACCCAAAGTACTTATTTAAATACTTACAACGTACTCATACCAACACATCCCTCCATATTAAAATTCAAAGTGATGAAGAATGCAAGAGAAACAAAATGATAGCAGTAGGTTATTTTTGGGACGTAGTACGGAAGGAGAAAGAAAAAGAGATGAGTTAAAGGAGGAAGAAGGGGAGAAAAACAACCTTACGGTGTGACAAACGCAAAAGGGGAAACAGTGTATCATGGGTAAAGCCTTCCTTCCCTTCGATAACATACATTACCTACCTAATCTCAACTTGGCAACCAATCTCCCCAGGGCAGGCTGCGATGGAGAAGAAAGGCTGAAGTCACACATCCTAGGGTTGTCTGGAGCCATTGAAATATTGAGTGATAAGATACTTTGTCACCTCACTACAGAAGACTCAGCTGAGGGGGTGGACATTTGGGGGCATGCATGCTATATAGCATCATCTGAAGGCTAACCAACAACCCAAGTGGCTGGGCCCCCCATAAAACAGCTGTCAGGAGCAGGAGCCATCAGTTTGTACACAGCTATTTAAAACACAGGACCTGCCATAATAGGTATGACACACATTCCAGCACAGAGTATACGGATTGCCTTGCTGGGTCAAACTATCTCATCTAGCATCCCAGTACCGATGGGCAGCAAGCCAGGTGCTAAGATTAGGACCAGGGTGTCATGGGGAATTTGTGTCACTTCCAGCCCCTTTTTCCTCAGCATCTGGATATCAGGCATACTGCTTCTGAATGTGGAGGTTCAGTCCAAAGAGCCCGACTGAATTAGGCTAAAGGACCATCTGATCCAGCGTCCTGTTTTCCACAGCGACCATCAAGATGCTTCTTGGAAGCTCCAAAGATCAGCATGAAGGAACTGGCCCTATCCTGTTGTTGTTCCCCATACAGGGAAAAGCATACAGCTGCCGAAACATGCAATGTTGTTGTTGTTGTTGTTGCTGCTGTTGTTGTTGTTGAGTATATCTCTATCCTACCTTCTTTCCTTCATGAGACTCAAGACAGGATATATGAGGTTTGCAGATGGTCCCCCATCCAGGCGCTGACCCAGCCCAGACCTGCTTAGCTTCAATAAGGTGACTGCATTGTGTGTTCTCAGACCCGGTCCTACCCATATATGACTAGTGGTCATTGAGAGACCTGTCTACTCTCTCTTTAAAGCCATCAAGTATTGTAATGGCGTCTTTAAAAAGCTGTGCTGGATCAGACCAAAGGCCTATTCCAGCAACTGTGGCAAATCAGATATTCACGGAAAACTCACAAGCGTAATAATATTTTTCTCAGTCTAAGGATAATCTCACTTTCGACCACTGGGGTTTCTGAGAGTTAAGGGACAGTTGGAGCATTCATTTGATGCTGATGGTCTTCAGGATTCCCAGAGTTGCTACAGATTCCCTCTCAATGACATGTGGCCCTCCAGATGTTACTGGACTATAACTCCCATCATCCCTGACCATTGTTTTAATTTTGATTATGGATTCTCTGTTTTTATATCATGATTTTATCCTGTGAACCGCCCTGAGACCTTTGAGTATAAGGTGGTATACAATTATTATTATTATTATTATTATTATTATTATTATTATTATTAGACCATGCTGGCTGGGGGCTGAAGGGATTTTGAAGTCCAAGAGCAACTGGAGGTCCACAGGATCCCATCCCACCCTACTGCCTACTTCCTACTCTTCTCTAGGCCACAAGAACCATAGAATCATAGAACCATAGAGTTGTAAGATACTAGGAGGGTCATCTCGTCCAACCCCATGAAATGGAGGAACCACAGCTAAAAAATCCCTGACAGATGGCCATCCAATCCCTGCTTAAAAACATCCTGTGAAGGAGAGTCCACCACCTTCTGAGGGAGTCCAAGTCACAACAGTTCTTGGTAGAACTTCAGCTTTCAGTTATCTAATGGAAATGGTCTAAAAACTCTAATAATAATAATAATAATAATAATAATAATAATAATAATAATAAGTTTATTCCCCTTTTCTTTTGGCTATGAACCAGCTCAGTGGTAGGTATAAACTACAAAGCAAGCCAGATTATTGCCTCATAAAGAAGGGACACCTGCCCTATTATCCCTTCAGTAATAAGTATATAAAACAAATTTGACTGTAATAATAAACCACAATGGTGAAATGTTTATGGGTAATTTTTCAGTGCTGCTTGCAAGGATTAAGCCATGCGATTCCCGTTGGCATTTTCCAGAGTCTTACGGCTAAATCCCCCTCTCTTTTCTCTCTCTTTTTTTGCACACCACTGGAAATTGATCAGTAGGCTATGTATGCGTGTCTGGCGGGCTGTGCTAAATATTGTAACATATTACTCTGCCACCCCTTCCGTCGGATCTTCTGAAGCGCTCTTGCTGAGACAGAGAGGGGCAATACATTCAAAACGATTCAGACAAGAAGGCAGGAGAAGGGATTCGCGAGACACGGAATCGCTCTGTTGTTAGCGAAGAGAACGCTTCAGGGGTCCCCTTTTCAGATCCATCCAAGCAGTTATTATGAACCTCGGTGGCTAATTACATGCACACAATGTAGATTAGACAGGATTTCGACATGCAATTAAGTATGACTACATGCCAAGAAAGAAATGATTACCAGCACACAGTTTAGATCTGCAACTGCACATTAATTTGCTCAAACATTGATTTAAGGATGCAGGGTGCAACTCCTGATCTGCTGAAATCTATGGGAGGTTTGCCACTGACTCTAATAGGTGTATTGTAACTGCAAAACTGCTTTGAGGTAAATGCAGGGATGCTGTTGGAGCCTTGCTCAGGCTC
The DNA here is from genome assembly GCF_009819535.1 of Lacerta agilis. Taxonomy (NCBI): domain Eukaryota; kingdom Metazoa; phylum Chordata; class Lepidosauria; order Squamata; family Lacertidae; genus Lacerta; species Lacerta agilis. The sequence goes on from NC_046317.1 coordinate 78,578,877, forward strand.
TCAGTGCTGACCAAGTGGGGTGAGGAATATTTTCCCCTCTTAAAAATTCTGGAGTTTCTACCCACTCCATCCCTTTTGCGTGGCCAGGAAGAGTCCCATGAACCCTGGCGGCCCCTGAGGGAAATAACGACACATGACAACGTTCTATGGGATTAAATTGGCCACAACTTTATTAATCTTCAGATGTAGGGAGACCTTGGCTCAGGCATTGGGCGTTTATCCTCCCCAGCCCCACAGCTGGGGTTCTGGGTAATTTCAGGGTTATCCAGCATGAGTGGGGAGTGGGCTAGCTCTGGAGAACATATGTTCAAGCAGATAGCCCTCCCCCTGTTTGCCGCCGCTGGAGGGGGAGGGCAGTGACGACCTCAGGGCGTATGGTCAATGCCTCCCCCTGAGACCCCTTTAATGGGAACCTTGTTATCGATGCCGCAATGGGGGCGGGGGTCACCGCCCCACCTCACCCCCATTTTGTAGATGACTAAAGGATTCCGCCCAAGGCCTGCAACCGCCAAAGTTGTGACGAATTGCTAAGGGAAAGGCGAAATCTGCCAATGCAGGGAAAGTCCTTTCCGGCCCTTCAACAGCGACCTTGACATAGCAGCGCCTGCGTGCCTGCGAAAAAAGAATGTGGTTAACCTGCAACATAAATGTCAATTGAGGGAGTGGAGGGTGGGGAAGCTCTGAATACAACAGCCGCTTCCCAGGTATGACTCAAGCTCTATTGTGTGTACTGAATAATCCCTCCTTCTACCTGGCCAATCCTCCTGGCAACACCTCCTCAGCCGGGATTGGGCGGCTGCTAAGTAGGTGGAGTTCACAGGTATCCAACCTGGGAAGGTGGGCCAGACCCAACTGCCAGGGGCTGCACCGTGATCCAAGGGGGTTACTCGCAACCACGCAAAAGGCGCACCCCATTTGATGTGGGGAACGCTCATTACTCAACACATATGACAATAAATGGGCAGTAGCAGAAAATAATCCACACACTCCAAATATCCCTGCTTACTGTGGACAACCCTGTTTCCTAGTAAATATGTGACTCTATGAGGGCCAGATTAAGACATGCTGAGGCCCTAAACTATGTCCAGTTTAAGAGTCCCTATAGCCAGACCTGGACCTCTCTTGCCACTGGTGCTGTTTGATAGCTTCTGGACACCTGGCCTAATGAAGTTTTGATGTAGATATTTCTGCATATATTTATGAAGAGAGTACAACAAATAATTGTGTAGCTATAAGGAATGTTTTTTGTTAAATTGGAATGAAAAGTTAGGCCCCAACTAAACATCAGGAAGAACTGAATGACGGTAAAAGCAGTTCGGCAGTGGTACGGCCTCCCACAGAAAGTGGTGGACTTGCCGATCTTGGAGGTTTCAAAGCACAGGCTGGATGGCCACCTCAAGCCCTGTGTCCCAAGAAAATGGCAGCCATTTGGTGCACCACGATCTCGCGCCATGATCTCACCAAAAAAAACCCCACAATCTTGGGTGAGTCATGTGACTCGCCTGGGAATGCGGCCTGAAATAGACACATCCTGGTTTTGGTCCTGGACATGTTGGAGGGTATGCCATCTGTCATGGATGCTTTTGCTGAAATTCCTGCATTGCAGGAGGTTGGATCAGATGACCCTCAAGGTCCTTTCCAATTCCACAGTTCTATGATTTTATGATCCAATAATGTCTGTTCCAGAGTAAGAAAAGAAAAGCCAATTTTGTAAAACTTACAGTTCCCTCCCCAATACCTGAGCTTTAAAAAAATTATTTAACTGATTTTAAAACTGTAATTTTATATTGTGGTAATCTTGTGATATAGGGCAGGTAAGAAAGCCAATTAATTATTTAAGTAATATATATTTATTTTTACCCCACCTTTCCCCCCCTGTAGGGTGGCTTACAGATGAAAATAAGAACAGCTGAAAACATAGGGGAAAGAAACAAAAAATTTAAAAACCACTAAACATTGATAGAATCAAAACTGTGTGTGTGTGTGTACACACACACACACACGCACACAAATATATTTAAACCATACAAATAATTAATAACAGCAACAACCACTTACCCACAATACCTGTGACTTATCAAAATGACTTTTCAGTTTATTGGCTCTAATCAGTTCTGATTACTGAATTTTCATATTGGAAATGCTGGAGGATATCATGGTCCCAAGTAAAGTACAACAACAACAACAACAACAACAACAACAACAACAACAACAACAACAACAAATGTTGTTAATTAAAAACAGTGTATGGTTTTTTAAAGGCCTTATTTCTGCTCCCTCCCCCACCCAAATGCAAAGGTGGTAACCATGTGTTAGGTAAATGTACAATATTACTCTGCACTGCTCTGAACTCAATTTCCATGTAATGCTATCTTCTACATGGATGAATCCTTTTAATATTTGTTTTTAAAAAGTGAAGTGAACCCACTGCTAGCATGGAAAACCATTTGCCTCTCCTTCTCTCTGTGGAACCTTCTCCACCTGGCAGCACAAATCTAGTTTGTCCTCGGTGAACTCATGCATATTTTGTGTTGCTTAAAGCACATCGGCTTAAAACAGCCATATATGTTTGTATACTGCATTTGCATACTTAGGCACAGGCATATATGCACACTATTGTCACAATTGTGAGATCCTAAGGATGAGTGCATGTAAAATAAAATAAAATAAAATAAAATAAAATAGTTTAAGAAAAGCTGTGTTGTTGTTGTTGTTGTTGTTCAGTCGTTCAGTCATGTCCGACTCTTCGTGACCCAATGGACCAGAGCACGCCAGGCACGCCTATCCTCCACTGCCTCTCGCAGTTTGGCCAAACTCATGCCAGTCGCTTCGAGAACACTGTCCAACCATCTCATCCTCTGTGATGGCCTGGGAGTCAGACTCTGATGCTGAACCTGAGGGATCCCAGCCTGCACAGGATTCCCCGCCTCCAGAACCAGCTGAGCCGGGGCCAGGGCTTGAGCCTGAAGGATCCCCACCTGTGCTGGATCCCCAGGTGCAGGCATCAGCAGAGTCTGCTCTGGCTCCTGATGGGAGGGAGGACCCATTGCCTGCAGGTGCTCCACTCCCAGCCTCTTCAGAGGAAGCTGAGGCATCCCCTGGGTCCAGTAACCCACCAGCCTCTCCTGAGCTACAGAGGCTCAGGGCAGAGAGGCGAAGGGAGTTAAGTGTCTGCAGGAGGAGTGCTCGCCTCCAGGCCCGGAGGAGAGGCGAGTCTCCGGAGGATCGGGACCACCCTAAGCATAGGGCCAGATAAAAGCCAGCCAGACCCAGCCCAAGTTGCGTGAGCAACTTAGTTGCAAGCGTGTGCTCAACCTGCAACCTTGTGCCTGAACCTGCCTTGGACCTTGACCTGCTCCCTGCCTTGCTCCCCGCCGGATTGACCTCCTTTGGACCCCTAGACCCAGGACTGGACTTGGACCTCGCTTCATGGACAAACCCTTGGGGCCAGCACAGTTTGCTCACGCCACACCCGCACTCCCCCTTCGCTGGGGTGCGTTCGGGAGGAACTAGTAGCCATGGCTGACCAGGCGGCTGCGCTAGTGGCATTGGCCCAGGAGAACCAGGCCTTGACCCACACCGTGCAGCAGCTAAGCAATGCGGTTACGGCGCTTCAGCAGCGTTTGGATGCCCTACCGGCTCCTGGGGCCGCCGCCCCAGCTCCTGGCAAGTACCCAGTGGCCCTGCCAGAGAAATTTGATGGGTCCCCAGCCAGCTTTCCCATGTTTCTCGCCCAGGCCAAGCTGTATATTCAGGGGCGAGCTCGGGATTTCCCTGACGACCGCACCAAGGTGCACTTCCTGATCAGCTTGCTGAAGGACCAGGCGGCCAAGTGGGCGTTGCCGCTGCTCCGGCAAGACTCCCCCTTGCTGACAGACTATACGGGGTTTTGCAATCATCTGGAAACCACGTTCGCCAACCCTCAGAAGGGGAGTCAAGCCAATCGGGCAATTCGGCGGTTGAAACAGGGCAAGTCCACAGTGGCCACCTACGCCACGGAATTTCGGCTGCTGGCGCAGGACTTGACCTGGAACGACTCTGCCCTGCGGGACCAGTATCTCGAGGGACTTTCAGACGAGATACTGGATCAGCTGGCCACGTTGGATCGCCCTGCCACACTGGATGCCCTCATCCAACGGAGTCTGCAGATAGACGATCGGTTGGAGGACCGTCGCCAGGCCCGGGGCCGCCGGCACTCCGGGCTCCCGGCGCCGGTGCTTCCCTGCAGTTCCGTGGCCAGAGCTGAGTCATTGGAGGAGCCGATGCAGCTCGGGGCAGCGCGGCCTCGCCTCTCCCCCTCGGAAAAGACTCGGCGTCGGGAGGGGAACCTGTGTCTCTACTGCGGTGGGAGTGGACACTACGCCCGAACCTGCCCTGAGAAACGCCAGCCGCAGGGAAAACTGCCAACCCCAGTAGCCGATGGCCCAGGCTACCTGGGGACCCAAGCATCGCATGATGGGCCCTCACCAGTGGAATTGCAACACCTCATGATACCGGTGCGTCTATACCCCCCCGGTGGGCCCTGGATTCTCACCCACGCTCTGGTGGATTCGGGGGCAACCCGCTCCTATATGGACTCTGCCTTCGCCACTCAGCATCAGGTGCCGCTTCAGAACAAGCCGGAACCAGTACAGGTGGAGGCAATTGACGGACGGCTCCTACGCTCGGGCGCTGTTACTCGGGAGACCCAGCCCTTGGTCCTGTGCTACCAGCAGCACCGGGAGGTGCGAACCATGGACATTGCCACCATGCCCCGGTTTCCCCTGGTGCTTGGGATGGACTGGCTGGAGTCACACAATGTTCAGATCGACTGGGTCAATCGGACTGTACGCTTCCCAGACCCGGGTTCCCGTGCTCAGTCCGAGTTAGTAGCAGCTGCCCCCATGGGGCAGGCTGTGTCAACGCTCCCTGCCGTGTACCAGGACTATTTAGACGTGTTCGAGGAACAGGGAGCAGACAAGCTGCCGCCTCATCGGTCCTTCGACTGCGGCATAGACCTACAGCCTGGGGCGCCCCTGCCTGTGAGCCGCCTATATTCTCTTTCGGAGCCAGAGCGTGAAGCCTTGCAGGACTTCCTTCGCAAGAACCTGGAACGTGGGTTCATTAGACCCTCTACCTCACCCACTGCCGCTCCTGTACTCTTCGTTAAGAAGAAGTGTGGGGAGCTTCGCCTCTGCCATGACTACCGGGCCCTGAATAAGATCACCATCCCAGACCGGTACCCCTTGCCCCTTATTGCAGAATTGCTGGAGCGGGTGCAGGGGGCGCAGATGTTCACCAAACTGGACCTCCGAGGGGCCTACAACTTGATTCGGATCCGTGCTGGGGACGAGTGGAAGACTGCATTCGGGACCCGGTATGGGCAGTTTGAATACCTGGTTATGCCGTTCGGATTATGCAACGCGCCCGCCGTGTTTCAACGGTACATCAACCACGTGTTCCAGGACTTGCTAGACAAATACGTGGTGGTGTACCTAGATGATATTCTGATTTATTCCCGTGACCCAGCCCGTCATGAGAGTCATGTTCGGTCCGTGTTGCAGCGCTTGCGGGAGCACCGCCTGTATGCCAAGCTCAGCAAGTGCGAGTTCCACCAGCGGTCAGTGGACTTCCTTGGACACCGACTCTCCCCTGACGGGGTGCAGATGGACCCTGGGAAGGTGGCTGCGGTTCGAGAGTGGGCAGCACCCCGGAACCGCAAGGACTTACAGCGGTTCCTAGGGTTCGCCAACTATTACCGGACCTTCATTGCAGATTATGCTCATCGCACCACCCCATTAACCCGACTACTGCGCCCCAAGACGCCCTTCTCCTGGGATGAGGAGGCTGAAGTGGCATTTCAGGGGTTGAAAGCCTGTTTCCAGAGGGCGCCGATTTTACAGCACCCTGATCCCTCTCGTCCCTTCGTGGTGGAGACTGATGCCTCCAGTACGGCTCTCGGTGCCATCCTGTCTCAGCAACACGGACCCGATGCGCCACTGTTACCCTGCGCTTACTACTCCCGGCAGCTCCTTCCGGCGGAGCGTAACTATACCGTGTGGGAGCGGGAACTACTGGCCATCAAGGTGGCCTTTGAGGTCTGGCGCCATCATCTGGAGGGGGCACGACACCCGGTGGAAGTGAGAACGGACCACCGGAATCTGGAGTACCTCCAGACCACCCGCAAGTTGAACCAAAGGCAGATCCGGTGGGCGCTGTTTTTCTCCCGGTTCCAGTTCCGGATCCGCTACATCCCTAGCTCCCAAAACCGGAAAGCGGATGCCCTGTCCCGGAAACCTGAGGACGTCGCAGACACTGTACAGCAGGCAGTACCGACGACTATCTTACCACCAGCCGCATTCCTGGCCACTCAGGAGGCCAAGCCGCTGCAGGCTCGGGTGCGAGAACAGCAACGGGTCGATGCTTGGGCACAGGAACGGCTTCGGGAACTGTCTGACGGGTCATGCCCTCGATATCCGGGGCTGGCCCTGCACCAGGGCCTACTGCTGCACCAGGGTCGTCTATACATCCCACCAGGACCATTGCGGGCTGAGGTTCTCCAGATGTCCCACGATGCCCCAGCAGCAGGGCACTTTGGGCGGTACCGGACCACCCATCTGGTAAGCCGGGAGTTCTGGTGGCCCCGCCTGAAGGCTGATGTGGCACGCTATGTTGCTGGTTGCGACGTCTGCCGGCGGGCCAAGGGTCCTACCGGGCGACCCCCCGGTCTGCTCCAGCCATTACCAGTCCCACCGCGTCCCTGGCACACGGTCTCGCTGGACTTTGTGGTGGACTTGCCCCCATCTCGTCACTGTACCTGCCTCCTGGTTTTCACGGACCATTTCACTAAGATGGTGCACTGTGCCCCCTGCCCGTCCATACCCACAGCTAAGGAAACGGCTCAGCTGTACTTGCAGCACATCTTCCGCCTGCATGGCCTGCCTGAGCGTGTGGTTTCTGACCGCGGCGTCCAGTTCACATCCCACTTCTGGCGAGCCCTGCACCAGACCCTTGGGACGGAGGTCTGTCTATCTTCGGCCCACCACCCGCAGACCGATGGCCAGACGGAAAGGGCAAATGCGGTGCTGGAGCAGTACCTCCGGTGTTACTGCAGCTTTCAGCAGGATGACTGGGTCGATCACTTGCCATTGGCGGAGTTCGCCTACAACAATGCAGTGAACGCCTCCACCCAGCAGACCCCGTTCCAGGCCTCCTACGGCTACCATCCACGTTTGTTCCCGGACGTGCTGCCAGCTTCCGCGGTCCCCGCAGTGACAGACTGGCTTCAGGAGCTTCAGTCCCAGCAACAATTATTGATGGAGCAACTGCGCCAGGCCAAGGACGCATACAAGGCCCAGGCTGACCGACATCGTCAGGAGGGGCCAGAACTCCATGTTGGCGATCGGGTGTGGCTCTCTACCCGTCACCTGCATCCTTCTCGGCCCTCACGAAAGCTGGATGCACGGTTTGCCGGCCCATTCACCATCACTGCGCAGGTGTCGCCGGTGGCGTTTCGCCTCCAGTTACCTCCATCGCTCAAGGTTCACCCAGTATTCCACCGGTCCCTACTTAGTCCAGTCGCCCCGCCCGACGAGTTCCACCCGGACAATCCACGACCGCAGCCAGTTTTGGTTGAGGGGGAGCCTGAGTACGAGGTGGAGCGCATTCTCGACTCACGATACCGCAGGGGGAAGCTCCAATACCTCATCGACTGGAAGGGGTATGGGCCTGAGGATCGTTCATGGGAACCAGCGGGAAACGTCCACGCACCTGCCTGCCTCCGTGATTTCCATGCAGCTTACCCCAGCAAGCCTGGTCCGGCCCCTCGGTTGAGGGGGAGGCCTGGGAGGGGGGATGGTGTGATGGCCTGGGAGTCAGACTCTGATGCTGAACCTGAGGGATCCCAGCCTGCACAGGATTCCCCGCCTCCAGAACCAGCTGAGCCGGGGCCAGGGCTTGAGCCTGAAGGATCCCCACCTGTGCTGGATCCCCAGGTGCAGGCATCAGCAGAGTCTGCTCTGGCTCCTGATGGGAGGGAGGACCCATTGCCTGCAGGTGCTCCACTCCCAGCCTCTTCAGAGGAAGCTGAGGCATCCCCTGGGTCCAGTAACCCACCAGCCTCTCCTGAGCTACAGAGGCTCAGGGCAGAGAGGCGAAGGGAGTTAAGTGTCTGCAGGAGGAGTGCTCGCCTCCAGGCCCGGAGGAGAGGCGAGTCTCCGGAGGATCGGGACCACCCTAAGCATAGGGCCAGATAAAAGCCAGCCAGACCCAGCCCAAGTTGCGTGAGCAACTTAGTTGCAAGCGTGTGCTCAACCTGCAACCTTGTGCCTGAACCTGCCTTGGACCTTGACCTGCTCCCTGCCTTGCTCCCCGCCGGATTGACCTCCTTTGGACCCCTAGACCCAGGACTGGACTTGGACCTCGCTTCATGGACAAACCCTTGGGGCCAGCACATCCTCTGTCGTCCCCTTCTCCTAGTGCCCTCCATCTTTCCCAACACCAGGGTCTTTTCTAGGGAGTCTTCTCTTCTCATGAGGTGGCCAAAGTACTGGAGCCTCAACTTCAGGATCTGTCCTTCTAGTGAGCACTCAGGGCTGATTTCTTTGAGAATGGATAGGTTTGATCATCTTGCAGTCCATGGGACTCTCAAGAGTCTCCTCCAGCACCATAATTCAAAAGCATCAATTCTTCGGCGATCAGCCTTCTTGATGGTCCAGCTCTCACTTCCATACATTACTACTGGGAAAACCATAGCTTTAACTATACGGACCTTTGTCGGCAAGGTGATGTCTTTGCTTTTTAAGATGCTGTCTATGTTTGTCATTGCTTTTCTCCCAAGAAGCAGGCGTCTTCTAATTTCGTGACTGCTGTCACCATCTGCAGTGATCATGGAACCCAAGAAAGCTGTGTTAGATCACACCAAAGGTTCATCTAGTTCCCACAGTAGCTAAGCAGATGCCCACATGCAATATCACTCTTCTGCTCATGTTACCCAGTAACTGGCATTCAGAGACATCCTGCCTCTTACACTGGATATTCTTCTTCTTCTTTGGTGATCACTCATAGGCGAGTAATATTGTCTTCCATAAACACGGTTTTAACAATGAGTCCATAAATGACTGTGTGGAGGCCAATTCTGGATCCACACGTCCTTCCACAGTGGAGACATTGGTTTCCGGGCGGGAGTTGACCACGGTGTGGATTTCCCAAGCGTGCCTTCCTCTTAGCACGTTTCTTCCTTGCGTCCTGAGTTTGAGTGTCTTCAAAACCCATGACACCTTTGGTAAAGGCTGTTCTCCAATTGGAGCACTCGCAGGCAAGTGTTTCCCAATTGTTGGTGTTTATACTACATTTTTTTTAGATTTGCCTTGAGACAGTCTTTAAATCTCTTTTGTTGACCACCAGCATTACGATTTCCATTTTTAAGTTTGGAATAGAGTAGTTTCTTTGGAAGATGATAATCGGGCATCCACACAACATGACCGGTCCAATGAAGTTGATGTTGAAGAATTGTTGCTTCAACACTGGTGATCTTTGCTTCTTCCAGTACACTGGATATTATACTAGTTGCTGGAAACCACAGGAGGGGAGAATGCTCTTGTGCTCAGGTCCTGCTTGCAGGTTTGGTCCAGCAGGGCTGAACAAGACACCAATGGGAAACCCACAAGCAGATATGGGTGCAGCATCACTCTCCCTACTTGTGATTCCCAGCAAATGACATACAGATGCATACTGTCTCCAACAGTGAAGATGGAACATAGCCATAGTGGCTAGTAACTACAGATAGCTCCATCCGCTGTGAATTTATGTAATCTTCTAACACCATCCCATACCCTCCAACATGTTCCAGAGGAAAAACAGTATGTGCGTCTTTCAGGTGTCGTGCTCCCCACGTGTCACATGACCAGCGCAAGAGCATGATGGCCAAAAGTGTGCATCTTTTAGGGCAGTGATCTCATGCGAGAGCATGATGTTCAAAAATGTGTGTCTTTGGGGGGCCATGCTCCCCCACGAGTCCTGTAACTGCTGCAAAAGCATGGTGCTCAACTTTTGGGACCACAATCTCATGCAAGAGCATGCCTCCCCAATGGGGCATCTTGATTAAATTGATACATTTGAGGGGCATACCATCCAAGTTGGTGGCCATCACTACATCACAGCGGGTAGTGCTGTGGTCTAAACCACTGAGTCTCTTGGGCCTGCTGATCAGAAGGTCGGCGGTTCAAATACGCGTGACAGGGTGAGCTCCTGTTGCTCTGTCCCAGCTCCTGCCAACCTAGCGGTTAGAAAGCACACCAATGCAAGTAGATAAATAGGTACCTCTGCGACGGGAAGGTAAATGGCATTTCCATGCGCTCTAGTTTCTGTCATGTCCCGTTGCACCAGAAGCGGTTTAGTCATGCTGGCCACATGACCCGGAAAGCTGTCTGTGGACAAACACCGGCTCCCTCAGTCTGAAAAGCAAGATGAGCGCCACACCCCATAGTCCCCTTTGACTGGACTTAACCGTCCAGGGGTCCTTTACCTTACCTTTTTTAACCATTACTACATCTTGTGGGAGCAAATCCCAAAGCGCTGTAGAAGTATTTTTCCTTTGTTTTTCTTTTTGTTTTGATTACGTATTTCATGATTTCTATCTTGCATATTGATGTTACAAACTGCCTAGAGATCTACAGAGGAAGGGCGCTATACAAATTTAATAGATAATAATAATTTAGCTACAGACCATTGCTTTATTTTTAAATAGTATTCTATGTTTTCATTACTTAACTTTTTTTTTTTTTTAGTCTCTTTGCTATACCCACATTTGAATGAGTAAAACAACAATGCGACACAAGGCAGTGAAGCTCCCACGTACACATCAAAGGCTATAGCTTTTTGGATGTGATATAAAACACCAGGCAGCCATGATATTCAAACAAACGACTTGGACATTGCCTTTCCTTCCTTCTTCACATGCATGCACATTACGGAGATTTATTAAACATTACAGAAACAATCAGAACTATGCATATACCACTGACATGCATAATCTGAACAAGCAATTAATGTCCATGGTCATGCAGCCAGCAGTATTTGAACAAACCTTTCCGGTATGCATTTCTTTTCATTTTATGCGCAAGATATACATATTTTTTTTTTACAATCAAACATGCAAATGCATCATGTAGATGAGCACGAGTCAGTGCATAGGTGGGTTATTTAAAGACACCCATTGCATGCTAAGCATACTACCATCCATGTAAGTCCCAACATTTGCCTTCAAACAGATATGCAAAATGCACACACACAAACACAATATATAAAGCGCACATGAACACACACATGTGTCTGTGTCTGCACTGTGTGACTCCCCACCCCCACCCCCGGTATGCTTCAGTCCTACAAAACGAGTTCCCGTGTTTCTCTTTGTATCGTTCTGGCTCTTAGTGCTAAAAGCCACATCCTGTTATGTTTGGTTGCTAGGTGGAGAAATGTTATCATGGGCTTCAGCAATAATTTATCCATAGAGCTAGAGGAACTGTCATGTACTTCTGACAGTGAGCTGCAGCACTTTATCAGCTTGCCTGTAAATCAACCGTGTGTGGGTGAAGATGCCAGCAATGTTTGATCTCTCTCAGACACTCTAATAATCTGCTTTTGTCTGATTGATTCCTTCATATCACCAGGCGCATTGCAACTAGAGAGTGAAGTGCCCTCTGTTTATCTCTCTTGGTCATCTGCTGGAGGGCAGCAGGGCAGAAAATGCAGTTTCCTATGAGATGTAAGGAGGTTCCCCGCCCTCTCCTTTTGGGAGAAGGGGCTTTACATCATATCCTGGAGCAGGTTTGGTCCAGTAAATCAATGATAGCAGAATTGAATGCGCCATAAATACCTCAAACCATATCTCTTACAAGAATGTAAGAGTAATTCATAGAAACAGGAAAGGTAACTTTGCTGGAAAGAATTACGGCTCTCTACAAGCCAGAGACATGCAGGTCTTTTATGGCCTGTGTTTGCAACTACCCTCTTGAACTCCGAGAAGCAAGGCGCTGCTCGCTGGCATTTGGTTGGAGGCAGATCAGAAATAATATCAAGTTGAACAGGATGCTGTCAGAACCGATCACTACATTTCAGCCCACAACCAACTTTTTCTAAATCTCTGTCAATGGCTTTCACCCAGGGCAGGCTCATATGTGCCACATCAGGCCATCTGTGCTCTCTGGACTAATGGGATACAATGTGGCGTGTCCTTTTTTTATGCATCACCTTGCCCCTAAAAAGGCGAGGGGAGATTATGTGGTTGAGGAACTTAACTAGAAGCCCGGTTTAATTTAGCCTGGGCTTATGCCTCTTCTTTGTGCCGGGGCCCGTGTCGAATTTGTATTTTCTTCAATACATTCCTAGGAAGAAGAGCAAGAAGGTGAAATGGCGGGTGGGTGAGACAAATCGTGAGTTCATAATTGCCCTTTGTGTTGCAAAAGCTCATTGTTCAGTGACCTGAGATCAGAAGCTGTCTTGGATTGTCAGCCCACATAACAACAGAGGTCACAAGATAGTGTAGAAGCAATTGGCTAAGACCCAGCAAGGGAAGTGTTCGCCTGTAGCATCCTATTCCTTGCTAATATTGGCAGAGTGTGACACACCGAAGTGTTGCTCCGAGTACGCCGGCCCTGATGCAATGGAAAATTTACCAAGGTCTTCTTTCCTTAACAATATTTATGGAGCGCTGCTCACAAAAGACGCCACAGTTTTACAAAGATGTGGTACTCGCAGCTCCAGAACTTCAGGAGTGAGTAGCCCGTATTCTTCTGAGAAGAATTTGCATTCCTGCTGTCCTCTGATTTGCTTTGCGGTTGTTCCAGTTACAATGGAAAGGATGGGAACAAGCACTGTGTGAGGCTCTGGAGTCATCTTCCACACAAAAAATCAGCAGGCTGCTACAGGTCTCAACCACATAAGAAGAGCCTGCTGGGAAAATGAGCGAGGTCCCAACTAAAGAAGAATGGCAACCAGGGCCGTCTTAACCATTGAGCCTACTGGCGCAAGGCGCCAGGCCGCAATGGCCTGGAGGGCGCCTCCGCCCTCCAGCCCCGCCGGCAGCGCACTCCGGCGCCTGGTGGAGCGTGGGAGTGTGAGTTGGCTGGCTGCACTGCGCCCTCCGGCTGCCCGGCGGAGCGCGGGAGCTGGCCAGCCACCCTGCGCCCTCCGGCTGCCTGGCGGAGCACGAGCTGGCTGGCCGCACCGCACCCTCCGGCTGCTCGGCGGAGCACGGGAGCACGAGCTGGCCGACTGCGCTGCGCCCTCCGGCTGCCCAGCGGAGCATGGGAGCGCGAGTTTGCCAGCTGCGCCAGGGCGTCTGATATGCTTAAGACGGCCCTGATGGCAACTTAAACTGATGGAATATGCGCAGCTTGAAGACCTAACTTATAGAATAAGACACGGGTCAGCAAACTTTTTCAGCAGGGGGCTGGTCCACTGTCCCTCAGACCTTGTGAGGGGCTGGACTATATTCGGGCGGGGGGGGGGGGAGAACGAATTCCTATGCCCCACAAATAACCCAGAGATGCATTTTAAATAAAAGGACACATTCTACTCATGTAAAAACATGCTGATTCCCAGACCATCCATAGGCCAGATTTAGAAGGCGACTGGGCTGGATCTGGCCCCTGGGCCTTAGTTTGTCTACCCATGGAATAAGAGAACAAGAAGAGAATACATTTAAAGAAGATTGAAAAATGTTTATTGAATATATGGGGGGAAATGGTGTACACTCGAAAACTTTGGTAGCATTAAGATAGATTCAACAGTGAAAATAAGTTTTGATGGATGCAGTAATGGAATACTGAATGGTTTAGTTTATATAAAATATGTTCGATAAAAATTAAAGGCGATATTAATTCAATATTTTTTTCATTTTTCATATTTTTGCTAAAACCTAATAAAAGAACTCTAGCTGCAACTGCTGGGACGTATTAAAAACTGTGTCCCCTGGCCAATGAGAGCTCTGCCATACTATTGTATGTAAATAAAAAACATTTTAAAAACAACATTAAATAAAATAATTATTAATAAAGCAGTGATAAAAATCAGCAAAACCATACAAAATACATAACTAAATTATGCATGCTGAAACAAAATGGTTTCTAGCAGCTAGCAACACTGAGCCCGGACATTCAGATCTAGCAACAAGGGCCTTCTGGCGGTTCCCCCACTGCAAGAAGTGAAGCTATAGGGAACCAGGCAGAGGGCCTTCTCAGTAGTGGCACCTCACCCTGTGGAACCGCCTCCCATCAGATGTCAAGGAGATGAGTAAGTATATAACCATAAGAAGACATCTGAAGGCAGCCCTGTATAGGGATGTTTTATAATGTTTAATGTTCTACTTTGTTTTTATATATGTTGGAAGCCACCCAGAGGGTCTGGGGAAATCCAGCCAGATGGGCAGGATACAAATAAATTATTATTATTAATAATAATGTTAACATTATTATTTCAGCACAGATGTAGACTAAGTAACAGTATGGGGAGGCATCATAGCTCACTTGTAGAGAGCACTTGCCTTCCATGTAGAATGTCTCCAGCTGTGGGTGTCCCTGTCAGCTAAAAGGATCTGGAAGCAGGTGATGGAAAAGACCACTTGCCTTGCACCCTGGAGTGCTGCTGCTAGTCAGACACCGGGCTAGAAGAACAAATGTTGTCACCTGGCATGAACCTGGTATGAACCTGGAGTTGCTTGGTACGAACTGACCTGGATCCTGCAATCATCATCTGAGACCCTTCTAAGTGTGCATCGTCCACAAGAAGTCTGGAGGGTGGCAACATGGGAACCGGGCCTTTTCTGTAGTGGCTCCCCATTTGTGGAATGCTCTCCCCAGGGAAGCTCACCTGGTGCCTTCATTGCATATCTTTAGGTGCCAAGCAAAAATGTTTCTCTTTAACCAAACATTGGGCTGATTAACCAGTCTATGTGTTGGGGGGTTATTGATGTGTTTCTGTGTTTGTTCTATTATGTATTTTGTGTTCTCATTTTGCATTCACCACCCTGTGATCTTTGGATGAAAGGCGCTATACAAATTTAATAAAACAAACAAACAAACAAGACAGCTTTCTAAGGAACAAAAGCATTTAGTACGGGGTAAAACAGACACAAAGAAGAGTCATACTGGATCAGGCCAATGGTCCGTCAAGTCCAGCATCCTGATCTCACAGTGGCTAGCCAGATGCTTATGGGAAACCTGGAAGCAGGATCTGAGTGCGAGAGCCCCTCTCCTCCTGTGGTTTCCAGCAACTGGCATTTAGAAGCATTGCTGCTTAAACAGAATAATTATTTAAAAGGAATTTTAGATCCAGAAGGAGCAGAAAATACTATTTATGTACGGGATGATGGCAGTGCAGATACTTCTGGCCCAGAGATGGAAGGAAAGCAAGATCCCAACCAGAGAGGAATGGCTGATAAAGATGATGGATTACGCTGAAATGGCTTAAATGACCGGGAAGATCAGGAATCAAGAAGATAGAAATTTTACTAAGAAATGGGGGGAAAAAATTATAATTTATCTTGGAGAACACTGTAAACAACTAAAAACTTTGGCAGGATTGTAACAACACTCGTAATGCAACAAGAACTATGGGGGGAAAGGGTTGTTTTTTTTTAAGAAAATGGAGGATCTTATAGGACGCAGTTGAAAAAACGAATGTTGATGGGACCCATGGAGGGGCAGAGGGAAGTCCAAGGATTCAGGGAATCTTTTTTATGTATGATTATGATTATGATTTGAATATAAATGTAAACTGTAAAAACCAATTAAAAATGGTAAATAAATAAATAAATAAATAAATAAAAGCATTTGCTGCTTCCAACCACGGAGGCAGAGCACAGCCCTCCCAGCTAGTAGCCATTGATCGCCTTATCCTCCACTGATTGTCTAATCTTCTTTTAAAGCCATCCAAGTGTCATGAATGAGCCAGCCCCCAAGGAAGAGTTGCAAGCAGCCGAAGGAAGCCACCAGGAACAGAGAGAGTTAATTGCCAGGAAGGATGAGCATAGGCGAGTGCCAACTCCCCCGCCCTTAGGAATGCGAGCTGGTAAGAGAGTGCTGGAGAGCGCTCTCGCGATGGGAACAGAGAAGGAAGGGGGGAAATGAGGAAGAGGTGGGAGCTGACCCTCTCAGTCCAAGGGCTCGGTGAATAGGGGGGCTCCAAGATAGAAAGCTATTTAAGAGACATCAAAAGCGGAAGTTCAGTTGTTTCTAAAGAAGGATTCTTTAGAAGGGCCATCCTAGTTCATGATGTCGGCAGATCCATAAGAGCTGGGCGGGGCTATCTGTTTGTTTTGGCAATAAATCTTCCCTTTTAATTACCTATGCTTACTGTGTACCAGTGTGGTGTAGTGGTTAAGAGCGGAAGACTCGTAATCTGGGGAACCGGGTTCGTTTCTCCACTCCTCCACATGCATCTGCTGGGTGACCTTGGGCTAGTCACACTTCTCTGAAGTCTCTCAGCCCCACTCACCTCACAGAGTGTTTGTTGTGGGGGAGGAAGGGAAAGGGGAATGTTAGCCGCTTTGAGACTCCTTCGGGTAGTGATAAAGCAGGATATCAAATCCAAACTCTTCTACCAAGTTAGAGACCTGGACTCCTGACACCAAGTTGGCAGCCATCACTGCCATGGCTCCATAGTTTATCTACACACAGCATGAAGAAGTACGTTATTTGATCAGCCCTGACTCTTCCAACCTCAGTTTCATTGGATGCCCAAGAGCCCGAGTTTTAATACTTTCTCCGCTGAGTATGTACTAAAAATGAGGCTCCGAATGGTCACAGCCCCCAAGGAACAAACCAGACAAAGAAGGGCTTGCCTTTCCGGACTGTGTCCATAAACACTTCAGTTTCACGGCATCGCCCTCCATCACAGAGGCATTTTTATCAAAACACATTCCCACTATTTATGAGTTTATAAACGTGGAACATGCTTTTATAACCCGCATTTAGAGTCAAGTAGCTGACGCAACTGTTTCTCTCTCCCTCTCATCTCCTGCCTCTTTGAAATATTATTTCATTCCTGTTTTTCAATCTCTACCCCCTCCCTCCCCCCTCCTCCGCGTCCTCCCCCCGCCTGTGCCTCCCCCTTCTTTGGGTGACCACAACTGTAGTTTCAGTAAATAAAGTTAGTGCTTGATAATCTGGAACGGCCGAGAGCTTAACTCTGCCCTTGGAGATCACTTACATCAAACCAGCGATCAAAAAGTGGTGCAGCTAAAATTTGTCATCAGGGATTTCCTACAAAAGAATTACAGTGGAGAAATGGCCTGATCGATACTATGGATTTTCACTGCTGGGGCTGATAGTCCAATTGCTGTGAAACACTCACACAGATAAAAGGGCACAGCTGCCACTTTGTTACAGACTGCTGAGTCAGCGCAAAGCCTGTCAGGTATTTATAGGCCGAAGTGATACAGAATTATCACCTTGTAGTGCCCGGCTCTTGTTAGTTCTCAGATTGCCTCCCTTTATGGTATTGCTAAATGCAGGTGAATGGAAAAATGATGGCTAACAGCTGTCAAAATGCAACAGAATGAAGTACTTAAATCTTTCTTTCTTTTTTTAAAAAAATCTATTAAAAGGGTAACAACCAAACATATATCAAAAGGGAAGACATTGTAATGATATTGGGCCATGGTAAACGAGGGGTTATAAACAAGTACCTTCTGATCCAAGCTGTTAAAAAAATAGAAGGATAGAGGGTAGCAAACAAATTGTATTACTGTTATTATTACTGCTAATCATAACATGTTGAAATGCTTAACTAATTTCTTCTCCAACATCCTTCTCCCCTCCAGCCCCTAAGAGGCATTTACTAGAAGACCTTTAAAGAGTTAGCAAGTGCCTCCATTGTGGGCAGAGATCCAGCTCCTCAGGCCCACTTCCTTTGCCTCGAGGGACACCAGTGGGGGCTGTTGCCTAGTGGGTGAAGGCTGAAGGGGAACCTCAGGGATGATGAGGGCAGGAAATGCCAGCTGAGAAATGCTGGCACCGCAGGGACGTCGTGCTATTTCTTTCCCCAATGCCAGACCTGAATGTCATTTATGGAGAGAGGCTCTTTCATAAGCAGCTTTTAAGAGCCTTTTGGGTCCATAAGCAGCTTTTAAGAGCCTTTTGGGTCCATAAAACAGGGCGTGAGCACTGTCAACAAACAAGCAGATGGACAGAACCATCTTGGGCTTGCATGCTAAGAATACGTCACTGCTGTACTAGTGAAACTTCCGCTGAACCCAGTGCATGCTCTGTCTGAAAAGGAAAAGGGGCAAGGAGGAAATGGAAGAGCAAGAAGCCTGTTTAAAACTAGAGAGATCCTTCCTTCATTGGAATTGTTAGAAGAAGAAGAAGAAGAAGAAGAAGAAGAAGAAGAGGAGGAGGAGGAGGAGGAGAGGAGTTTGGATTTGATACCCCGCTTTATTACTACCTGAAGGAGTCTCAAAGCAGCTAACATTCTCCTTCCTCCCCCACAACAAACACTCTGTGAGGTGAGTGGGGCTGAGAGACTTCAAAGAAGTGTGACTAGCCCAAGGTCACCCAGCAGCTGCTTGTGGAGGAACCGAGACACGAACCTGGTTCCCCAGATTACGAGTCTACCACTCTTAACCACTATAATAATAATAATAATAATTTATTATTTATACCCTGCCCATCTGGCCGGGTCTCCCCAGCCACTCTGGGCGGCCTCCAACAAGCAAAATACTATACAGAGTCACAAATTAAAAACTTCCCTAAACAGGGCTGCCTTTAGGTGTTTTCTGAATGTCAGGTAGTTGTTTATTCCCTTGACTTCTGACGGGAGGGCGTTCCACAGGGCGGGCACCACTACCGAGAAGGCCCTACACCACACTGGCTCTCTTAAGATCATAGAACCATAGAATTGTAGAGTTGGAAGGGACCTCGAGTGTCATCTAGACCAACCCCCTGCAATGCAGGAATCTTGGGGTTGAACTTGCAATCCTGAATTTAAAAGTCTCATGCTCTACCGACTGAGCTATCATTTCAGCTTCAGCCAAGATGTTTCAATTGTTTGCCACCCTTGACTCCTTTGGGTGGAAAAGTAAGTAAGAAGAAAGAAAGAAAGAAAGAAAGAAAGAAAGAAAGAAAGAAAGAAAGAAAGAAAGAAAGAAAGAAAGAAAGAAGCCAGCAAGGGGGCAAGGGTGGCAGGCACACCCAGAGCATTTTTGGAAACACCAGCGTCCACCAGTCAGGAACTGGGCCAGCAACAATGCCCACATGCCAGCCACCTACAAATGGAGCCAGCAAACTCACAACAAGAAGAATGCAAGAAGAACTATACCCATACAGTTTGTTTAAATAAATTCGTAACTTCTAGGCACCTTCCGGGTAGTGATTTGACTACCAGCCACTGTTTTGGCATGTATCACACAAAGGGAAGGAAGGGGAGACCCACAACTGAGCACTCACAACCCACAACCGAGCACTCACATAGCTCCCTGGCAAAGAGCACCTACAGATCTCCCGAGACAAGAGACCTGAGACTAATGGGCTTCCACTCAGTTGGGTACCACCCATAATTTTCAACGAAATGGTTACTTTGAACAATGAATGGCAATGCTATTTCTTAGGGATGCAGATTGTGTTTCAGGGTAAGACCCTTGAGAATGTGGCTCTCTCATATGCCATTAAGAACTATGTTTAAATAAGGAAGACGCCGATGAAAAGGCCAAGAATTTGGAAAGCCTAGAAGGGTAACAGGAAAAGCTCTTATCCTAAAAATGATGAAATATTAACATTCCATCACAGAAATTAAATCCAAAATGGCAGATGTGGATTTAGAGGAGTGTGTGCCTTTGGGGCACTGCGGGGACACTGCAGCTATGATTTAGAATGGAGTGCCAGAGGCAGCAGCTGGGCTGCCAAATTTTGGCGCCATACAGGGCTGGATGGCGTCTTGTATGCCTCCTTCCAAAGACATACAATATTTGCATATTACTGCAGACTTCCCCCTAGATCAGGGGTCAGCAACCTTTTTCAGCCGTGGGCCGGTCCACCGTCCCTCAGACCATGTGGTGCGCCGGACTTTATTTTGAAAAAAAATAAATAATGAACGAATTCCTATGCCCCACAAACAACCCAGAGATGCATTTTAAATAAAAGGACACATTCTACTCATGTAAAAACATGCCGATTCCCGGACCGTTCGTGGGCCGGATTGAGAAGGCGATTAGGCCGCATCCTGCCCCTGGGCCTTAGGTTGCCTACCCCTGCCCTAGATCATGCCTTTCTGAACACACCATTTGGCTGGAGAACTGCATTGCAAAATTCGGAGATGTGTGAATTTCAAAGGATGGCTGTGTTTTGGTCTGCTTTTCTTTCCCCCCAGAAAGTGTGAATTACATAGGGTCCCCTTTAAGTGTGAACTTAATAGAACTCCTTCCCTATCCCTAGTGAGGATGCTTTCCCATTCCAGCCAGCATAAACACACAACACTCAGTCGGAGAAGGGGTAGTGTAGTGAGAAGCACTTTTCCTTGCTCACTGGCATAGCACACTGGTGGGAGCAGAACCAGAGTCTAGCACACTGGAGAGCAGAATCGACTTTGTGAGGCAGCCCTTTAGGCTCTGCTTCCCATCCCAATTCCATTCTTAAAAACCTTGCTCTCTTAAACACGCACCCCTCCACGATTTCTCACAACAGCCCTAAAAGTTTCCAGACTCTAATCCTTTGTGATGAAGGCTTGTGCGAGGGGTACAGAATGGAACCCACACCTTGAGGCACCCTCCAGGGAAGAATGCCTAATACTAGTGGAATCATAGCTGCTATCATTATAGTGATGTTGGATGGAAATTTACTGTCACTAGCAATAAACTGAAGATAAAAAGAGAAGGGGATAAGAAAACAAAAGGGAAAAGGGGAGCAGAGAGAAAGAGGGAGAGAGGGAGAGAGAGAGAGAGGGAAAGAGCCACTAAATTGGAAAAAAATGCAAGAAAAGAAAAGATATACATAAACTACTTGTTTTTGTCTCTCTAGTTGCTATGATCTGCAGAAAGGAAATAGACTGTATAAAATCACATCTCAGGAACACCAGCATAAATTCCCCCTTGCTTTGACAAGTACGTAATTTTGTGCAGTGATGCTCTTCACGTCTGGAGAGTTATGAGGCAATTTCATTCCCATCTGACAAATTTACAAAGAAACATTAGAGAGAAGGGATTAGAAAAGCGAGAAATCTTTATAGACTTTTTCCTCGGGCGGTATTTTCCTCCCTTCTTTTGGCTCTTCCTGGAGGTACATGGAGCAGGCGGCTCAATGCGGTTCGGATGGCACAGCGGCAAAACGTTAAGCAGATAAGCACAACAGGAAATATGCTTTAAATCAACTAATTGTATTTACATTATTGGAGAGAGACAATCTAGCCTGGCTAAAGCTGTTATTGTGTGTGCTCTGGATAATTTAAAACAGGGGACACACAAACAAACACACACAAATATTCATCAGAAAGAGTTAACACTGTCAATGTCTACTGAATAGCAGAAATCTGTTTTGGAATACTTTCTGACTCAACCCTGGTGCATTTCCATTAGTTAATTTGACCTGACAATGATCCTAGCAAATGGAACTCTCACCTTCTGCCTTATGTACGTATAAACATCAAATTACTGATCAGAAGAACAAAAGTAATGTACATGTTGCTGTATGGAGAGAAGCAACATTAGTCAGTGAACTGAACCAACAGCACTAGTTACTTTTAGACAGCAGCTATGGCCAGCATGGCATCCATGCCTTTCCTGAGACAAGCAGGGTCCCCCCACCACTGATATTTGACTTGAGTGAGGTATTTTATTGTAGCCAATGAAATACCGTATTTTTCGCTCCATAGGATGCACCGGACCATAGGGCGCACCTCATTTTTAGAGTTAGAAACAAGGGGAAAAAATATTTTTCTGGTTTTCCTCCTCTAAAAGCCCTGGGGTTTTTTGAGGATCAGCTAAACGTTTTGCAGCTTTTTTTTGCAAAGGGAAAAGCCCTGGTTTTTTGAGGATCAGCTAAAAGTTTTGCAGCTTTTTTGCAAAGGGAAAAGCCCTGGTTTCTTCAGGATCAGCTAAAAGTTTTGCAGCTTTTTTTTTTTGCAAAGGTGGAAAAGCAAAGCTCCTTTTGCAGAGGGGGAAAAGCAAAGAGGAAAAGCCCCATTTTATGAGGTTTAACTCACATTTCTGCAGCTGCTAAAGGAAATGGAGCCTTTTCTACAGTTTCCAGACAGATAATCTAATCAGCCAGTCACACGTCGCTGGGGAAACAAACAACCTCCCTCTGCAGCACATTCAACAATGGAGGGCGGGGCTGAAAGGGAGCTGGGACTCTTATCTCTCTCCCGATCACTTGCTGATCAGCTGCTGAGCGGGGTCCTTTCAACACTCCCTTTTCTCTTAGTAAAATAAAAACCATGATCCTCTTTTGGCCCCTGGGCAATTCAGCTCCAGGGACCACCATTCGCTCCATAAGACGCACAGATATTTACCCTTACTTTTCAGGAGGGAAAAAGTGTGTCTTATGGAGCGAAAAATACGGTAGGTTGTGGAGTGTATGCAGTTGCACATGACAAATGTGCCCATGAGCCCCCAAAAGTTGGTGAGGCCTCCTATGCATCAGACTGTAAGGGTCATTCAATTAAGATTGCCAAATGTTGATCAGGCAAGTTCTGTTACCTGGATAGAGTCAGGAGGGCGGATCTTGAGAGTAGATCGGTGCAGCCCAATAGCAAAAGCTGACCCTATACTCAGTACAGAGCCATGTGGGAGCCATATACGGAAGAGAGAACATGAGCGATTGTCATAATTGCTGATGTCATGTAAATATGTTGCTGAGCTATTGCCAGCTCCCCTCTCCCAACACCCAACACCTCCCAGTCTCCCTTTGCTCTACTTGACCTGCGCATGTGTGTGGTTGTGGTGGAAGAGGCACACACAAGCAAAGGCTTTGAGCTCAGTTACTTGACACCTCAATACATCTGCATGGGTGACACCAGGGATGGGGAACCTGTGGTCTTCCAGATGTGTCTAGGCTACAACTCCCTCACCCCTGACTTTTGGCAATACTGACCAGGGGTGCTATTGAGAGTTGTAGTCCAACAGCTGGGGACAACTTCATAGTTCTGTGATTCTACAACATCTGGAGGTTATCTCTGGACTACATAATTCAAGTGCTCATGTATTATGGAAAACTGCTACTTCTGGCTTTTGCTCAACAAATTCTGGCAACTCGGCCTGGTTTCCGGCTCTCATACAGAAATTCCTCTCTGCTGGCCCAGAGGTAAAATTTGTTGGGGGGGGGGGGAGTGGACCCAGCAGCTGGGGTCCTTTTTTCGTTCTGTTGGCAATGCTACATTCAAGCAACATTTCCTTTGTTGCATGCTGCAGTTTCTCTTGCTGCATCATTTATAAAGTTTTAGCAGCAGGGAGTATTCTACTACCCACTGAGATCTTACAGCAAAGCTGTTTGAAATTCCTACTAGCTCAAGCCAGACAAGCATTTGTTAGAATCAGGGACTTGCCTGTGGTGGCACCTTTGCTTGTGGAACACCCTCCAAGTAACAGCCCATTGGTCATGTTCTACTGACTTTTTAAAAAAGATCAGTAAAAATGTAGTGATCACAGTTTTTTTTCTTCCATGAGGACGGTGGCACCTTGTCCCTTACTGATACCTCTGTAAGACAAATAAATAAATTCATATTTTATTGTATTAATAAAGTTGTAACTGTTTATTCGTTCCAGAAGGTGGCCTACTAGGTACACAGTTTGGGAGTTCTCCTGAACTCTGTGCTAATTGGAGGCAGTAGCCAGGAGTGATTTCACAACTGCAGTCCTATCTGAAGAGATCTGACATACCACAGTAATCCATGCTCTAGTCACATCCAGGTTTGACTGCTGTGATGGGGCTGCCTTAGAAGATTGGAAACTTAAGCTGGTTCTAAATGCAGCTGCCAGAATCCAGATGGGGCAAGCCAGTTGGATCATGTAACACCTTTGGTATACCAGCAGCACTGGTTTCCAGTGCATTTCTGGACCCAACAATTTGAAGGACCCATATCAACCTACCCACATGTTAAGATCTGCAGTAGAGTCCTTCCTTTTTTGTCTACTATTTAGACAAGTGAGACGGGTGGATAGAAGAGAAAGGGCCTTTTCCATGGTGGCCCCACAGCTCTGGTAATTATTTACCAGTTGATCTATGGAATGTTACCACACTTTAGGTAATTCCGGAAGGTATTGTCATGAATACTATGACCCTGTTGGGAATGGCCAAGGTTTACTGGCAGGCTCAGACTGATGAGAAGTAAGCAGAAGGGAAAAAGCAGGTGTGGGGAAACTATGGTCCTCCTAAACATTGCTGGATTATTATTCACATCATCCCAGGCCATTTGCCATGTTTGCTAGGACTGATGTGAGTTGTAGTTCGGCAGCATCTGGGTGTCCCATGGTTCCTCACAACACCTGGAGGACAGTAATCTTTCCATCCCACACCTGGCATACAGGTGACCAATGCTGTTACAGATGGCAGAAGGAGCGCCCATAGATAAAGCGCAAGTCGCATGTCCCAGGTCAAATTCCCTACCGTTGATATTTAAAACATATATAAGATATTAGGTCTAGTATCTGGCCCAATTTAAAGTGCTTCTTTCTTTCTTTGTTTTGCTTATATACCTCTTCCCTGCCAAGGCACCCAAGGCAGTTTACAATTTTTAAAACAGTAAAACAAATAAATGGCATAAATTTGCCCCTGCTTGTAGAGAGGAGGGGATAGTCTGACCACAGCAGGCCTGATAAGGACTGAAGAAGAACCTCCAGCACCAGGCCTAGTTCAGCATCCGGTTCCCAAAGTGGACAACCTATCAGAAGTCCTAAAGCAGGACCAGAGCGCACAAAACACTATCCCTTCCTGCCAGATCATCAATGAATACAACATCTTTGCCTGTCTGCCTCATTTTCTTCTTGCTTCTCACTGGGCAGGTGAGTCTCCTGTGGGGGAGAGGAGGTGGCAGTCTGACTGGAGCAGGCCCTGATGTTGTCCTTGCCTCTCTCCTTTGCTCTCTTCTTCGTAAGTATGGCTTCATCAAGTTAGAAACAAACACGTCGTATGGGCACATCATGCATGGACTCCCGAGTTCTGGATGACGATTCATCCCCTTTTACATCTCCCCCCCCCACATGTGTGTGGGAGAGGAGACATCCTAGTCATTGTCCAAAACTGATTCCATCTGTACACAATCCCCTCTTCCGGGTCTGAATGAAAATCATTGGATTATATGAACTTTCCTCCAGGTCTCTTTTCTATCAAAGCCCATGTCGAGTTATAGATGGCAAAGTTCTCCATCCTCCTGGGTACGCTCCCTCCCTCCCTCCCCACCCCTTTTTTATTAATGAAAACTACATGACGGTGCTTGAAAGATCGAAAACATATTATTTTCTTGGCGCAAAGGTGAAATATAACACAATGCAGATGTTTTCAGATACAGAACACAGATGAAAATGTTTTATAACCCCAGTCTGATTATGGAACAGAAAGGCACAGGGGGACATGGATACAGAGCTCCTGCTTGAAACCCCCAAAGCAATCACTGCAATATCTATACAATGACAAGAAAAAGTGCAGGGAGAACGTATTTATTATCTTTTTCATAGGGCCCAGGTGGGACTATTGGCAGCCATGCTTATGACTCAAGTCTTCATTTCAAAATGCCAAAATATTATAAATTGAAACTCATACGGGCAGCCAATTCTGGACTTTACCTCCGCTATGTTTTCAGTGTGTCTGCATTTGCAATCATTTCTTCTCATGTAGTGTCTGATTTCTTAATAACTTTCACAGGGTGGGTTTTGCCGTCTTTATTAACATCTCCTTGAAGTTCTCCTACCCCCCTCTGTGATCTTTCAAGATTAGTTGAAGACTATTGCAGCTGGATGACATATTTCTGGGGTATCAAGAAGCAAGCCAGGTTTTAAACGAACATTTCTCTTGCTTTCATTAGCCACCGTCATCGATTTTATGTGGGCAAGTTGGCTGGAGAGGAACACACACAACATAGAAGTCGTAAGATCGGCAGGTACATAGGAAACTAGCTTGTACCAAGTCAGATCATTGGCACATCTAACTGATCAGCACCAGCTCTCCAGGGATGCAGACAGGGGATTTTCCCATCCCCATCTGGAGATGACGGGGAAGGAACCTGGGACATTCTGCATGCTCCACAGGTGAGCTACTCATGGAGTAAAGAGGACTGGAAGCGGGTATTGGTGGGGACTCATCAATGAAGAAGGATCACTTCTATATAACCAATTCTACAAAGCAGGCTGGCACAAGTTGTGACCTACCAGGCCACCTTGCATGGTGGCCCACCTGAGACTTAGTTAATGTGGGAATGTTAAGGATAGTAGGAGAGGATAAATTGATTCAATTCTATCCTTCCTTCACTCACACTAGTGAGTAATGTAGCAGAGCAGATTCCCCTCAGTACAGCAGAAAGCTAGTTTGCGGATTCGTTTGAATCTCTTTAGATAAGCAATCCAATCTGGGTTGACCAGATTATTCCTGGTGTCCCCTTTTATCCATCTTAGAAGAATAAAGACACAAGAGTCTTTTCTTAAAAGTAACAAGAGGTTTACTCACATTCAGTTCACAGTATGATCCCTGAAGGCAGACTTTAGCTCGTAGTTACAGAACATAGTGTGAGTTCATCCCTTATGGGGGTTAAGCCCATGTGCTGCTGGCTGAGAGCCAGCAGACAGCAAAATACATTAAGAGGACAGCATCAAGAGAACAAAATGGCTGCAGGAGAGCAGCACGGCACCAAGAGAGAAAGATGGCTGTGTTACTCGGCTCTTTTATGGAGTTAGCCAGGGTCACACCCATCTCCCTGGTCGCATGCAGGGGGAGGACACTCCAGACCAGTGGAGCAGGAAGTTATACTGGCTGGAGTAACACTCCCCTGCCTGTGTCCACTCTAGGGAAACAAGGAATGATGTATTTGACTGCTCCAATGGATTACATCCCACAGCTAACCTCCTGCTTTTGCTCTTTGTTTTGGACTGCAAGAACAGCAGTGGGCTGTGTTTGGCTAGATGGTCTATTTTAGGGCATGCACAGAAGTAACATCAAATGACTTCCTATGATAGCGTGGTGTGCTCCTCACTAGTCAAAAAGTGTTTCCCTATGTTAACATAACCTTGAAGGCACAGGGGTAAAACCTGCTGGATCCCCAGAGTGACTTTACTGCAGAGGTTCAGGCACCTCAGAGAGTTCCTTTCAAGTCATCTCCATATATTGCCCATTGCATGTGGATTTCCTCCTAAACTTGCAGCTTTGGCGTGCTTCTGGAATAGTTTCTGGCACCTGTAACAGTGTTAAGATAGCTCAGGCTGGATCTAGACACATCAAAGAAGCGATTCAGTTAAGCGCATTGTAAACTTTGTACAGGGAAATCCCGTTTGCGGAAAACGGGACTCCACAGCGCCACCTGGTGTCACAGTATTATAACACACATAAAGCTCTTTATCTTTACAAACGTAGCTGAGTCCTCAGTTGGTTAGAGTGTGATGCTGACAACGCCAAGGTTGCAGCTTTGATTCCCGTATGGGACAGCTGCATATTTCTGCATTGCAGGGGGTTGGACTAGATGATCCTCAGGGTCCCCTTCCAACTCTATGATTCTATGAACAGTGAAACTCACAACAGGACTGGTGAGCACACTCATGTGTGCCTCAAAACAAACTGTGAGGCAGGGGAAGTTCTAGTGGCAAGACCCTTGACATACAAATGAACAGAGAAGGAAGTCTTTGGAGGTATGAAGTTTAAAAATCACTGACATAACCCAAGACCTAAATTAATAAATCCTATGCCTGACTCACCAGGAATTATAACTATCATCATTATTATTTGCTTGCTGGCTCATAAAAAGAGCAGCCACCATTGTAAAATGTGTTTTAATACTTTAATTCTGAAGTATCTTTCTTCTTTGATCTACAAGAGAAAATAATCTCAAATTAAGGAAGTTGGAAATTGCAGTGCTGAAAATAGATAGAAAAACAAATTAAAAACTCACTACCAAACCTTCACTTTCTCGGAATCTTCTAAATTAAAAGATGCTTTCCAAATCCCTGGATGTCAGTTTCAATGAGTGAAAGTTATCATACGAAACAACAATGGTCTTTATTTAAGTGACTGGGAAAGGAGAATTGCGCAGTGTTAGGGCACATGTCTTGCTTGCTGGAAGTTTCAAGTTTATTCATTTGTTGTGTTTTCATCCTGCCCAGCCTCTATGGAGCTCACAGTAGACTACAAGGTTCCCCCCCCCCCCAGATTTAATCTCACAACTACCCTGGGAGGAAGTGATCATGCCCTCCTGGGTTTCACGATACAAAGGCGAGGGAAAGCTGAGTGTAGTTCGAAATGCACTCTGGACTTTAAGAAGGCTGATTTCTAAAAGCTTAAGGAACTACTGGGTGGGATCCCACGGTCAAAAATACTCAGAGAAGGGAGTCTAAGAAGGATGGCAGTTTTTAAAAAGGTGAAATGTTGAAGGCACATATGCAGACAAATCCAACAAGAAAGAAAAGTGGAGGGCATCTAAGGAAACTGGCGTGGCAGCATAAGAAGTTTACAGACGAGCTGAGATTTAAGAAGGGCGTGTACAAGAAATGGGAGAAAGGGGGAAATCATGAAGAGTATACACGAGTACCGTATTTTTTCGCTCCATAAGGTGCAACGGACCACAGGGCGCGCCTCGTTTTTAGAGGAGGAAACAAGAAAAAAAAATATTTTTCTGGTTTTCCTCCTCTAAAAGCCCTGTTTTTTTGAGGATCAGCTAAAAGTTTTGCAGCTTTTTTGCAAAGGGGGAAAAGCAAAGAGGAACAGCCCCGTTTTTATGGGATTCAACTCACATTTCTGCAGCTTCTAAAGGAAAGGGAGCCTTTTCCACAGTTTCCAGACAGATAATCTAATCAGCCAGTCACATGTGGCTGGGGAAACAAACAACCTCCCTCTGCAGCACATTCAACAATGGAGGGTGGGGCTGAAAGGGAGCCTGGACTTTTATCTCTCTCCCAATCTCTTGCTGATCAGCTGCTGAGCGGGGTCCTTTCAACACTCCCTTTTCTCTTTGTAAAATAAGCATGATCCTCTTTTGGCCCCTGGGCAATTCAGCTCCAGGGACCACCATTCGCTCCATAAGATGCACAGATATTTCCCCTTACTTTTTAGGAGGAAAAAAAGTGTGTCTTATGCAGCGGAAAAATACGGGTATACCTCAGAACCACCTTCCCATCTTCCTCTTCTATTGTTTTGTGATAACCAGTCACTGCATAAACATAAATATACAAGAGATTTCATTTGATAATCATAAACAAAAACAGCAGATCATAATAGGCCAATGAGTAAAAGGGAGAAAGGAGGACACAGTAATAGTTGAATTATTTTGATCACAATAGTCTCAGTAATTTTGCAAGTGAACTATTTTGATGTCTCTCTCATGCCGTTGCAAGCTCATAGAAAGCGAAGCATTAATTAACATCCACTTTTATAAAGTACTGCTAATATTGTGTAAACAAGCATACTTTGAGAAGTGTATTTTTAACTTCTATTTGCATATACAGTGTGATCATAGTCACTTACACCCAAAAATTACTCACGCTGCCGCGAGAAAGTGAATGTTCACAGTTGCTTTTTGTTTGAAGACATAGCAAAGTTCTTGTCTTTTAAATCTGAATAGCTGCAAAAAGGTTCTTGTCAGCATACTTTACATCTTATCTGAACAATTCCCCCTTCTGAATCATCAGTAGACTGAAGATGTATCTGTATCCATAGCCAAAAGTAAATATAGTTACTTGAAATAATCAAAATTACCAGAAATCAGTGCAGTGCTGTATTAAGATATTTCTGATCGCGTTGGTGGGTTTTTATCTATCTCTATATACATGCAGTGGATGGGAATTCCTCTATACCAGGGTTTTAGGCATATTTGCAAACCACAGAAATGTCTGCTGGCACACACCATAATTCTGTGATGGGTAAGCTATAGTTCCCAGGATTCTTTGGGGGAAATAATGTGGTTTAAATGTGCGGGTGGCACTGTGGTGTAAACCACTGAGCCTTGGGCTTGCCAATCAGAAGGTCGGGGGTTTGAATCCCCACGATGGGGTGAGCTCCCATTGCTTGGTCCCAGCTCCTGCCAACCTAGCAGTTCGAAAACATGTCAAAGTGCAAGTAGATGAAGAAGAAGAAGAAGAGTTTGTATTTGCTATCCTGCTTTTCACTACCCGAAGGAGTCTCAAAGCAGCTAACATTCTCCTTTCCCTTCCTCCCCCACAACAAACACCCTGTGAGGTGAGTGGGGCTGAGAGACTTCAAAGAAGTGTGACTAGCCCAAGGTCACCCAGCAGCTGCATGTGGAGGAGCGGAGACGCAAACCCAGTTCCCCAGATTACGAGTATACCACTCTTAACCACTACACTACACTGGCTCTCAAATAGATAAATAGGTACCGCTCTGGTAGGAAGGTAAACGGCGTTTCCATGTGCTGCTCTGGTTTTGCCAGATGTAGCTTAGTCATGCTGGCCATATGACCCAGAAAAACTGTCTGTGGACAAATATCGGCTCCCTTGACCAGTAAAGCAAGATGAGTGCCGCAACCCTAGCGTTGTTCATAACTGGACTTAACTGTCAGGGGTCCTTTACCTTTACCTTTTAAAAATGTGCCTTAAAGGCATGCTACATCCTCTAGGCCCTGAGGAAGACGTAAGTGGTACAGAAGATGGATATGAAGAAACAACCCTTGAGTGACCTTCAGATGAGCAAGGAGGAATATCAGGATTATTGTTCCTCTCTGTGGTATTCCCATTGGTCCTGCCTGGGGTCACCTTATGATTCTGTGTTCCCCAGAACACTAAAAATATGTACAAATCCTTTATATAAAAAATCCCACCCCACCTGCACACCACATCTTGCAATGCTTCCTTCCATGCCTGTTCCCTTTTGTTTTATTCACAATTGAGTATTCCCCTCGTGGCACTTTCGGAGCCCTCCTGAGCTGTTTCCCATATTCCCTGCAAGCAATAACTTCATTGTTCTTTGTACCGACGCATGTTGTGCTTCTAGAAGTCTTAGAGTCACCATTACAATGAGTGTGTTGATCCAATTCTTTACTGCCAAAAATTATTTTCAAGTTGCACACTCAGGAAGCCCTGAAGCTGTTTGGAAGCTTTCAAAAGTAAACCACAAAAAAGCTGAAAGTATTCCATGCTGGTGGACATTATACAATGGTTTCCCTCCTTCCCCTTTTTTTCTCCCACTCTAGCAATGCAGGACTGGTTCTTTTATAGGGATTTCTAGATTGGATTGCGGACCCAGGAATCAAAAACTTCTCTGATGAAAATATGGACGTTCTATTCCATAATAATAATATATTATTTATGCCCTGCTCGTCTGACTGGGTCGCTCCAGCCACTCTGGGTGGTTTCCAACGTATATAGAAAGATAAGAAAACATTAAACATTTTAAAACTTCCCTATACAGGGCAGCCTTCAGACGTCTTCTAAAGGTTGTACAGTTATTTTTCTCCTTGGGGGTCCTATAACTCCATACCTTCCAATATCTCTCTGATGAAAATAGGGACGACCTAAGGAAAAGCAGGGCATTCCGGGATTAAATCAGCTGCTGTAAATCTGGGACTCTCCCCGGAAAATAGGGACACTCGGAGGTTCTGAGACAGAGATACGTGTAACAAACTGCACAAGACGGTGGTTTGGGGTTTAAAAATTGGCCACAACTTTTATTGATTACAATTGCAGGTAAGCTTTGGGTCAGGCATTGGGTGTATATCGCTTCTTAGCCTCCAGACGGAGGGCTGATGCTTGAGCAGTGTCATGCCTGGGATTATGGGGCCTCCCCAAGATGCGGGTCTCCCTATATGGTCCTCCAAGGTCACTGCTGGAAGCTCTATGCTCCCCCCACTTGGCCACTGGACAGAGACATCCATCATGACCCCTCTAATGGGGTACCCTGAGATTGCACCTGTTTGGTATAGAGATGATGCACCACTTCACCGCAACCCAGAGCTAGACTAAGGATTCCACCCAATGCCCTATCCCCCAAAAGTTGTGACTATCGCTATAAGGAAGACAAAAAACTGGGCCAACCTGTTTGCAGGCAAGTTCCTTTCCAGCTCCGAGTACGACAAGCGATGCTATTTTTCTAGAAAAAGAGGTGGGGGAACTCACAATGAATGGCGCCCACCTAAGAGGAGCTGGAACTGAGTTCTGGCTGGAAAAAAAAGGCCCTGGCGGCAACCATTATTAAACCATAGTAAGGTCATTTATGGCCCTCCCCTCTTCCTGTCAAGCTGCCTTTATCTAGTATCCTGGGATATATATATATATATATATATATATATATATATATATATATATATATATTGCACCTTGTATTTTCTGGGATAGCTATAGCAATGACAGGTAAGATCTAAATGCTTCTTCCTCATTGCGACATTATTTCACCCTCTTCAAAGTCACAGGATTAATGAGTGGCCTCATCATTATTCCCTTGCAGGGTTGCCCAAACTTTTTTCAAAGACAAAACAAAATCGAAAATTCTTTCTAGTAGCACCTTAGAGACCAACTGAGTTTGTTCCTGGTATGAGCTTTCGTGTGCATGCACACTTCTTCAGATACACGAAAGCTCATACCAGGAACAAACTCAGTTGGTCTCTAAGGTGCTACTAGAAAGAATTTTCGATTTTGTTTTGACTATGGCAGACCAACACGGCTACCCACCTGTAACTTTTTTCAAAGAGGGCCAGATTTGATGAAGTGAGCATGCCATGAGGGCCGACCAAAGCAAACTGCCACAAGGGCTGGATTAAACCTAAACCGACCAGCAGCCCGGATTAGGCCCCCCAAATTAACTTTGGACATGTCTGCGGCTTAGAGAAAGGGCTGTGGTGGTGCAAAGCCCCTTCCCCTGTTAATATTCTGGGGTGTACTGTAGTAATTGAGGTTTGAAGGACACATTGCAACCTCCATCATATAGTGATAGGGTTTTCTCTTTCTCTCTGCTGCTGCGTATCTGTGTGACAAGACAATGCCCTGCTCTCATATACATAACAGCAGGATGCTTTTCCCACCTCTTAATGGCTGACTGAATTTCCTTCCCAGCAGCGCTGACAATAAGAAAGTACATTATAGAAAATGTCTGTTTGGAAAGATGAAGCACTGCCAAGTGCAAATTTACGAACAACAAGAACAAAACAGGAACAGTTTCAAAGCACAAAGTTTTCGGAACGCGCGGTATTATTTGGATCTCAGGAGGGTAATTTAGCCACCCACATTGGTTACCCATTATGTGCCGCTTACAAAACTCTTGACTTGACACTTAAGTGCAAAAAAGCCAACACAGTGGGTGTTAGTCGCAAAGTACCTTTTATGATGTAATTGCAGACCAACTGCAGCCGTGTGTACTACATACTCTGTGCTAATCTCAACACGAACTAGGGATTTCAGGAACAGTTGGGGAACTGGATTGTGGCACTGGTTGTGAAAGTGTCATTGTTCAAAGGTGCCATTTTGGCATGCCACCGATTCCAGTGCGGCTCTTGAGAAATGTATTTCAAAGGAACTTGTTGCTGCTATTATTAATCATATTATAGTTTCTGCGTACAAAGCACCTTATAAAACCCGTTCCGACTTCAAGCTTCTTATAAATTCTAAACATACAAATTATGTACAACCTCTGCATATACCTAACAGGAAGTGTGCAAATACATATATAGGATTGCACCCAATGAGGTTTTAAACAGAGTAGACCTGTTGAAATGAATGGGCCTAAGCTAATTGTGTCCATTAATATCAATGGGTCTACACTAAGCGTGACTGACGTTGAATAAAACCAATGATTTCAAATCTTAACTCTCCTGAAATGATTTTAACTCTGGCCGGATCACCTCTGAGCCCCATTGTACTAGCTGCAAGTATTTTATTAATGTGTGTGGGGAATGAACATCTCTATCTGGGGCCACCAGCTGAGACACCAAGGAGACATTCAAATTTAAATAGCAGACGGCTATAATAGCAGACAGCAAGATAGAAAGGAAAAGGTATGGTGGGAAAGGATATAACAAAAGAGAGACATTTCCCTTAAAAATAAGGGCAACGCTTTAAAAGGAAAGACACCCAACAGCTTAAAGCATGATGGGATTTTTCTTTTTAATTGCATCTGATTTTCTCTGCACCCTTCCTTCCATATGAGGTTTTTTTTTCCTGCCTGGTTTTAGCTGTGACTCCAGAGGTGTGTAGAAATAGTTTTCTGAAAGTATGCATTTATCTCACATGCTTGGAGAGAGGACAGCGGCGGGGGGGGGGGGGGTGAGTCCTCTGCAGCTTTGAAGACAAACGAACTCTCCCTTTGGGAAGGTAGGAATGAATTGAGCAGATGAACTGCACTGTATTCATTTGCTTGCCACAGCTTATCCGAAGGGATAAGTACTTCTTGTCTTGACATTTAGGAAAGGGGTATCAATAAGATCAGTCAATATGTGCCTTGTGTTTGCAGGGACTGAGCCAAGTTAAGCTGCTGGAACACACTAGACCAGAAGTCAGCTTCAGAGTAGCCTATTAATTTCTTAATCTCTATTATGCTTGCGAGGTACCTTGAAAGTGACAGATAAGCTCTTCTGTCCTCAAAACGTGCAAATTTGGAAACTTTGCCTATAAATCCAATTCCCAGTGGTATCCCTCAATGACAAAGCATGCTGCATAATAGCCCAGAAATTATCTGCGGCTGACAGCCAAGGACACCTCAAGCACCCACCATGTTCAGACAGTTATCTGGGGAGCTATATACGCATTTGATAGACCCAACACAAACCGAACCCAGGTTAAGTGATGGGCCCATTGAACCAAGCAATGCCCCCCATATATTCATTCATTCATTCATTCATTCATTCATTCATTCATTCATTCTGTTGGTATGGACTCGATTTGGCAGATACACGGTAAAACAGAAATTGTATGACTAAGAGGCCCAGATTAAAAACACAAGTTGGTTTAAAGACCTCTGGGGGAGTCTGCCCTATAAACGGGGTGACAACACTGACAAGGGCCTCTCCATAATTGCCATGCATCTCACTTTATTTGGTATGGGCTCTTGGAGACTAACCTACATTGAAGGGTTGTTGTGAGTATTAAATGAGAGGAGGAGAATCATGTGCTCCTTGGAGGAAAGCTAGGAATTAAATGTAAGAATATGTATGAATTATATGTGTATATGTGTATGTATAATCAGAGGAAAAGGGATGCAGGTGGCGCTGTGGTCTAAACTACTGAGCCTCTTGGGTTTGCTGATTGGAAGGTCGGTGGTTCGAATCCCCACAACAGGGTGAGCTCCCATCACTCTGTCCCAGCTCCTGACAACCTAGCAGTTTGAAAGCACACCAGTCAGTGCAAGTAGACAAATAGGTACTGCTTCGTTGGGAAGGTAAATGGCGTTTTCATGCACTCTGGCTTCCATCACAGTGTTCCATTGCACCAGTAGCATTTTAGTCATGCTGGCCACATGACCCAGAAAGCTGTCTGTGGACAAATGGCGGCTCCCTTGGCCTGAAGCAAGATGAGCACCACACTTCATAGTCGCCTTTGACTGGACTTTACTGTCCAGGAGTCCTTTACCTTTTTACCATTTACCTTTCACCTTCTAATCAGGAGAACTGAGAAGGGAAAAGGCAATCTTTCAAGTAGCCTGGTCCCAAAATATACACCTTCTGCTTTGCAGGAGAGGGTTTTTTCCTCTCAGGCTGGGACACAGTAAAAATCTCTGGCCTAGAGGCTGCCTAAGCCCATGCTTAGAATCATAGAATTGGAGAGCTGGAAGAGACCCCGAGAATCATCTATTCTAACCCACTGCAATGCAGGAATATGCAGCTGTCCCATACTTGCAACCATGACATTATCAACACCATGCTCTAATCAACTGAACTATTGACACCTGGCAGAGGACAAATTGTTGGACTCAAAGTGCAAAGACTTGTATTCCAATCCAGATTCAGCCATGAAGCTCAGTCAACCGCCTTGGACAAGTCACTAAACATGTATAATATTCTGTTAGTTTTCTAGAAGTGGCTTTTACAATGTGTGAAAGCTCAAATAGAATGTGGAAATTAACAGTTAGGAAATGGAATAAATTGCCATGTGAACGCAGCCTTACTATGCAACAACCTGTACTGTACTGGTTTCTGAAGGTAGGTATCTTAATCAAACTGGACACACCAGTTTCTCTCTTTTCTAAAACCTAATAATTTTTAACAGAATGTTAAATGTGGTGGATCTGGTAGTTATTTCTAGAGTATTGCTCTAACAACACACTGAAAAACATTCATTACCTGGCGAGACAGTTATGTGGGGAACAGGAGCATAAATGGGAAGTAGTACATTGGCATTTTGTGTTGTGGATAACCCACAAAGAATTCACCTGGATGCAGCCTGAAGCTTGTCACACCATTTAAAAGCAGCTAGAATGTTGTTATGCTAGAAAAAACATAACTGTTCTATTGTACATTACTATCCTTAACTATTTCACATGAACTTCACCAACTGCAGTGCGTAATGCCACAGATTAGAGTACCTGTGCGGGCATTTATATTGTAAATATATCTCTACATATCAAATTGATATACCTACACAGAGAGAGAGAGAAAGGAAGGAAGGAAGGAAGGAAGGAAGGAACAGGGTGATATACTACTTCGGCATTCCGCCTCCAAAGTTCTGTGATTGGAGAGCCCTGGTAAAACCATTCCCTCCAATTAAAAGCTAGAGCTGTCAGTCACAAAAGAGCTCTCCCTCCTCCCTCTGTTCACTCTCCCTTTTTCCTTATATGGCAAGCTTGGAGAGAAGTGTTTGGATTTTGCAAACACACTGCCTGAAGTGTTTCTTTTCAATGTCTGAATCTTCAAAGCGTCCTTCAGTTCAGGGCACTTTGGAGAGAACCTGCTTAGACAAGTTCTGAATATGTCAAGAATGGACCATATTGGTTTGGGGTTCATCCAAATCCTCTGCACGCACCCTTTCCAGAATTTAGCAGCCTGCCCCAGTCCATGACCAGTTCTTGTTTTCCTTTTCATTCCTGGAGAAATACCATAAGATAATAGGTTCCTGCTTAACAACATCCAGGGCTGCTTACAGAAAATGTAAGAAAACTACTCCCCGCCCTTTCAAACATTCACTTTTGTCTTTTGCTAATGAAGTAATTAGTCTTACTATAGTTGGGGAAAATGGGGATTACTTTCATTTTCTGCCTCCTTCTCTCCCCTGCTCCCCCGCCCATCCCTGTTTTTTTGTGCAAACTCAGTGAAGTGGCAAATTTTGCCACATTTGCTGCATGTGCAAAATATTTCACCCAGCTCTGTAAAGTAATGTGTTTTCTAAGCTGGTACTATACTCTCTGGATGTAAGTTACAATAATAATGCATTGACTTGTGGAGAACATTAATTCAATGAACTTACAGCTATCGCTGACAATTCCAAAGCAAGCTGACGGTTACAATTCCTAGCAGCAATGCTGTTGATATCTTGTGGAATATGCTGCCAAGGAGTGTGGTGGAGTCTCCTTCTTTGGAGGTCTTTAAGCAGAGGCTTGACAGCCATCTGTCAGGAATGCTTTGATGGTGTTTCCTGCTTGGCAGGGGGTTGGACTGGATGGCCTTTGTGGTCTCTTCCAACTCTATGATTCTATCTCCCCTCCATATCAGAAAGAAATCTTGGCAACGAAAAAGGATGCGACATGGGATGTCCATGACTGGCTGTCCTTTGTGTTAAAATGGCCACAGGAGGTTGGAGGAGGGGTTCCAGTTTTGATTGGAACATGATCCTGGGGGAGGGCCACTTAACCCCTTTTGGTTCACAAGTTTTCCACAATCTAAAGTCCTTCCCCCAACCCGGCTGCTTTTAGATGTACAGCAGACAGAGAAAAAGTCAGCTCTATGACGCTCATATATTTCCTGTTGTAGGGCTAATAGCAGGGTAAGCAATTGTGGGTTGCAGGAATGCCGGGTTGGTTCTGCTGGTGCATTTGCACTGTGCTGAACTTGCTGTTGCTGTGCCTCTTCCACTGAGCAGTAGCGTCTCACCTGCTGGGAGGTCACCTGTGCCCTGCTCCATCTGCTCCTGAGTGTAGCGTGAATGTAGATAAAGCAAATGCCGTGTGAGTGTGATAAATACTGTATTTGGTGAGCATGTGAAGGGGTGGTGACTGGAGAAGGGAGACCAGGTTGCAGCAGAGTGTGCCCCTCTCTTGTACCCACCTCTCCCCGTTTGAATTACTGGCTGCCACCAGACAAGAGATTAATTGTTTACCAGTCTGTCTGTTATCAAACAGCTTCCAAAAATTCCCCGGAGTCTCTCTGAAGCCTCCTTGGGTAGCCTGATTGTTAAAGCTTTAGGTGTGAGAGTGTTTGGAATAAGATGAGACCACACAGGGTTTATGAGACATGAAATAAGTATACTAAGGGTGATGAATAAAGCATAAGACATGCAAAGCTACAGAGAAAGAAATGTGATGCTCAAAAATTACAGAAACCCAACATGTTCCTTTTGGAGAAAATCCAAATCAATGTTGCACAAACAGATCCTCTTGCCACAAAGTATAACAGTCCTTGAACTCACCAGGCTCTTAGAAGGAACCCTTACTTGCTAGTAGGGCTTTTGTTCCTTGAAGTCTTCCTTCCAGGCTCCCCAAAATTTCTGCTTCTCGCATGAGATCCCCTTGGTCTATCTGCCTCCTGGCTGTCTACAACAAGTAAACAAGAAACATGTCTATAAAAGATCTTTTTAAAAATTCTAAGACAGATGCAGACTGGGAAAGA
Source organism: Lacerta agilis (assembly GCF_009819535.1). Lineage (NCBI taxonomy): Eukaryota > Metazoa > Chordata > Lepidosauria > Squamata > Lacertidae > Lacerta > Lacerta agilis. Next base: position 78,617,733 of record NC_046317.1, read on the forward strand.
TCTTTTACAAAAAAAGGCTTGTTGGAAGGGAAAGGTCTTCAGTAGGTGCCAAAAAGACAACAGAGATGGCACCTGTCTAATATTTAAGGGGAGGGATTTCCAAGGTAGAGGTGTCACAACACTAAATATGTAAATCATGTACCCGTAAGGAAGAAAACAACTGCTGGTAGTGGTGGAGATTTTGAACAACATGTGTGGGGAAAATGCAAGGGTGCTTCCAGGTGGTCGCTATTTTTGGATGGGATTTAATCATGTACAGTGGTACCTCGCAAGACGAAAATAATTCGTTCTGCAAGTGCTGTCGTATAGCGAATTTTTCGTCTTGCAAAGCACCAACGGGAGAATAGCGGTCTGACGAAAAAAACAAAAAAACAAATCGGAAATTTTTTCGTCTTGCGAGGCAAGCCCATTGAAAAATTCATCTTGCGAGACAGCCTTCCGCTAGCGAATGCCTTTCGTCTAGCGAGTTTTTCGTCTAGCGAGGCATTCGTCTAGCGGGGTACCACTGTACCACCAAATTTGGGGCTACATACCGGTAGTTAAAGTTAACTTGGAGCCCTTGCATAACAAACCAACTCCTCTCCTCACAAAACCAGACCTTTCAAAGTAAGAAAAGTGACGAGAAAATGCACTGGAAAATGTCGGACAGCAACTGCTTGATGCACATCATATAACCTCCCTGCAAACAAATCAGAATAAATTCTCAATAAATAGCTGCTGTTGTCTAACATCCCCCAAAACTTAATGCAAACAAATTGGGATGAATGCTCAATAAACAGGCAACCTCGAAGTGACCTCAGTTTCGGACACTTCAATTCAGCACTCTAACCTCCCGCATGAAGGAAGATAGGAAGATAGGAAGCCATGCGGTTTCCCCCATTGGCAGCCTTTTTGCTGAATGTCGAATTGTTTCAGTCTTACATTATGGTTTTATTGCAAAGCCTGGCGCAAAACTTTCAAAAAGTAGGTAGCTCCACCCAAACAGCTGTGCAGCAATTCTGAAGATCTGATTTTAATTTTATCTTCTTTGCTTTCAGCATTATCACTGTGGTAATGAACCCCACTTGGAGAAGGGAAAATACATACAATGTCAATCACGCCCTCTGACAAGGAGCAATTAACACAGGATCAAATTGGAGAAAGATGGATGGGACCAGATGGTCAAACTAATCCTAACAAAGGCACTGTACACTAAGTGTCCTTCAAGGGAGAAAATGGTGCCTGCTTTTTTCTTTTTCTTTATTAGTTTTCTGTTTAACGCAGAGACCTGTGGAGTGAAAGACAAAGAAACAGTCACAAGCCCCACCACCCTCACCATTTTTTAAACAGACCTTACAAAACTGATAAACTAGGGAATTTTGTGTGTGTGTGTTTTTGAAACGTATAGTCACTCCAGGAGCTGATCACAAGCTCTTATGCAATTATTCCAGACAATTTTAGCATCTATTGTCCTTTGTCCCATGAACATTCTCAAGGAATCTGGCTAAGGCACAAACCTCTTAACCTAAGACAGATGATAAATGATGCCAGAGTTAGAGGGTGACGGTTATGGAAATATTGCTTCCTTCCTTGTCCAAAGACTAACCAGATATAGTGTTGCAGCAAAGGTGGGGGGTTGTTTTGGGACATCTAATTAGAAAGAAAGACTGGTAATGGACACAAAAGAAAGAACACTTACACAATATTGTAAAGAGTATTCGGGGGGGGGGGAAATGGCAGAGCTATATGTCCAAATGCCAAAGATGCAGTCAGCCTTCTGGACAGCTTGCCAAGAGCTTTTCCATTTGGATTATTATCCTAGTCCTTGGGCACATCTGGGAATCTCAAGAAGCCATCAAACTGGCAATGCACAGAAGCAACCCCCCCCCCACACACAAAAGAGGTAGAACACAGCTCCCTCCTAAATAAATCGCAGGGGGAAAGCAGGCAACCCTGTCCAAAACAAGCAAGCCCTGCAACAAAACAGAACAAAAAAAATCAGTTTTAAAAATAAAACAGTAGGTGTAGCAGAAGAGCATGTTGGGCACCAAGAGGATGTCTGAGGGCACTGAGGATTTAGGCTTAGTCACATGGACTTCTGATGACACACTGGGACTGTTCCTTCCTCTCTCCTCCTTGCGGGCCCTCAAAATCTGCTGCTCTAGACTGTTCTCCAAACTGGTGGGAAGCAAAGGCACTGGTAGGAGCAATGGATTCCCCAGTGCATCCGCACCATGGAATGTGAGTAGGAACCAAAGTGATTTAGAAATGGTTCTACAGGGGGGGATCCATACTGGATGAGACCAGCAGGGAAAGGAAGCTAAGGGGCACGTGACTAGTTTTGCATATAGTTTTGCAGTAGCACATTGCCAAGTAGAGTTTGTTCCTTCTAACCCAGCCATTGTGGATCATTTATACTCTTGAGAATGGAGAGCATCGCTGTCAATCTACTAGCCAAAACGGCTCTGTTCCACCTCCATTGTCAAAAGCAGCATGCTTCTGAATACCAGCTGTTGTTGCCCTCATGTCCAGCTTGCAGGCTTCCCACAGGCATCTGGTTGGCCACTGTGAGAAGAGGATGCTGGACTAGATGGGTCATTGGCCTGATCTAGCAGGTTCATCTTATGTTCCTACCCATTCTACCAACCTCGACACGCCCTGGCAGGCACCTCTAGCTCTTGGTAAGGAATAGTGAGTCACCTGCTAGCTTTGTGGCTCTGCCCGACCCAACAAGCCACTTCTTGTGTAAAGGGATGTATAGGCTGGGGAAAACCTTGGAGTGCAGATTGGGATCCCTACACTGGAGTTGCACCAAACATTTGCATGTGGGAAATACATATGTGACTACAGCAGGTCTTCAATGCATGCGGATTAAGTTCTATGCAAGCAGCAGCTTTTTAATGCAATATCAGGGGATGTTCTCTATGGTATGTCTGTCTGTCTGTCTGTCTGTCTGTATGTATGTATGCATGTATGTATGTAGCATTGTGATGGCCTGGGAGTCAGACTCTGATGCTGAACCTGAGGGATCCCAGCCTGCACAGGATTCCCCGCCTCCAGAACCAGCTGAGCCGGGGCCAGGGCTTGAGCCTGAAGGATCCCCACCTGTGCTGGATCCCCAGGTGCAGGCATCAGCAGAGTCTGCTCTGGCTCCTGATGGGAGGGAGGACCCATTGCCTGCAGGTGCTCCACTCCCAGCCTCTTCAGAGGAAGCTGAGGCATCCCCTGGGTCCAGTAACCCACCAGCCTCTCCTGAGCTACAGAGGCTCAGGGCAGAGAGGCGAAGGGAGTTAAGTGTCTGCAGGAGGAGTGCTCGCCTCCAGGCCCGGAGGAGAGGCGAGTCTCCGGAGGATCGGGACCGCCCTAAGCATAGGGCCAGATAAAAGCCAGCCAGACCCAGCCCAAGTTGCGTGAGCAACTTGGTTGCAAGCGTGTGCTCAACCTGCAACCTTGTGCCTGAACCTGCCTTGGACCTTGACCTGCTCCCTGCCTTGCTCCCCGCCGGATTGACCTCCTTTGGACCCCTAGACCCAGGACTGGACTTGGACCTCGCTTCATGGACAAACCCTTGGGGCCAGCACAGTTTGCTCACGCCACACCCGCACTCCCCCTTCGCTGGGGTGCGTTCGGGAGGAACTAGTAGCCATGGCTGACCAGGCGGCTGCGCTAGTGGCATTGGCCCAGGAGAACCAGGCCTTGACCCACACCGTGCAGCAGCTTAGCAATGCGGTTACGGCGCTTCAGCAGCGTTTGGATGCCCTACCGGCTCCTGGGGCCGCCGCCCCAGCTCCTGGCAAGTACCCAGTGGCCCTGCCAGAGAAATTTGATGGGTCCCCAGCCAGCTTTCCCATGTTTCTCGCCCAGGCCAAGCTGTATATTCAGGGGCGAGCTCGGGATTTCCCTGACGACCGCACCAAGGTGCACTTCCTGATCAGCTTGCTGAAGGACCAGGCGGCCAAGTGGGCGTTGCCGCTGCTCCGGCAAGACTCCCCCTTGCTGACAGACTATACGGGGTTTTGCAATCATCTGGAAACCACGTTCGCCAACCCTCAGAAGGGGAGTCAAGCCAATCGGGCAATTCGGCGGTTGAAACAGGGCAAGTCCACAGTGGCCACCTACGCCACGGAATTTCGGCTGCTGGCGCAGGACTTGACCTGGAACGACTCTGCCCTGCGGGACCAGTATCTCGAGGGACTTTCAGACGAGATACTGGATCAGCTGGCCACGTTGGATCGCCCTGCCACACTGGATGCCCTCATCCAACGGAGTCTGCAGATAGACGATCGGTTGGAGGACCGTCGCCAGGCCCGGGGCCGCCGGCACTCCGGGCTCCCGGCGCCGGTGCTTCCCTGCAGTTCCGTGGCCAGAGCTGAGTCATTGGAGGAGCCGATGCAGCTCGGGGCAGCGCGGCCTCGCCTCTCCCCCTCGGAAAAGACTCGGCGTCGGGAGGGGAACCTGTGTCTCTACTGCGGTGGGAGTGGACACTACGCTCGAACCTGCCCTGAGAAACGCCAGCCGCAGGGAAAACTGCCAACCCCAGTAGCCGATGGCCCAGGCTACCTGGGGACCCAAGCATCGCATGATGGGCCCTCACCAGTGGAATTGCAACACCTCATGATACCGGTGCGTCTATACCCCCCCGGTGGGCCCTGGATTCTCACCCACGCTCTGGTGGATTCGGGGGCAACCCGCTCCTATATGGACTCTACCTTCGCCACTCAGCATCAGGTGCCGCTTCAGAACAAGCCGGAACCAGTACAGGTGGAGGCAATTGACGGACGGCTCCTACGCTCGGGCGCTGTTACTCGGGAGACCCAGCCCTTGGTCCTGTGCTACCAGCAGCACCGGGAGGTGCGAACCCTGGACATTGCCACCATGCCCCGGTTTCCCCTGGTGCTTGGGATGGACTGGCTGGAGTCACACAATGTTCAGATCGACTGGGTCAATCGGACTGTACGCTTCCCAGACCCGGGTTCCCGTGCTCAGTCCGAGTTAGTAGCAGCTGCCCCCATGGGGCAGGCTGTGTCAACGCTCCCTGCCGTGTACCAGGACTATTTAGACGTGTTCGAGGAACAGGGAGCAGACAAGCTGCCGCCTCATCGGTCCTTCGACTGCGGCATAGACCTACAGCCTGGGGCGCCCCTGCCTGTGAGCCGCCTATATTCTCTTTCGGAGCCAGAGCGTGAAGCCTTGCAGGACTTCCTTCGCAAGAACCTGGAACGTGGGTTCATTAGACCCTCTACCTCACCCACTGCCGCTCCTGTACTCTTCGTTAAGAAGAAGTGTGGGGAGCTTCGCCTCTGCCATGACTACCGGGCCCTGAATAAGATCACCATCCCAGACCGGTACCCCTTGCCCCTTATTGCAGAATTGCTGGAGCGGGTGCAGGGGGCGCAGATGTTCACCAAACTGGACCTCCGAGGGGCCTACAACTTGATTCGGATCCGTGCTGGGGACGAGTGGAAGACTGCATTCGGGACCCGGTATGGGCAGTTTGAATACCTGGTTATGCCGTTCGGATTATGCAACGCGCCCGCCGTGTTTCAACGGTACATCAACCACGTGTTCCAGGACTTGCTAGACAAATACGTGGTGGTGTACCTAGATGATATTCTGATTTATTCCCGTGACCCAGCCCGTCACGAGAGTCATGTTCGGTCCGTGTTGCAGCGCTTGCGGGAGCACCGCCTGTACGCCAAGCTCAGCAAGTGCGAGTTCCACCAGCGGTCAGTGGACTTCCTTGGACACCGACTCTCCCCTGACGGGGTGCAGATGGACCCTGGGAAGGTGGCTGCGGTTCGAGAGTGGGCAGCGCCCCGGAACCGCAAGGACTTACAGCGGTTCCTAGGGTTCGCCAACTATTACCGGACCTTCATTGCAGATTATGCTCATCGCACCACCCCATTAACCCGACTGCTGCGCCCCAAGACGCCCTTCTCCTGGGATGAGGAGGCTGAAGTGGCATTTCAGGGGTTGAAAGCCTGTTTCCAGAGGGCGCCGATTTTACAGCACCCTGATCCCTCTCGTCCCTTCGTGGTGGAGACTGATGCCTCCAGTACGGCTCTCGGTGCCATCCTGTCTCAGCAACACGGACCCGATGCGCCACTGTTACCCTGCGCTTACTACTCCCGGCAGCTCCTTCCGGCGGAGCGTAACTATACCGTGTGGGAGCGGGAACTACTGGCCATCAAGGTGGCCTTTGAGGTCTGGCGCCATCATCTGGAGGGGGCACGACACCCGGTGGAAGTGAGAACGGACCACCGGAATCTGGAGTACCTCCAGACCACCCGCAAGTTGAACCAAAGGCAGATCCGGTGGGCGCTGTTTTTCTCCCGGTTCCAGTTCCGGATCCGCTACATCCCTAGCTCCCAAAACCGGAAAGCGGATGCCCTGTCCCGGAAACCTGAGGACGTCGCAGACACTGTACAGCAGGCAGTACCGACAACTATCTTACCACCAGCCGCATTCCTGGCCACTCAGGAGGCCAAGCCGCTGCAGGCTCGGGTGCGAGAACAGCAACGGGTCGATGCTTGGGCACAGGAACGGCTTCGGGAACTGTCTGACGGGTCATGCCCTCGATATCCGGGGCTGGCCCTGCACCAGGGCCTACTGCTGCACCAGGGCCGTCTATACATCCCACCAGGACCATTGCGGGCTGAGGTTCTCCAGATGTCCCACGATGCCCCAGCAGCAGGGCACTTTGGGCGGTACCGGACCACCCATCTGGTAAGCCGGGAGTTCTGGTGGCCCCGCCTGAAGGCTGATGTGGCACGCTATGTTGCTGGTTGCGACGTCTGCCGGCGGGCCAAGGGTCCTACCGGGCGACCCCCCGGTCTGCTCCAGCCATTACCAGTCCCACCGCGTCCCTGGCACACGGTCTCGCTGGACTTTGTGGTGGACTTGCCCCCATCTCGTCACTGTACCTGCCTCCTGGTTTTCACGGACCATTTCACTAAGATGGTGCACTGTGCCCCCTGCCCGTCCATACCCACAGCTAAGGAAACGGCTCAGCTGTACTTGCAGCACATCTTCCGCCTGCATGGCCTGCCCGAGCGTGTGGTTTCTGACCGCGGCGTCCAGTTCACATCCCACTTCTGGCGAGCCCTGCACCAGACCCTTGGGACGGAGGTCTGTCTATCTTCGGCCCACCACCCGCAGACCGATGGCCAGACGGAAAGGGCAAATGCGGTGCTGGAGCAGTACCTCCGGTGTTACTGCAGCTTTCAGCAGGATGACTGGGTCGATCACTTGCCATTGGCGGAGTTCGCCTACAACAATGCAGTGAACGCCTCCACCCAGCAGACCCCGTTCCAGGCCTCCTACGGCTACCATCCACGTTTGTTCCCGGATGTGCTGCCAGCTTCCGCGGTCCCCGCAGTGACAGACTGGCTTCAGGAGCTTCAGTCCCAGCAACAATTATTGATGGAGCAACTGCGCCAGGCCAAGGACGCATACAAGGCCCAGGCTGACCGACATCGTCAGGAGGGGCCAGAACTCCATGTTGGCGATCGGGTGTGGCTCTCTACCCGTCACCTGCATCCTTCTCGGCCCTCACGAAAGCTGGATGCACGGTTTGCCGGCCCATTCACCATCACTGCGCAGGTGTCGCCGGTGGCGTTTCGCCTCCAGTTACCTCCATCGCTCAAGGTTCACCCAGTATTCCACCGGTCCCTACTTAGTCCAGTCGCCCCGCCCGACGAGTTCCACCCGGACAATCCACGACCGCAGCCAGTTTTGGTTGAGGGGGAGCCTGAGTACGAGGTGGAGCGCATTCTCGACTCACGATACCGCAGGGGGAAGCTCCAATACCTCATCGACTGGAAGGGGTATGGGCCTGAGCATCGTTCATGGGAACCAGCGGGAAACGTCCACGCACCTGCCTGCCTCCGTGATTTCCATGCAGCTTACCCCAGCAAGCCTGGTCCGGCCCCTCGGTTGAGGGGGAGGCCTGGGAGGGGGGATGGTGTGATGGCCTGGGAGTCAGACTCTGATGCTGAACCTGAGGGATCCCAGCCTGCACAGGATTCCCCGCCTCCAGAACCAGCTGAGCCGGGGCCAGGGCTTGAGCCTGAAGGATCCCCACCTGTGCTGGATCCCCAGGTGCAGGCATCAGCAGAGTCTGCTCTGGCTCCTGATGGGAGGGAGGACCCATTGCCTGCAGGTGCTCCACTCCCAGCCTCTTCAGAGGAAGCTGAGGCATCCCCTGGGTCCAGTAACCCACCAGCCTCTCCTGAGCTACAGAGGCTCAGGGCAGAGAGGCGAAGGGAGTTAAGTGTCTGCAGGAGGAGTGCTCGCCTCCAGGCCCGGAGGAGAGGCGAGTCTCCGGAGGATCGGGACCGCCCTAAGCATAGGGCCAGATAAAAGCCAGCCAGACCCAGCCCAAGTTGCGTGAGCAACTTGGTTGCAAGCGTGTGCTCAACCTGCAACCTTGTGCCTGAACCTGCCTTGGACCTTGACCTGCTCCCTGCCTTGCTCCCCGCCGGATTGACCTCCTTTGGACCCCTAGACCCAGGACTGGACTTGGACCTCGCTTCATGGACAAACCCTTGGGGCCAGCACAAGCATCCTCTGTCAATCATTTGAATGGAGAAGCACCTGCAAGTTGAGAGCTCCTTGCAAACAGCTCTGTAAGCCTTCAAAGCTTTCGATCGCCATACATGTAGTTGCACAGTGTAGATTAGTGTAGCCAAAGCAACAGAAAAGTGATCCGACAACCACCTCGGGGACATTATCTGACATAGAGGATGCCAACTTTTTTGTTCTTTTTCAAGCACAGAAATTATAAAAGAGATCTAATCAGCGGATAGAATATTGCCGCTGAAAATGCACATCAGCATACTTAACAAAAATAAAATAAATCTTGAAACTTTAATATTCCCTGCTCCTGCCCCTAAATAGGCCCCTTTGGAAAACTGTTTTATTGTTTCTCATTAAATTAGAATTGTGCTGAGATGCCACTATCTACCATTTCCTATTATTATTAATGTGAAGGGGGAAAAAATCACTGCATATTCAGCATTTCCCCAGTTAAAGCTAAAACAAAAGGAAAATCCTATTTGTGGTGTTTATCTTTGGGTTTATTTCCCTTTTCTTTTCTCAGGCTTACTTTTATTGAAACAGAAAGTTCTTTGCTTTTTTCCTAGTTTAAATCTGTACTTAAAAATAGCAATATCTTCAGGTGTCAATTAAGATTTCTAATTTATTATCTTCTCATTGCCTTTTCTTTCTGAACCGAGCCACCGTTAATAGAAGACCCTCAGAGATATACACATGGGGATATGCAATTGCTCTTTTTCATTAACTTTTGGAACATGCAGTATTTTTTTGTCACATGTGATACTTTGCAGTCAAATTCCTGCTAATGTTGTGATTTCAGCACCTTCCATAGACCCAACCCAGAAGACTGTTCCTCTGGGGAAACCCTGTTAAACTGATTGGAAGGTATGGAAGAACGTTTTCTAATGATTTTAAAAGGGTTTACACACAAGAAAACTCTGTGACATGGTGCCTTAGGCCTAAAACATTAACAAAAATTGGCATTTGGTATTCTTATAGACAACTAACAGAAGATTAGGACTGGTTACTCCAATTACGAAGGTTGATGTTCAGTTTTGCTGATGAAATACAGGTAGAGATTAGGAATGGAAAGATCTGTCAAATTCAGTTCTCCACCTTCGCAGCAATTTGCAATTCATATATTTATTTATTCCTTTATTTATTAAAACCCTCATGAAAATTTGCCAACATTTTTGTGCAAATTTCTCCTAATCAACCCATTTTTATATGTGGTTTTGACTAACATACACATTTTTGCAAGGCCTTCCCCCAAGTACATTGCATTTTGTGTTATTTTCACCGACATATTCATTTTATGCATTTTAAAAGTTGGTTGGTAACCTGCACTGCAGGTTTCAGATAAGTGTGAATTTTGAAGGATAGCTTTGTTTCAGCTAGCATATTGTTTTGGAAGGTAAGAATTCAATAGATTCAGCTTTAAATGTCTCATCCATCCCTGAGAAACATTGGTAGTGGGCTTATCAGTTATTGAAATTGGAAAACCTTTTATCTTTAACTTAGCATGGCCTCAGGCTGTGGGACTGAACCTGCAACATCATTGTCATTGCCTCTTTGTTTATATACTGCAATTCCTTTAATATTGAGTTCAAAGCAGTTTGCAGCATCAAAAAATGACAAAAGAGCAACCACCCCACTAGTACAGGGGTCTGCAAACTTTTTCCCTCAGACCTTGTTGGGGGCCGGATGATATTTTGAAAAAATAATAATGAACGAATTCCTATGCTCCACAAATAACCCAGAGATCCATTTTAAATAAAAGCACACATTCTACTCATGTAAAAACACCAGGCAGGCCCCACAAATAACCCAGAGATGCATTTTAAATAAAAGGGCACATTCTACTCATGTAAAAACACGCTGATTCCCGGACCGTCCGCGGGCCGGATTTAGAAGGCGATTGGGCCAGATCTGGCCCCCGGGCCTTAGGTTGCCTAAACATGCACTAGTTAGATCCACAACAATGTATCAAGATGCCAGGAAGCGATGGGTCTCCTTGTGGTTGGCTACTCTGTGTTGTAAACCACTGAAGTAGCAGGTTCTCAAAAAGATCAGAGAATTCAGACAGAAGCGGGAGCGGAAATTGCTAATGCTCGTTTATTTGTCACATGTCAGAAACAGAATCATAGACTCATAGAATCATAGAGTTGGAAGAGACCACAAGGGCCATCCAGTCTAACCCCCTGCCAAGCAGGAATCAATCCAGTGAATACAATTGGTCTTAACTATTGTTATCCACCCACAAAGATATATAATGGACTACCTCTCCCCCTGCATCTTTACTGCATTTCTTTTGCATTTAAATGAATGGTGTGGAGTACTATAAATTTGTTGTGCGCCACCTCAATCTCCAAGCGGTGTGAGATTCCAGGATTTCATAGAATCATAGAATAGAATCATAGAGTTGGAAGAGACCACAAGGGCCATCCAGTCCAACCCCCTGCCAAGCAGGAGCTCCTGTTTCCTTTGGATTGTGGTACAGTGGAGATTGTGGTATCTTTATGATATATGGTTTTATTTACTGAGGTCCAGCGCCGAGGACCTTCTGGCAGTTCCCTCACTGTGAGAAGTGAGAGGTTACAGAGAACCAGGCAGAGGGCCTTCTCAGTAGTGGTGCCCGGCCTGTGGAATGGCCTCCCATCAGATGTCAAGGAAATAAACAACTATCTGACTTTTAGAAGACACCTGAAGGCAGCCCTGTTTAGGGAAGTTTTTAATGTTTGAAGTTTTTCTGTTATTCTGTTTTTAGTGTTCTGTTGGGAGCCGCTCAGAGTGGCTGGGGAAACCCAGCCAGATGGGCGGGCTAGAAATAAAATAATAATAATAATAATAATTATACAACCTGAGCTTACAACGCAGGGGCTCACAGCATTAACACCCCAAAAGGGTCTTGCTTCCCCCATAACTCTGGCTTTGATTTGATATCCCGCTTTATCACTACCTGAAGGAGTCTCAAAGCGGCTAACATTCTCCTTTCCCTTCCTCCCCCACAACAAACACTCTGTGAGGTGAGTGAAGCTGAGAGACTTCAAAGAAGTGTGACTAGCCCAAGGTCACCCAGCAGCTGCATGTGGAGGAGCGGAGACGCGAACCCGGTTCCCCAGATTACGAGTCTACTGCTCTTAACCACTACACTAAACTGGCTCTCTATTTGGCTTCCCCCAAGGAATCCTGAGAACTGCAGCTTGTGAAGGTCGCTGAGTGTTGCTAGGAGACCCCTATTCAGCACACAGAGCCACAGGAAACTCTGGGAATTGTAGCTCAGTAAGGGGAATAGCAGGTCACCTGACAAATCTCAGCAGTCTTAACAAACTATAATTCCCAGGGTGCTCTGGGGAAGCTCTGGGGACTCTTTAAAGTGGTATAATACATAGTGAAGATGGGGCCTAAGCCTAGCATCTTGCTTTTCTAGTCAACTGGTCCAAAAGGTTCCAGGTATGGTCAGAAGGCACAGACAAGCATCTTACTGATGCTAAGCAGGTGTGGGTCTGGTTAATGCCTGGATAGGAGATTGCCTGGGAACTATGTCTGGCACCTTGGATTCTATGAAGAAATAAAGGTAGGATGCAAATGAAAGGAAATATTTTAAAACTAAAACCTTAAGCCCCAACACTAACCCCCTCCCAAAGGCAATAATGTTAAATGCATCTGTGCATAAGGAAACAACAACAAACAAATTAACTTCAAAATGCAACAAAGGACAAAAAAAGACAGAAGAATAAGGAAACATCTTTTCCCAAGTCATTTTAAACAACTTTTGCAAAACCATTATTGTCTTTGCCCAAATGTCTGTGAAAGTTTTATGGTTGGAAGATATTTTCCCTTATTATGCTCCACTGAATAATTTGTATTAAATTATGTTTTTAATCAGAGTTTCTTTTCGAATTGGAGAAAAACTAATGTTAAAGTATATGATGGATTATAATACTGTTAATTTACATGAAAACTAAAAAAAAAAAAAACCCAACCAGTTTATTGCTTGGCTTCTCTCTAGCAAGGTTTTCTAAAAACCAATGGCTAGAAAATATTGTTGGTGCTCACATCACACTTCATCTAATTATACTTAAGCATATCCACACTATTGCTAGGGTGCATGGAAAGAGATAATCAAATCACAGCCATTCAGAATAAAATAGACACTCAACAGGGGGCTGCTGAGATAGCAATTTAAATGAAACAGTTTAACAGCAAGAGATGAAAGTTCTTGGACGGCCAACACAAGTTCAAGTATCTGAATATTCAGAGCTTTCCTCTCAAAACAAAATAGCAATGCCTCTAGCCAATAGGTTTAGCTATTTTGATAGATATTTTTCACTGCAGAACACTATTTCCGAGCTGTCTGTGGGACGAAAGGCAGAATCGGTTTAAAGACAGTTATAGAGTGTTCCTGTTCATGAGTAAACCCCATTGGGTTTAAACAGGGCTTATGGAAATGTTTCAAGACAAAAGTGGATATCTGCAGGATGTCTTTTCTCATACTTCAGATGTTAATGTCATAGGCACAGGTATTGCCTGCAGGGTACGGTTTCTTCCACAGGTAGGGAGGTCTCATTTTTTACTAGAATTGTGTGCAAATGATCTGATATCTGTGTTGCAATGGGCCACAAATCTCAAAGTATCAGTGCAAAAATACCTATGTTTGGAAACTGTTTAATGTATTTTTAATCTTTTGTTGGAAGCTGCCCAGAGTGGCTGGGAAAACCCAGCCTGGGGAAACCCAGCCAGATGGGTGGGGTATAAATAAATAACTATATAAATTATTATTATTATTATTATTATTATTATTATTATTATTATTATTATTATTGAACATAAATGCTGTTGGTTTTAGTATATGTCTAATCACAGGGGGTTGGACTAGATGATTCTCAGGGCCCCTAGCAACCCTACATTTCTATGATTCTGTGATTCTATTTGAGGGACTTTGTCCTTGGTCAAAGACATCTCAAAATCCATTATTGTAAAACCAAAATGAGCCAATACACTCTAGGTCAGAGGTGGGGAATCTTTTCCAGCCTGAGCTCTGCATTCCCTCCTAGGTGGGCGGGGCCAGAATCAAAAGTGGGCGGGGCAACAGCTATGAACTGCAGGCTAACACCTCTCTCCACCCTCTAAATGGACAAGCAAGAGACATTATGAGAGTACCAGGGAACATTCTGGCCGGGCCAAAATGTGTGAAGCAGGGCCATTGATGGGTATGGCCTGAGAACAGTTTCAAGAGCCAAATTGAGAGTCCCAGAGGGCCACATTCAGCTTGCCTCCCCTGCCACAAATGTTTCCCAGATGTCCAAGAATTCAATGCGGTCCATATTGGAATATCATGGTAACTGGCGCATTGTTGAAAAGAGAAAACGCATCACCGAAAAAAAGAACAAGAGAGGAATTGTAGAAACAATTGCCATCATTTAAATAGGAATGCAGTGCAACTCACCATAGTGATGGATATTGAACAGGTTACCCCTGTTACTGTTCAGGTGCCAACTGATGATTGGGAAATTTGAGGCTCCTGCTCCCACTTCTTAGGATTCTTTAACTAGACTGGAACTGGGCAGCCACGGAGCTCAGGAGGAATGGCCAAGGCTACTGCTGCCACTGACGTTGCCTGAGGTAAATGCCTCACTCCATTGGCAGAGTAGCTAAATTGCAGCTAGGAAGCCAAATGATGCGAGTCTTTCCTTGAAAGTAAAACAATGTCCCAACACTTGTTGAAATATTCAAAAGCTTTTACTTGCAGAACATATAGCTAAAGAAGAATATATGCCAAGAATTTACATTCGCATTGCTTATCCAAGCACGGTCTTGTTTTTTTCTTAGTTGGAGATTACAGCTTCTACCTTGAATATTCAAGCAAACTGTGTCTTCCTCTCTTTCCAGTGCTTGCACTCAGCCTTCTGCACATAACCCAGCAAGGGCATGTGGTTCCTTCTGAGAGGTTTCCACTTTCTCCTTCCCACTGCTGCTTTGGGAGAACATCAACTTCTGTACTACTCTCTGTCATGTACATTCACACAGAAACATTAGTGGTCCTCTCCTCTACTGATGAGAGAGAGAGAGAGAGAGAGAGAGAGAGAGAGAGATCTAACACAGTCTTTCCTTCAGTGTTCATGCAGATGCAGCCATTATAGTCAAGTCACTCACACACAAAAACCAAAAACGAGAATTTAAGAAGATACCTCCCATGTGACCAAAATTAACCAACCCCACACGAGAGTTGTTCCAGAAATACAGTCATGCATCTAAGCATTCCCAATTTTCAGTAAATTAAATCACTATACATAACACTATAACATGCACTAACTAGTGAGAGGGTCGGCCCTGCTGCCTTGGGAGGGCATTACCCTAAAAGGAGGTTTATAATTACCTTTAATAATACCCAACCCACCAAATTGATAATTTAATTTATCTTTAATAATACCCAACCCACCAAATTGATAATTTAATTTATTCTAACATTTTCAAAATGCAAAGTAACGACAAATGGGAAGTATTCTTTTTTTTTTTTTTTGGAAATGCTTACATCGTGGTTCATTCTTTGAATCAACAAGATCACATTTGTTGTGTTTCCAATATATCAAAACAAAACACAACCATTTGGGCGTTTGCCACTAGATTTTTGTTTGCTTGTTTGTCTAACATAAATATATTTTTTTAAAAAAAATAATAATAATCTAGACATCAAATTCTGCATTAAAAGAGGGGACATTTGAGACCGAGATTCTCAGTTACATGAAAAGGACAGAAGAAAACAGGAAAAAAAAAACCAGAAGCAGACAACATGGTTTGGGGTTAAAGTGGGTTCTGTGTAGAGAGTTGTTAATAGGTTCCCTGTTGCTAAGGAAACTATTTCCCTGGTAGCTGTATGCTTGCCATGTCTTGCTAAATTGATGTCATAAAGTCGACAAAGAAGAATGAAAAATATTCAAACTGTCTCTACAAAGTGCTCCATGCAAGAAGAAGTCCTCTAGAGAGCAGCACTGCAATCAGCTACCTCGGAGCTATCACCAGCATGGTGGTTTAAAAGGCAGACAGACAGAGACACTCGTAGAAATGGGAAATCTGGAAGAAGGGTGCAGCGATTTGGGTCGCTATAAGACAGAACACGGAAATAGCCCTCCGTAAGGCATGCATTAGAGTTTGCCGATGTTGTGCCCTCCAGATGTTGCTGAGCTACAGCTCCCATCACCCCCTGCTGCCTGGGGCTGTTGGCAACTGGAATCCATTGCTATAATCTGGAGGGCTCCACATTGGCTACCCTGGGCGTGCATTCACAGATATTTCAGCGAACAGCCCATAGGCCAGTGGCAGAGCATGGAGATGCATCCCACAACAAAATGTTGAAGTATAGCCTTCCTCCTAACCAGCCACATTCTTGGAGACCACTGAGCTTGCTATATTATGTATGTAGGCTACACCAGCAAGATGAACGGATAACTGTTTTTATTTCCTGGTTCTCGTTGTACACTTTTCAGGCTGGCATCCGTCTTGGAACGACTCCCAAGAACACAGGCCTGGAGCATGCTCAGTTCCAATATTTCCCCATGAAATACTTTTGCCTTTTGGCCACTGGGTGGCAAGCACATAAACATATCTTAACACACAGTCCTCGTTGGCTTTGAGGTTTTCACCTTCTCCTTTAATTTAGAAATAAACTTATTTATACCTAGCAGTGATGCATGATGGTGTGTGAGTCAGGGTAAAGCAGCAGTGAGACTCTCCTGGTAGCAGTGGCACTGCATCTGTCAGGAAGGAGCTGGTGGCAAAGTTATCCTACAAATGTGTGCTCATCTACCAGGCTGCTGCATCCAGCGGCGTAGCTAGCCGCTCGGGTGCCTGGGATGGTGTGCGCATCCTGCAGCCAGGGGCGGGGTGGGCTGCGTGGAGCCTCTCCGCCACCTCCCCTCAGCTGTAGTTCCTTACTCCCCTCATGCCTCCTAAAGTCACCCGAGGATGCAGGCCTACTACCTTCCTCTGGTATGGCCCTGCTTTCCTTCGAACTGAAGTTCGCTGTTCACATACCCAGGTGGGACTCGCAGCAGAATGTCGCAGCCCGGAATGATCCTGTGCAGGGCAACAGCCAGTGAGCCACCCATGCCCCTTTGCAGTATACTCCATTCCATATCCTTCCTCCAAGTTTCCTCCCCACCACCAAACAGATTCTCAGTGTTCTGTGGCCATTGAACATGCTTAGTCCTCAATTCCCTGTTTTGGGTCCTGCTGCTCCTTAGACACTCCCCCATCCCATCCCTTTTTTGTACTTTTGCAAACTCCCCCCCCCAAAAAAAAATGAAAGCCCCCCCCCCAAATCAAGGTAAGGAAATGAAGTTGCACATGCCTAAGCTTCCTAGAGCTATATACCTTTTAAAAGTGTGTTTCCCATTTGCTTCTTGCTGCTGTTTGTCAAAACATTGTGGAAGAACACCCCTTGTCTGTGCATATTTACGGAAAGCTGCGCCCTACCCCCAAACTCATAGGATTGTTATGGGCTGTATAAAAATAAACTTTTCAAAAACAGGCCCTTGGCTGGGCTGTGTATTTATCATTGCATCAGCCCTTTGACAGAGGGAAAGGGGAAATACCGTAGCTCACAGTGACAAAGCAGAGCCGTGGATGAATAATAAAATACAGAGCTTCAAAGGGCCTGAGATGTAGGGTCAGATGA
Source organism: Lacerta agilis (assembly GCF_009819535.1). Classification (NCBI taxonomy): domain Eukaryota; kingdom Metazoa; phylum Chordata; class Lepidosauria; order Squamata; family Lacertidae; genus Lacerta; species Lacerta agilis. Next base: position 78,634,945 of record NC_046317.1, read on the forward strand.
CCTGTTTACTGAGCACTCGCCCTGATTTGTTTGCACAAAGTTTGTGGGAAGGTTAGTTGAGGATGGCTATTAATTGGGCATTCTTTCCGATTCGCTTCTGAGGAGGCAATATGATGTTCCACCAAGCAGGTGATAGACCACTCTTTCCTGTGCATTTTCCTCTCACTTTCCTTATTGCAAAAAGTCTCGTTTGTGGGGATATGGTGTGTGTGTGTAACTTTAATTGCACAACCTGAATTTGCTAGTATGTGTTTGAATCCTACACGAAAATGGCAACAGTCTGGATCGTGAAGTAGTCCCATTTGAAGCTTAATCCTCTTTTCAGAAAAGTGTGCATGATCTCCGCTCATGTTCACGTTCATCCAAAAGCAGGATTTGGCTTTTTGAAGTCACATTTGTGCACCTGCCATAAAGAAATGGGAGGGGAAGGGGGGATGGAGAGAGAAAACCTAGAAGCAACATGGTATGGGAATGAAAATGGGTTCTGTGCTGAGGCTTGTCAATAGGTTCCTTGTTGCTAAGGAACTATTTCCTTGGTAGCTGTATGTTTGCCACATCTTGCTAAATTGGTGTCATAATCTCAGACAAAGAATATCCTGTGGTATCTTTGGCGGTGGCGGGGATGGGGGTGGGGAAGGATCCAAACAAAGCTGGAAGTTTTGTATAATAATTTTAAGGGGGGGGGGAGGATCTAATCCAAATCATTCAAATGTCTGTTTAAAAATAACTTTTTTTTCCTTTTTTCCTTTTACTTTGGGAAATTGGTCTATCTTTCTCATAAGCAATGCGAAAAGTAAGTATATATTTGATGGGAGATAAAATCTTTGCAGATCCCTGAAGCTTTCAATAGTCCACTTTCAGGAAATCTCCTGCAATGCAAGTTATGCGACAGTAATATATTTGGAAATGAGGGAAAGGGAATTACATTTTCGAGCAACATAAAAAAGAATGTGTTGTTATTTCAGCTTGCATGTTATTTTACGGCATCATGAAAATGGATTATGATCACAGATTATCAAAATCTGTTAAGAATGCTAATGCACTTGCAAAAAATGTGTGCCTATATACCAAATTTATGCACACAATTCATTGCAATTTTGTGAGCAGTTCAGGTATATTCTTTTGTGAAAGCTTCACAACTGAATACTTTTACTAATAAGAGCAGAATGAACCATGAGAAAGCTGTTGAATGGATATCAAATGCATAGCAGTTATTGGGGAAATGGAACGCTCTGAATGAGGCTAATCACGATCTCAGATCTGTGCGTCGACGGGGAAGGAACATAGCTCAGTGGCAGAGCATCTCCTTTATATACAGAAGGTCCCAGATTTAACCCCTAGTATCTCCAGGTAGGCCTGGGAGAAGCCCCTGCCTGAAAGTGGTCAACCCAGGACTGACTCCAGCTACAAAAGCTGAGGCTGCTGAAGAGGCCAGAAGCCATGTTACTATGAGTCCTGGAAGACCTGCTTCCCCCCCCCCCTGCAGGCCTTTTCCCACCTGGTAGGGTGGAGGGCAGGGCTTGGACTGACTCCAGCTACAAAGCTGAGGCTGCTGAACAGAATCTTGGGCTGGGGTATTGTTTAGGGATTTTTTGTGCTCTCTCTCTCTCTCTCTCTGTGTGTGTTCCTGCTGTTGTTTTTGTATCTTTATTTTGTATCTTATGGTTTTTATGGCAATTGTTCAATTTGGCCATGCATTTTTAATGTTTATTGTACATCACCACTTTTGTTGTAGTTTTTTATGTTTTAAGCCATCTTGAGCATGGTTTTAACTTTCGAATGGTGGAATACAAATAAAACTTGGGTTTTTTTGGACTACAACTCCCATCATCACTAGCTAGCAGGACCAGCGGTCAGGGACGATGGGAACTGTAGTTCAAAAACGGCTGGAGACCCAAGTTTGGGAAACACTGTTCTAGTGTTATGGTTCTACAGAGGGAGAAAAACGTTTGTCTACCCACTTTCTCCATGCCATGAATAATTGTATATGGTTCTACAGTATACAATTTTGCCCCTTGCTCGCCTCCAAACTAAAAAAGCCCCAAATGTTCCAGCCTTTCCTCATGGGGCAGCTGCTTCCTCATGGTCTGCCTAACAGCAGGGCTGGCTCTGGCTGGATCACCTAATTTCAGGCCCTCGGATAAATTGTGGTGTGTGTGTGTGTTGTGTGTGTATTGAAGACGGCTGGCAGAGGAAGTGGCTTTCCACGCTGGCATTTGGGTATCATTGGCACACCTCCTCGATTATTGACACCGGCGTTCTCCTAACAGCCCAGGGAGCTGCAGCCGGCATCTTTTGTATTTGTCACTGTCACTTCGCAAGTGTTCGGCATTGTTCAGGAAATTGTATGTGTAAAGCAAAAACTGCCTGCGACCAACTTCAACAAGGGAGCAGGGATGTGAGGGTGCTTGAAACTGAAACAGAGGTTTTATGTGTCCTATTATGTGCCCCAGCAAGAGTCATAAATAATTGTGACAAGTTTTTTTTTCTTCCTCCCCCATTGTTACATGTGAAAGTCCTTGACTGTGCCTCCTGTCTCAACTCCCCTTCCTCTCTCTCTCATGCACTGGAACTGCCAAGATGCATGATGATAGATGGCACTATGCAGCAAATGACAGCCGGATAGATTTTTTAGTTTGTGCTTTAGAGGGAATCAGATATGCTGTATAAAGCAATAAAAAAGCACACTCACAAGGTGGGTTAAAAATAGCTAGCGCAGCACTGGTCTACTTTGTTGTTTATCAAAAGTCAAATCTTTACATGCAAAATCCTAGTGGTCGGGATTCTGCCCCCAGTCCCCTGCCTTTCAGGCGCTGGTGAAGAGTGACATTGCTGATGGAGAGAGACTGCAAAAGGAGACAATTAGGTAAGCACTTCCTTCATTGGGACCTCTGCTACAAGAAATATAGGCTGCCAAATGAAACCCCCCCCTCCACCTAAATGCCACACAATGGCTTAAGTCTTACCGGGGAAGGAGACAAGCTCTAAGGCCACATCCACACCAGACCCTCAAAGCACATTTAATGTGCATTTAAAGCACATGGCTTCCCATGCAAAGAATCCTGGGAAATGTAGTTTGTTAAGGGTGGTGTAACCAATAGGAGTAAAGTATAGCTCCCAGGATTCCTTTGGAGAAATATATGTGTTGAATATGGGATGCGTGTTGAATTTGGGATAAGAAAAAAAGATCTACAATGGACAGATCCAGTTTAAGTCCAGCCTATGGGTGTTCAGTGAACCCTAGGCCACCTTATCTGCCACAGCATTGCTGTTCAAACCAAAACACACCACAAAGCATGATGGGAATCTGTACCGAAGCCCTCATCTGAAAGAACTGCATAATTCTTCTCAGTTTACTTTTGCTTTTCCTCTAAGGTGGGCTGCTTTACAGAGGAGAGTTCTCTGTTTGAAGGGCTGCCCAGTCCAAGTCCAGTTTAAACGTTGAGAAAGAAAAGGAAAAAAGACTTGAGGCTTCTCAGCTGCAGTTATCACCTGGAAAGCAGAATAAGCAGGCACACAACTGGCCTGAAATAAATAAATAAAAATCTTACACAAAGGCACAGTTCTTTGTAACGACCAAAAAAAAAAAAAATGCTGAAGGACACCTGATAAGAAACAACAATATGTTGATAATGAAAAGGCTTTCACACCAAAATAGACAAAGTATCAATACAAGTTCAAAGTGCATGTTCTGGCAAGACTTACAAAGAACCAAACAACACAAAAATTGCTGAAGAGTGCTCTAGTCTAAATAGCTGGCAATTATCAGTACGCTCGCAAATAATACATTTCAGCAAGGCTTACAACGAACCACAAAGCACAAAAATTATTACTGTTGTACTGCAGATACTCTGAGCAGTTGATGACAGGCTTCCGGGTAAGGTTCTGTTTTGAAGAACTTCCGATTATAACGCCTCAAAAGGCTTTCAAAGGCCTGAATGCAGCTTTCACAACTAGGAGGACTGTTTATTTCTCCAAAGAAGTTGCGTGTCGAGGTCCCCAAGCCACCCCTCAAATAACACACACTTCACACAGAAATTTAAGTTTAAGGTTTTTGGCATAATTTTGGCCGCAACTTTATTAAAATACAAAATGTGAGTGGTTGCTTAGGCATTGGTTCTGACTATCTGTCCCCGCCTGGGGACAGACTGACATCCACCCGCCTGTGGAAGTCAGTAAAGGGAAAACACTTTGGGGAGAGAATGGGAGCCGGGGGTCTGGCCCTCGCCTCTCCCCTAATGTTCCCAGGGGCTCTTGCGTGGCCCTAGCCCCTGACCAGGGGGTACGGACAAAAGCATGGTGAGCCCCTGGATTCCTTTAATGGAATTCCCTGCGCAGCACAGCCAACCACTTCCCCTCCACCAACCAACTTAATAACCAATGCCTAACCGCAACCTTACAAGTTGTGATTAATTGCTACGCAGTAGGCAAAAACCAAATGGCACCAGCCAATCAGCCAAATGGAAAAATTCCTACCAGGCCCCTGCCCCAAAAGCAGACAACCCTATGACAGGCATAGCAAGGTCAATGCAGAAGCCTAAATTATAGGGAGGGAGGGCTCACGCTGTGTGCCAGAAACATATATAGCCTCTGGGCTGTCCATCAAAACTTGCAACATTAAATTCTCCCCAACAACCCGCAGAACCCAATCACAGTCCTTGGCCATCTAAATGATCCCGCCCAGCAACAGAGGGGTGTCTTGTTGGCCCCCACCGCAACACGTGCTCTCCGTGAAGGAAAACTCGCTTTACTCAATTCCAAGAGGATAATACCACTCCAAGGGTCCATAATTTTGTGGCTGACACAGGTCACCTGGCCACAGCCTTCACCTCTCTGGTGAGATGCATTGCATTGCTACTTAAATCAGAATACTTTCTGTATTTGCATCTATACACAAAAAAACCCTAGCGAATGCAAATTTATGCATGGCTGTGTTGTCATTTTTTATTTATTTTTTGGTGATGTATTCCTTATTCCCCTTTTGTCACAATGCGTAAGTTATTGTTGCTTTTTCCTCTGAGGATCTAGGGCTAGCCTAAGATGTTTTGGCACCTGAGGTGAATCACAAAATGGCGCCCTCCCTGGGGAGTAAGAGGTGAATGAAGATCTACATCAGGAACAATGGGGGAATAAAGATCTATATCAGGAACAAGGTGGTGAGGAAACCACCAGTGCCTCCTACTGTATTCACCAAGAGGGAGCATGCGGGAGCTACCAAGGAGGCAGCAGATTTGGCCTCCAAGGAGCATGCTGCAGCTGTTGCTGCCATCTTGCAGTGGCAGCGGGCACTGGAGGCCAGACCTGCTGTCCTTGTGGATCCTGCCACCTGAAGTGCTCATATCACCTTGCCTCATGGGTGGGCTGGTCCTATGAGGACCTATACATCACAAAAGCAGTAGGGATTCTCACAGGGATATATTTTCCAGAATGTTGAGATGTTCTGAGAAAAGCGGTGCCTGTAATGATTGCCTACTATTCAAGGCTCCGAGCCTCTGCCAGGAAAACAACAACAACTGGGATAATCAACAGTACCACACTGCAAACCACCGCAAACAGGGAATCTGTGGCTTTCCAGATGGCTCTCCCATCAGGCTTAGTCAGCATGGCCAAGAATGATGGGACTTGGAGCCCAACGACATTTGGTGGGTCACAGGTTCCCCAACCCTTTGCTAAATTCTAACCTATAATGAAACAGATGTTTCCTCAAACTGTCAAGTCCAGAAATGTGGCCCCAGAGAGACATTCAGATATTGCAAGTCAGTTTTCCCTGCAGTTCTACTGGAATATAATAATTTCACTTGATTTCCCGCTGAACTTTCTTCCTACCCACCCCTTCCTCCACCGTTTCTCCCCCTCCCTCTCTCTTCATTGATTCGGATCCCCTGTAATAAATGGCCTGATTTCCCAACCACCTTGGAAATGTCATGCTGGAGTCAACAAAAATACTTAGTGTATGTTTTATCAAGAATTACAGCCAGCTTTGTATTACTCCAGCTTTCATCTCCGAATATCCTGAACGAGGTGCCTACTGTAGAATCGATGGATGAGCCAGGGCACTCGAAAATGATTCAATGAGCCGGCGAGCTTTCCCAGTTCATGGACATGACAGCCTGAAATGTACTTATTCACCCTGCTTCTGTCTCTTTGTGCACTGTACTTGAAGCTGCTGTGTAATTTAAGAGTACTCAGTATATCAGGTCTCAACTATTTCCTCCTGTGGATTTCTGGCGAATCATTGCAGGAAAACCCTGAAGGATGTGACACAATGAGCTGCAGCCCAAATCACCTTGCAATTTCGCCTCTTGTTGGGTTAATTTGGAGACCTCTCTCAATTGTTATTGTTATAATTTGGCTATTATTGGGAGTACATTGGAAAACACACACACACACACACACAAACTTCTCTCACTCCTCACTTATAACCAGTATAATCTGGATAAAATTTTCTTGTACAGGATAATTGGCTCAGCTACCATTGGACAGTGTTCTTGCAGCGAATAGCATGAGTTTGGCCAAACTGCGGGAGGCAGTGAAAGACAGGCGTGCCTGGAGTGCTCTGGTCCATGGGGTCACGAAGAGTCGGACACGACTGAACAACAACAACTACCATTCTGGAATCTACAGCAAAAGAGGCTTTCCTCCCTCCCTCCCTCCTTCAACTCAAAATGTCCGCTTGCTACTATTCAGTTATTTAATTAAATAATTTACGGTATGTTGGAAGGGTACACTTTGAGCATCTCTGAACATTCCTCCCTGCTCTACCTAGTTAAGCAATGTGATATCAGGGCTGAATCTACACTGATCTAAAAAAACGCTAAGAAAAACACATCCATTATACAGCTCTCAATGCAGTTCTCCATTGACCTCGTGTCACATTTTTATAACGTATTTATAACATTATAACTCACAAGTGTAGGTTAGTCTCAGGTGCTATTTTAGACTAAGCCAGAGGCTAAGTTCTATGACCGACCGATGGTACTTTTATGCTGCAATGTCATCCTCAACACAACTTCTCCAGCTTGTTGCTAAAGAAGACGTGTTGATTTATTTATGAATTATATTTGTTTACTCATTCATTCAACGTAATTTGCCTACTGCTTAATCATAAAAACCTCTAAGCAGTCAATGTGAAATCTAAAATGAATGTTGGGCTGGAAGAGTTTTTGAGGGCATGCAGAGAGACAAGAGGAAGGGGAAATCCCATTGCATGAGGGGAACTTGCGTTAGCAGTGTTGGATACAACCCATAAAAATTATCAATAGAATTCAGGGTTGTTGCAACAACAACAACAACAACAACAACAACAACAACAACAACAACAAAATTTTATTACTTATACCCTGCCTATGTGGCTGGGTTTGTTGGAGGCTTCCAACAAAATATTAAAATACAATAGTCCTTCAGATACTAAAAGCTTCCCTAAACAGGGCTGCCTTCAGATGTCTTCTAAAAGTCTGGTAGTTGTTTTTTCTTTTGACATCTGGTGGGAGGGTGTTCCACAGGGCGGGCGCCACTACCGAGAAGGCCCTCTGCCTGGTTCCCTGTAACTTTGCTTCTCGCAGTGAAGGAACCGCCAGAAGGCCCTCGGTGCTGAACCTACAAAAAAACACAACCTCAAAATATAAATAAAACGAGCAGTTGAAAAATACACATCATGATTTTATAATGATAAAAGTATACATTATAAAAATATACATTACATTCAAAATTATACAATACATTACATTAAGATATACAGTATAAATTAAAATCACATATAAAAATGCATGTCATCTTTACATATCAGGGTAAACAAAAAAGCTTTTAGCATGTGCCAAAAACTGCAGCAAATTAGAGTACTTATAGTCAACCCTTTTCCCCAGACCAGGTGATAACAATAAATGCATAAAACAACTAGTAATGAAAAAAAATAGAATAAAATAAACAATAGAATAAAATATAATATAACATCCATGGGTGCAAACTCCCTGGGGCCCTGGGTGTCTGAGAACCCACAAAATTCCCATGAAGGGTTGGGCACCCACAAATTTTGGTGCCAGGGCCATGCATGCTGCATGGCACCCACAGTTCTGGGCACCCACAGTCGTGGGGCCAAGTTGGCACTCCTGAAACATCCATCAGTATTCTTTGATCCAAACCCCCGCCAGGCAATCCCTCTTATAGAGAAGAAGAAGAAGAGAAGAGTTTAAATTTGATATCCCGCTTTATCACTACCCGAAGGAGTCTCAAAGCGGCTAACATTCTCCTTTCCCTCCTCCCCCACAACAAAAACTCTGTGAGGTGAGTGGGGCTGAGAGACTTCAAAAAATTGTGACTAGCCCAAGGTCACCCAGCAGCTGCATGTGGAGGAGCGGGGACACGAACCCGGTTCACCAGATTATGAGACTACTGCTCTTAACCACTACACCATGCTGGCTCTAGAGGTCAGATTCAGGTTTTTGTTTTTTTTAGCTGGAGGTAAGAACTGAAGAGTAATGAATGGGGCAGCCTACAGATTCATGCTAAAGTCTCACAAAATTAAGTTTCATTAATATTTTTTAAGCGAGCTTCTAGTCTTCATGGTATCAGAAGCCTGTTTGAAAACACGATGCAAAACCTTTAACGCTCAAAGAAAAAGAAGCAAAATCATTTGCCCGGAGCTCTATTTCTGCATTCCATATAACAAGTGAGCTTACTAAATTCATACAGTTCTTATTGCATTTGAAAGTCGTAGCTTCAGATTAAGAGCAATGGAGCTGAAATTAGAAGTTGCACAAATCTGAAGCAATAGCAGAATTTGAATTCAGTGTTTCAGGCACCAAGAGTGGTATTTTCAAAACAATGAAACGTTAAAGGCAATAATGCCATTTATCAGCTTTCAATCCTTTTTCGGCTTATTTATTTTGAAATCTCTAAATCCAACAATAATTTTAACAGAAAAAAGTGGAAGGGCCGGGAGAATTAGAAGAATACAAGTTGGAATTTTTGCAAGCAAATTTGATTTAGGAAAGGTACGTGAGAATTTTCCTATTCTCACCCCTTTATAGTCATTTCACTAGTTAGAACTGGCATCTGCCAGGCTTGTGATGGTATAATATGCAAATTATGTTAATTACATATGTCTAGTGTTGAAAATGGGATGTAGCGCTCCATCTCATCATGTATTTCTGATGTGGCTTTCAGTGCTGAAGTCATTATTCTTATATCTGCACTATACCCAAGGTCACACAAAACACAGATTTTTCACCAAAGGACATACGAAGAATCTCACCAGCCCAAATAGCTGTAAGAAGACAGATGCTCTTGGGAGGGGGGGGTGACAATTCCCATCTTCATGGGGAATTTCAGTGCCAAACTAGAACGTTCAAATTATTCTGGATTGATTCATCTGGAGTAAGACTGACCTTAGTATATACCTGTTTTATTTGTCTGTTTTAAGAGTGTGTCAGCTAAACGGGTTTACCTATTTTATTTTCTAAAATGTAACATTATCATCTATATGTTTTATAACAAATAAATAATAGTATATAGTCATATATACATATATAAGGCAACACAATTGTTGACGTATTTTAATATGTCGGTTCATTCAGGGTGAAACTATACATTACTTTAAATTAGTAGCTTATTAAACAAATACTTTTGTGTGGGGGTCTGATTAGGGCTGTGGTGGACAGAAAGGCAGGATTAATCCTGCCACAATCCAAGACAAGCACCCACATTCCCCAAAAGCTGCAATTTGGCACTAATGAAAGTTCTCCTCCTAATGCCATAGTTGTGGATTAATGGGAATAATCTTGGGCTATGTGGGAGAAGAAGAGGAGGAGGAGGAGTTTGGATTTGATATCCCACTTTATCACTACCCGAAGGAGTTTCAAAGCGGCTAACATTCTCCTTTCCCTTCCTTCCCCACAACAAACACTCTGTGAGGTTAGTGGAGCTGAGAGACTTCAAACAAGTGTGACTAGCCCAAAGTCACCCAGCAGCTGCATGTGGAGGAGCAGAGACGCGAACCCGGTTCACCAGATTACGAGTCTACCACTCTTAACCACTACACCACACTGGCTCTCAGGGAGGAGTTAACATTGCAGTTCCTCCCTTTACCAGCAGAGGCACCACCTTCAAGGGGTGAGGAGAACCCTCAGAATTGGCTTCTCCCATAAGCCCTGGGGATTCTTCGCAGCACTAGAGCAAGGGGTGGGGAATTTGTTTCAGCCCAAGGGCCACATCCCCTTCTAGAGGCCAAGTGTTACCGGTAGGCAGGGCCAGAGGCAAAAGTGGTCGGAGTGCTGAATGTAAATGTTACCTTTGTACTGTGCAGCAGTTTTGCATTCACACACCCCTGTGTATCCGTCCATCCAAAGAAGCAAAAGGCATTATCAGAGTTCAAGGATGCATTTCAGCCAGGCAAAACCACTCAGGGCAGGACTAGTGAGTGGTGTGGCCTGGGGGATTTCCTGGGGGGCCAGAGGGTTCTCATCCCCGGTCCTGAGGCTTCCCACTGCTGTCCTACAAGGGCCAACTTTCTGGCCATTCTCATGTCACCAGCCTTGCATACTTGGCAAGGAGATGTATCTCTCCGGAACCGAGAGGTTTGTTCTTGTCACCTTTCACATTCTGCCAGTGACTTCCTCTGTGGCCATCAGGGTCAGGTCTGCTCTGCTCTGTCTCCCCCCCTCCTCCTCCATTGGACAGTGTCTGTCTGCTTGCCTCCCTCCCTTGCTGCTTTCTCTTCTGCATCTTTCCTCCCTCCCATCCTTTTTCCTCCACCTGCAACTCTCACCTGTTCTCTCTCTCTTTCTTTCCTCTGACCCCCACTGGGCGCTCAGCTCACACTTCTGATGGTGCCACTGGCTGGCTGGGGAGAGGGCCCTGCAGATTCCCATCCCAGTGACTGAATTCCTCTTCTGAGGCTTCCCAGAGCAGCAGAGGATTGGCCTGGGGAGTGGCCAGATGGGCATGTGGGCTCCGAGCAACTCTCAGCAAGAGTGGAGAGGGCTAATTTTTGTGCACCTAGGTATGTCCCTGCTACCAACCTCACCTGAAAAAGGGGGCCAGTCCTTTCTTGCATGTCGACAGAACCCCTGTTGACGTTTGCCTTCTGATTTGCCCCTCTGGCTTGCCCTAGAAAGTTGGTCTTCTCACTGTTCTTTCCACCATCTCCTGCCCCCACCTCCCAGCATTATTTACTTGCTCGATTTATTTCGGGCATTTTTATTAACAAGCTAGATTAGCACAATACAAACAAAAATAGCTGAAGAAGTGTCAAGTTTCTAAAATGACAGCACGAAGGGTTTTTTTAAAAAATAAAATAAAAATAAAAAATAAGGGAAACAATGGCAAATGTTAATTGTGCTGAGATTAGTATATTCTGGTGTCAGTAAGAAAATGGATAAATAAATACTTGGAAGTGCTAGAGAAATTTTCCTGGTTATGAAATATCACCACCATCATCATTAGCATGTTCTCGGCAGTCCTCTCTTTGGTTTCATGTAGGTAGAACACACCTCGGGGGGGGGGTTAACTTCAGTCATTGGACCATGTCATCTTCAGTGTAGACCACTGACCTTGAAGTAGCTTCTCCAGACGAATGAATTTGGAATGTATAGCTTTACAGCAGGGATGGAGTGCATGTGGCCATTCAGATGTTGCTTTACTGCAACTCCCACCTTTTGGCCTTCCTGGCTAGGGCTGATGGGAGCTGGAGTCCAATCACATCTGGAGTCTTCACATGCTGGGAAATCTCTAAGACCCATTGGCTACCCAAACATTACATTTATTATGTACTGAGATCTAGCAGTCCCACGCCCGATGCTGTTCAGAAATTCCAAGAAACCGGAAAATCAGTACAGTCAGTGGTTAACCACTATGCAAAATTTGGCTAAAATCAGTGCAGTTTTAAAAGGTTCCAGCCACTATTTTTTTTTTTTTTTATAAGAATTTATTGGCATTTTTCCAAACAACATATACCCTCACCCACACCCACAAATACAAAACAAATATGACAAATACAAACAGTGTCAAGATTCTTATAGTATCTTTCTAAAAAGAAAAATTTCTTTTTCCATATCTTGACCATTGACTTCCCCTGCCTTTTCACCTTCGATTTTATATCCTTAATCTATTTTATAACCATTTCTTCTGAAAAAAAAAAAAAAAAAAAAAAAATTACATCAAATTATCTTTTCAACACCTTACTAGTAAATACATCACCATAATGATACCTCATCCTAGTTCTTCTTAATTCAATCTTATCAATTTCTTAACTTAATCTAAGTCTTAATCTTGCTCCTCGCATCAAATCTAATTCTTCTATCCTTAAGATTACTGCTAATAACATAAAAACTTGAAATATCTCCTTTCATATACAAACAAAAATATAACAGAGTATTGTTGACAGTATTCACCCTCCACTTTCGATTTGCCGTGTTAGACTACTTTAAATTTTGTTTAAGACTTCACCCCACACCCCCTCTGTCCATTATTCTTCTCCTGGTGGCATCGGCACTGAACATCCGTGTAACTTCTCTCTCCCAACGTCCACAGATCCAGGCACAGTCCATGTCTCTTCTTGCCACGAGTTCAGAGGTGTCCATCTCATCATCTCCCTGCTTCTTCGGTTCTTTGTAACGTTCCTTTTCTTCTTGTAAATACCTTAATTCTCTGTCCCTGGCCCCCGAGCTCACACCCCGGGGACTGGATATAACAAATCTTAACGTCGCCTTGGGGCTGCCACCCCCAAAAAGCGAATTTCTTCTCCGAAGTTGCTCACTCAGTTCTCTCCATCTTTCCATCCACTCTCTCAGCTCATTAGCAAGACATTCTTCATAAGTGTCAAAAGTTTTAAAAGCCTCCTCTGTGGGCAATTGGTTCCCTTTCAGATCCCCACACAAGACTTTGACTTTTCTATAAACAAGTTCCACCTTCAAGGCAATGAGTCTCTGTTCATCTGTTAGTCCAGAGTTCAATACCAGTTCAAGGACAAAACCCAGCATACTGGCAGAGGAGGAGGAAGTGGGTGTTGTATTTCTGCTCTCCTCTTTGTTCAACGCCATTTTTCTGTGCTGAAGCGCAAACACCGCAACTTTAAATGGAGATATTTTCCTCTAATTAACTGCCCGAAAAAAGAGTTTGCCAGTCTCATGTGTCAATTTTAGCTACATTGAAACCAGTTCTGTAGCAGTAAACCCTCATTTGGTTACATTCTTCGGCTCGAAGGGAGGGAGGCAGGCTACCTTTCCCCTTCCCCCCGGATCGTTCCAAAAACACGATTTTTAATCCAAATCTTTACTCACGACCACCGGGTTTTTAGCTCCATTCTTCGCAGGTAGAACTTGGACGCTCACCGCGGGCTTTGTCGCCGCATTTGCATCCCGGTTGGGGCATGTCCCCTGAAGCCCGGCTCCGGTTGTCCCTTCACCCCCACTCCCCCTTTACAGGGGGGGCAGGGGAAGGGTTCGGAGCCTCCGCGGGCACAGCCGGGGAGCCCAGGGTGCGGGACGCTCTTCCCGCACCCCAAACGGAGCCGCGCGCTGCGGTAGCGCGGCTCCTGACCCCCGGGATGGACAAGGCGCCTCGAGACCGAGGCAGCCTTCGACCACCCGGCGATGGCGTCGCCGCCGGAAGTCCCACTATTTTGATTCTAATTCAGCAAAGGTCCTTAGTGACTTCAATATAAAGGTTCCTGTTTGCAGGTTTAGCTTAATTTATTATTGTTTCCTTTACAAGCCGTGCTCTAGTTATGCTAAAGTGAATGGCAAAACCTGCAGGTTCCAATTTGCTTGGAGTGGACCAAACACTGGATGGGTCTTCAGTTTTATCAAAGAGCAAAGTAGGTTATGGACAGTCCTTCAATTTATCTGAATAAACATCTCACCAAGATAGAACCAGAAAGCATCCTGTGCAGTAATATTTTATAAACAACAGCAATGGAATAAACCATGGGGGAGGGGGAAAGAACACAAGTAAAATATGTATTCAATTTTTCCACAAACTCAAAAGTTGCTAGGGAGCAACCCCTCGCCTTACAGGCTGCCAGTACAATTATATTTACAAAGAACTGACAAGAGTTGACCTTTGCCTATTTCCTCCTGTCTGCCTTTTAGTTGTCTTGGAAAAGCCTGGTAACTTGACAGACAGATTTGATGGGCACATTTCCAGACACTGGCTGTCTCGGTGGGTGAGGGAGCCCTGTTAAGAACCAGGAAAGCTTTTAGGCATTATAGCTAAGCTCCTGTAATGAAATCTACTGTGCTGGAAGGAAGGGGAATTTTCTCCCCCACCCCACACACAGATCAGGTCATGTAGCAGTTGGTAGCACACTGTTTTTCCAGCATTTGATTACAGGAACCCCCCACCCCACCCCCACCGTTAATGTCAAATAATTACAGTCAATTTCAAACTCCAATGACTGACTAGGATGAACGATGGTCCTGAAATGGCATGGGCATGCACAGAGAAGGGCGTTGGATTTTTTGATAGAACAGAAATGCTCTCACACAAGAGATCAGTGGACATGCTGGTCCCACATGTGAATCCTCACAAATGTGCAGCCTTGTTGCACACCTGCGGAATAGGGATGGGTTGAACAACGCATATGTCATATGTTGCCCAGCTTCTCTTCTTCTTTGGCGATCACTCGTAGCCGAGTAAGATTGTCTCCCATGAACACGGTTTTAATAGTGAGTCCGTAAGTGACTGTGGAGGCCAATTCTGGATCCACACGTCCTTTCACGGTGAGGATATAGGTTTCCAGGTGGGAGTTGATCACGGTGTGGATTTGCCAAGAGTGCCTTCCTCTTAGCACTTTTCTCCCTTGCATCCTGAGTTTGAGTGTCTTCAAAGACAATGACACCTTTGGTAAAGGCTGTTCTCCAATTGGAGCGCCCGCAGGCAAGTGTTTCCCAATTGTTGGTGTTTATACTACATTTTTTTTAAATTGCCTTGAGACAGTCTTTAAACCTCTTTTGTTGACCACCAGCATTACACTTTCCATTTTAAAGTTAAGAATAGAGTAGTTGCTTTGGAAGACAATAATCAGGCATCCGCACAACATGACCAGTCCAACGAAGTTGATGTTGAAGAATCGTTGCTTCAACACTGGTGATCTTTGCTTCTTCCAGTACACTGGTATTAGTTCACCTGTCTTCCCAAGTGATGTGTAAAAATTTTCAGACACCATTGATGGAATCTTTCGAGGAGTTGGAGATGGCGTTTATAAGTGGTCCATGTTTCACAAGCATACAGTAAGGTTGGTAGTACAATAGCTTTGTAAACAAGCATTTTGGTTTCCCTGCGAATGTCCCAGTCCTCAAACACTTGCACTTCAGTCTGGAGAAAGCTGCACTTGCAGAGTTCAGGCGATGCTGGATTTCGGCATCCATGTCGGCCCTTGTGGAAACAAGCCCACATTCCCAGCACGTTTGCACTCCTGTCTCAACGACATCTATTCTGGCTGGGTCATGTCCACAGAATGGAAGATGGCAGGATCCCCAATGACATTCTCTACGAGGAACTGGCTTCAGGCAGCAGGCCCGTTGGCAGAACAACTCTGTGTTACAAAGATGTCTGTGAATGTAACATGAGGGTTGGCAACATCAATCCCGCCGTGTGGGAATCCCTTGCACACAACCGCACTGCCTGGAGACAGTCAGTCAGGCTATGTATCCTTATCAATGACCAGAGGAGGAATGACTGGGGTTGGACTGGATGGCCCTTGTGGTCTCTTCCAACTCTATGATTCTATGATTCTATGACTGCTGGGAAGAGCACAGAGAAAAGAAATGCCATGATGCATCTTCAGCAGCACAACTGGGTGCCTTCACCTGCCCCAGCTGCAACAAAACCTGTCTCTCCTGTATCAGTCTCTACAGGCACAGCAGGCGCTGTAGCCTTCCAACAGTTTGACTTCACCCCCAAGAGTGCACTCCTCCATTGTCTCCCGAGACAGACAGATGCCAACATACCACATGTGACAAGAGGGCCAATGAACAGCCTGGGAATACTAATTCTATGGCACAATTGCAGGCCTAGGGGCATAGGAAGCTACCATTGGTCCATCCAGGTCAATATTGTCTATGCTGACTGTGAGTGACTCTCCAGGATCTCTCAGCCTTACCTGGTGATGCTGGGGATCGATGCTGAGATCCACCACTGAGCTACAGCTAAATGAGTATTGACATGATCTATAGCTGGATGGGAGACCACTGAGGTTTATTTTTCTCCGGTTCCTCTTTCCAAAGTGTAGCATAAGCCTTTCCCTCAGAAATGAGTAACTGATGCTACACTTGGTGTCCCCTTGTTGCTCTGCCTAGCCGATGAGGAGATCTTGAAGTTTTCATGCATTACTATGGTTTGTAACCTATGGTCTTCCAGATGTTGTTGGATGGCACCTCTTGTAATCCCTAAACACTGGTCATGGGTCTGAGAGGTTCCCCATCCTTGGCATAGAGGAAATTGAAGCAAGGGGGAAACAGCTAAGCAAAGGATGGATATATTTAAGAAACCTGTTACAGCTGGTCATTGAGCCCCTCTTCTATATTCTCCAGAAACAAATTTCTAGCATTCCCAAACTTTCCCCAGGTTTCATCCCCTTGCCAATAAGTGACATGGACAATTCCAAACAGGCTCCAGGCATCACCGGAGCAACATGAAAAACCTTGGCCAGTATTTGCACCTTTCAAATGAATGAAACTTTTTTGGGTAATAGCATTAAAAAACACAGCTACATTACAGCAGCTCTCTCTCTCTCCCCTCCCTCCCCATCTCAGCATAAGCATTTGAAACTATACGGCCATTAGAAATGAACAGTCTGTCGAATTAAAGGTTGTGCAATTAATTAAGTGCAAATTCTGTAAAGCTGGACCAAGGAGAAAATTCATCACGGCTATGAAATATGACCTCTCGTGTCCAAAAGACAAATATGTTTAAACAAATTATGAAAATTGATGACAAAATTACTGGTGGCAAAATGCACACAGAGCAAATATAAGACAGCTGTACTTTGATTCAGCATGGTCGCTTCGCCCTTACAGAACTCATGATTCATTATCTCCACTGCCTTGTAGAACTTTTCCTAGTTAATTTCTTCTCTTCAGCATTGATAGCAAAAGTTCTTCGTAGTGGCTGGCTGGCAATTTCCCGTCTTCTTTTCAGAGTTAGAGATTCAATCATGTATACATTCGACTTCGATGTCTTGGTGATGTAATCAGTGTCAGCTGGGAATGCCACAAAACCATCTCTCTAGTCTGGTAGGATAATTCGCACTCCCTGAACAAGGTCTGTCATAATGAAATCTCCTCGCTATCATGAATTTGCCCAGAATGCACTTTGTGACAATTAATTTAGTTGGCTAATCCTGTATTTCTGCTTCTTTTATTTTAAAGAAAAGTATATATATATGTATGGCAAAGGCAATCTTTTTCATTCCAAGTACCAAATTCCTTCTTTTGAGCCCTGTTCAGGGACCACATGCCTGTGGTGGGTAGGGCCACCGCAAATGTGTGCAAAGGAAAATTCGTGAGACGTTTTTTAAAAGTAGGCTAAGGACTGGCTCAAGACATTTTGGCACCTGAGGTGGACCCCAAAATGGTGTCCCACCTCCCTGCCAGGGAGAAGGGGTGAGGGAAGATCTACATCAGGAACAAAGGGATGAAGAAAAATCAGCATAGGGATCTGATGCTCCTGTGAATCTTGCCACCTGAAGCTGTCATCTCACCTTGCCTCATAGGTGGGCTGGCCCTGAATAAAGATCTACATCGGGATCTGCTGCCCCTGTGGATTCTGCCACCTGAGACTTTCGCCTCACCTTGCTTCATAGGTGGGATGGCCCTGAGTAGGCTACATTCCAACCATGCAATAGGCAGAGGTTTCTATCCAGCCACACCCAACACCCCTCTTCAACCAGACAAACAAGAGATATTGTCAGAGTTCACTGACACATTCCAGCTAGGCCAAAACAGGGTTGGTGAGGAGGTCTGGCCTCAGGAGGAGGCATGGCCAGAGTCCTCCCACCCCTGATCTACATCTACATTTTTTAAAATCTGGATTTAATCATACATAGAGTAGATCAATGTAAATTAATTGGACTAATTTAAATCCTGTTAATTTTAGTGGATCTGCTCTGGCTAAGTCTAGATGCACCCTATAATCTTGCCTTCATGTTTTGTATCGGTTGGTGGTATAGAAAAAATTCTACAAATAAAGAAACTCTGAACAATTGCTATGGAAACCCTGGGCAAAGGATTCTGGGACATGTATTAGGAGGTACACTCAGCTTACACAGAGCACTAGTAGGCCTCACCATTGCCCCACTTGAACTGAGAACATGACTGAGAACATTATTGAAATTTTCCTGCATTGGCAGGTTTTGTCTTCCCCGTAGCAATTTGTCACAACTTTGGCTGTTATGTCCTTAGGTGGAATCCTTTAGTCTTTTCTGCCCTATATGGGGGGACAGATGTGAAGTGGTGACTCATCCCCCTGCGGCGGCGATTCCAGGGCCCCTCTCTCAAAGGGGTTTTATATATATGGGTGTCACTGGCCATACACTGAAAGGTCGTAAGTGAACTACCCTAAGTGCAGGGATATGGGCTCAGCTGCCTGCTACACTTACATCTCACAGAGCACCCCCATATCCCATTTACCCTGATGAGCCCCAGTTCCCCCCAGCTGCGGGGCTGGGAGGGAAACACGCCCAAGGCCTAAGCCAAGGTCTTCCTACATTCAGAAGTTTTATAAAGTTTTGGCCTAATTTTAATTCCATATGACGTTGTCAGAGTCTTTATTTCTTCCTTATGATCCCTGGGGGCTGGGGCTGTCGCCGCCTGGTCACACAAACGAAACTGATCTGTAGAAAACACAACTTGAAGAAAGAGACAATACAAGTATTTTTGTAAACGAAGAAATCTTTAATAAAAATATATTTTAAAAACACACATAGATGCTGCTGAACCACCACTCCCATCTTCCCCAACCTCTGGCCCTTGTCCTGGAGATGAAGAAGAAGAAGAAGAAGAAGAAGAAGAAGAAGAAGAAGAAGAGGAGTTTGGATTTGATATCCCGCTTTATCACTACCCAAAGGAGTCTCAAAGCGGCTAACATTCTCCTTTCCCTTCCTCCCCCACAACAAACACTCTGTGAGGTGAGTGGGGCTGAGAGACTTCAGAGAAGTGTGACTAGCCCAAGGTCACCCAGCAGCTGCATGTGGAGGAGCGGAGACAAGAAACCGGTTCCCCAGATTACGAGTCCACCGCTCTTGACCACTACACCACACTGGCTCATCCAAGGTTGCATAAAGCTGTTCTAGGGTTTCATTTTTTTCTGGCTCCTTTTACTTTGACTCTAATTGTGCACACAACTAGGCTGCTTAAATCTCACTCGCTTCAGTGGAGTTTAGGCTGCAATCCTAACCATCCACACTAGCTTGGGAATAAGCCCCGTTGACCTCAGTAGGGTTTAGTTATGCGTAGACACGTGCTCAGTTGCAACACTACAGGATCGAAACATTTCTGTCTTCTAAGAGACAGCATGTGAGACATGCAGCCCTGATTCGTTCTGCTGCAAGAGTTGTCCTTCTTTACTTTGAATAGAGATATTCCAGCCCATCTGGAGATAAAACATTTAAGAACAACATGAAATTTGGAAGTTCAAACTGAAAAACAAAAAATGCGTAAGTCTTATATTCCTCCCCCGCACAATAACTACACATAGATGTATTATCCTTATGCCAACTTTTGCCTATTATTATATTAGTAGCCAATGTAAGATAGAAACAATTATTATAAGCAGTATATACTGTAAGTTTAGGTGATTTCCCCGTGTTTTTTTCATGTAACATGAGAACTAGAGGACACCAGATGTCCGAAAAACCTCTTTGATTAAGTATTCAGAGGAAACAAGCCTGCCTCTCTCTTTTTTCAAGTAGCAATTTACGGCTGCAAAAATGTTGCTGCAAATTTTGAATTGGCAAAATGCACTGCAGGTATAAATCAGAACCCTCTCACTGCTAAGTATTGCATATAATTTGTGCACACTGTCACAGTGTTCGAGGTGCAGCAAGTAACTAAATCATGCTATATTAACAATGTGCGAACTGCTTTCAGAAATCCCCAAATCGGCAACCACAGTTAATATAAAGGAAAATTCAGGCTGATATACCATATATCTCCATCTATTGCATAGGCGATCCCTTATATCTCCATCTATTGCATAGTGATCCCTTCATGGATCACTGCCTTGTCGTGGCGAAGGGGCTTGAATTACTCAGGCAAGCTATGGACAGGTCAAGATGGACAGGTCATAGCAGAGAGTTTGGACCAAACGTGATCCACCTGGAGAAGGAACTGGCAAGCCGCTCCAGTATCCCTGCCAAGAAAACTCCATGGACAAAGACAACAGGCATATAAAAGATATGACGCTGGAAGATGAGCCCCTCAGGTCGGAAGGCGTCCAACATGCTACTGGGGAAGAGCGGAGGACAAGTACAAGTAGATCCAGAGCTGATGAAGCAGCTGGGCCAAAGCCGAAAGGACGCTCAGTTGTGGATATGCCTGGAAGCGAAAGGAAAGTCCAATGCTGTAAAGAAAAGTATTGCATAGGAACCTGGAATGTAAGAACCATGAACCTTGGTAAGCTGGATGTGGTAAAAAATGAGATGGCAAGAATAAACATTGACATCCTAGGCATCAGTGAACTAAAATGGACAGGAATGGGCGAATTCAGTTCGGATGACTATCATATCTACTACTGTGGGCAGGAATCCCGTAAAAGAAATGGAGTGGCCCTCATAGTCAACAAAAGGGTGGCGAAAGCTGTACTGGGATGCAACTTCAAAAATGATAGAATGATCTCGATACGAATCCAAGGCAGTCCTTTTAACATCACAGTAATCCAAGTTTATGCACCAACTACCAGTGCTGAAGAAACCGAAATTGATCAATTCTATGAAGACTTACAACACCTTATAGAAATGACACCAAAGAAGGATGTTCTTCTCATTATAGGGGATTGGAATGCTAAAGTAGGAAGTCAAGAGATAAAAGGAACAACTGGCAAGTTTGGCCTTGGAGATCAAAATGAAGCAGGGCAAAGGCTAATACAGTTCTGTCAAGAGAACAAGCTGGTCATCACAAACACTCTTTTCCAACAACACAAGAGACGACTCTACACATGGACATCACCAGATGGGCAACATCGAAATCAGATTGATTATATTCTCTGCAGCCAAAGATGGAGAAGCTCTATACACTCAGCAAAAACAAGACCTGGAGCTGACTGTGGCTCAGATCATCAGCTTCTTATAGCAAAATTCCAGCTTAAACTGAAGAAAGTAGGAAAAACCACTGGGCCAGTAAGATTCAATCTAAATCAAATTCCTTATGAATACACAGTTGAAGTGAAGAACAGGTTCAAGGATTTAGATTTGGTGGATAGAGTACCTGAAGAACTGTGGATGGAGGCTCGTAACATTATACAGGAGACAGCAACGAAAACCATCCCAATGAAAAAGAAATGCAAGAAAGCAAAGTGGCTGACCAATGAGGCCTTACAAATAGCGGGGGAGAGAAGACAAGCAAAATGCGAAGGAGATCGTGAAAGATACAGGAAATTGAATGCAGATTTCCAAAGAATAGCAAGGAGAGACAAGAGGGCCTTTCTAAACGAGCAATGCAAAGAAATAGAGGAAAATAACAGAATGGGAAAAACCAGAGATTTATTCAAGAAAATTGGAGATATGAAAGGAACATTTCGTACAAAGATTACCACAATTAAGGACAAAAGTGGAAAGGACCTAACAGAAGCAGAAGACATCAAGAAGAGGTGGCAAGAATACACAGAGGAATTATACCAGAAAGATATGGAGGTCTCATACACCCCAGGAAATGTGGTTGCTGACCTTGAGCCAGACATCCTGGAGAGTGAAGTCAAATGGGCCTTAGAAAGCCTTGCTAACAACAAGGCCAGTGGAAGTGATGATATTCCAGCTGAACTATTTAAAATTTTAAAAGAGGATGCTGTTAAGGTGCTGCACTCAATATGCCAGCAAGTTTGGAAAACTCAGCAGTGGCCAGAGGATTGGAGAAGATCAGTCTACATCCCAATCCCAAAGAAGGGCAGTGCCAAAGAATGCTCCAACTACCGCACAATTGCACTCATTTCACACGCTAGCAAGGTTATGCTTAAAATTCTACAAGGCAGGCTTAAGCAGTATGTGGACCGAGAACTCCCAGAAGTGCAAGCTGGATTTCGAAGGGGCAGAGGAACCAGAGACCAAATTGCAAACATGCGCTGGATTATGGAGAAAGCCAGAGAGTTCCAGAAAAACATCTACTTCTGCTTCATTGATTATGCAAAAGCATTTGACTGTGTCGACCACAGCAAACTATGGCAAGTTCTTAAAGAAATGGGAGTGCCGGATCACCTCATTTGCCTCCTGAGAAATCTCTATGTGGGACAAGAAGCTACAGTTAGAACTGGATATGGAACAACTGATTGGTTCAAAATTGGGAAAGGAGTACGACAAGGCTGTATATTGTCTCCCTGCTTATTTAACTTATATGCAGAATACATCATGCGAAAGGCTGGACTGGATGAATCCCCAACCGGAATTAAGATTGCCGGAAAAAATATCAACAACCTCAGATATGCTGATGATACTACCTTGATGGCAGAAAGTGAGGAAGAATTGAAGAACCTTTTAATGAGGGTGAAAGAAGAGAGCGCAAAATATGGTCTGAAGCTCAACATCAAAAAAACTAAGATCATGGCCACTGGTCCCATCACCTCCTGGCAAATAGAAGGGCAAGAAATGGAGGCAGTGAGAGATTTCACTTTCTTGGGTTCCATGATCACTGCAGATGGTGACAGCAGTCACGAAATCAGAAGACGCCTGCTTCTTGGGAGAAAAGCAATGACAAACCTAGACAGCATCTTAAAAAGCAAAGACATCACCTTGCCGACAAAGGTCCGTATAGTTAAAGCTATGGTTTTCCCAGTAGTAATGTACGGAAGTGAGAGCTGGACCATAAAGAAGGCTGATCGCCGTAGAATTGATGCTTTTGAATTATGGTGCTGGAGGAGACTCTTGAGAGTCCCGTGGACTGCAAGAAGATCAAACCTATCCATTCTCAAAGAAATCAGCCCTGAGTACTCACTAGAAGGACAGATCCTGAAGTTGAGGCTCCAGTACTTTGGCCACCTCATGAGAAGAGAAGAATCCCTAGAAAAGACCCTGATGTTGGGAAAGATGGAGGGCACAAGGAGAAGGGGACGACAGAGGATGAGATGGTTGGACAGTGTTCTTGAAGCTACTAACATGAGTTTGGCCAAACTGCGAGAGGCAGTGAAGGATAGGCGTGCCTGGCGTACTCTGGTCCATGGGGTCACGAAGAGTCGGACACGACTGAACGACTGAACAACAACAACAAATTGCATAGGCGTTCCATATGGATGCTTGTGAATCAGTTGAAGCTCAACAATAACAAAACTGAACTAAAGCAGCAGTTCCATTTATTATTCAGTGCCTACTTCCCCCCTCCCCAAGTTTCTCATGGCCATTAATTTCCATGGGTCTACTCATGAGTAGAGCCTGGTTGGAGACAATGCTCAAGGCAGTGTACATACCCCCTCATTTTTTCCTTCCAGTAATCCTTTTTCCTGTGCCAGTCACAGAAGATTGTGGACATCATACATATATGCACATGTGTCATCTATCTCTCCTTCCATCCATTCCAGCTTTCCCTTCCTTTCTTCCAAGGAACTTAAGGTGGCATACAAAATCCTCTGTCAACCTTTCCCTTTTTGTGGGAAATTCCCTTATTATAGCATTGGGAAACAGCAGGGAGGGTTGACAGCTATGCCTCAGAGATAGATTAGGGAGGGAGCCAGTGATAAGCTTCTTGGCAGGTTAGGAATCTGAATCTGGGTCTCCCCAGTCCAGCACTCTAACCATTACACCACAGTACCTTTAAAATGTGGAACACTGGATTTTTGAGACCACAGTTGTCTCTGTTGCTAGTTGAAGTCAGTAGGCATAATCTAACACCAATTTAAGAATGCAAGATGTGTGTGGGGGAAGGGGTGCAGGGAAGCAGTGGTTTTAAAGCTTTGGATCGTGGCCAGGAATATTACTGTCTCAAAATAGTATTGGAGAAGCAAGCCATTTTGGCACAACAGACACAGGAATCAAATGAACACGACATAAATAAAATGCTTTGCAAGTGCATTATACTGCACATTTTAAAAGGTTTTCTTTAAGGCTTCGCCACAAGAACTGGGAGACAAGCATCTTAATCTCTCCCTGTTTTTTCTTCCCCCTTATCTGTCTCAAAGTCACAGCAGTGCTTCAACTTGCCATCTCCTCTTTTATAACTGATCTCGTAATAAGTCACTCCGAGATGAGTGTAATCATACTACAATGTGCAGTTAGGATAATGGACGGCTTGGGCTCTATCACTTCTCTGCATCTTGAGGATTTCGAGGTATGCCTTGGAGGAATGCATTAGATGCTATGGTTAATTAACTAATTTACTCAATCAAGTTTAACAGTGGTTTTAACTTTAATGGCGCCATTACATTTTAATATGAAAATAACAGGCTGTGTTTCTGGCAGTCCCCACAGCCCGCCTCCCCTGTACCATCCACTTAACAATTTGATTCTGATTTGTGAGCCTTTACACCCATTTATAATGTCAAGTGCTTGTAATACAATATACCTCCCGAATCCATTACTGGTGTGGACCTTCTGGAAATGGATGCTGAAGTTTTATGACAGGTTCTCGACACTGTGTGTTCAGGGGGGCAAGGGTTAGAATACCTCACCGGGAGAGGGTGTTGCAATTGCACAGAGGACCCAAGACACAGAGCTTTATCCCTGGCTTGTGAGAAGACTCGTCCACATTCAACTGTCTTGTACCCTTGCAGAAGAACGGAAGAAGAGGACAACTTCAGGAGACATCAGAGGCCACATGAAATGAGGTCGGGGGCCAGAGGTTGCCCCTCTGTGGCTTAGGAGCAGGGTATGGGTAGCAAAGGGGAAAATAATTTGGGGTTTTCTTTCAAAATCAGGGTGGGGAACATGTGACTCTCCAGATGTTGCATTTTTATGAATATGTATCCCTAATATATGCATTTCTGTACACATCAATTGGCCAAAGAACTGCACCACAAAATTCCAAGACGTGTAGCATTTAAAGGACAAACATGTTTTGGTTTATGTATGAGTTCAAAAAGTGGCAATTAAGGCCATTTCTCATTAAAATACAAACAAAACCCAATTCATCCCCCATCCTTACTCTACATAACTATAAACTATACAGGAAATTATGTATAGTCAAGGAAATGCCCCTGATGCCCTTGGAGTCACCCAAACAGAAGTCCTCAAAGATAATTAGTGAGTGAGTCCTCAGAAAAGGCATGGAACTGATGTTTTTGAAGCAGGTTTGAAACAAAAAGAATGTGTGCCCATGTGTCGTTTGGTATCACAAATCAGGAAATATGCTATTCTCACTGAAGAGCAACTTTGATCTAGCCACTTAAGAACATAAGAACAGCCTGCTGGATCAGGCCAATAGTCCAGCACCCTGTTCTTCAGATGCCTGTGGGGAACCTGTGAGCAGGACCCAAGCAAAAGAGCACCCTCCCACTCAATGGTTTTCAGCAACTGGTATTCAGAAACATTCATGCCTCTGACCGCTTGGAACTGAACTACTTACCAGCGATTTACCCATCCCATAAATATCATGCTGTGGCAAATCAGTCATTTTGCAGACAATGCTTTTTTGTTGTTGTTCAGCACAGAATCACAGAGTTGTAGAGTTGGAAGTGACCCCAAGTATCATCTAGTCCAACCCCTTGCAATGCAGGAATCTTTTGGCCCAATGTGGGGCTCAAACCCACGACCATGAGATTAAGAGTCTCGTGCTCTATCAGCTGAGCTGTAGACAAAGACACTGTTCACTAAAGGAGTAGTTGGAATGCTTAGGATCCCCCATTTCGGCTGCAAATATTCTGGGGAAGAAGATCCACTACTGAGAGCAGACAGGGGATGTGTAAACTCAAGAACATACCTTGGTTACAGCTTGTGGCTTGTCCAGAGTGACTCAAACCATGAGCATGGGTTCAGATGACAAACCGTGGCTTAGCTCACAGCAGCAGGACTGGGAGAGGAGCACAGCAGCTGGTCTCTCCAAGACCCTTAAGGCTTACACATTCCCACTTAGCCTTGGTTTGACTTAGTGCTACAGGTGAATCAGTTCATTGACCTGCCCACGAAGAACTGTGAGCTTCATAGCTGTATTTGTACCTGGTCTCACTACATCCAAATGCAGGCCCCCTAGCCACTGTGCCACTCCAGTTTTTCAGAGCTGCTTGCGCCTAACTTCTCCTGTGTCATGGTTTGTGACAGAACGATCTTTGTAAAGCAATTTTAGCATGTGATGTCTTCTTGCTTGACATATCAGGTGTGCAGCCCCAGAGCCTGCCTTTGAAATATACCAACCTAATCATTCCATACTCTGATCCTTAACTGGATGTGCTTAGCTTTGGCGTATCCATCCCACTGAGCTGTCTCCTCTTGTCTATTTGTGTCTATTTCATTCTTCATGGAGCCATTAGAACACACTGGTGGTCACTTCTTGTTAGAAGAATATGCTGTGTCCATCTCTCTGCTTTCAGAACATTTATCGTTTCTGTCGCATTGTCCTGTTCCACACATCCTCATTATAGGTAGCTTCTGTCTTCTTCTTTTTTTGTCATACTCAGCAGTGAAATGCCCTCAAATGATACTTGGCTTCATTATGACTTCTTCCTTTATTTTGATCTCCAATCCTTATTGGGGAAAAACATTTCCATCTTGTGAAAATAATTATCAGGAGACGGGGAGAAACATAAATTCCATTTGTTGCCTGAAGATATTCGAGGTTCATAGAGCAACCTGAGCATCTGTTATGGTGAATTGTATTGTGTATTTTAGCAGGATGTTAAAGCAATAACATTCATATTTTTGTTCCAGTCTCTCTTAAGTTTCTTTAAGTTGTGATTGCAGGGGTCATTTTGCATTTCTTTATTCCAGTCATTTAAAAGTGATTCACAGAATCATAGAATTGTAGACTTGGAAGGGACCCCAAGGGTCATCAAGTCCAACCTCCTGCAATGCCGGAATCTCAACTCAACCATCCATGACAGATAGCCATCCAACCTCTGCTTATAAACCTCCAAGGAAGAAGAGCCCACAACCTCCCAATGGAGTCCATTCCACTGTCAAACAGCTCTTTCCACCAGAAAGTTCTTCCTGATGTTTTGTCGGAATCTCCTTTCTTGTAACTTGAAGCCATTGCTTTGGGCTGCACCTTCCAGAGCAGGAGAAAACAAGCTTGCTTCACCTTCCATGTGACATCCCTTCAGATATCTGAAGATGGCCATCTCAGTCTCCTCTTCTGTAGGCTAAACATACCAAAATCCTGCCATCGTTTCTCATAAGGCTAGGTTTCTGCACCCTCGATTGTCTTGGTCCCTCTCCTCTGCACACTTTCCAGCTTGTCAATATCCATCTTAAATTGTGACACCCAGAACTGGACACAGTACTCCAGGTGGGGTTTAACCGAGGCAGAATAGAGCGGTACAATTACTTCTATTCTATGTTAACGTTTGATCCATTGCTACTGAACAGTATTAAAAGCCACTTGTGTGAAGGAGCAGGAAGTGTATTCATCAAATCTTCGGATGACACAAAACTGGGGTGGAACGTAAAATGTTAAAAGAGTAAATTGGAATTTTAAAAGTCCTGGGTAAATTGTAGCACTGGGCTACAGCCAACAGAATAAAAATTGAGGATGACCACTATGATATATTATACTTAGGAAAGGAAAACCATATGTGCAGATACAAAACTATGGTTAACTGGCTAGGCAGATAGAGGTGTTACAGTAACTTGCCAACTGAGTCAACAATGGGAAATGGTAAAAAAAAAGAAAGGGGGGAATGCTATTTTGGGATCCATTTGCAGAGATAGCATATACAAGAAATGGAACATGATAGCTCCTGGGCTCAGCATTGTTCAGTTTTTGACTCATAATAAGAAAAAGGTTTATATATTTGAAAATGGTTCAGGGGAGACTAGCAGATATGATAAATGGTTTAGGAAGAATAACATATAAGAAAGTGTTGAATGAACTGTGTATGTTTAGTCTCAAGCAGAGAAGACCTTTGAAGTGATAGGAGGAATGATGATCTTTCACCAAAAAAAATCTTTTTCGAAAGTTGCTATTAAAAAAAAAGACACCGGTTGAATCACGGGCTCTTAGGCCAAGTCTATACAAACAGCAGATGATATGGTAAAAGTATAGTACTGTTTCCCCCTCTTTTAGTTGAGAATTTGGGAACAGGCTGCGGCTCAGCGGTAGAGCATCTGCTTTGCATCCAAAATGTCCCAGATTCAATCTCTGACATTTCCAGGTAGCGCTGGGACAGACCCCTGCCTGAGACCCCAGAGAACTGCTGCCAATTGTATAGAAATGATAGAGCCACATGGACCAATATTTTGACTCAGTATGAGGCAATGTCCTGAGATGCTAATCAGCTTTCTGCAACCTGGTACCTTCTAGGTGTTTAGGACTACAATGCCCATCAGCACCAGCCACCTGTGTGTGTTTCTTTCCATTAAACATTCCTTTAAAATGCTGCAGCCTACCCAGTTCCCAGCACCTTTTGACCTGATAAAAAGCTCATGGGAGGAGTTACCTGAGCTTCAATAGAAGCATGAGAAGCCAGGAAGGCTGGCTATGAAACCACAGGGAGGGAGGGGGAGGGAGGGAGTGATTGTAATTAAAAAGTCCTTTAACAATGAAGTGCTATCAGGCATATGGTAGGCAGCTTCCCCGAGCTTCCTGCACTTATGGTAAATCCCAGCTGAAATATAATGGAATATCATTTCCTGGAAGACTGAGCACCCAGGAAGGCTGCAGTATGCAGATCACCACAGAAATGATCTGAAATATGAAAGGACAGCCACAAATCTCCTCAACCACCTTGAATGTTGTTAGCACAGCCCTGATAACAGTTTACTAAGAGGAAACTGGACAAAACAGTGTGTAATCTGAGGAGAAAGAAACAGAGAGGTTTTGTCCTTCTCAGTTCAGGCCTTGTGCATAGCAGGGAGCCATTCAAGTAACTAAACATACAGAGCAAAGTTCTCTCAGAACCTCACAGCCAACCCAAGCATATGCCAGATCAGTAAACAGTCATGCCACTTTGCCTGGTTTCCAAGCTGCACCTTCACCCTCCCTCTTGCGTAGTTGACTAACACCAAGCATAGAATTAACCCTCAAGTCACACACTGAATGATCTCTGCTTTTGCACTCCCAGCAAAAGTAGGACGCCCCACTCATGAGCACTATCTCCTTTGATAAGTTTTGAATGCAGTTTCTTTTTCATTGATGATTAAGGGGGAAATGTGGAAGAATTTTTCAACGCAGCAATAGCTGTGAATGTTACCGGCCATATTTTTTTTTTCTTTTAGAGGCATGTTGTCATAATGTGTGTACTGAGAAGTGTCAGGAACCCATGATCTTGCCAGGGAGCTTTTATTCTCTTTTTTCCAGTTCGTGTCAACTTCTGATTCAGCTCTTTAATATCTAAGCAAATTAGAGATTGAAGCGATCAGAGGGTTTGTTATCCCAGAAGAACTGACTGCATAAAATGTCACAATCTGTTCCATGCCAGAAAGCCCACCAGGGTTGGTTTCCCATCAGCTTCCATGTCTGGTGCCCATGATAGTGATGTGGCCAATATCACATCCATCCACTCTTTGAAGTTGGTGGGAAAACAGAACATGTCATTTTCTAGGAATGAACTCTTGGCATCTTTTACGTGCCGTGAATTAATTTGATTAAAGCAAGGAAAGGAAAGAGGACCCAAAGCAAACAAAAGAAAATCAAATCCTGCTCCTCTGATTACTGTTACCGTTCTCCTTACAAAGATCTACAAGTCATGTTGCATTTGTGAAAGGCTCTTTAAATGCAGATCTGTGGACCTGTACAAGAGCAGGCCCATATTCTCAGAAAGAGCTAATAGCAAAATCCTCACATTTTATTTTTAAAAGCCTTTCCAGAACTGATTTGTGTTTGAGATGATTTACAAAATACAAATAGGTTTTGGCAGACACCAACTTAAATTGACTGCTCTCGATCACAAATTAATATTAACCAGAGCTTGTCAGTTGCTAAATATTTATTTTAGGGATACATCCAGCCTTTGCTTTCATGAAGGTTAAGCTGTAATCTTTGGCTTGTCAGTTCCAGGATATAGAAGTGGATAAATCACGCACTCTTGAACTGATAGATGTCAGAACTGCTGTATACAAATGGAGGGAGATGTCAATGAACACCCCAGTTTACGTTACATTTACTATAAACATTGACATTCCTTTGCACTGAGACCATTTGCTGGCTAAGCAGTCATAGCTTCTCCAGCTTTGATGCTTTTTGTGCTCAATCAGGTTCTAATGATTTCGGATGCTTGCAATTAATGAAGCATTAGATTAATTGGTTGAGTACAGTGAGGCGGGCTTTGGAATTGGGTCAGAACCACAGACAACCTATTACACAAAGTGACAGTAATCACCGGAGGCAAAACAGTGAGAAAATGAATTAATGATTTTGCTCACTTCACCCTCTCATACTGGGCAAAATTTTGCAGTTGTCCAGCATTTGCATCCAGCACAACTGGGGAGTGACAGAGGAATGGAGAGGAACACACAGGGCTATGTGAACATCACAGTTCTGCAGAACTGCAGAAAATGTGCATACATAGTATTGGGTACAACACCGTAAGAATCTCTGGTTTGGATTTTTAAACACATCAAGTTTCTAGCCCTTAGAGTGCAAAGATATCCTTGAAAGTATATGCCTGGTGAAACAGAGGAAGTACTGAATACATACAATGCAGTCACATAATACACATGTTTAACTTACACAAATTCAATGGTATGTGCTTGGCTGCAGCACCTGCAAAAGAGGCGAGGAACATTTGACAGCCCAACAAATTGTCGGATCTAGAGTTCTCATGAATGGAAGCCTGCTCATGGGATGCTTCCACTGGAAGAAGAGGGATATGTGTTTTTTTGTAAATTCCTCCCACCCATGTCCCCTGGTCCAGGGTTGAGGAAGCATCTAAGGCAATATGGAAGGGAGAACTAGGATCTTTAGGGGGAATGGAGAATTAGCAAAAATTGCAGCCCTCACTTCTGCCAGTGAGAGTTTCAGCTGGATCTCAGTCCCCCAGCTTCCCTATTCATGGAAGACTTCCACCAGTGGAAAGAGCTCTTCTGTTTGCAGAACAACAGGAAAAGGCCATAGCTCAGTGGTACAGCATCTGCTTTGCAAACAGAAGGTCCTAGGTTCAGTCCCTGACACTTCCAGGTAGAGCTGGGAATATTCTGTCCGATTCTGGAGACTTGCTACCAGACATTATAGACAACAATGAGCTAGATGCACCAACAACCTGACCCAGAATAAGGCAGCTTGTTATGTTTTCATGTATGTTCCTAAAAGCTCTGGATCAAATCAAGGTAGTTTTGATTTTTAGCTTTTGCACAAGATTCACAACCCTGCACTAAACAAATTAAACAAAAAGAGGATCTTTGTTAGCGTAGCTCTGTTGCATATATTATCAATCAATCAATCAATCAATCAACCCATTAATTAAATTTGTATACTGCTCTTGTAGATCTCAAGGCAGTTCACAGCATAAAAATACAAGATGAAAACACATAATAAAAACAAGAACAAAACATTAAAACCAAGAACAAAATAGTAGGAAGAGTACAGTATTTTCCTTGGGTAAGCCAAGTCCCTCTGCCAAGTTATCTTCTGAAGCCAATGCCTCTTAAAAAAAGAAAAGAAAATCATGTACCACCCAGGGCATGATAGCGAAATGATTAACAATACTTCAGAAGCACTGGAAGGAATAAGCCCAGCATCAATATATGATCATGTAGGCTTGATAGAAACACCACGGTAGCCATCTTTTAGGAATTTTACATAAGGACATTTAGTCCCAGTTGATCGTTCAGGTTCTTCAGTTCTGACAGTGTGACGAGTTATCATGAGGAGGTGGATGGCAGTTTAGCTGCATCTGTAATTTGAAGAGAAAATTAACCCTGAGCATGCAATATCTGTTGACTGCATTCTCCCACAGAATAGGGACTCTAATCAGCTTCTCTGTCACATTGTGTGATGGGAAGAGAGTGAGTTTGCTGTGAAATCTGGTGTATTTACAGTGGCAGCGACTGCTGCAGCTTGCAATGCATACGCTTCCTTGACAGAACACATCATTACGAAGCAACCCTCCCAATATAGTGCCCTGCAGATGTGTGGGATTTCAGTTTGTCACCAGCCCCAGCCACCTCAGGTGTGCTGACTAGGGCTGGTGGGAGATGTAGTCCAAAACCTCTGGAGGAAAGTCAATGAGATAACCCAGGTGGAGGCCAGAAAGAAAAGAAATCCTGATAATACAAAACAGTATATAATATGAGGTGAAATAAACACAGAGGTTTTGTCTTTCTTACATCAGACCTTGTTTATAGCAGGGAAACTTTCAACCAAATGTCCAGAGGAAAACTTCTTCATAACTACACAGAAAATGGGAGCATATGCTACATCAGCAAGCATCATGCCACTCCACTTGGCTGCTAAGCAACACCTCCATCCATTCCCCCTCTTGCTAGCTGACAAACAGAATTAACCCTTCGATCGCATACGCATTATCTCTGCTGTTGCACTTCCAACACAAAGGAACTGTGCAGTGTGCCGAAAAGTGTGGAATGGACAATTAATTAATAGGCAGATGTATAAACAGAGTGAAAGCAAAACCAGGGTGAATGCAGGATGATTGCTCTTTGCAATAGAACCTCCCTGCAAACAAATAAAAATGAATGCTGAAGAAAAACCAGCTATAGTCCAAGCCAAAGGGACGCAGGTGGCACTATGGTCTAAACCACTCAGCCTCTTGGGCTTGCTGATTGGAAGGTTGGCAGTTCAAATCCCTACGACGGAGTGAGCTCCCGTTGCTCGGTCCCAGCTCCTGCCAACCTAGCAGTTCGAAAGCATGCCCAGAAAAATAGGCACCGCTCCGGCAGGAAGGTAAACGGTGTTTTGGTGTTCCATTGCTCCAGAAGCAGCTTTGTCATGCTGGCCACATGACCCGGAAAAACTGTCTGCGGACAAACGCCAGCTCCCTCAGCCCGTAAAGTGAGATGAGCGCTGCAACCCCAGAGTCGTCTGCGACTGGACTTAATGTGGGATGTAAACACAGAGCAGTCAAAACACAACATTGCTAGAGTGGACATGAAGGTAACTCAGTCCTCCAGGCATAACCTCCTGCTACCTGGACTGAGTTAACTTCCTCTGTGACCAGAAGTAGGTGTGGTCTCACCTGGGAACAAGATCCCAAGACCAGTCACCATTTTATCCTCGTTTATCCAAGAAGCAACAACTATGTTCTCTGGGCTCTCATCCAAGAGAACAAAGGGAGCTACTTTTCCCTATGGAAGTAGCAACCACATGTAAATACTTTTTACTGAGCATGCCTGCCTTCGGAGAAACACTGGGTAACTCAGGAAGTATGTGAGTAAAGTCTTTTAAGAGGGATATAGAGGGAATTATACCAGGAATATATATATTATTTTAGGCTTTAGCAAGCCTGTGCAAGCGCATCTGCTGTGTGTGTGTGTTTTAAAAGGGAATGAAACTCTGCTAAGTTTGGAGCTTGCTAACACAAACTGGGATAGGATATATCTGACAACATATCCTCATCCACGTTCCTAATCATTCCCACACTTAAGTGTCAGGGGTCCTTTACCTTTTTATAGTCCAAGCCAGCCTTTCTCAATCTTGGATCCCCAGATGTTATTGGACTACAATGCCTATCATCCCTAGCTAGCAGGACCAGTGGTCAGGGATGACGGGCATTGTAGTCCAACAACATCTGGGAACCCAAGGCTGGTTTAATCTCTGCATAAGCTTTGTGCAAGCAAAACAGGCCACGTGGAAGAGCCCCAGTTTCACTCATAGATATGACTATATCTTGGTAACAAAGCTGCTCCCAGTGGCCCAAGAGTCGGGTTCAAGCAGCAGGTTTACTCCCCGCTCTTCAAACTGTGTTCTAAATTACAGCCTGTTCTTCTTTGCCTCCACCAAACCTAACAGGATCTTAGCCCCACCCTGACTGCTGTTTCTTGGTCATGCAAGAGATTACATAGAGAACGATCAGTCAGCCTGCAGATGCCAGAAGGAAGGCAGTTTGCATTTTTTTTTTAATTGTTGGACGGAGTTATCCTGCTCAAATACCCATGAGTTATTCACCAAGGTATAACTTTTATTTATGATGATTGCCCTTCTGCTGCTACACTGCTCCAGAAAATAAAATGGAACAAATTAAGAGAGGGTTCCTAGAGCAAAGAAAAGGCTGGCATCTGAATTTTTGATGCAGTCTATGCATTCTCATTATAGCATTGTCTTTTTGTATTACTTTTGATTTATAATGTAATTGGGGAACTATAGAAATGTTAATGGGAATGATGCTGTTCTGAATATGACAAAGTTGTTTACTAATTATTGCCTTTAACTTGGGCTAATTTTGATAGTAGCTAAAATTGCAAGGGTTTTCTTTTTCTTTCCCCCCTTTAAAGTATCATCTGTGCTGACAACTTCTATGTTTACAATTCCCTAATTACCCCACCCCCCTTTAAAATTAGGTATTCATAAATTATTTTATTTTATTTCTTTTAGAAAATGCTGCGGGAGGGAGGAAAGGTTGGATAGCAAACCTTAAGGCAAGCATATTTGTTCCATTAAACCTTGAGATGAGAAATTGTTGCTTGGGAGTTTATTTATTTCACAACATACAGTGTGTTGCTCATTATCTTAGGGGAGATAGAGAATGCTGCAATGATTATTAGTGTGTTCGGTAATGAGATTACTGAACCATTTGCTGTTGAATTTTTTGAGATGCATAATTACAGGGCTTTATTTACAGTGGGCTGGGTTTCTTTCTCTCTCTCCTCCCCCCCTTTTTAATGATCCACATTTTTTTGTTCTTTGTCTGAAGAATAACATCCTTTTCCTTTTTTTGAATTAATGTACAACCATTTGCATCCCTTTCTGATGTAACGAGCTGGTGGTTACGAGCAGCTTGTTTAGCGTAGGAAACTGAAGCAGTACGGGCATCAGAGAAAATACTTCACTGGTGTATTTGGGAGAGAAGCTGGGCATATTGCAGGCAGAGGGCTGCCCAGTGGTGTCTATGTTTTACTTCCACTGCTAAAGGCAATTGCTGGGAACCACACAAGGAGAGAATGCTCTTGTGTTGCACTAAAGTGCTTCTGGTGCAACAGAACACTGTGAAGGAAACCAGAGCACACAGAAATGGCGTTTACTTTCCTGCCACAGTGGTACCTATTTATCTACTTGCACTGGCATGCTTTCGAACTGCTGGGTTGGCAGGAGCTGGGACAGAGCAACGGGAGCTCACCCCATCACGGGGATTTGAACCGCCAATCTTCTGATTGGCAAGCCCAAGAGGCTCTGTGGTTTAGACCACAGCGTCGACTGTGTTCTTATATAAGCATCCTGTGAGCCTCCATGAGAAGAGGATGCAGGATTAGATGGGCCTTTGGACTGGTCCAGCAGGGCTTTTCTTGTGTTCTTAGGATTCTCTTCTTACCTACCTCTTAGGCCTGATATCTTTTCACTGGAAATACCAGGGGCTGAACCTGAAACCTTCTGTATATAAAGCATCTGCTTCAACAGTGTGCTATTGCCTCTCTGCTCAAGCAAACCAGCTGCTGCTCATTTCCCCCAGTCTTCCTGTCATCAGTCTGCTTCTAACATCTCCTGACTTAACCCTTCTACCCCTTTAGCCTCATCTTCACTGTCCACTTCTTTAGCAAAATACTTCCAGAGATGTTCTGCCCTCACTTTAGCAGGTCTACCATGGACAGCATTTTAGTATAGCACTATAAGCAACACTGGTGAATTTTCCAAAACAACAACAACAACCCACAACATTTTAAATATATATATTTGATAAAACAGTTCCTCTTGCCAGCACCTTATTTCTTACATCTCGCTTTTAGAGATGGTTCCGAAAGTGAGCATAATTATTTGAAAGATTAACTTACATGTGGTTTGGCTTGAACACCAAATTCTTAAGCTTTCCAGATGTCTTCTGAGGATGAGGTAACCAAATGATAACTTTTAAAAGCAGCTTTATCTGATGACTTAAATAAATCTCTTTTTTGTTTTTGTTTTTGCTCCAGAGGTTGTTTTTTTGCATGTTGTAGCTATATGCCTATGTTTGTATGTGTACAAGGGAAATTCCAACAAAAATGGAAATGGGAGCAGGAATTTCCAGTGTTAGTGTTTGCTTATTGCTCCCATGTCCGGAATGGTAATCCGGTGAATATGATCAGTATTCGCTATTGTTGTTCCTTTCAGGCCACAAATGATATGTAATTGATTATGTTTTCCCCTCCATTTGCATTACATTTCATCTGCATTGAAATTAATGGAGTGGTGCACCACAATGACAACATTGCCTTTGTAGCTCGGTTGGTAGAACACGAGACTCTAACTATCAGAGTCATGGGTTCAAGCCCCATGTTAGGCAAAAGATTCCTGCATTGCGGGGGGTGGACTAGATGACTCGAGATCCCTTCCAACTCTACAATCCTATGATTCTATGGGGTGGAATAGTAGTAATGTATGGAAGTGAGAGCTGGACCATAAAGAAGACTGATCGCCGAAGAATTGATGCTTTTGAATTATGGTGCTGGAGGAGACTCTTGAGAGTCCCATGGACTGCAAAAAGATCAAACTTATCCATCCTTAATGAAATCAGCCCCGAGTGCTCACTGGAAGGACAGATCCTGAAGTTGAGGCTCCAGTACTTTGGCCACCTCATGAGAAGAGAAGACTCCCTAGAAAAGACCCTGATGTTGGGAAAGATGGAGGGCACAAGGAGAAGGGGACGACAGAGGATGAGATGGTTGGACAGTGTTCTCGAAGCGACTAGCATGAGTTTGGCCAAACTGCGGGAGGCAGTGAAAGATAGGCGTGTCTGGCGTGCTCTGGTCCATGGGGTCACGAAGAGTCGGACACGACTGAACGACTGAACAACAACAACAACATCATGGGGTGGAATTCTACATCACACTGTGGAAAGTGTTCCATCTGTGCAAGTATCAAGATGTAACAACCCCCCCTCCCTCTATGCTTGTTAGGTAAATCCTGCCCAAAATGAATTACATGAATTATGCAATTTATGTAATTTCACCACAGCAGACAGAAAGACAAATATGGCAGTTTTTGATGGAAGATGAACTGCTGTAGAATGGAAACAGTGCTGTGTGCAATGAATACAGGGCAGAGAAGAAAAAAGTAGCCTCTTGCATTCCTAGTGCGCAGACATGCGCACACATTTTAATGGGATAGTGTCAGTAGTCTTGTTAAAGATGGTCAATTGTAATGAACTGATGTAGTACCGGGTAGTTACTGTGGGGTTTTTTTTTTTTGTTATTGTTGAACCCTAAATAAAGTACTTAAAAAAAAAAGGAAAACTCTTGCAGCAACTGAATGAGAGTGCAGCTATAGATGTATATTGATGTACTTGTACGCATGTGAGCGAGGTCTGAATCTGCGATGTTTCTGCTGAGAAGCCCAGAGTCCATGCACCACAACAGCAATGTATGCAAATCCACGCATAATTAAAAGCAAGCCCAAGTGCGAAAATTGTTTTGTCTCATTTCTGTAGTGATGACAGCAGCTCTTAAGATCTTGCGCTCATGAAAAGATCTTCATCAGCAGTGATCTGAGTTTAGAAAAAGATACTCAACATAACGTCAGACCCTCAGCATTCCTTTGTTTCAAATTGAAAATGCAATGCAGCTCTTTCCAAGAGGACTGTGAACAGCCTAGGCTAAAATATAAGGATCAAAACACCATTGGCATTTTGCAGCCTGGAGGTGAACAGAGCAGCAGAAACCAATGTGTTCAACAGAGCCTGTGTCAGAGCTGTATCAGAGATGTTGAATCAGGCCACAAGTGTTCCCCATCCATCTGAATAGGAATGACTTTTTAAAAGTAAGAAACAGAGGTGTTTGTTTGTCCTTGTTTCCAGTTGGGTATAAAGATGAAAGCAGTTATTTGACTGGCCATTTTCTACATTGCAAAACCTCTCTCCTTCTAATAGCTAACTCAGGTAGAGAATGTTGACAGAATTATAGCTAAAACAGGGTCACTGTTTCGGCTCAAATTTTGCCGGTCACTCAGTGGAGGTTTCAGCACACACATGCAAATGGATGGCTCAAGAAAATAATCCAAGCTACAGACTATTGGTCAAGGTGCATATACGTATTAAATGTTCAAGGAACGAAATATGTAGGAAACCCATTTTACAGATCCCTGGCAGATAGCCACCCAGTTTCTGCTCATGTTCCTCCAGTGGAGGAAAGATCAGCAGTTCCTGAGGCAGACTGTTCCACTGTTAAACAGATCTTACCCAGCTTTTCTAACCATTCTGCATCAGCAACTAGAGGGCACAACTTTGGCTAACCCTGGGCTAGAGGTACTGAACCATAATAATAATAATAATAATAATAATAATAATAATAATAATAATAATAATAATAATTTTATTATTTGTACCCCACCCATCTGGCTGGGTCCATCCAGCCACTCTGGGCGGCTTCCAACAAATATTAAAATACATAAAAATATCACAGATTAAAACCTTCCCTAAACAGGGCTGCCTTCAGGTATTTTCTCAATGTCAAGTAGTTGCTTATCTCTTTGACCTCTGATGGGAGGGCGTTCCACAGGGCGGGCGCCACTACCGAGAAGGCCCTCTGCCTTCAAACTATTTCAAATCCGACTCCCTAAAATAAAATAAAAAAGGCTGGAATGCTAGAGCAAAGAAGTCAGTACAGTCGTACTTTGGTTTCCTAACAGCTAAGTTCCTGAATGTTTTGGCTCCTGAACGTCGCAAACCCGGAAGTGACTGTTCCAGTTTGCAAACTATTTTTGGAAGCCAAACATCCGACGCGGCTTCTGCAGCTTCCAATTGGCTGCAGGAGGTTCCAATCAGAAGCCGCGCTTTGGTTTTTGAACATTTTGGAAGTCGAAGGGGCTTCCGGAATGGATTCCGTTCCAAGGTACAACTGTATAGCTAAAATCAGCAGATATCATGTGGTGTTTAGCACCTCCCATGATCTGCTCTTCAGTTGTGTGTCCACAACTTTCAGTTTCAAAGTGAGGCAGATATTTTCCAAAGAAATGCAACCTTTTATTCAAGTGTCTTTGCCTATGTATTTGTTTATTAACATTTGTAACCGCTTCCTTTCCTGCAGTCTCATGGCAGCAATAAATGTAAGGAACAATTTTAAATAAAAAAAGATTGGGATATTACAGGTAAAAGATGTACATGTGTGCACACAGACACATCGAAATGGCCCTCCAAATACAATTAGCACGGGGTCCAGTGATAATTTATATCAAAGCTACTCATGACAGGTCACGAGGAAGAGGATCGGTAACAACCACTATTACAATAAATGCAATTAAAATATACAGCCTTATTCAATAACTACATCAGAAGGGCTGAATGAACGTCATTGGGGGGGGGGAGAGAAAAATCCTGAAGTTCAATATTTATTCTTTTTATGTTTTCCTTAGCCAAATGAGGACGACAGACCTTTCAAGGTTACGGCTAAAATAACAAGGATGTCCAGTGGAATTTATCCTTGCTGGTGCTTGTGTACAGTATATATTTACACCACATGAGTGGTCCATAAATCCTCCTCATAAACGCTGTTACCTCCACCACTAGCAGTTTCTCATTTTTATGAGAATATAACTTTAAGAGGTGGTGTACGTACACATATCCTTCTCTCTCGCACATATAGTCCTTTAAAGACATCTGGTCCAGTGAAATGCTGGTCACGCCAAATGATGTGATTCAGGTACAGATCGTTAGAAGTGCACGGACAGCCCAGCCCTCACCTGCCCTGTGGCATCCAAAGGTGGACTCAGCAAGCACACTCCCAGTCTAGCCGAAGTTTCAGAGAAACTAGAAACCTTGTCCAATGAATCCTTTCAGTCATGTTTGCAGATGACACCAAATTGGGAGGGGTGGCTAATACCTCAGAGGACAGGATCACACTTCAAAATGACCTTAACAGATTAGACAACTGGGCCAAAGCAAACAAGATGAATTTTAACAAGGAGAAATGTAAAGTACTACACTTGGGCAAAAAAATAAAATAAAAAATGAAAGGCACAAATACAGGATGGGTGACACCTGGCTTGAGAGCAGTACATGTGAAAAGGATCTAGGAGTTTTGGTAGACCACAAACTTGACATGAGTCAACAGTGTGATGCAGCAGCTAAAAAAGCCAATGCAATTCTGGGCTGCATCAATAGGAGTATAGCGTCTAGATCAAGGGAAGTAATAGTACCACTATATTCTGCTCTGGTCAGACCTCACCTGGAATACTGTGTCCAGTTCTGGGCACCACAGTTCAAGAAGGATACTGAAAAGCTGGAACGTGTCCAGAGGAGGGCAACCAAAATGGTCAAAGTCCTGGAAACAATGCCTTATGAGGAACGGCTTAGGGAGCTGGGTATGTTTAGCCTGGAGAAGAGAAGGTTAAGGGGTGATATGATAGCCATGTTCAAATATATAAAAGGATGTCATATAGAGGAGGGTGAAAGGTTGTTTTCTGCTGCTCCAGAGAAGCGGACACGGAGCAATGGATTCAAACTACAAGAAAGAAGGTTCCACCTAAACATTAGGAAGAACTTCCTGACAGTGAGAGCTGTTCGGCAGTGGAATTTGCTGCCAAGGAGTGTGGTGGAGTCTCCTTCTTTGGAGGTCTTTAAGCAGAGGCTTGACAGCCATCTGTCAGGAATGCTTTGATGGTGTTTCCTGCTTGGCAGGGAGTTGGACTGGATGGCCCTTGTGGTCTCTTCCAACTCTATGATTCTATGTACCCGGATAGCCTTTGTGAAAGTCATTCTCATGGGGAAGAGGAAGAGGCAAGGCTGGCATCAAGCTTAAAAGGGCTCCTGTGAGGAATCTGACACAGGTTTCCCAAGAGGCACCTGCCATTTGTTCACCTCAACATACATTGCTCTGGGGCAGTGTGGGGATATCAAAACTGCACCCCTCGACCAACCATCGCTCCGTAAGCCCAAGCCTGGGGAGAAAGGGGAGAGCCGACAGAAGGGCCCATATTCTGTGGTAACAGAAAACAAGGCTGGCCCGGTGGGATGTGGGACAAGTTGGTATGACCCCTCAGTTTGTAGCTCTAGAGCAGGGTTTCTTTGTGTCTTTGGCTGTTTTTGGACTACAATTCCCATCATC
The DNA here is from genome assembly GCF_009819535.1 of Lacerta agilis. Taxonomy (NCBI): domain Eukaryota; kingdom Metazoa; phylum Chordata; class Lepidosauria; order Squamata; family Lacertidae; genus Lacerta; species Lacerta agilis. The sequence continues at coordinate 78,676,340 of NC_046317.1, forward strand.
CCTGACCTCTGTTCCTGCTAGCTAGGGATGATGGGAGTTGTAGTCCAAAAACAGTGGGAGACCCAAGTTTGGGAAACCCTGCTCCGGAGCATCCCATTGGTGCCAGCCACCTAAGAAATATAGCCAGCTACATGCAGTGTTAAATGTTTGAATCATACTTACAGAGTTTGTTTTGTTTTGTTTTAAGCTGCATCAGTTGAAGGAACTGAGCATTGGTGCCAATGGGGGATTTTCAGTGAGAGCCAAATTGTTGAGCCCCAACTGCACTTACGCATATAAAGCTGTCTCATACCACTTTAAACAGTCATGCCCCCCCCCAAACGGGAAGTGTTTGTTAAAGGTGCTAAGCAGTTAGGAGACCCTCATTCCCCTCACAGAGCTACAATTCTCAGAGTGGTTGAACGATCAACCTTTCTTTCCACTCTGGGAACCTTTAATGAGCTATGCTTCCCATAATTCTTTGGGTGAAGTGGTGACTGTTTGAAGCAGATACGGTTCCTAGCTGCAGAAGAAGGGTTTTCTCACAACCACAGCAAAGGAGGAAACTCTTAGATTAGTCTTCTTTGTCAGCTCTGACCTAATAAATTATCAGCCTCCCACCCCCCATCCCATAATGTCTCCCCAAACATCTCTAGGAAGTATTTGGCAGTCATTTCTCCCTTCTGTAAGATTGAAACTAAGTTGCTTGTCTCCCTCCCCTCAATTCCTACAAAGTTATTGGAGGAACAACGCAGATTTTACCACATTAAGAATGGGCTGGATTACAGGGAAGGGATGAATATGGCACAATATTGCTATTCTGTCCGCCCTGCTTGCTCTGGTGGTGGTAACAACGGGTGGAGGGAGTTAATAACTCTTTCCTCATGTGTTCCTTTGCCTTGAAACTTCTTTCCCCACCAACCTGTTACAGAACCATATTTAACTTGCAAAAAGATCTGAAACACCAACAGGCAGAAAGCGTAGCCAACTCCGTCCTAGATCTGATCTGGAGTAAAGAGTACAGTGGTACCTCGACTTACGAATTACTCGACATACGAATTTTTCGACTTACGAATGAAAAAAGTGCCCACACATCCACGAATTTTTCGACATCCGAAGGACATCCATTGGCGGTTTTAGATGGGGTTTACTCGACTTACGAATTTTAAATGCAGTTTACTCGACTTACGAATTTTTTGTTTCTAATGCATTCCTATGGGGAAATCACTTTTTTCGACTTACGAATTTTTCGACCTACGAATGTGCATTCGGAACGGATTAAATTCGTAAGTCGAAGTACCACTGTACTCTTTAGAAAGGGCAAGACAACGAGATGCACCACTGACATTACCTGCAATTTTAAGACTGGGCTAGCCAAAGCCGTGCTCTCCAGATGCTTTGGACCACAATTCCCATCAACTCCAGCTAGCATGGTCAATGATAAGGGATGATGGGAGTTGTAGTCAACAACATTTGGAGGGCATCACGTTGGCAACTCCTGCTTTAAGAACAGCGACTTTAAGCACTTTTTGGGAAACCCTGTTTTAGACGGTGAGCCTTATGGCAGGGGCTGTCATAAAGCTGATTTTTGTAAGCCATTCTGAGATCCTTCCTAGAAGAAGGATGTGGTATAACAGCAGCAGGTGGGGAAAGTATTAGACATCCTTCCCTATTGCTTTTCTGCAGAGTGTGTTTTGCAGCATGTTTCGCAGAGACTGTCAAGCTCGCATTAGATAACACTACGTTGTTGCACGAAGTTTTTGCTATTAAGGGCAAGGAGACATAATTAGCAAAGACCTCTAGATTACAATAAAGGCAGAAAACAGAAACCTGAATTGCACTGATCATTTGGAACTCACTTCTGCAGCAAAATGAGATGAGCTGGAGCGCTGTGGGGAGCATCCATCGCTCTCTACTCAAGTCCCTATTTTCAAGAGATCTTAATTAGCTACACTAAAATAATAATAATAATCTGTGTGCGTTGCCTAAATGGCAGCTGAGCTCACTGAAATTACAAGGGTGCTTTTGGGTTCTTTTAAAACAATTGAAACTCTGATCTGAATCATTTTTTTAGCACATAACAGTGAGAGGCGATGGTTAGCTTAAGGGCAAGTGTGTTATAACATATTTATGGGGCATAAATGCATGTTCACGTAATAATGGGAAATGATTAGAATAATAGTGGAACTAAATATAGTCGCACTTTGCATCTGTCCATCCTCAAGTTTAGACTTCTTACTTCAAGTTTTCAAGATTTCAACTCAGATGTTGTTTTCTTCAATTTCCCTTCCTTTTTATGACCTTTTTTTTCCTCCCGTTGCTGCCTTGATTTATGGTCATTTGTGTGATTGCATTGCTTTGCTTTATGGCAGTTTATGTCATTCTGGTCTTGTCATAAATGACTACCATAAAGTGAGGTAAAATATCATAAAACATTAGTGAGTCTCTGATATTCAAGGTTCCCGAGTACAAGCACTGACAGGTAGCAACCACTGAAGAACTGTGTTTTTCAAAGGCTGTATTATTAGAGCAATGCTGTTGGAGAGAGAGAGAGAGCTTTGAAATGTCCAGATGGATAAAGAAAGAAATTGTGAACTGGGCAATTTGAGGGTATCCTGCTATTTAGCAGGTGTTGAAGAAGCCTTGGGAAAGTTAGCTCAAAATTTCTCATCATCATCAATGTATTTCTTTTCTAAGATTTCTCACCTTTAGCATAAGCTCCCAGGACAGGTTACAACAACAGAATACAGTTTAAAATTATAAAAAATAATAGACGTTATGATTGTAAAACATGTACAACCATTTGAAGTGGAACAGAATAGTATATATTCAACAAAACAGGTGGATCCCACAAAAACAGGATGAGGAAGAAAAGGAAAATTTCAGCAATTTCCACAGAAGATGTCCTCTGAGAAATTTCAGTGGAGGCCTAGTTTGTCCCCTCCCTGCCAGTTCTCCCCCCCATAAACAAATAAGATTATTTTTGAAAGGGAAACAGGATATCAGTAGGAAGGCGGGATTCCCAGAGGTAAGAGAGGCAAACGAAATTGCTGCCCTTTTTTAAAAAATATCAATTTATTTATTTGGTTTTTCAGATTAAAATTTTACAGACACATATACAATATACAATGTAGAAACAAGATTCCAAAGAATTTCCTGGACTTCCCTCTGTGGGTCCTGTTGTTAATCATTTCCTCCTGCATCTTTTATAATAATCCAAATCTTTTACCTCTCCATTGTGTCCAAAATTCACCATTAAACTATGTGTTATTCCAATCCTACTAACGATTTTAACTGTTTACAATGGTTTTTAAGATAAATTATAATTCCCCTGCATTCCTTATTAAAATCTTTGTCTTCCTGATTTCTGATTCTTCCGGTCTTTCTTTCTTATTGCAAGATACAGATCAATATGTAACTCTTCAAATGGCGAAATTTTTAACTTCTGTTCTGACATATAAGCGACGTAACAGACTGCTGTTTGGAAAGTGAAATTTCCTTATAATTCCCATATTTAAGTTTGTATCTTTATTAAGGCTTTTATTGTCATTGATTTTTAAATTTAACTGTGTGTGTGTATTTGTCTTAGTTTTGTTTTATATGAACTTAAAGCTGAAATAAAGTGATTGATTGATTCCGGTCATTTTAGCCATTTCAGCATAATCCATCAACTTGATCTGCCATTCTTCTTTGGTATGGCTGAAAATGCTGCTCTTGAACAGTCTCAGGTCACTCAGGTGTGTCACTTACGTTGAAGGGCTTGCTAGACATCTCTGGCCTTCATCAAGTCCTCCCTGCTGCCAGATGTCCCAGGGTCTTCGTCCTCTCAAGTGCCCTACTTTACAGAGGACAGTCCTATTTGCAGGCAGTCAGTCCTCTGTTGAAGGAAGTCCTCAATTCGAAGAGTTGTCCAGTTCAAACCTGATTTAAGGATAAAGATCCCCAAGAAGGGAGAGCTGAAGGGGCCTTGAAGGTCCACAGTGAGCACCTAGACAGGCAGACTGAGATGCAGCCTGGGTACAGCCTTCCCCAATGTGGTGAGGTGTATTTCTGTGAATACTTTTATTGTAATTAGTTCTAGCATGTGCGGATGTCATTCAAATCTGTATCCTCTTTTGGGTTGCTGCTTTCCTCTTCTGGGGTGATGTATAAGTGCCCAATCTATAAGGTTCTTCAAGATGGAGAATTGACAGGAGATGTTTCACCCGTCAGGAGTAGGGAGTGTGTGTGTGTGTGTGTCTGTGTGTGTGTGTACTTGCTTGAGCAAAACAAAGCAAAATCTCATGGGTTTTCCGAAGCGTTCTCCAGGAAAACAAAAGCAAATGCCCAGCACCTAACGGCAGTCACAGCAATGGCAGGAATTATACATGATAATGCACAGCCTCAGCATGGAGGCAGCCATAAATGGAATCAGCACAATCCCCATCAGCTACATACACTTTCCCACCAGAGATCATACTGGGACTGCAAAACTGGGCCACAATGAAGAGAGAGATAACAAGGCACTTCGCTTGAGTTTACAAACATGTGCATGTTAGTTTTATGAATACCAACTAGTACATGTAATAAAATAATGTTATTTTGCGGCAATGAGTGTTGGGCAAATTGTCTGGAACTAATTATTCATGAGAATCCTGGGTTTTTATTGAAGACTTGATTATAATTCCTGGATTGTGTATTTAGTACTGTGGCTCGTAAGTAATGGGCTTTGTACACTGATTTGACATTAGGGTAGCTTGTGAGTACTGGAAGACCCTTACTGGCATTGTCAGCTTTATTAATTATAAAGTCTCTCAAAATTGTGTGTGTGTATTCAACACAGCAGAACACTGATTCACCTACTGGAATATCTATCTATCTATCATCTATCTATCTATCTATCTATCTATCTATCTATCTATCTATCTATCTATCATCTCTATCATCTATCATCTCTCTCTCTCTCTCCTGTCTATATCTATCATCTATCTATTTTTCTATCTATCATCTATCTATCATCTATCTATCTATCTATCTATCTATCTATCTATCTATCATCTACAGGTGGGTAGCCGTGTTGGTCTGCCATAGTCGGAACAAAATAGGAAATTCTTTCCAGTAGCACCTTAGAGACCAACTGAGTTTGTTCTTGGTATGAGCTTTCATGTGCATGCACACTTGAAGAAGTGTGCATGCACACGAAAGCTCATACCAAGAACAAACTCAGTTGGTCTCTAATGTGCTACTGGAAAGAATTTCCTATTTTGTTCTATATATCATCTATCTATCTTTCTATCTATCATCTATCTATCATCTATCTATCTGTCTATCTATCTATCTATCTATCATCTATCTATCTATCTATCTATCTATCTATCTATCTATCTATCATCTATCTATCTATCATCTCTCTCTCGCTCTATCTATCTATCTATCTATCTATCTATCTATCTATCTTAAAATTAAACATTTTATTGCTTTAGCCATAGGCCATGGCATCATTCAAAAGGAGAACAAAAAAAACAACATAAAACAATAACCATGAAAATCATCGGGCACCACACATACAATAAAACCATGGTCACAGCTACTAAAATTATTTGTTGCATTAAATAGAATAGAATAGCAGAATATTCTCAGGTAAGATGTTGCAAATTAAATATCCGAATCCTCTTTGTAGTTGACCACTATTTTATCTAGTTCTTTCCTCCTGATCTTCTTAGCTGCCAGCGCACAGAGTGCTACTTTATAAGTAACAAAGTCGTCAGTGTTGCTCAGCAGCCATTTCACCCTTTCCACCCTATTCAAATGTGTTCCATTCATAAACAGGGGTTTTTATAAATCTGCCTCTTGGGTCTATATATAACGGGCACTGCAATAAACAGGTCCTCGACGCAGGGTTGTCCACACAGACAGAGTCTCTCTTCGTAATGTACTTTGCCGTACTGTGCATCCAACACCGCCGAGGGCATCGATTGGAATCGTAGTTCTGTAAAAGCGATTCTTAGTACGGCAAGTGGGAGCTTTGTCAGGTATCTGGCTCGGGCATGCTCCGTTTTGATAAGTGGGAACCATGGTGAGCTCTTGGTAGAAGCAATCATTGTTAGATCCCTTTCTGCATCGGACCTAAAGAGACAGTCTCTTAAGTGCCTCTTAAGGTCTTGTAATTGATATTGGGACAAGAGGCATTGGATGCCAGCCTTCCAGCATTTGGTCTGTTCCTGTTCTGTGTGAGAAATAGCGGGGAATCTCTTCTCCAAAAGAGACTGAAGTCTTTTCACATAATTTAGGCACAGGTAATCAATTCTAGCCTGTATTGTTCTTTCTATCTATCTATCTATCTATCTATCTATCTATCTATCTATCTATCTATCTCTATCATCTATCTATCTATCTATCTATCTATCTATCTATCTATCTATCTATCTATCTATCTATCTATCTCTATCATCTACCTACCTACCTACCTACCTACCTACCTATCTATCATCTATCATCTATCTATCTATCTATCTATCTATCTATCTATCTATCTAGAGAGCCAGTTTGGTGTAGTGGTTAGGAGCGGCAGACTCGTAATCTGGGGGACCGGGTTCGTGTCTGCACTCCTCCACATACAGCTGCTGGGTGACCTTGGGCTAGTCACACTTCTCTGAAGTCTCTCAGCCCCACTCACCTCACAGAGTGTTTGTTGTGGGGGAGGAAGGGAAAGGAGAATGTTAGCCGCTTTGAGACTCCTTCGGGTAGTAAAAAGCGGGATATCAAATCCAAACTCTTCTTCTTCTTCTTCTATCTATCTATCATCTATCTATCTATCATCTATCTATCTCTAATTTATTATATATAAATATTTTCTTAAATACTGGGATATGATTCTGCCTCTCCATATGTGTGCCATGGAATATATTTTTTTGGGGGGGGGGGTCAACAACATGCCCAGATCGTCCCCTTCCTCCTTTCTCCCCACTGTCCCTATTTTGTTCAACATCCAGCCTGAATAGTAGTCATGGAGAACTCAAAATCTCACTGTTTGTGACATTTTGGTTGGTCCTAATAAAGGCATCGCCCTACTGTGACTTCTTAAAATGTCCAAAGGTAAAAATATCCCTGTGGCACCACACAAGACAGAATTAGGCTGCACAGATCCACTGACCTTCTCCAAAATGAAGAACCAGGCTTCTTGCTGGGATGTACACTTTCCAGACATTTTGCTGCGGCATCGGCCGGTGACTGCAGATTCGGTTCAATCTTACAGAGGGGAGAAACAGGAAACAGCCAAGCCTGCCACCGCTACACCACTACACACCACCTATTCCCAATCCCTACCCTGATGGACTCTGATAGACACCCCGTGAAAGAAAATGGGCAGTTCTTAGAATATCCACATTTAAGTTGATATTAAATGAACACATTTAAGTTGCACAAATGCAGAATCCAATGGCCAGTGTCTTACATAGGATCATAGGAAACGGATGTGTTCTGAGCTGGGCCGTGGCTCCATCCAGTTCTGCATTATTGAGACTGAGAAGCTGTGGCTCTCCTTGATTTCAGACAAGACATTCCCAGTCCTACTTGGAGTTTGTTAACCTCCAAAACCTTGACAACTTTCTTAGTGCACACAAATCTTGCTGAAAGGCACAGTGCAACCTTTTATGTAGATTATGGGTGGAATTCAATGTAGTACTAGGTGGTGTGTGAAGAACGAGATCTACTTGTGTAATGGGACTTATCCCCCTCCTACACCTATGTGCAATCCCACAAAACCTATTTTGGATTTCCCCCCAACCACAGAAAATTTAGGGGGTGCAAATGAGAGGGGTGAAAAGTCTTGTTGTGCAAGTGGATCTTGTTCCAGGCACGAAACAGCTTAGCTGAATCCTGCCCTATATAAGCTTTTAGGATAAATTCCTCATATACACGTTTATCTTTGATTAGGTCCCATTGCGGCTTACTTTTGAAGAAAGGTGCACAGGATTTCATGGTTAATCTCTGAATGTACAGTTAAAAGCCCATCACAAAGCCATGCAAATGTGGTATCAAAATACAAAGAAATTATCCCAGTGGAGAAGCGATGTGATTGAATGGGGGAGGGAAGAGGGGAAAGAATTGATCTTTCATATTTTACATCTGTCTTCAAATACAGAAAACAAAAAGTGGCATTCCTTGGACAGCCACCCCCCATTTTTCAAGTGTCATGTCAAGTTCTGTTCCCCCCTCCCTTTAAGAAAAAAAAATATGCCAAAGAAGATTCCCATCCATCATTTCTGATAGGGAGTATTCATCATTCTAGAAGCTGCATCGTTTTCAAGGTTGTCAGGGATTGGACAGGAATCAAGAATCCATTCCACCACTGAAATGTTAAGGGTCAAGTATTGGCCATCTAGAGAGGGGACAGAAATCCCCAGGGTGTGTGTATGGAGAAGACATTCTTCTCTGAAGTAATCTCAAAAACTAGAATGAGGATTCTAAATCACACGCTTCAAGAGACCTCACTGCAGAGCTGAACTAGTCTGAGTCATATTTCTTGCAAGTGTAGGGCACGTGAGAAGGAAAAGATCCCGTTGTTGCAATATAAATTTCTCCTCCTTGAGTCATCCTCCTTTATTCACTCCTACAAGAGGTAATGATGGCCACCAACTTGGTTGGCTTTAAAAGAGGATTAGACAAAATCACAGAGGATAAAGCTATAAATAGTTACTAACTCCGATGGCTATATTCTAGCTTCGCTCTTGGAGGCAACAATGCTTCTGAATGCCAGTTGCTGGAAACTGCGGTTGGGGGGGGAGGGGGAGAGCACTTTTGCAATCAGGTGTTGCTTGTGGACTCCCCAGAAGTATCTGGTTTGCCCCTGTGAGAACAAAATGCTGGATTAGAAAGGCAAGCCTTTAATAACCTCAGAAATCACCCACTAGAACATCAGAAGGGCCTGCTGGATCTTGCCAATGCTCCATTTAGCCCAGCATCCTGTTATCACTTTGGCCAACCAGATAACAGCAGCAGCAGCAGCAGCAGCAGCAGCAACAACAACAACAACAACAACAACAACATTATTATTTATACCCAGCAACAACAACAACAACAACATTATTATTTATACCCAGCCCACTCTGGGTGGCTCCCAACAGAATACAGTCATACTTCTGCTTATGTATCCCTCCGGATATGTAAACTTCAGGTTGCGAACCTGGCAAGCCCGAAAGTGCATACTTCCAGGTTTCACCACGCATGCGCAGAAATGCTCAATCATGCTGCATGCATCTGCAGAAGGGCGCCTCTGGTTACAAAGTTTTCAGGATGCAGCCGGGCCTCCAGAACAGATCCCGTTTGTAACCAGAGGTACCACTGTACATCAAACATTAAAAACTTCCCTAAACAGGACTGCCTTCAGGTGTCTTCTAAAAGTCAGATAGTTGCTTATTTCCTTGACGTCTGATGGGAGGGCGTTCCACAGGGTGGGCGCCACTACTGAGAAGGCCCTCTGCCTGGTTCCCTGTAACCTCATTTCTCGCAGTGAGGGAACCACCAGAAGGCTCTTGGAGCTGGACCTTAGTGTCTGGGTTTAACAATGGGGGTGGAGACGCTCCTTCAGGCATACATTAGACAATTAGATTAGATTAGATTAGATTAGATTAGATGCCTGTGGGAAACCTGTGAGCAGGACCCGAGCACAACAGCACCCTCCCACCCAATGGCTTCCAGCAACTGGTATTCAGAAGCATTCATGCCTATGACCGTTTGGAACTGAACAACTTACCAGCACGTTACACACCCCATAAATATCACGATATGCCAAATCAGTCATTTTGCACTTTCTACTTGTGTGGTTTCTCGCAACTGGTATTCAGAAGCATTACTGCCTCTGGCCATGTAAGCAGAGCACAGTTGTCAAGACTAGCAGCCATTGATAGCCTTCTCCTCCATGAACTTGTACAATCCTCCTTTAAGACCATCCAAGTTGTTGCCCATCGCTGCCTCCTGTGGGATCCTAAGTCCCATGACTTTCAGCAGAATGTAGTCCCCATTGCCTTGTGCTGAACAGAGATTCCTGTCAGTTTACCCCTTTTTTTTTTCAACCACAGCCACGAATTATGACTGAGCCAAAGGAACATTTTCAGCTTAGCAGTCTCAGGGTGTCACGTGGAGGATGCCAAGCAAGTACAATTGTTGTGGCTTAAGATGAAAGCGGTTTCATGCCGCCAAGTCTAAGTGATAAATAATGCCTTAGAATGCTGCCCCTTACAATTAGGCAGCCAGCCCAAAGAGTTAATAGAGCCTGCAATTATTGCTCCCTACAATCACAGGACTTTTTGAGACCCTGCACATTCAAATTAAAAGGAAAGTGGCTCCCCATGCACAAGTAAGCATGATAAGTAAGTACAGCAAAGAGCAGGAGGATTTAATTGATTGAAATTATTATTAAATAATCAAGAATGTGATACAATGGTCTATCCAGATTCTTGCAGTTTTGACACCATAATTAGTGCAGTCGGGTCTGCCAGTACTTTCATTCTAATGCATTACACGTTACGGAGAATTTTCTTTAGCAGCAGAGCCGATAGACTGCAGAATGAAATGTGCTCAAAATGATTAACTGGACAATGACATCCACCCAGGAGACAAAACAAAGGCATGGATATGTGTAGGGATGTCCACTTTGGATCTGAAAAAACAAACAAACCTGGAGAGCCAGGCAAGACAGAGGATAGGACATCTTGGGTGGCTGGTCTTCACATGGGTGGCTGATCTCCACAGCTGACTCTACCATGCCGCCATGTTGCTCTTGTGGGATGTAAAACTGCAGTCAAGTACAACATTCCTAAAGTGGACATGTTAAGGGACGTTTTGTACCACTGAGGAGAAGACTTCCTGTTTCCTCCTGAGCTGGGACAGACTTCCACTACATGTGAATTGAAGAGGGTGTGGTCTGTTGTACTAGCATGGAGGAGCATATGGCCTCCATGTTCTGATCAGTGTGTGTGTTCTCCATTTTGTGCGTTCCTGTGTGTTTGGAGAAGTGACTGCCTAGGCGCAGTCACTTGGGACTAACTTCTTTATGGAATAGTTCTAGTTGTTATGTAACCTAAGCCTGCCTTCAGGGATATGTCTGTGAACCAGGATGGAATCTTTAATAGTAAGACTCAGATCAGTCAGCAAAACAAAATCGAAAATTCTTTCTAGTAGCACCTTAGAGACCAACTGAGTTTGTTCCTGGTATGAGCTTTCGTGTGCATGCACACTTCTTCAGATACACTGAAACAGAAGTCACCAGATCCTTAAATATAGTGGGGGAGTGGGGAGGGGTATTACTCAGGAGGGTGGTGGGAATGGGTGATAGGCTGATTATTATCTGGACACATGGTCAACAGACCCTGGACACCTTCCACAAGACATTCAATGACTTTCACCCCACCATCAACCTAACTATGAACCAATCTATGCAAGAAATACACTTTTTGGACACTACTATAAAAATACAGGATGGACACATAGACACCACCTTATACCGTAAACCAACTGACCGACAAACATATCTACATGCTTCTAGCTACCATCCCAAACATACCAAACAATCCATTGTATATAGCCAGGCCCTACGTTACAGCCGCATCTGTTCCAACTCTACAGACAGAGACTCTCACCTAAGAGATCTACAGCAAACCTTTTTAGAACTAAAATATCCACCTGATGAAGTTAAACAACAGATCGACAGAGCCAGACTGATACCCAGAGAGAACTTGCTGCAAGACAGACCCAAAAAAGAAAATAACAGAACACCACTAGTCATCACATACAGCTCCCAAGTTAAAACAGTACAACGCATCATCAGAGATCTACAACCTCTCCTAGACAATGACAATTCTCTTTCTCAAGCTCTGGGAGGAAGACCCTTCATCGCATACAAACAGCCACCCAATCTCAAACAGCTCCTCACCCACAATAATACAAAAACAGGACTCAACATGGACACTGGTACCAGAGCCTGCAATAAACCCAGATGCCAACTTTGCTGCCACATAAACCCGGATAACACCATTACTGGTCCCAACAACATCAAACACACCATCTCAGGACTATTTAATTGCTCATCTTCCAACATTGTGTATGCAATCAAATGCCAACAGTGCCCTTCAGCTCTCTATATTGGACAAACAGGCCAAACCCTACGCCAAAGGATAAATGGACATAAATCTGATATCAGGAATCACAAGACAGAGAAACCAGTAGGAGAACACTTCAATCTCCCAGGACATTCTATAAAAGATCTCAAAGTAGCTGTCTTAATACAAAGAAATTTCAGAAATAGACTGGAAAGAGAAGTGGCTGAATTGCAACTAATCACCAAACTTAAAACCATGGAGAAACCTGGTTTGAACAAAGACATTGGATTCTTATCTCATTATACATAACAAAGCCATCTTTAGCCATCTCACCCCTTGCCTTTCCCTGCAAGACTAATTGCAGCCGTTTAGAGTCGTCAACAGGTTTTCCACTCTTATCAGCCTATCACCCATTCCCACCACCCTTCTGAGTAATACCCCTCCCCACTCCCCCACTATATTTAAGGATCTGGTGACTTCTGTTTCAGTGTATCTGAAGAAGTGTGCATGCACACGAAAGCTCATACCAGGAACAAACTCAGTTGGTCTCTAAGGTGCTACTAGAAAGAATTTTCGATTTTGTTTTGACTATGGCAGACCAACACGGCTACCCACCTGTAATCAGTCAGCAACAAGCTGATCGCTGCGTAGTTTTAAAAGGGGGATGTTTGGAACTCTGCTAGAATATGGAACTTGCTAGCGCGAGGTAGGAAGGATATCATTAAATAATATATCCTCTCCTGCCTCCCTAATCATCCCCCCAGCTCTGACATCACCAACCCTGCTTCCCTTGGCTCAAAGAACATGCAGGTCTTTTACTGTGCCTCAGAAAGGCAGTTCACATGCCATACCATGTAAGACATGTCTATTCAGGCTTACCTTTCACCACATTTCCTCTCCTTTGAGCTACACCCTTGTGCAAATTAATTGAAACAAAGCATGTTTTCTATGCCACATCGATCAGTCTGTCAAGCACCCACAAAAGAAGATGTTCTGGGGATGCTTCAGTTATTACAGTGTCGGAAGCCTGCAGCCAATAGAAGGAATGATGCGCTCGCCTCAATATATTGAGGTTCTACGAAAGAGAGTTATTCCAGAGCTGGAAAAGAGGTATCCTGACGGTACTGGGATAATGCAGCAGGACATAGCCCCCTGTCACACATCGAAAGTGGTGAAGAAATTCATGACAGAGCAGCAAATACAGGTACTTGATTTGGCCAGGGAATTCCCCGGACGTAAATCCCATTGAGATTTTTTGGCCAAATGCAAAAGTCGCCTCTGTGCTGTAGACTGTACGACTAGGGAGAAGCTCATTCAGCCGCTGATTCAAGTGTGGTACAGGGATCCAAAAATCAACAGTGACTGTTCAAAACTAGTAGACTCTATGCCAAACCGTGTTCAAATGCTGCTAAAAATAGCAGAGGTCATATCCGTTACTAATGTATGTATATGTGAGTTTTGTACAATAAACTACTGTACTAAATTCATTGTTTGTTTCTCTTTTTTTCCTCATTTCCTTTTAAAAATTTTATTAAACTTTTATTGATTAAAAATACAGACATGTACAATAGTATACAAGTTCGTTTCTACAACAAGCTGAAGAAAAAACAAATATGAAAAAGAAAAAAAGAAAAAGTATGAGGAAATTAAAAGTCATCTATCGGATTGGTTACAGCAGTGTTTTTCAACCTTTTTTGGGCAAAGGCACACTTGTTTCATGAAAAAAATCACGAGGCACACCACCATTAGAAAATGTTAAAAAATTTAACTCTGTGCCTATATTGACTATATATAAAGTAATTTTTCAATTTTTCCCACGGCACACCAGGCAACATCTCGCGGCACACTAGTGTGCCGCGGAACAGTGGTTGAAAAACACTGGGTTACAGTACTTCCAGCTGCATCAAAGATTGGCCATAGACTTAAAACAAGGAATCGCAAAAGAAATATCTAAATCTGAAAGAGAGTTAATCCTTATTAAAGGGGAAACAAACACCTCACGAATCTATGACTATCTTCTAGAATGGGAAGTTAAAGAGGAGCAAGTTAAAGTAGTTATGATAAGATGGGGGCAGGACTTTGGGTACAACATGGAACAATGGGAAAGATTGTGGAAGGTAGATATTAGATTTACATCATGTTATAACCTAAGGGAAAACACCATGAAGATGTTATACAGATGGCACCACACCCCTTTGAAACTTGCTAAAATGTACAAAGGAAGGTCACCAAGTTGTAGGAGATATAAAAAAGATGTGGGGGTCATACTATGACATGTGGTGGACTTGTGTAGTCATTGGTGAATATTGGAATAACATCTACAATGAATTTAAGAAATTATTTAAACTAACTTTAAAAAAAACAAAACAACCAGATTTTTCTTTTGGATATTCTACCTTTGGAAATCAAAAACGACGTAAGACAATTGTTCATGTATGCAATCACAGCAGCAAGAATTCTTGTGGAGAGAAACTGGAAAAATGAATCATTACCGACAATTACAGATTGGCAACTTTTTATGATAGAATATTTACAATTAGCAAAACTGACGGGAAGAATTAGAGGAGCATTAAATCAGGAAATATATGGAGAATGGAGAATATTTAAGGATTATTTAAGATCATATTGCACTAACCATTCCTTATTAGCAGAACTTGAATGATATTTGTAAACAAAACCAGATAATAAATATTGATTTTTGATTGATCAGAAATGATATTAAAGTATACCAAACTGTGCGAGAAAAATAATGACAGTACAAACAGTATAATGAGAACGATTGGAAGGTTTATATCCAGAAGTTTTATTTAAGTGTTAATCAAGACAACAATGTTTCTTTTTGTATATAGCTTTTCTTTAAATTCATTGTTTGTTTCAATTAATTAGCACAAGGGTGCATATGTTCTTTCAAACAAGAAATCATATGAATATGCCTTAACAAATATTTCACCCTGTGGTCACCTCTAATAGCACCTGGGGATTATTCTGTTTGTTTCCCCCAAATCCCATTTTGTGGTGCTGTTTGAGGATTAGTATGAAGTGATCGATCCATGGCCCCTGTTCATCATATTTGCCAAGTAATTATTAATTATGTTACTATTATTATTTCTACTTGTATCCTATCATGAACGTAAACATTCAACTGGGATCTGCATCTTAGTGGCAGCATCATCATACAACCAGGAATCTTGCTGTGTTAAATGCAATTTGGAATGAAAGGATATGAAAATAATTGGATGGAAAACAAGAATTGGCATTCTTATCACCATTATTTGCATGAACTAGCAGAAAACCCTCAAGTTTTGGAAACTGAAAGGGGGAAAAAAATATAGCCAGTGCCTTCTCCTTTGCAACTTAAACTAATAAACGGACCAAGAAATGACAGCATTTCTGCAGCCTGCAATGTGGAGGGGGGACTAGAGAGCTGATAATTTTATTGAGAGACCATCAGGAACAAGTGGAGTAAAAACTATTCTGATCACTTGAGAGGAGAGGTAAATTAATGGCAATGACATTGACCAGCCTGCAAACGATGTTCATTGATTATTTTAATTTTCTTTCTCTGACACTCAGTTAAATGCCTATTGGTTTAGGCTTCAAGGTAAATAAAAGGTTATTTTCCTCATTTTTTATTTATTTATTTTTTAAAAAACCTGGGGAATTGCATGACTGGATTGTGACCTAGGCATAGAGTGTTGGAACAATTAAAACAAGAGCAACAAACTGGTCTGCTGGAGAAAATGTTGGTAATTACTGAATGTGGAAATGTGTGAAGCAGAAATAATTAGAGCTGTGCCAAATATTTTCCAGATTTGATTTTCAGGCAGGAAATACAAATTTCATTGGAGTAGAATTGCTGCCCCCCTGCATTGTGTGGTCCCCCCCCAATCCCTCTGCCTCCCCAGTCTCATTCCTGCCCATTGTTTCTCCTGAATGAAGTGGCTTGCTCCTGCCTGCATTAGTGATATCGTAAAATTGTGGAATTGTAGAAATGGAAAGGATCCCAAGGGTCATCTAGCGCAACTCCCTGCAATGAAGAAATCTCAACACACAGTCCCCCATCCAATTTGAAACCATGCAGGACCCTGCTTAGCTTTGCAAATGTGGTAGCAGTTTTATAGGCATTCACTATGTCCACCCACAGCCCCAAAGCAAATACCAGTTCGGGAAGAGGTATCTTCTACTATATTTCAATGGATTGAGGAAAATTTGATCCATAGTTACTATGTATCTCAGCCTAAAAGGGTTGGCCCTGCTGCTCCATTAAGTCCTGGCCAATTGTTTGATTCCCCAACACACACACACACACACACACACGATCGTAAGAAGAGTCTATTGGATCAGGGCAATGGCCCATCCAACCCAGCATCCTGTTCTCACAATGGTCAACAAGGTGGGGAAGCCAAAAAAAAGCAGAACCTGAGAATGTTGTTACCTGCTTTGAGTGTTATTTTATGGTGGAAAGTCTGGTGCAAGTTGTCCTAATAAACAAGAAAACACACACATTGGAAGTATTTGAATTTTGGAACTAAATTTGCATGGGAATTGTGTTCTATTAAACCACAGAGCCTAGGGCTTGCCGATCAGAAGGTCGGCGATTCGAATCCCCTCGATGGGGTGAGCTCCCGTTGCTCGGTCCCTGCTCCTGCCAACCTAGCAGTTTGAAAGCACATCAAAGTGCAAGTAGATAAATAGGTACAGCTCCGCCGGGAAGGTAAAAGGCGTTTCTGTGCGCTGCTCTGTTTCGCCAGAAGCGGCTTAATCATGCTGGCCACATGACCCGGAAGCTGCACGCCGGCTCCCTCAGCCAATAAAGCGAGATGAGCACCGCAAGCCCAGAGTCGTTCGTGGCTGGACCTAATGGTCAGGGGTCCCTTTACCTTTATATTTGTTTCAGCCCCTGTGCAGAATTGTTTTATCAAAGTAATTTCAATAGCTTTTCCATACATATCTCAATTCCAGTGGCTTTCCTACACAATTTCTTCTCATATTTATATTGGTCTGTAAAGCTAACAGATCCCATACACCTAGGATTTAAAATCAGCTGGCTGGTACATCAATGTATCTTCAAAAGCTTGAGGAAAAATGGTTCTCAAGCATACATTTGCTTTGCCAGCATTATGATTTGTTACCCATCTTGTGGGTTTTTAAACAGAGACCTGTACTTAGTCTTCAAATTAATGGCTCTGCAGTATATGTATGGGTAAAAACATTCAGTACAATGTACATAATAGTTGCATTTCTGTGATATACATACTTGGTAAAAGCTTTCCCATTTTCATCATTCAGACAGGTATAATCTAATAAATCGTGAATGGGAAAAAGCAGAGGGATAAAGGGTTGGGGGAATAGTAGATTTTGCAGCAGGTTGTACAAAAAGTCTTGAATATGTCCAGTTGTACTATATTTTCCATCTTTTATCTGTGATCAGTTTGGTGCAGGAATATGCAGAATAGGTTATCTCCCTAAATTCTTGCAGGTAGCAAGGAGAGAAAAATGGGGTGCCAGAAAGAGATGGGGAGAGAGAAGAGGGTGGCAGAGAAAGGGGGAAAGGAATGGCAGAGGGGTCCTGTCCACTTTTGGTTTTGGTCACGCCCATCTGTGGCTGCATCCTTGCCCACTGCCAGCATTTAACTCTGGACAAATTAGCCCCAAGGGAACGTTGCCCTCAACAGAAAAACCCTGCTGCTTGTAATATCAGCAGTTATTCAGAATACAGAGAAATACCGTACAGGTATGGTCTGTATGACACCGTAATCATTATGGGATAGTACTGAAATGAAATGTGGCACAAATGCAAAACCCCTTTTGAAATTTAGACACCAGTGAAACCTAAACAAACCCTACATTTTAAGTCTTGATGGTGAATCTTAGGGTAATATGGTTAAAAACCAAATTTCCAAGTTCAGCAGTTTGGCATTTAGTTGATTGCAACACCCCTAAATCCAACACTGCCCACAATATTTTTACATAGCTACCTAAGCCCTTGGTCCACCACGCTGGAGGGTTTGGAGCCAGTGTGGTGTGGTGGTTAAGTGAAGAACAGTGGAGTCATGATCTGGTGAACTGGGTTTGTGTCTCCGCTCCTCCACATGCAGCTGCTGGGTGACCTTGGGCTAGTCACACTTCTCTGAAGTCTCTCAGCCCCACTCACCTCACAGAGTGTTTGTTGTGGGGGAGGAAGGGAAAGGAGATTGTTAGCCACTTTGAGACTCCTCAGGGTAGTGATAAAGCGGGATATCAAATCCATACTCATCCTCCTCCTCCTCCTCCTCCTCCTCCTCCTCCTCCTCCTCTTCTGTGAGACAGAGGGGTCCTTCCACCAGTGGGAATGCTCCATTACCATCAAGGTAGCCAAACCACCCTGAGAAAGCATAGATGGTACCAGCAGTGGTATCCCCACTGGTTACAGCCAACATAAAGCCTCAGACTGGGTGTTCTGGAGGTCGTGAGGTAGCAGAGAAGAGGTGGAGCTGGGGTGGCCAAGGATCTCCTGGATCCTAAGCTGGCCCAGCAACCAACAGGTTTTAAGTGGAGACCCAACCCAGGTCTGTTTGTGGAGACAGTCTTGGAGTCCCAGAGTAGAGAAGTGTATTCATCTGCTCAGAGATGCTCAGCTTCATATAGCAAGGAACAATAGGTGCACATCAATTTCCTTTGCATGGCCAGGCGGAGTCCCTCCAATCCCCAGGCAGCCCCCAAGCAGAATAACGACACAAGACAATGTGCTATGGGATTAAAATTAGGCCACAACTTTATTAAGATTCAGATGTAGGGCTCAGGCATTAAGATTCAGATGTTGGCTCAGGCATTGGGCATTTTCCTTCCCAGCTCTCCAGCCGGGGACCTGGGTAACTTCAGGGTTATCCAGCATGTGAGGAGATTGGGCTAGCTCTGGAGAACATATGTTCAAGCAGATAGCCCGCCCCCGTTTGCCGCCACCGGAGGGGAGGGCAATGACAACCTCGGGGCATATGGGCCAATGCCTCCCCCCAAGACCCCTTTAATGGGAACCCTGATATTGAGACGCCATGGGGGCGTGGAGTCACCACCCCATGCCCCCCCTTTATGAAGATGACTAAAGGATTCCTCCCAAGGCCTGCAGCTGCCAAAGTTGTGACGTATTGCTACGGGAAAGGCGATACCTGCCAATTCCTTTACGGCCCTTCAACAGTGGTTAACTTGCAACATGAAAACGTTAATTGAGGGAGTGTAGGGTGAGAGAAGCTCTGGAGCCCGGCTGGTGCTCCCAGGTATGTAAAATCTTCTATTCTGTGGGTCTGTGTTCCCTCCCCTTACCTGGCCAATCCCCCTGGTGACACCTCCCCCAGGCGGGATTGGGCAGCTGACTGTGTAGGTGGAGACCACAGGTATCCAGCCTGGGAATGTGAAGCCAGCCCGAACTACCAGGAGCTGCTCTGGGATGCAGGTGGCTGCACACGACCACGCAAAATGCGCACCCCATTTGATGTGGGGAACGGTCATTCCTTTCACCTTGCTTCTTTAGAAGGTCTGGAAAAGAATACTACATAGTTTCAAAGCCTTCTGCCCTATCTACAACATTTGTCCAATATCTTAAAAGGTGGTAACAAATTAATTGTTTTAAAAAGTAAAATAAAATACCTAATTACTTTGGTGTAAGTGGGAAGTGCATCAAATCCAGCTTTTTGAATTTAATCTTAGGACTTTACAACTTGCGTACAGCAAATGGAAACTATTTGTATTTGAAGTCCCACATGATAGGATTATTATCTGGAAACCTGCTCATAAATGTTTTGGCAACTGACATCAAAAACTTACTTCAGAAATGGAAGACATCAGGATGAAAACTGTTCAGATCATGTTATTGATTAGCATCTTGTCTCATCCGGTAAAACTGTCTTTTGTAAGAGGCAACTTGCGATGCATAATCTCTCAACATTTCTGCAACACATTTTGCTAATAATAAATGAACACCAACTGGCAATAGTTAGAAACAGAAAATACCTTTTCTTATCACCAGATCTGGCTCCTATGTAAAGCAAAAAATGTGACTCATATCACAGATTGAACCCATCCTATTCCTGCCTTCACAGAAGAGAACTGAAATAGATATTTGTTCCTCTAAATATTTTAATGGCATAAGGTTTGTTTTAAATTAAACGGGCATATATCATTTGCGTTGTATAATCTAAAACTTAATAATTTCTAGATTAGCACATAATGGACAGTAAGATAATGGAAAAAGATTTAAAATTTAAAAGCATGTGGAGTATTAACTAAGCCCCTGATTAAAAATCAAATTGTCTCAAGTTGCAGTAAGGCACGGGTGAGTGTTTATTAACAAAGAGGAATCAAATATTGGAAAAAGCAATCCAAGTAGGTTCACCAACAGAACTTGAAGAATAACAAAAGCATAACAAAAATAGCACAACTGCACAATCGCAGCAGGCAACTATTTCACAAAGCATCAAGTAACAGGCCTTTTGGATATACAGTCATACCTCAGGTTGCGAATGCTGCGGGTTATGTCTTTTTGGGTTGTGCTCTGCGCCGAACCCAGAAGTACCGGAACGGGTTACTTCTGGGTTTTGGCACTCGTGCATAAGCAGAAGCACCGAATTATGTTATGCGCATGTGCAGACATGGCGCTGCGGGATACAAATGCTGTGGGTTGCAGATGTGCCTTTGTCACGGATTAAGTACGCAACCCGAGCGTCCACTGTAGAGCTACTGGAAATAGACACAATAATGCAAAGGTGTGGCAATGAACATGAAGTTGTCCAGCATTTGGACCAAATAATAGAAAACATAGCAGATTTAACATTTATGGTAAAGTGTGCAGAGAAAGTAAGGTGCTGAATCAGCCAGCTGGCTCTGCCCTCCTGTGCGCCTGGGATTGGCATAGCGCTGTGGAGAGGCCCGCACAGAGCACACTGCCCACCCAATGAGGTGCCCTGCCTGTGCGCCTCGACAGCCGGCCCAGAGCACACTGCCCCTCCAAAAAAGGTTGACAACTCTGGGCAACCTGGGGGGGGGGGCGCCAGGCGGATTTTTGCACCCCGGCGCCGCATATGCTTAAGACAGCCCTGTTGCCAAAAGAGCCAAAAACAGAGGAGGAGAGGAGAGTCTCTCTCCCCACTGCTCATTTCATTTGCCTCCAACATGCTTTCAACACCCTTGGTGGTTCATTGATGAACTTGCAAGCACAGATCTGCAACACCACGAAGGGGAAAGCTATTTGAATGGAGTTTGGGGAAACACAGGACAAGGGTTAAGCACTCCCTCTGCCCTGCCCTTTCTTTGATGCAAAGCACCCCCTTCTGATGGTGATTTGCAAGAGAGAAGGAGCAATCAGGGCTTCATTACATTACATGGAGATAGTTTATTACTGCATGTATCACTACAGATGCCAGCTGTTTTTCATTGTATGACTATATTGTTGTACATGCTGAAGGGCAGGTACGAAATCTTATACATACATATGCATCTGAAACAAAACTGGCAATTAATAGCAGCCTGGAACGATTATGCACATAGGATTGTGTTAACACCATCAACGGGTCCCTATAGTGCTTCATTCTGCCCTTATTTTGTTCCTGGTTTTCTGATAGGGAGACTATTTACATATTGCCAAAAGAGAGGAAATGCATCCGAGAGAGGGGTGTCTGCATGGTATTTGCATGGCAAGTGATATGTCTAGATGCAATTCATAGTGGCCAGTTCCGCCACACTGGGAGCTGACCCTAGGGGGCGCTGCAACTATTACACAGTGAATTGAGCAGAGCAGAAGATGGGTGTGTGTGTGTGTTTGTGTGCCAAATTTCGGCCTTGTACAGGGCACTGCCAAAATTTGAAAGATGAAATTTTGCCCCTGGTGTGTAACCTGCTGGAGAGTCTGATACCCAAGAACTAACTTTTGACGGGCAGCTTCAAAGCCTCTGCTCTCTTTTTTCATATGGGCTATTTCCTTGGATTAGGCAGCCCTTCAAGCAGGGCTTTTTGTGGCAGAAAATGTCTTATTCTATTGAGTCTTACCAAGTGCCTTGGAAACATTTACATTCTCAGCTATAGGATATTTTGCTGGTGCCAAAAGTCTACTCAACTATTAAGGGAATGTAACAAAAGCCCAGTTAATATAATTTTCATTTTCATTAAAAAAAAAACTCATTTGGAGGAGAAGAAAAAACCCACCCATTTTTGTTTGTTTCCTTGGAACGGAAGAAATTTATGAAGAAATCCATTCTTCCCCAGGCCGCCTCCTTCATAAATCCATCAGCGATGAAAAAGTGCTCTTGACCTTTATCACCCCTTTTAATTTAGGCGTCTTGATATGCTTGTAGTCTCTTTTAACATCCACCAGGGTTTCCTTTTCACCTTAACATTCTTGTTTAATGGTTTCTGTACAATTAAGGAATTATGAAGGTGCACATCAATATGCCAGTGGCAAATTTATGACGGCTGTATATCAACAATGTTGCAGGTTTGTGCCACAAGTCTGATTTAAAATGATAGGAGTGCTTTACCCCTGCATTGATGGCATTACTTCATTACAGGTCAAAACAAAGGATCACTCATTTTGTAAAACAATATTTTTTTAAAAAAAAACAACAACAATTTTTCCTGCCCTTTCACAG
Organism: Lacerta agilis; assembly: GCF_009819535.1. NCBI lineage: Eukaryota > Metazoa > Chordata > Lepidosauria > Squamata > Lacertidae > Lacerta > Lacerta agilis. Next base: position 78,699,012 of record NC_046317.1, read on the forward strand.
AGAGCTTTGAACAAAAGAGACCAATTTGGGAGGCATAAATATGCTGTAATAGGTGCAAAATGCATTTCTTTTCTTTGAGGGTAGACTCCTTAGAGAGTTCTACATTCTAAATGTATATTGATTTTATAACACATTAAGTTTCATGTCTTTCCTCAATGGATTTTGGGAATTGTAGGTTGGTGCTTTCGCAGGGAAGGTAGGTGTCCAATAGAGATTCCTAAAGACCCTCCCTCAAAATCCATCACTTCCAAACTTTGTGGGGAGCTTGAACGGATATTAAATCAATCTAAAAGTAAAAGTACAGGCATGCCCACAGTTTTCAGAAGGTGAATTAGAGATTCCCAAAGGCATTTTCAGCACCAAACCAGGTAGTATTTAACTGAAGAAATTGCTGTTAGCGTAACCAGATGGAATGACCATTGGGAATCTGTTGAGTTTATACATTGGATGTTAATGAGAGCCCATTGTGACTACTGATGCTCACTAGTGAATGAAAGCAAAGAAGAAGACTTTTACCTGGAAACTACAACTGCAGAGACAGCGGAGAACCGGACTGTTGCCAGAGAGATGAATGGAAAGGTCATAAATTTTAAAACAGACATAGGTGCATAGTTGTTGTTTTTTATAGGTACAGAACACATAATTGATAACCTAAAGGTAAAAGTTGAGGATCATTTATGTAATAGCTTTGAGGCACAGTGCCTATTTTGGGCTTAAAGACCAGTCAGTAAAAGGGTTTCATTAGAAGTGTCTATTATGATTTTAAAAAAAATGTGAAAGAGAAATTAGCTGAAGCCTAATCTGAAGATGGCATTGATAGCATACCCACCAACATGTCAAAGGCAGAAGCCAGGATGTCATCTTCTGGGACGCCATCTTCCCATTTTTTCTCACAGGAGCACAGAGGCCATTTTGGGCAGCATGATATTGCACAATTTCGTGCCACTATCCCACCCTGGAAAAGTGCTTTTCCCAGGTACGAGATTGCTGCCCCCAAAACAGTGCTTTTTCGAGAACAAATCGCAACACGAAATGGCCGTCACGCTCTCTCGCAAGAAAAAACTGGATGTCTCTATTTTTCCAGGACAATTGAGGAGTATGTGATAGCACTCGGCCAAAAATGTGTCGCCGCCCCTGCCCCCACCCCACCCCCGATTTTCATGATGCCATTCGTCTCCTACAAAAGGAGGCTGTTTCAGAGAATGGAGATGGGGGGCTATAGAACACTCAACCCCTGTGCAGTCAAGTGACTTCCTAGAGCAGGAGTGGGGGACCTCAGCTTGTGGGTGGATTGTGGCCCTTCAAGGCCCTCTATCAGGTCACTCTCCCTAGGCCATACCCCTTCCTCAGGCAACCCCCCACCTGCTTTACAGACCCTGTTCTGCGCTTTCCTACAATGCTTTTGCCTCTCTGAAACTGATGGTGCCCCTTCCTTCAATGGAGGAGAGGGATACATGATTGTGTGTACCAAGATTTATACCAGTTGTTCTTGCTTTTGCCCAGAAGGGAATGTGACCCTTGGGGTTAAGGAAGGCTTCCCACCCCCAATCTAGAGATGTTTCTGAAGCATGCATGAGCTGTGAGACCTGGGGCAGATCTACACTCATGGTTTTTATCGTTAAGGAAGGGTTAAGAAATGTTTTTGATAACACAGATGCACACATGACATCCTACTTTTTATGTTCGTAATGAGTTATCACCTTGTATTTTTATTGCTTAATTTTTAATCGTTTTATGCTGCTATATTGGTGAAACACTGCTCATATGTCCCTATGTAGTGTTTTACCTTTTTTTATTTTTACTGCATTCAAACTCCGACCTGCCTCCAATGGTATTCGAGGGACAGATATCAAAGGAGAATTAAAATGTGACACCAGAGGAGCAGAGCAACCAGTAACCACCAGCAGGCAAAAAACAAAAACAAAAAACAGCCTTTTAGAAAATGGTGTGCCAAGGTATTACATACATGTGATGGGGGGAAAAAAAACAAGGTTACAAAACATTTTAATTAACAAGTATACCCTGTGATGTTTTAGAATGTCACATCTAATGTTGTTCTAATAGGGGGGTGGAACGTTAAACAGGTCAATGTAGATCCAGCCCTGGACAATAAAATGGCCGCCATTGCTCATGAAATGAATGCTTAAGCCCTGGTTATTCTCATGGATGAGACACAGTCCCTTTGCTTTCCGACCAGCTTTGGCTCAAAGTCTGTTCGCAGAAGTCTGGCATTGTTCTGCTGCAGCTGTGCTCTGGTCTTCATTTGATTTGATTTCATAATAAATTATTAAGTCTATTGACAGAGCAGCAGAAGAACTTGAGGGGATAGTGGGAAAGGAAAAGAAAGAAAGAAAGGGAGAGGGGGGGAAAATCCCCCCTCAAAACAAAGGTCTGCTTTATTCAAGAAGAATATCCTCTCAACGACTTACCCGTCTATTTGTTTAGAAGAAGCCCAAGAGCTGTGGCAGTTTCCCTTTGCTGAGCTATTTGTGTTTCTGCAGAATTAGTAATTGGAGAGGGAGTGCCGTTAATTCCCATTTCCCCATTTAAAACTTATGGTTAGGTACTGCATCAAACTGAACAGAACACATAGTTATGCTCGGTGACAGTCGGTTTACCCATTGCTCGATGGTCTTATTAAACTGAATTTTTAATGGGCTGTGTGGAACATGGCGAGATCTGAGGCACAGGCAGCTACTCCTGGAACCTATACAGTATTACTCTCTCTCTCTCTCTCTCTCTCTCTCTCTCCTTCACTTGGGCATTTTGTGGGTCTACTGTCTCCCCATCAGTTCCCAATCACACTCGATGCATTTATCAAAACACACACTGCACATTTAAAGCATATGACTTGCCTAAAAAGAACCCTGGGAACTGTAGTTTGTTAAGGGTGAGGGATTGGTAGCTCTGTGAGGGGATTCTTTGGGGGAAGCCATGCGCAAAAAAAGGTATGCAAGAAAGGATTCAGTTTTGCAGTCTTCTGAAAACTGGCGAGTCCATCTTATTCAGGGACTCCAACTCCCATCAGCTCCAACAAGCATGGCCAATGGCCAGGGATGATGCAACTTGTAGTCTGACAACATATGGAGGGCACAAGGTTACACTTCCTTTGAAGGAGCAGGTTTGTAGCCTGGGGGTCCTCCTGGATCCTCTGCTGTTGCTCGAGGCTCAGGTGGCCTCAGTGGTCCATCAGCTTTGGCTGGTGGCCCAGCAATGCCTCTATCTGGAAAGGGAAAGCCGAACTACTGTTGTCTATGCTCTGGTAACCTCAAGGTTAGATTACTGCAATGCCTTATACATACGGCTGCCTCTGAAGACAGTTCAGAAACTTCAGCTAGTGCAAAATTCAGCGGCCAGGTCACTCACTGGAACAAGGCGGTTTGAGCATATTACACCGATCCTGGTCCAACTGCACCGATTAGTTTCCGGGCCCAATTCAAAGTGCTGGTTTTTACCTATGAAGCCTTAAATGGCTCAGCACCGCAATACTTCAAAGGACTGCCTCTTCCCATATGAACCTAACCAGTTCCTGAGATCATCTTCAGAGGCCCTCCTTCGTGTGCCTCCTCCTTGAGAGGTCTAGAGCAGGGGTCGGCAACCTAAGGCCCATGGGCCACAAGCGGCCCACGGGGGTCGTTTAACTGGCCCCCGAGCTGCCCCCGAACCAAGCCGCCCACTCGGTGTCTTTCAGCACACTGTGCTAAACCAGCGCAGCGCTGTGTGGGGACTTGGTTCCGCAGTACCAGAAATTGCGGGCATGCATTTACAGACACCGGAAATCGCGGGTGTGCACGCTCACGTGTGTGCTCTGGCCCACGGAGGGATCACCACTGGAGTGAACCGGCCCAGGCAATGTAAACCTTGCCGACCCCTGGTCCAGGGGGTGGCAACACGAGAACGGGCCTTCTCTGCAGTGGCTCCCCGTCTATGGAATGCTCTCCCCAGGGAAGTTCACCTGGCGCCTTCATTATACACCTTTAGGTGCCAGGCAAAAACATTCCTTTTTAACCAGGCCTTTGGTTGATCTTATTGACATCCAACACCCTTTGAGAATGTGGTTTGGCGGGGGGAATTATTAGGTTATTGCTTTTGTTTGATTTTATATGTTGTGGTTTTGTTGTGAACCGCCCCGAGACCTCCAGGTATAGGGCAGTGCATAAGTTGAATAAATAACAATAATAAATGTGGGAATATACCTTGCAGGTGCGCTTGCACCTGTGGTTATTTATGTTTATTTGTGATTATTTGTGCTTAATTTTACTGTGTCCTTCCACTTGGAAGGAAAGGTAGCAGTAGGATCCGGCAGGCGACTCACTGCTGGGATCCCTCCACGGGGAAAAAGTGGCTCCAAACTTTGAATTAGGCAACGGTCAGTTAATCTTCTTCCAGCCCAATTTAGGGCAGCAACAGAATTGTAACTGGTTGTTGTATTGATTATGGCGTTGGTTACTCACTCAATAAATAGCTGCCGCTCCCTGTTTGTGGTGTGGAGAAAGCCGAGGAGTAAGCGCGAGAACATCATTGCGTGACAAGCCCAGTTTGCAAACAGAAAGCGAAACCAACCACGCAAGGCAGCGGTAGGCTCCTCCACCAGACTGCAGTCTCAGTTGTTTTATTTTCACTTTTATTTTAAAGTCTTTTATTTGGCCGTTTAGTTTTGGCCACCTTTTAGCTTTATTTTCCTCTTCGGAACCTTTTTGGACCAGACAGACGCTTGCAACCATTCACGAGGCAGAATCTTCACGGACTCACAAACTCAACCCTCAGATTGCAGCCAGCGGATCCCTTTCTTCACGGCGCGGTAGGAGCGGGCTCCAGGATTACCGGCCGTCCCGTCCGCAGGCTGCCCCACAACCGGTGCCCCATGTGAGGCTACACGTGAGGCGTCGGTTGCAACAATCCCCACAAATAAAAGGTTGGGGAAAGGAGCAGTATAGGTTGAAATTCTATCCCCTGTAAGCTCTTCCCTATGGGAAGTGTTTCTGCTCCCAAGTTTATGGGTGAGGCTTTTGTGTATGCTTCTGGGTTCCTGAGAGCTCAGATCCAAACTTATTTTTCAGTATAGGGTTGAGTTCCACAATATGTGAAGAAATAATGAGGACTTAGCCACAGACTTCTGGGGTGGGGGTGGGGAGGTTTTCAGCTTACAGAGCATCTCAAGGAATCCAATGTAGTGCTAAGGAGATGGCTGCAATTTATTATTATTATTATTTTCATATACTTCTCTTGTCTCCTCACAAAGGAAATATTTTTAAAGGCTTTGCCCAAATGAACCTGCTGCTGCTTATGGAAACAGGGAGCTTCAACCCAAACTACCTCAGGTTCAAAGAAAGCATTGAAAGAAACACTTATTCAATTCTTCAGCAGAAAAACTTCACCAGACTCAGTTTCCAGTTGGAAGCCATTACAAATTTGGAGACTGGTTTTCTATTTGAAAAAGTTATTAATCTACAGAGAGCCCATGATTATGTGTGAGATTTGTACTTGATATCATTTAATTTTGTTCCAATTATTCCCGTAAAAAAACAATTAAGAAAATGAATAATTATAAAAGTAAGGTCAACTCAATTTTCCCTAGTAATGTTTTTAGTTACTAGACTCATTATCGCTAATTTCTTTCATAATCTTTGCCATCTAACCCCATTTGTTTCATTTATAAGTAGCGAAAAGTGAGCATCATGAAACTTCGGTAAAAACAAAGCAGCAAACCATGTCGTTCTTGTGATTTCCTGAGAAAGCAATTATCCCTTGTTAACCTTTATGGGAAGAACTCTTTGGATTATTCTTAATATAGTTATTAAATGCTTCAGACTGAAATCCCTCTCCTTCCATGTGTTATCACAATTTCTGAACATTAAAACTAAATGGACTTTTAAAACTGCATTTTCTCAGGCTTAGTGGCAAAACTACTTGGCTTAGTCTGACATAACAGTGTAAAACTTGATGCACTATAAGCATTAAACTATTTTCAGCGGCCGGTCTGCGGGGAAGAAATTTCTACCAGCTGAAAGAAAGGCAGAAACTTCAGGTATATTTCAAGCATTCGCAACACTGGAATTCTCTGTGGCCTGCATTTCTGCCACTCTGGGTGGCTCCCAATCGAGCGTTAAAAACAATACAGCATTAAATATTTTAAAAAACTTCCCTAAACAGGGCTGCCCAGATGTCTTTTAAAAATAGGATAGCTCCTTACAGTGGTGCCTCGCTAGACGAAAATAATTCGTTCTGCGAGTATTTTCATCTAGCGATTTTTTTGTCTAGCGAAGCACCAATGCAAATAGCGGTTTTCGCTAGACGGAATTTTTTTTCCCCCGTCTTGCGAGGCAGCCCCATTGACAAATGCATCTTGCGGGGCAGCCTTCCGCTAGACGAATGCCTTTGTCTAGCGAGTTTTTCGTCTAGCGAGGCATTTGTCTAGCGGGGCACCACTGTATTTCCTTGACATCTGATGGGAGAGCGTTCCACAGGGTGGAGGTCACTACTGAGAAGGTCCCCAGGAGGCTGTGATTCAAATTCAGTATGCCTCTGAATCAGTGGCATAGGAAGGGGGCGAAGGGGGCAGGGCACCCCGGGCTCCAGGCTGAATAAGGTGACACTCTGCCCCCCCGGCGCAACACCTAAGCCGAGTCCCGCGGATGCCGGGGAAAAAGCCACACTCGGCGGCAGGGCTCACAAACCTGCTCGGCGCATGCTTTGCCAGAAATAGCAAAGTGCGCACTGAGCAGGTTAGCTGTCAGCATGCACTTTGCTGCTTGGGCTGCAGGTGGAGGTGAGCTGTGGACCAAGCCCTGCCCCTCCCCTCCGCCTGCAGCCCGAGCGGGAAGGAACGAAGCTTCGTTCCTTCCCGCTCGGGCTGCGGGCAGAGGGGAGGGGCGGGCTTCTCTTGGGCTGCTGACGCCCCTCCCTGGTTCGCCTCCACTCGGTAGTGTGTATGCGCAGCGTCGCTACACATGCGTCGAACGCAGCGACGTTGCGCATGCGCGCTACGAAGTGACTCTGCCCCCGGGTTTGCCGCCCCGGGTGGCAAAGCGGCTTCCTCTGCCCCTGCTCTAAATACATGTTGCTGGAAATTGCAGGGGGCAGACTGCTGTTGCACTAAGCTTCTGCATGCATGCTACTCACAGGCTTTTGCTTGGCCACTCTGAGAACAGGATGCTGGTCCAGAGGAGCCATTGGCCTGATCCAACTGCTTCTTTTTATTTCTTCATTCTCTTCTTATAGTACTTGTTTTCCATACCACTATGTTCACTGACCCTCTCTGAACCCATTCCAGTTTGTCTATATATTTCTTAAAATGTGGCATCCAGAACTGAGCACAGTATAAGATGAGGTTGGGCTTGTACAGAATAAACTACTGTTGTTCAGTTATCTTTATCCCGCCCATCCTTAAAGAAGCAAGGGATGGCATGCGTAAAACTCAGCTACTGTTGGTCTGTAAGCAGAAACTTTTCAGATAGTAGCACAAAAAGGTGCAAAATCTTCAAGAGCATTGGCCCCATGCCCACAGTTTTCATGTTAATCATATGCAAATTATGCTAATTGCATGCAAGTAAAATATGCATATGAATGGACACCCTTTGACTCATGATACATTTCTTATGGGGATTTTAAGTACTGAGTAAGTTGCCTGCCCTATCGCCTGTATTCCGTCAGATAACTCTCCTCTTACTGTTCCCCCAAAAGACAGCAATATGCTATTAGAGCTGCATGTGTCCATAACCATTTATGAATTTTAAAAGGAGAAAAATAAATCCCTACAAGATCTGAGTCATATTGCCTGGGAATTCATCATACGCTGGCACATATTACTTGTGAATTTTATTCAGTTCATTTAAAATTACTTCTAACACACAGCAATCAAGTTTAAGGAGTGCAAAGAATTCAAATGATCACCAGGCATCCAAGATTTCTCTAGAGACAGCTTTCAAATCACCAGCAAGGTATACTTTGTTAGGAATTGTACACCCCCCCCCCAAAAAAAAAAAAAAATTTGGGATGTAATGCCTGCATACGCCTCAAAACAAGACAGGCATACACGTGCTGTGAAATGTTCACTCGTGCATCTTAAGGAGGGCAGAGATTATTTTTATTGCCCTTTCGAATATGGCCACACCTTTCTGAAGGGGAACAAATAATGCAGGCAAACTGTTGCTGCAGTTTCAAACCTGGGGTATTGTCAATTAGATCCTTAATGACTAAACTCATCCTCTGCACAGGCCAAGCAAGGGAAAGGAAGATGGGGTTTCTTAGGCTGCGGTTTAATGGGACAGTGGACTGTTACTTTACTTTGTTTCAATGCAGCTCACCTGTGGTGTTGAATCAAAATGATCAGGAGAATATGAACAGCAAATACAAATTGTTGTGTATTGATTCAAGGGTTATAATATCTGTATTACTATTGTATGTATTCACATTAGGGGAAAGCAATTGCCTTCCTGTTCCAGAAGGAACAGCTACTATTGGTTCATTCAAGTTGCTGCATTTGGATCCTCAGTCTTATTGGTTCCCACCAAAAGGCAGCTTTGTGATTGCTTGAGATTGTTCCCTCCAAAATGTATCCTTTCTAGCCAGTCTTTCTGTCCCTATAAATGTAGCATCCCTCTCCTCAGTTCCCCAGTCTTGTTTGTCTGAATAAAGAGTGTTACATGAAGAAGCTGTCTCCTGTCTGCTATGTCAGAGCTGAAATCACTTGCTGAATCACGACCCCCACGTTACAACACAAATCGTGTATCACACATACAGCATCCACACCGTAAGATTTGATAAAAGAAGTGTGCATTGTGATCTGCCATCAAGTTGCCATTTTCCATGCCCACCTCGCACACAAACTTCATTGTGTTAGGACCTACCGGTAAATGCCCCCAGATCAAATGAGAATGAATGCTATTGTGCTCCACTGAGATGCTGACTTGGAAGCAGATCTACTGGGCAGAAGGCAACTTTTGGCTACTTGCTGGTTGCTGCAGATCATAGTCCAATCTACACTATACATTTAAAGCACTCTTATGCAACTTTAACAGAGAACTGTGCCTCTGTGAGAAGTCTCATCACCACTTCTCAACTGGAGTTAACTCGTTAACTATTAGCAAAAGCAAGATCTGCACAGGGGTATCAGGCCTAATGAGCACAGTCATTCAGCTCTGGCAAGTCTTGCCCCCATGAAGCAGTTGAAGGTCTCCTCTCAGCTGCCTCTCCAGGGTTTTCCCTGAGCAATCTAAGACTGCGGCTCCATAAAGCTCACTTCTTCTCCACCCTTTTCCTGCCTCTCCTGGTCCTGAGAGGTGGGAGGGGAGCTTGCCGCAGCAGGAGGGGAAGAGAACAGTGCCTCCTCCCTTGCCAGACTCATCTCTGCCTTCCATAGTTCCAGTTACAGGTAGGTAGCCGTGTTGGTCTGCCATAGTCAAAACAAAATAAAAAATAAGTGTGTATGCACACGGAAGATCATACCAAGAACAAACTTAGTTGGTCTCTAAGGTGCTACTGGAAGGATTTTTTTATTTTTATTTTATTTTGGTTCATCTCTGCCTTTTGGCTTCCTCTCCTGCTTCAGTCTCTGACCCTGGGCATCTCTTTGCCACAGACTCTCCCAGCTCACTAGGCTCTGTTATCTCTCCAGCTTCCAAAACCTCTTCCTCCCAGTCTTCTCTCTCTGACCACTGGTCATCGTCCCACCACCAATCTCCTGGCTGTGAGTCTTCTTCCCTTGAGAGCCCCCCCCCCCGGCTGGTTCCTCCTACCATTCCTCTGTGCCCAACCAGTCTATGACACCCCTGCTCTAAAGTATGAATGTTAGGAGTGCCATGGGCATGGGTAGGCAAACTAAGGCATGGGTAGGCAGACTAAGGCCCACCTTCTAAATCCAGCCCACAGATGGTCTGGGAATCAGCATGTTTTTGCATGAGTAGAATGTGTCCTTTTATTTAAAATGCATCTCTGGGTTATTTGTGGAGCATAGGAATTCATTCATCCCCCCCCCAAAAAAAAATATAGTCCGGGCCCCCACAAGGTCTGAGGGACAGTGAACCGGCTCCCTACTGAAAAAGTTTACTGACCCCTGGCCAAGGGGGTAATAGTGAATGGCGGGGGGCAGACCTGGCCAGCACCATCTTGATCCCCTGATCATCTTGATTTCCTTCCACATGTACAAAATACATGCCTGCCTGGAACGATAAACCCTGCTCAATGTGAATCTTTCGGTAGCATCTCATCGGCTACTGAAAAGCCACGTCATTTTCTTTTTACAAAGGCTCTGTTTCAATCAGGCCCAGCGTTGATTTATAACCAATAGCACTGTGTGGACTCAACAAGGAGAGATGGCAGACTAGTGAGAACAATAAGCTTGTTAATTTTTTTTTAACTAACAGTGCGTTGTTTAACTGTAATGACAGCAATAAAGCAAGAGATGTGAAGTTGATACAGTCACAACTGAATCGTAATGGATGAGATATTTACAGCAAAGCTGTTAAAACATTGAATAAAATATGGGGAACGAACAGGAGCAGATGTGGTTTTATTCTTCTGACTTGACGCTTGTAAAGCAAGAGATTGTATGAGTAATAATCACAGGTTCTAGTTCACGGCGCATGAATAAATATTGATAGGGCCCTAGAGCTGAAACTTTCCAGATACAGAAATAACGTGAGAAAGCCCGCGCTTGCATTATGTATGACTAAGTTTAGACTTTTATGGCATCTGTGGCAGTATACATTTCAGATCATGCAGGTTAAATGCACATTTTTATGACAATGTTCCTGGGTAGAAAAATAATAATCACAAAGACTTTTAACAGAGGGTTGACTCAAAAGTTGCTCTAACAAGGGAGGAAATCTCGCACTTTCCTTCTTCATGCTCCACTGGAATTGATGTGCAAATGGAGTTCCAGGGTCTTAAAAGGCCTCTTTGGAGCTTTTCCTCTCCTTATTTTTATAGCGTATCTGCCATTAAATTAGGGGTGGCACTAGTTTGACCTGGTGGGCCAGATCCTTTCCTCTCCCCCAACCTTGCAGACCAAGCAAGGTTGACAGGTAGGTGGGACAATTCACCTGTCAATTATCTGATGTTATAATGAAAGTTGGCTGTGGCTTGCAGGATGGGTGTAAAAAGTAAAAGTAAAGGGACCCCTGACCATTAGGTCCAGTCATGTCCGACTCTGGGGTTGTGGCGCTCATCTTGAAGGCAATTGGCCGAGGGAGCCGGTGTACAGCTTCCGGGTCATGTGGCCAGCATGACTAACCTGCTTCTGGCGAACCAGAGCAGTGCACGGAAATGGCGTTTACCTTCCCGTCACAGCGGGACCTATTTATCTACTTGCACTTTTGATGTGCCTTCGAACTGCTAGGTGGGCAGGAGCTGGGACCGAGCAACGGGAGCTCACCCCAACACAGGGATTCGAACCGCCAACCTTCTGATCAGCAAGCCCTAGGCTCTGTGGTTTAACCCACAGTGCCACCCGCGTCCCTTAGGATGGGTGTAGCTGGCCTGAAATGGCCTTGCTGGCCAAGTGGAGAGGCATGGCTGGCCAGATTAGAAGTCTCAGGCTCTTTGCAGGGATAAAGCAGTAAAGTGTAGTGGTTAAGGTGCTGGACTATGACTGGGGAGAGACCTGGTCTCAAATCCCTACTCATTTATGAAGATCATGGGGTCATCTTTGGTAAGCTTTTTCTCTCTTTCAGTCTAACTTGTTCCACAGGATTCTTCTGAGTTTAAAATGGATTTTTTTTTGGGGGGGGGGGGGGGCATGTAGGCTGCCCTGAGCTCCTTATAAGCAGAGCTGGGGGGGGAGATGCAATAAAAATCAGGCTTCTCCAGGTAATTAGTGAATACATGTCCTCTGTAATGCTTGCCTTTGTACAATAGCCCCACAGGTCTTATTTCAAAGACAAAGAAGGAAGCTATCTATCAGTGATGTTAAGGTGGATGCTGACACACACACTTCAGACCAGATGTGATTACCGGTATCCACTGGAAAAGGGGTCACCAACCTTATTGGACCTGTGGGCACATTTGGCATTTGGATGTCATGGCTGCTAGTCACAAAATGGCTGCTGTGGCGTATGTGGCATAACATAAAATGGCTGCCAGGGTGATATGGCGTAACACAAAATGGCTGCCACATCTAAAATAGCAGAAAAAGAGACACGACCTATTAAATGTAAACTGGAGCAAAGTTGGAAGAAAGTAGAACCAACTCCTCTCCCCAGACACTGGGATCAGCATAAACGGGCTTAGCCCTATCACTATGGCAGATAAGAAAATGATTTAAATTTGCTGCTTGGCAACAAGCAAAGCTTTTCTCCTGGGGACCTGTTGAGGTTGTCTTTCACTCCTCATACTGGGTGACATGACTCCTATTATATCTGTCTTACCCTAAAAGGCTCCTTGCAATAACCAGGCCTTCCCTCCTCATGTTATAATGCAACCTCCTGAAATAACGATGGGTATTAGAATAAATACTCCACTGTCAAAGGCAGTATGCCTCAATACCAGTTTCTGGGGATCACAATTGGATAGAGTGCGGTTGTGCTTATGTCCTGCTTGTGAGATCATTCTAGCTTTCCTCTTACTTGCCTCCTCCCTCTATTCATGTCCCCATCCTGATGCTCTCCTTATATGGTGTTGTAACTAAGAATTGCAACATTTTGGAGACACTCTGTCTGGCTATCAGAGAGACCATTCTGATCTACAGATCAGCACAAATCTTTGCAAATTGATTTTAGGCAAGCCAATCTGCCCTGTAGTAATTTGTGGGTGCTTCAATCCAATTCAGGCAGAGTAAACATTGTTCCAAATCAGTCCTGTTATGTTCATGATTTGGCCAAATCTGGTGTACAACTCTACCACTTTCTCTCTCAGTATGCACCATAAAGGATTCAGCAATTGCTATTGGAGCTGCTATGACATGGCAGCCATGCAGAGTCCCCACCTCTGCATTAATCAAGCACAAGACACTAACATATCATGGTTGGCAGGGTATCAAAAACATACCCTTTCTCCAAATGACCACACTGGTAGTTCATATGTATACATGCACGTTTAGGAAATAATTACAAAATATAAACAGAAATACAGTGCATCTCACCAAAGTAGGGAAGACTCTGACCAGGTGCCCAATGTGACAGTTCAGTCCCCTCTCCAGGTACTAACTGTTGATGAACAACTTCAAGTTGTGGGTAACTCTCCCTGTTTTGAAGGTTCTTTATATTTCAACCAGCCTTGAACTCAACAGTCCTTCAAGCAACGGACCGTCCATGGTAAATAGACACAAGGCCACTATAAATCAATAGTTTTTGCTGTGAATTTGCCATATATATATATATGAAACTTTATATGGGTAGAAGTATAATAATAATATAATAATTTTATTTTTACCCCGCCCAACTGGCTGGGTTTCCCCAGCCACTCTGGACGGCTCCCAACAGAATATAAAAACACTATAAAACATCAAACATTAAAAACCTCCCTAAGCAGGATTGCCTTCAGATGTCTTCTAAAAGTCAGATAATTGGTTCTTTCCTTGACATCTGATGGGAAGGCATTCCACAGGGAGGGTGCCACTACCAAAAAGGCCCTCTGTCTGGTTCCCTGTAACCTCACAGTGAGGGAACCACCAGAAGACCCCTTGGAATTGGACCTGAGTGTCTGCGCTAAATGATGGTGGTGGAGATGCTAAGGCATAATAAAGCAGGTACGTTTTGTTAAATCTTATCTGGAAAGAAGTAGTATTATTACTGCACATGCAGCAGCAAGAGGGAAGAACCGTGTGATTTAATGCTAGAACATCCTATCCGGTATTATCTTCCAGTAACTTTCTCCCCCACCCTTTCTTGCCTTCCCCACATTGAAAAGCAACAGATATAACCTCCTCTTGACTTATAACTACCCTCAATTCTTCATTAATCACCACAGTCAAATAATCTCAACAAGAAAAATCTACCGCACCAAGCCTCATTTTCTTCATATTAAAATCTATCTCCAAGGATAATTTTTTTTCTGGTTTCAAGCCGTGAAGCAGATTTGCACTGGAGCACATTTAAATTTGGCTGGTCAGATGTTGCGAGCTGCGCTGTGCCGCTTAGTGCACAAAGAGCTAACAGTTCACATCTGGCCTGGGATGGAGATGGAGTTGTAATCAGACTAATTCATTAGGAGAGACAGATGCATCTGACAAAACAGAGAGGCGTCCCGATTTTCTCTGCTTTAATGGACCCGGCTTCATTTCTACTGCGTTGATGGCACAATGGGAGGGGGTGGGTGGAAGTGTTATCTAAGAACAAGGAAAAAATGTCAGGGATTGGAATCATTTCTACGTCAAAGGCTGCGTTCCTGCAAGGGTGATCTGTTGGGGCCACATGCAGGGATAAGGGAGAAATTATTTTTTTCTTTTTTCTTTTTCTTTTTGCATTTAATGGTGGATCTACCTAATTCACACTTTCTGAAACAAACCGAAACAGCCCTTTTTCGAAATCCACACTTCTCTAATTTTGCAGTGTAGTTTTCTGGTGAAATAACGTGTACAGAAATACACCTATTGGACATATAGTAGTGAAAATAGCATTTCAAAATGCATTATTTTAAGGGAAAGTGCTTTGCAAAAATGGGTATATAAGGAAGAATTGCACACAAATGAGTATAGTAGGAGAAAATCATACTAAACTGCTGATGGATTTTAATGATTTAAGAAGTCACAGACTTATGTGGAAATGTGACAACTGAACGTAAGATTTGAAAAATGAGGAATTGAAAGAAACCCACATTGACAGATTCACCCACCCCTAGAAGTATGCTGGCCATGAGGGGAAGGAGTTGCTACTGCTGCAACTGAACCATTCACAGGGGACACTATTGCCTCATATTTTGTCTGAGGACCCCCTAAAACCTGGAGCTTGCACCATGAAAAGCAGAATTCATAAGCTCAATTGTGCTTTTAAGTGCCGCGTGTTGTTGTTGTTAAATTTATTACCTGCCCTTCACCAGCAGTTCCCAGGATGGGTTACAACAATTTAAAATTCAGAAATAAAAACAGTTGAAACAGATTACCATCAGAGGAAGAGGGTGGACCCTAAAAACACATATCTCAGGTGTCAAAGGCCAGGTTAAAGATGTAAAGGTGAATCACCAAAAGCTGTATTGTGAAGATGCCAGACATACATCTGTATGCTTCTATGACGATGCTCCATGTCTAGCTATTATAGATCACCACATGTCAGGTTCTGCAAGAGGACACAAGTGGCTCAAGGTATGGCATGCCTCAACAGGAGTGAGAAGACCAATGCATTTGACATAATATGGAAAGCCACTTTCACCATGACTGTCTCCATGAGTTCTGCTGGCACATAGTGCTATTAGATCAGGAAGCCATAGGTTTGAATCTCATTTCTGATAGGAATTGATTAGGTGGTCTTAGGCCAACCACTTTTTCAGCCTCAGGCTCCCCATCTGTAATATGGGGGATAATACTACTGATTTACCTTACAAAGGTGATGTGTGTGTGAACTACTTTGAATGCTCGAAACCAGTATATAAATATTAACAACTTGTTGTTGTTAGCAACATTTTGTTGATCAGAGGAAAACTACACCAAGGAATAAGAGCATAAGCAGGATCCTGCTGGACAGTGGTGTGCAGTGATTTATTTATTTTTTTTGTAGGGGAAGAGTTGTGAGGGCCCTTGGGGTGGGGGGAACGTCATGCATGTGATGTCCTGACATTGTGTGTGCATGAGCATTGTGCCTCCCTAAGTTGGGCAGAAGCTTCCCGGGCTTTGAGAAGGAGGTGCCAGGTCTCTGGCAGGACGCTGCAGCCCTCCTTATGCCTCCTTCCCAAACCAGGGAGACCTTGGAAAGGTGGTGGGAGGATTCTTGTGTCACGTGTGTGGAGGAAAAACTTAAACACGTTGCAGAGCTCCCAAAAACAGACCAGAGACATTTGTAAAGCAGAGCTTTACTGCTACTGAAAACAAATGAGCATAATGGTCACATATCCAATACATTCAGGATTGACACAGTCCATAAGAAATCCAGCTGCAGCAGACTTATCTTAAACTAACAAGAACTTAAGTCTAAACCTTAACATTATATATGGAACAGAACATCACACCAGAACAAAGAGATAGAAAGAGAAAGTAAGTGAAACCCAGGCTCCTTATGGCCTGGGTCAGCATGACCTTGGCAGAAAGATAACGGAACCAGTTTTAACCAGCTGTACTCAGCTTCTCAGAAGGAATAACCCAAACAAGGACCTTCTTTCACACAGAGAAGAAACCTTCCAAAACCCTCTTGAACTAAGCAGAACAGGAAAGATCTCTACACATCAGATCAATAATTTCTGTACTAAGAAATGCAAACTGACATCTTGGACTCATCGGAGCACTGCAACTCACTCCCTAAGCCAGGGGACATTTAGAGGACTAGCTTAGTCTCCCTTGTCCATTGACCACATGCCACTGATACTGGATCAGATGAAAGGTCCATCTAGTTGCCCATCCTGTTTACCTCAGGGCCCAACCAGATGCTTTTGGGAAGTCCATATGCAGGACATGAGGGCAATAGCCCATCCCATTGTGCTGTCAAGCAACGGGTGTTCAGTGACCTATTGCTCCTGAGTCTAGAAGTTGCATACAGTCATCATGACTAGTAGCCCTTGATAGCTTCTTCGTCTATGAATTTATCACTGAGGGATAGGCGGATCCATTATCTGTAGCATACACCAGAGTAGCTCTACAAATGCCACTCTCCTAATCATGCTGAGAACTTTGCCACAAGTCACAGAGTATGAATGTGTTTGAAACAGTGTTAACAGTAAATAGTGGTGGAGCCAGATGATCAGTGTATCACAGGCCTTGAAGAGAAAGTAAATACGTGACAGGAGACTGCAAAGGCCAGCCTGCTATTTTATGGTTGTAATAATCACAAAGAGAACTTGTGGAAGCCCATGTTAATTCACCCACATCTTTTATCAGGGGGAAAAATGTGTGCATCTACCAATGAATTTAGCATGAATGAAAATTGTAAGTTGCTTTCACTGGCTGGGACTCCAGGGTACACAACTAATAATGATGATGCATGCATTTGCAGACAAAGGTCTCTCTTCCATTGATGTACTTGGGGCAAACATGTCTGCCACACACACAAAAAAGTGTGTCAATTGGCCCTTGTGGGAATGATAAGGATAGTAGGAGAGGATATATTAATTAAATATTATCCTTCCTTCACTCACACTAGTGAGTCATGTAGCAGAGCAGATTCCCCTTAATGCAGCAGGAAGCTAGTTTGCAGATTCGTTTGAATCTCTTTAGTTAAGCAATCCAGTCTGGCTTGATCAGACTGGATTATTCCTGGTGTCCCCTTTGATCCCTCTTAAAAGAATAAAGACACAATAGTCTTTCCTTAAAAGTAACAAGATGTTTACTCACATTCAGTTCACATTATGATCCCCGAAGGCAGACTTTAGCTTGTAGTTACAGAACATAGTATGAGTTTATCCCTTATTGGGATTGAGTCCAAGTGCTGCTGGCTGAGAGCCAGCAGACAGCAAAATACATTAAGAGAACAGCATCAAGAGAACAGAATGGCTGCAGAAGAGCAGCATGGCATCAAGAGAGAAAAATGGCTGCGTGACTCGGCTCTTTAATGGAGTCAGCCAGGGTCATGACCATCTCCCTGGTCACATGCAAGGGGAGGATGCTCCAGACCAGTGGAACAGGAAGTTATACTGACTGGAGTATCATCACCCTGCCTGTGCCCACTCTAGGAAAACAAGAAATGTTGTATTTGACTGCTCCAATGGATTGCATCCCACAGCCCTGACTTTTCCATTTTAATAACAAGACGCAGTTATTTTCAATGGCAGATGCGTTATGCAATCCTGGTGTGGCCACTGTAGTAAGCAACATCTGTGTTTGCAGCATAAACAAGTGCCAGGCTCTTTGCAGTTGGGACTTTGCTTGTCAAACAGGTTGGCTGTCCGGTCATAGTCAAACCAGATGATGATGATTTTTATTTTTATTTTTTAAATCCTGGCTACCCTGATGCCGCCAGCAGGAACAGCTGCTTGAACAAAGCTCCCTTTGGCAGCTGCTCCATATGCAGGACTTAGCAAGCAAGCGGCGACAGAGTTTGTACATTCGATCAAGGTCTGACAGTTGCCCTCAACTTGTTTGAAATGCAGCCCTTGCCATTGCCACAAATATTTATTTATTTATTTATTAAAGAGAGAAAAGGAGCAGAGGGAATCGTCAGGCAGAAGTGTGAGGCATGAAATTACACACACACACACACACACACACACAGTCATGTGGATTTTCAGGTTGCGAACGCAGCAAACCCAGAAGTGTATACTTCCGGGTTTCACCGCGCGCACACGAGAAGCGTTCTGCGTGCTTCGCGCATGCGCAGGAGCACTCTATTGCTTCACACGCATGCACAGAAGCGAAGCTCTACTTACGGAATTTTCGGGGTGCGAACAGCACCCCGGAATGGATTACGTCTGTCAGTAGAGGTAGCACTGTATATCTATATCTATATCATCTATAGCTATAGCTATAGCTGTTGTTGTTGTTCAGTCGTTCAGTCGTGTCTGACTCTTCGTGACCCCATGGACCAGAGCATGCCAGGCACGCCTATCCTTCACTGCCTCTCGCAGTTTGGCCAAACTCATGCCAGTCGCTTCGAGAACACTGTCCAACCATCTCATCCTCTGTCATCCCCTTCTCCTTGTGCCCTCCATCTTTCCCAACATCAGGGTCTTTTCCAGGGAGTCTTCTCTTCTCATGAGGTAGCTATAGCTATCTCACTGCAATTATTCCACTAAATTATTTTAAACTGTGAAGTGTCCAGAACTCTTCCTGTTAAATGTCTGTTGTCAAAGCTGCAAGCGAGCCACTTTTTCTCCCCTGATTCTGACCTTTTTCATGCTCAACGCATGTCAGTATGTAAAATGAAAGGATGCAGCGAGGGTGGTGGCTGCAGCAATCTGTCATATTCCAAGATTCTGCCTTTCCTGGGAAATTCATATAATGGGGACAATTCCCTCCTTCACAGCCAGCAAAGGGAACGCCAACGCCAACACTAACAAGCAGCAACAAAGGTTGCATCTCCCCCCTGATCTCTTTTCCAGGACGGTGGTTGTTATGTCAGGTTCATTTTCCTTGAGACGCAAAGGGGAAGCATCAGAAGGAGAGACTTAAATGGTGCATGTGGTGAATGGTTGACTTGATGATGAAGTGTGAAATGGCCATTAAAGCACCGGCCGTTTATCCCTAATACTGCGCTCAGAATGGAGACCCTACGCAAAATGAATTCAGCGGTTTCAGCTCAATACCTGCTGGACAAGAACCTATATATCACCAAAGTCTCAATTGGCGCATGCAATTTAACACCAGCAATGGCTCTAATTCAGAGGAAACAGGGAGAAGATTCCATGAAACAGCAGGCGACATTAGAGAAACTGAAAAGTTTACTGAAAGAATAGGGTTTTTTGTGCAGGGGAAAGGATTCAGAAAATTTGTTGTGTCTAGGTCTGCTTTGCCACCATGCCTAGATCAATGCCAACCACTTTGCCCCTTCCATAGATTGCAGAGATAACCTTGTGGTGCCCTCCGTATATTTAAGGACTGCAACTCTCATCATCCCTGACCATTGGCCATATGGGCCTGGACTGAAGGAAACTGCAGTCCAGCAACATCTGGTGGGCACCACATTGATGGCTTTCTGGTGCCTATCGCAACTTCAGTGTAGTACCAGGTAGGGTAGATGGCAGGGAGGCCAACAGTAGGTGGCGCCAGAGCCAATGGCAGGCAGAGCCAGTAATTCTAGATTTGTCCCCACCTTTCTCCCTGCTGAGCATAGCTGTCAAGTTTCGGATTTGAAAATAAGGGATCAGCAGCCTCACCTATCCCGGGGACAGTCACATGTCAGTGGTGGGCGGAGCCAGAAGCAAAAGTGTGTGGAGCAGCAATGTAAACTCAAAGCGGGCTCAGGCTCAGAGAGGAGCAAAGAGGAGGGCAGCCATGTGCTCCGCGCGATGGAGCCCCATCTTCTTCTTGTCTGATCCCATCAAAACAGGACAGGAAGCAGCAGCTGCTCAAAGGCAGCCAGGCTCCGCCCGCCAGCTAACCCTATTGGCCGGCTGAGGGGCTCGGCGGCAACAGATAGGGGCTGATGCAGGGGGAGGAATACACCCCCCTGTAAGCACGGGAAACGGCTCCCACTTGCTTTGAGGGCTGAGGCTTTTCTCTCCAAGTAGGCGAGGTCTTCCCACCCAGTCCCTGGCCAGCAGGGGAGGAGCTGCTTCCATTAAAAACGGGAAATTTAAGGGAAATAAAAAATAAGGGAGAGCAGCGGGAAACTGCTTGAAATAAGGGAGGATCCTGGGGAAAACGGGATACTTGACAGCACTGCTGCTGAGTTCTGCACTGAAACTAGGGAGGAGGACACCTCCCCTGAAGCAATTGCAGGATAAAGGCATCAGATTTCTGTCTATCTTCATTGTGGTTTGAGATACAGGCAGGCTGAATTGCATTCGCTTTGCCACCAAATGTTTTGAATAGTGAATTCTGAAAAAGGGGGGGGGAGGGAGGCAAACCAGTTAAAGCAACAGAGCTGAAAGATGGAAACCAAGAACATTAGATACCATATTGCAAAGGAAAAACAAGTTAAATTGTCATGAAACTGAAAGGAAATCAATGTGACAACACTGGAGCCCCATTTCAATCTGTTGTTGACATTGTTTTCTGTAGTAATTTTCTCAAAATGTTAACAGTATTGAGTTTGCTTATTGATTCTATTATTTTTGACCTTGCATTAGTGTGGGCTAATCTTAGATGGCATAAAATTTCCTTTCACAGCTAAAATTATTATATGGCTCAAGGGGAAAGGGGTGGGAGAGGGGATTAACAATTGGGGTCATGGCCCCTTTAGGAATTTGATGTTTCTAACCATCGGCTGTGAGTTATTTTAACTTTGCCCACACTCCCATGCTGTTTACAGTCTCATTAAATAGTTTAAGGAGGGTCATCATACAAATAATCACCATATTGACCAAACAAGTGAGGCCACGATTGACTGAAAAACAAATAGCTGCAGGCAATGGCTCACACCTCCTTGATTTGAGAGTTAAGCACAACACTACAGAAGCAAATGCTAACATATTATTCACATGACATGGCATGTAACTGCAAACACATATAAACAGCTGAGCTGTTGTAAGAATTGTGCAATCTGATTAATCACAATGATGGCTTCATGCATGCACATTTTGTTGTTGTTGTTGTTCAGTCGTTCAGTCGTGTCCGACTCTTTGTGACCCCATGGACCAGAGCACGCCAGGCACGCCTATCCTTCACTGCCTCTCGCAGTTTGGCCAAACTCATGTTAGTAGCTTCGAGAACACTGTCCAACCATCTCATCCTCTGTCGTCCCCTTCTCCTTGTGCCCTCCATCTTTCCCAACATCAGGGTCTTTTCTAGGGAGTCTTCTCTTCTCATGAGGTGGCCAAAGGATCTGTCCTTCCAGTGAGCACTCGGGGCTGATTTCTTTAAGTTTGATCTTCTTGCAGTCCATGGGACTCTCAAGAGTCTCCTCCAGCACCATAATTCAAAAGCATCAATTCTACGGCGATCAGCCTTCTTCAGTCCCAAAAAGAACTGAAAGACATAGCTTATGTATGTTTCACTGCATTTGTTCATATTTCCCCATTGTTATCCATGCTTCTCCCGCCAATCCTTTAATCTAACAGTGAAATATAGGTGTTAACTCATCGGGGCTCTTCTTTTTGTGGCACTGTGTAAATCGCCATGTACATTGATGGAAAATTAATCATACTGGTTTGTATCCACAACAGCGGTAAGTCACAGTCCCATCAACACAAGGATTTCCACATATCCTCCCCCAGCATGCCCCCTAAAACTGTTTTAGAGGTTCCCCCAACCCTCTGGAGCACATCTGGGAGAGGTCCCGTCGCTCAAACAGAAATCCTTGCACTGATGGGGCGAGTTAGTTCAGGAGTGGGGAACCTTTGACCCTCCAGATATTGCTGAACTGTAAGTCCCATCAGCCCTAGGAAAAGTACATCTATTGTCTCCATTTTCAATTCACAGTCTTTTTTTACAATTTATGCTTTGGTGAGACACACTTTTGTCATAGACAGTTGGGGGAGAGGAGAGGGCAGAGAGAGACATGGGGTTATTGTTCAATGGCCATAAGTTATGAGAACCATAGTTCAGCAAGAACTGGAAGCCCAAAGGTTCCCCAAGCCTTTGTCTGTTGAATATTTCCCACTAACTGTAATTGTGGTGGGATGGGAAACCCACCTTCCTTTGATCTGTTCTCCCTAGTTTGGTCCCAGATATAAGCACGATTCACACATTTTCTCAAGTGTATAAGTCAGGGCTGTAGTGCTGGATCCTGCCGTCAGCCGTCACATGTTGAGCATTGAAGTCTTAAGATGGAACCTTCTGTGCAACAAGTGTGCTCTCCATTTCTGATTCCCTTTATTCAGAGAAGGCTGTTGTGGCTAGTAGTCATTCCCCATGCTGGCTGGGGTTGAGTCTAACAATATCTAGAGGACCACAGGTTTCCCAGCCCTGTCCCAAGTCAGCGTCAGTATTTTCGTAGCACTATTTTCAGGCAGTCAAGTCGTGTATCCATAGCAGTGACCAGAGGAGGAATGACCGCTGGGAGGAGCACAGAGAGAATAAATGCCATGGTGCATGTGCAGCAGCACGAGTGGACACCTTCGTCTGCCCCAGCTACAACAAAACATGTCTCTCCTGTAGGAGCTGTCCAACAGCTAGACCTCATCCCCAAAGGTGCACTCCACCATTGTCTCCTGAGACAGATGGTTGCCAGAAACCTAATCAGATTAGGGAGCTTCAATGCTTGTGGGAAACACACACATTAATTAGTACCCCACATTTCTGTGATAAGCATCCTCAAGGCAGTTCTGATTTAATAAAATGAACAACAAATCACAACAAATAAAGGGATATCTTGTCTTCTGCCTGCAGTCCTCACACATCAAAAAACCCTACTCACACAAGCTCACTAGAGACCAAGAAACTGGGGTCATTGACAGCTACTTTGTCTCATCCCCCTCCCCCCTCCCCCCTCCCCATTACCTTGCTATTAACAGATGTCTTGGATATGCTGAAATTTAACCCATGAAGCTATTTCTTGTTGTGAAGATCGGCAGTTGGAAAAGCTTCCTTTACAACATTTCCGCATGTCAGGGCTGTTCCACGAGCTGGGCTAGTAAGAAAGGCAGAAACCTTGTAGACAAATAGCTTTGATTTTACTATCAAGAATAAATAGCTACCGGGGGAATGCGATTGCCCTGGGGAAAGGAGTTGAGAAAATTTTTTGCCTGCAATATCCTGTAAGGGTTTTCCATTGCATAATTTATTATGCCATGCAAGGGACAATCATTTGTCTAAGTTTATACTGCCTCACCAAATAGGGATAAATGCCACAAGGCTGCAAAAGCGTGCTTGTGTGTGTTTGGGGAGGGGGGCCACATATTTGTAACCATTTTGTGTTACCTTGTGTATGCACTCAGAATGAGTGGCACCAAGAGCCAGTTTGACACTGATCTGTTTTGTAAATCTGCAAATATTTTAAGGAAGGTATGAAGCTGAGATAAGATGAAAAACGCCTCTGAAGTTTTTGTCTTTGCCAAAGGTTCAGTGGTATCTGCTTTGTATGCAGCATGTTCCAAGTTCCATCCCAGATTGACAGGGCTGGAAATGTCCCCCGCCTGAAACCCTGGAGACTTGCTGCTAGTCAGTAGTGGGCACTGAACTTCATGGACCTATGGTCTGATTCAGTATAAGGCAGTTTCCTATCTCTCTTATATCTTGTGAAATTTTGTTAGAAGCAAGCAGAATTTAACTTCATTGTTCAGGTTTCAGGACACCTAGCAGGAAAAAAATAAAATAAAACAGCTTCCCTAAAGCTAGGAGATCATTATCTCTGTTGCTTACCTCTTCAGGTCAACAAAACTGGTTTGATGAATCCCCTGGGTTGCAAAATGAAATTTGACCAAGACAACCTGTCAACATTTGCATTTTTGCAGAAGTTCCTATTAAACTTCAAATATATTGAAGGAGGGGTGTGTGTGTGTGTGTGTGTGTGTGTGTGTGTGTAGTTATTACTCCCTCTCTCTCTCTCTCTTTCACACACACACACACACACACACACACACACACACACCTTGGGTTCCTTGCAGGAAAAGCAGTTGTTAAGAGAGCTTGTGTCAGAGGAAGAATGTAGCTGATTTTCCATAGTTTGGGGATCTATGGATGAATTTGAAAATCTACCAAGGAAGAAAGGGCTAGTAGGCTGGTGAAGCCTGATTTTTAGCAAGTGACGAGTCCACCAACACTGCCCCAACATGCCCCTTCTTGTTCTACTCTTTATCCATCCCCAGAGAAACACACGCAAGGGAGATTTATTGTTGGATGTTTTAAACCACAACCTTCATTTTCGAAAGTGTGTATTTCCCTTGGAACTGAATAATTCCATTGAAAAGTCACAGGTGCCCCGGAGCTCTGCTTAGAAGATTACCTCAAGTTTCATTTCATAACATGCTTGGAACTTGAGGCAGAGAATTTATTACAATAGGTCACAAGTGATATTTTTGGTCTGGTTTTCTCTGTTGTCATCAGAGGTTCTAAAATTGTTGGATGAAACTAAAATATAAAATAATAATGATGGTAATTTTCTTTTTTAAAAAAGCAGGCATGATAAGCTTCCATTGCTTGCATGGTGCAAAGAGAAATTTTGATGCACAGCTTAAGCCAGATTTTTCAATATCAGGGAAGGAACAAATATAGTTTACCATGCTAACACTCTGCCGTTATAATGTGAAAACAACTTTACAGTGCTGCTTCAATTCCTGTTATCAAGACATGCTGGCAGCTGTAGAAAATGAAGCAGAGAAATACTGAAAAATTAGAGCAAATCATGATTTTGCCTCATACAGGGATGGCCAAGCGAAAGCTCATCTGGTCTGCAAAGCAAACGAGGGGGGCATTTGGCAGCATGCAATAAAATAAACGCTGATAGGCTCGACATATAAATTTATCAAAAATATGTCTTGATCCAAGGCATACAAACAACATGGAGTGCCTCTGGCCTTCCCGCCCAACTTGCCACCAATGCCCCTGGATGTCCACAGGGGGGCATAATGTCCAAATATAACCTATGCATGTAAAATCTGACATCTGCAGGACCACATCACCAGTCGGTTTCCAGTTTCTGGTGTCTACGTGCATCAGATTTTATTCACGCACGTCATATTCTGGGAATGCCAGAGGTGGGGCAAGTGTATGCATACATGTGGGACAGGTCAGGGACAAATTTTCTAGATCCATTTCAATCAGGGTTTAGGCCTGGTTTGGGCACAGAAGCTGCTTGGGTTGCCCTGTATGATGACCACTGCTGAGAGACACGGGGAAAATGTGTCCCTATTAATTCTCCTCAATCTCTCAGTGGCTTTTGATACCACTGACCATGTTATCCTTCTGGAGAGGCTGCTCCAGGTGTGTGTGTGTGTGTGTGTGTGGTACCACTTTGCCATGGCTCTAGTTCTATGTGGATGGAACTTTCCAGAAGGTGTTGCTTGGGGTGTATTCTTCAGCCCCACGGAGTCTTCAATGTGGGGTTCCTCAGGGTTCAATTTTATCCCCTATGCTGCTTAACATCTACATGAAACTGTTGAGTGGGGTTAGCCATAGGTTTGAAGTACGTTCCTTGCAATATGCTGATGACACACAGCTCTGCTTCTCCTTTACATCCGCAGGATATGCTGAACCGCAGTCTTGCCTCGGTAATGGACTGGATGAAAGCCAACCAACTGAAACTCAACCCAGATTAAGACTGAGGCACTGCTAGTGAGCAGTTCCCTAGACCAGATGGATGGGAGGTTGCCTGCTCACATCTCAAGGTGCAGGTACTCAAGGGGGTACTTATGGATCCTCTTGAAGCTCAGGTGGCCTCAGTGCCATGGTGTGGGTACCCAAATGCCTAAGGATCCAACCCAATGCCTTATCTGCCCAAGTTACGATGTTTGCTATACGGTAGGTGAAAAACCTGCATACCAGGCAATTTGTCTGCAGGGGGGAAAAATCCTCCCTTGCTCCGAATACGGCAACTGAGTATTCCGTAGCAAGGTCCTCACATTGGCCTGCCAGCTCGCCTTCAGGCAAGACAGGTATAAACAGGGCAGGAGGGTGGGGGATCCAATGACGATCTGAGCAAAAGAGCCCAGGTGTGGCCTGAATTTATTAAGGATAGATGGACCTGGTTGCTGCTGGTCTGAAGTCATGACCCTGCCCATCTGCTGCCTCCTGATTGGCCAATTTGAAAAAGGCTTTTTGTGAGAAAACCATGTGGCTGACAGGGATGGTCCCAGCATTCCCCACCATGAATGACATGACTCCAAGACTGGGCTGCAGCGAACCGCCTGGATCCCTGGGTAAGCAACTATTCCCCCTGAGCTTTCCCCACAAAATCTCTCCCTTTAAAGCTGAATCGGAGCAAACATCAATTTGGGGTTTCTACGGATTGACGTTCAATTGAGCTTCAAAAGAGCAGTAAAAGCTCTGGAAAAAATAAAAGGGGTGCTGCGTCATGGAACTTTAAATCGTGGGCCGTGCCTGGAAAGAGCAGAGGAAAGGTAAGTGTGAATAAGCTCTAATTGTACTGATTTAGACAAGATTGTTCATAAA
The DNA here is from genome assembly GCF_009819535.1 of Lacerta agilis. NCBI lineage: Eukaryota > Metazoa > Chordata > Lepidosauria > Squamata > Lacertidae > Lacerta > Lacerta agilis. The sequence continues at coordinate 78,725,734 of NC_046317.1, forward strand.
TCTAAACAAACAATCCAGTCAATTAATTGACTGGATTAGAGATAAATAATTGGCTAAAGTCCTTGAAATCTATTGACAGGCTGATTTGCCTGCTTTTAAGGTGGCGAAAAAATATAGAAAATGATGGGGCTTAACTCTGCAAAGCTAAACTTACAAGCCAATCCTATACATAGCTACATATAGTCATACCTCATGTTACGTTTGCTTCATGGCAAGTTTTTCAGGTTGCGTCCCACGGCGACCCGGAAGTACTGGAAAGGGTTACTTCTTGGTTTCGCTGCTCGCGCATGCGCAGTAGCGCTAAATCGCACTTTGTGCATGCACACAAGCACCAAATTGCGCCACGCACCTGCGCAGATATGGTGCTTCAGGTTGCGGGCTTTTCACATTGCGAACGGGCCTCCGGAATGGATCCCATTCACAACCAGAGGTACCACTGTACTTAGAAGTAAGTCCCATAGGCTTCCTTCCCAGTTTAGTGTATAGTATTGAACTCAATCCTATGCAGGCTTACTTGGGAGCAAGCCTGGCTAAGTTCAGTGATGCTTACTCTCAAATAACTGTGCACAGGATTAAATAAGGACTGGCAAAATTATTTATCTATCTATTTATCTATCTATCATTAAACTTATAAGTTGCTTTTCTTACAAAACGGAGAGGACTATAGAGCCGCATTCGGATGCCATGCCTGAAGTTGTTCACCCCTGATTTAATGATGCCATTTGCAGTCAAATGAATACTTAGGATCCCGTATCAGAAAGCTGCTTAAGCACATCTAGGTAGATAAGTCTTCCTTATTTCAAGAGGATGCTTCCTACATGTGTTCAATACTACACATATAGTTTCAACCTCAACCTGCCTGGGCATCTTGTATAGTTTAATGTTTGCCATTAAAATGTTTTGTGTAGCTGGATGAAGAACAGAGACACCCAGAGAAGGTCTGAAGAACTACCGAGCCAAATAATTTATTGAGCTGGAGTTTCTTTTCTTCTGACCTTGCCGAGATGAAGGTATTTTCAAAAGACCCTGCTTTGATAAGCAAACATTTTAGAATCCTGTGAGGCAGTTAATGAGGGATTTAAGGAATCAAAACACTCGGAAGTCATTACTGACTCTGTCGCAAGATTGCAGGAGCATTAAATTTTGAAAAGGCTCTAAAGTTAACTAGAGAGAATCTCAAAGCCCAAGTTATTAGGAGGGGCTTGGGCTGGATGTTTCATCACGGACCAAAACCAAATGTAAGATTACTCCATCAGAATTTGGAAGTTTTAAATAAGTGAATTGCAGACTTTTTTTTAAGTCTCAAGTCAACTGTTTCCCACTTTGATTTGTCTGCCAAGGAATCCCTGCATATCTGCCCTGAAATCTTTGCATATTGTGTCCAAGGGCAACTACTGGATTGGACATAAACACCCATCCCAATTTTTCACCTCATTCACAGGCAGCAAATTGCAGGCAGCTGTTTCTTTGAAGCTGGGAAGCTAAGGATATGGGTTTATTGAGCCCTACACTGGGATCCAAGTGGTTTTCATTGCAGTAGATACATTGAAATGATGGGAGTTGTAATACAATCAGTAGTAGACATGGTGGTCGTGCAGGGACACTTGCCTGACCTCCAAGCAGCTGAGTCCCTGCTGCTTACTGAGGGGGAGCAGTGCAAATTGGTGGACCTGGAGACTCTGAGCATGGCCTGGAGGGAAGTCCAGCTCGCCTGTGGTCCTGTGCATGGGCATGGCAATGCACTCACCATCCACCCTTCCTAGATTACAATTATTCTTGCTGTGGACCAGGCGTTCCAACTTGAATAAAATATCTGGGGTCCCAGGTAAGCCCCGTCACACATCATTGATCACATGATGTGGTGCGCGCACACAGCATTTGAATGGCAATGGTCATCAACTTTAGGGGGCGAAGCAGCCCCCTCAAATATTTTACTGGGGGGGGGTGCAAAGAACCCTCAGCCTGTAGGAGTTGGCTCCTATGCTCTGGACACTGTTGGTCACTGTTAAATGGGGAGGATTACTGCCTTTGCAATAGCAAGGCTGTGGTGTGTCTCTGACTGTCTGTGGTGTCAATTCTGAAGGCATTGGGCAGAATCCAGAGCTTAGGAAGGGATCCCCTGAGGGTGGCGCTGAAAGGCTCTTCCCCCAGTTGAAGCCAGTAGCCACACATGACCAGGTTGCTAGCTGGACCTGCATTATCAGCCTGCACCATGGTCCAGTGTGGTGTAGTCGTTAGGAGCAGTAGACTCATAATCTGGTGAACCGGGTTCGTGTCCCCGCTCCTCCACATGCAGCTGCTGGGTGACCTTGGGCTAGTCACACTTCTTTGAAGTTTCTCAGCCCCACTCACCTCACAGAGTGTTTGTTGTGGGTGAGGAAGGGAAAGGAGAATGTTAGCCGCTTTGAGACTCCTTTGGGTAGTGATAAAGCGGGATATCAAATCCAAACTCTTCTTCTTCTTCCAGAGAACTACCTCTTGGCTACTCCAATGATTACCCAGCAGACAGAAAGTTGGGCCACATGATGGACTGATCCTTGCCCTGTGCTGCACCCAACCAGGGATATGCTATTACCTACAAATCTGTGGTCGCGTTTAACCCACACGCTTGTCTCTGACTAGTCATTGCTCCCAGACAGGAAGAAACACAAATACCAAACACATGACTATGCCTGTTACACAACAGTAAATATTAATAAGAAGTGACAAAGATACTGTTTGGCCTGGTAAGTCGAAAGCTTTCTTAGCAATTGTGTTCATTAACACTCCTGCTATTACCAATATCTGATCAAGCCATGAGCAAAGGCGTAAGACAAAACTGATGACTGTGTTAATATTTAGTTTAACCCATTAGTGTTAATATATTGGTGAGTATTCATTCCAGCCAGGGTCTTTCTTCAGCTTTCCACCTGACTGCCTGATTTTGGATAAATATTTGCTTGCAGGTTTCTAAGAGTGAAAACCACATGGGCAACAGAACATCCCAGTTTCCCCTTCGCACATCTCCCTTGAGTGCATTAGGAATGGCGCTGCTTCAGAAATGAGCCATTAATCAACTTTATTTGCCTTCGTTAATTGCCATACCTGAATGCACTGACAGTGGTAGTTAGGAGGGGAGTGGGACCTATAAAAATGTGGTTCTGTTTTGCACAAGCATTTGCACATCCTGGCCCTCAAAAAAATAAAAAATAAAAATGCACAGCTCTTCATCTGCAAATTCTTACCTCTTGCATTTCTAGAAATAGTTACTAATTCATTATTGTCAGTGACATTTCCTGCACTTTCATGTGTTGCCCTAGCACTGCCTGTTTCCTCCATTTCATTATTATGAAACAGCTCGGCTGTGATAGACTGCTGATCCTCATCTTCATATTGATTAATTTCATTTCCACATACATCATCCTGTTTTTCAACAGCCTCAGCTCAGTCTTCTTAACAGTGAGTCATTTGCAAGACAGATTTTTCATTACCAGACTCATCTTCCGAATAGGAGGATAGCCAGGTATAGGGGTTCAATCCTGCATACAGTTAAACTGGCATAAATGGGGAATGGAATGGAGTTGTTCCAGGTTTGCAGTGCATTGATGGACTAGGGGAGTTCTTGCTATCTTCCTTTGGCTGTGTAGCTCAAGGTATATGCCAGTCATACTGGGTTTGATCATTATCCACATCATTAAAATGCAATTTATTTTTTTGGGATTAATTTGCAGATTAAACAAGCGCTGTTTTACTGCATTTATTTCTCAAGCATCTCAAAGTTGGCTAAATATATTTCTGTAGTGTGATTAAGTTTAAACACATTTATAAAAATGAAGTTGTTCATATTCCAGAAGGGATTCATAATTGTTCAGAGCAACGTAACTTGCTCTATGGTAGCTGAAAGTCATTACCTCTCTCTTTCACTCTATTTTTTTTAAATGAATCTATAGTTTTTCTTCTATCCCACAATGATTAGTGGTAAAGTATCTGTGCAATTGGGAGGATTCCTGATTGTACGGAAATGTGCATGAATTTTGTACACATGTAATCACTCTGCAGATGTTTTGCTGAGCCACTAGGCTTCAGCAATCCTCTCCATTTGTGCTTTCAGTCTGCACAAAGGAATTGTTTGCACACTCCTACAGCAAGTTTTCTTATGCATGGGATGAAGGAGCAATTCATATGGCCTTCTTTTCGCAGAGGAACTGACCTAGTTCAACACTCCCAAACTTGCTCGCAGATTGGAATACAACTCCCAATCAGACTGCATGCTACTCCAGACTTTGCAATGCATTTTCATTGTGGGAAAATACATTTTTAACTTAAGTCCATATTTTATTGTACATAAAAGATGCGAAAATCCACAATTTGCTGGCGAATGCATGAAATGTGTGATTTCACGTAAAAGTGCGTATTTTCCATTAAAAGTGCCCACAAAACATGTACAGATCATGTACAATAGAAAAGAGCAGCAGACAAGGGGTTGGAATGAAAATGTCAGTGAGATCAAAATAGGATGTATTAGCAGCTTGGAAAACCTCTTGCTCTTGATAGCAACATTCAGAATTGCTGCTATGCCACCCATATTAATGCTGCACAGAGCAACTCCAAATTCTCATGTGTGTGTGCGCGCGCAAAAGGTTGTGCCCCTCTGTACCAAGGTCTGTGATTCTTATCATTGTGCAAAAAATTAAAAAATCTTGCACATCTGGGAGCACTGATTTATTACAGGTCGAGTCTGGCACACAGTTTGTGTGCAAAACAAAGCTTACCTTTCCTAAGTGGCATCTGTTACATTCATATGCGAGCTCCATTGTGAAAAGAGTACCACACGTCTGCTGTGTGATAAATTCACAATTGTGACAAATAAAGATTAAATTTGACAGAATTTAACAGCCTCTCTCTGCTCCAGCAAGCTGTGTTTGTAGCAGAAGAGTTTTTGTGCTGTGCGTGAATCAAAATAATGGACCTGGAAGAGCAGAGGGAAATAGTGAAATATAATGGCAACCCCACAAAACCGTAGCCCCAGAGGAACCAAGAGAATTATCATGGGGGGAAAATATTTTGGGTGCAGAGAGTTGTATTCAACTAAATCCTACACAGAAGAGACTCACTGCAATCAGTGGCCATGTCTATTAACTCCAATAGTCTATTCTGGCTATCTTCTTCTTCTCTGGCGATCACTCGTAGCCGAGTAAGATTGTCTTCCATAAACACGGTTTTAACAGCGAGTCCATAAGTGACTGTGGAGGCCAATTCTCCACAGTGGGGACATAGGTTTCTGGGCGGGAGTTGATCACGGTGTGGATTTGCCAAGCGTGCCTTCCTCTTAGCACATTTCTCCCTTGCATTCTGAGTTTGAGTGTCTTCAAAGCCAATGACACTTTTGGTAAAGGCTGTTCTCCAACTGGAGTGCTCACAGGCCAGTGTTTCCCAGTTGTTGGTGTTTATACTATTTTTTTTATATTTGCCTTGAGACAGTCTTTAAACGTCTTTTGTTGACCACCAGCATTACACTTTCCATTTTTATGTTCAGAATAAAGTAGTTGCTTTGGAAGACGGTGATCAGGCATCCGCACAACATGTCTAGTCCAATGAAGTTGATGTTGAAGGATCATTGCTTCAACACTGGTGATCTTTGCTTCTTCCAGTACACTGATATTAGTTCGCCTGCCTTCCCAAGTGATGTATAAAACTTTTTGGAGACACCATTGATGGAATCTTTCGAGGAGTTGGAGATGGCGTTTATAAGTGGTCCATGTTTCACAAGCGTACAGTAAGGTTGGTAGTACAATAGCTTTGTAAACAAGCATTTTGGTTTACCTGAGAATGTCCCGGTCCTCAAACACTCTGCACTTCAATCGGGAGAAAGCCGCACTTGCAGAGCTCAGGCCATGCTGGATTTCAACATCAATGTTGACCCTTGTCAGGGCCTGCCAACCCATGAGGCAAGTTGAGGTGACTGCCTCAGGGAGCAGAATCCACAGGGGCAGCAGATCCTGATGTCAATCTTTCTCTGCCTGCCTTTGTTTCTGACGCAGATCTTCCTCACCCTCTTTTCTCTGGTAGGGAGGAGAATGCCATTTTGGCATCCTCCTCAGATGCCAAAATGTCTTGAGCCAGTCAGGCTAACATTGGATGGAACCTAGAAACTTGAAGGGCATTAATTCACTGGATTTATTATTATTTTTTTAAATCTTCCTTCACTACAGCTTATTGCATTGATTCTGAGTTTCTATGCATTTTTTCACTAAATGATTTGGGCTTACCCTTTTCCAGTATAAATGTTTCCATGAGTTCAGGACATCAGCAAAGCCTCTGCTGTATGTTCTGCCACTCTGGGAAGTGCGGAAAACGGGGTTGTTTTGATAGAATCACCCAGAATGCAAAATTCACTATTTTGGGATAGCTAGCAGCCTACTCGAGTCTATACATTTAGAAGACAAGGGTCCTGTTGCATCACACCAAATACCCATCTGTTCCAGCTTCCTGTTCTCAGCGTCCAACTAGATGTCTAGGCAACAAAGAGGACTTGAGGGCAACAGAGCTATCTGCACATGTGGGCCGCAGCAACTGGTCTTCAGAGATACACAGCTATCATGACAGCCACATATTGTCTTACCTTCCATGAATTTGTCTAACCCTCTTTTAAAGCTGTCAAAGTTGGTGGGCGTCACACTATCTTGTGGTTTCAAATTCCATGCACTATGTGGAGTAGTTCGTTTTCCCTGTTCATCAGGCAGCAGGTCAAGGCAGCCTTGTTCCAGCACGCTTTTTTCTGATGTTAGTTCTGTTTCTAGATGTTGCTGCTGTATAGGGAGTTCATGTTTCCTTGTTGCTGGTGTTGGATTTGCTGTCATTTTTTATTGCTTTAGTGCTGGGCTGTTGTTGTTGTTGTTTTATTTAACTATTTTACTTGTAAGCTGTTCTGAGTTCTCTTTTGAGGATGGAAGATGCAGAATGCAAAAATTCTTATAACTAACTAACTAACTAAATAGATAGATAGATGGGTTCTGCTGTAGGAACATTTTCAGGAACACATGTCCATTTGTTATTTCAAGGCACGTCACTTGCAGGAATAACAGGGCAGTGGCAATGCTGTGTGCAAACAAATTCAAAGTAGGAACTTTTAGAGATCTGTCTACAAAAATTAAATTACACAAACACTGTAGGAAGGAGTCCATATACTAGGAAACAATTTAAGCTTCCAGGTACCTATGGAATGTAACTATATAAGGGTAGGGATTCAAGTGCATATTAGAATTTTAAATACTCTGTTGCCGTAGCACAACAAATTTACTTTTAAAACAAGCAGACTATTTGCATTTAGGAAAGTGATAGGGAAATGCACCAAAATGGAATGAACTGATGATTGACAGGAAGATGCATGGACCCTGAAGCAAATCAGGATTAATGGCCATTGTCGTGTAACTGCAAAGCAGGATGAATACTCAATAAACAGGCCACCTGGAAGATCCCCAAGTGAGTAAACTGATGAAAGCAGAGAGATTTAGGGGAGAACAAAGTAGACTTTTGCATTCTCTCCTTTAGCAACTACCATATATTATAACACATGCCAGCACAAGTGGTTTTCATATTAACATTTTAACATTAGCATACAACAGCCAGTAAATCTATCATCCTATTGAAACTCATATTGGACATTCTGATTTCATAGCTATATTTAGCAATAACGTGCTCCAAAAGGTTCAGGTGCAGATACTGTTTCCTGGGTGTCCATCCTTCTCCCCCAGATTTACCACTGCTTCCTTTTCCCCCCTCCCCACATTTAACTCATTTTGGGGAAATGTTTCCCCACATTTTGGGTGCCACTTTGATCTTTGGAAGAAAATGTCTGGCCGAAGGGAATGCACACCCACCAGTGATGACTGGTGACTCTGTTGCCTACAAGTGTCCTTGTTGAGTTATCATTGCTTCTCCATACCACCAGTGGGCAGAGCTTCATGCAATTAACCTCTAATTGTTTGTTTGGTTCATCCTCTCAACCACACTTTTCCCTCAGCTACCCACTTCCCATTGTGTAGGCATGCACCCCTTCTTTTCCCAGTGCAAACCGATGGAGATGTTGGCTGAATTGCCACTGTCGCTGGAATTTGGCAAGATAGTTTGTCAACTACCAAAGGCAGAGTAGCTGGTCTCTGAAATGTGACATGTGTGCTTGTGTGTGAAGCTAAACAAATTCAGGGCCAGGAAGGGAAACAGAAAGAGAAACTCAAAAGTAGGGTTGCCATACGTCCAGGAAAATCCAGCCGTATGGCAAGCCATGCTGGCAGTGTTGTTTTTGCTGGTCCCCCCCCCCTCAATAGCTCAAAATAGCTCAACATTTGTGTCCGCATTAAGGATATGAGATCAACATGAACAAGGGCTTTTATTTTTTATTTTGTATTTCCTGAACAAACATCCCAATTTCCTGTCAGCAAACATGCACTAAGTGGCTAATTATATTTTGTGGCCTACGTTCTGAAGAGGGTGAGCTTTCTTTAGTAAGAGATTTCTGTACTGCCCTTCTCCAAAATTGTACACAGGGAGGCATACTAAAATAAAGTAATATTTTTAAAAAATAAAGTAATATAAAACTTAATAAACAGAAGCAAGAGAATAATTATCATAAATTACATGCTTAACAACATCTCCCCAATGACTAAATTACTTATTCTCTAATAGCTTGTTGAAATGCGTATGTTTTTAACCTAACACCAAACAGAATGTAAGGTTGCGGCAAGACACAGTTCAGTGGAGATACCATTCCACAGATGTGGGGCCACCACCAAAAAGGCTTCTTCTTCTTTATTGGATTTATAACCCACCATAAGATCCCAGGGTGTGGATGAATATATCAATATAATAATTGAAACAGATAAAATATCCATTAAATATCCATTAAAGTGTCAGAAAAATAGTTCAATCGTTTTCATTACGGTTCCAGCAACTAAATATTACAGTGATGCAGAGAGGCACTACATTTATATATTAGGACCCTAAGGAGATGAAGTTGTGGTATACTTCTTTTCTTTAGCTTCTCAGCCTAGAGCTACCTTTAAAAAGTGCCCAGAACCTTCTAGACCTAAACGGTTGTTGAAATTTACAGAAAGAAAATGTAGTAGGTAGATGGCTGAGAGGGTTTTTTTTTTTTAACCACATATATCCATTTGCATTGGCTCCCAGTTTGTTTCCATAACTAATTCACAGCCTAGTTCTGACCTCTAAAGCTTTAAATTGGTGCTGTGCTGGAAATTTCTCAAGCACTCTTTTGTTTTTTTTAAGATACTGCACATCAATTAATGAGAAAAGAAAATGAATTAAAAAATGATCAAAGGGGAGAGAGAAAGTTTCAGTGAAATTCTAATTTGTGGGACGTGGGACTTTGTCTTTACTTTAAATTCCGAGGGAAGGGGTCATATCCCTCATTCTACACGTTATCTGACCAGTGGATCCCTCCCTATATTATCCTCCCAACAACCCTGTGAGGTAGGTTAGGCTGAGAGATGGTGATTCACGGCTGAGTGGAGATTTGAACTTTGGTCTCCCAGGTCCTAGGGGAAGACATCATGAGGTAACTCATCCGATGAGGCTTTTTCAGATCAGGAAATGCAGGCAGTTTTGGAGGTTACAGAGCACTGGAGAAATGATCCATGGAAGGAAAAACACACACATACCACCCTCATAAACAGGGTGGTTTTTTCAGCCAAAACTTGCTGGAACTCAGCCCTAGCACGTCTCTGCTAGGCACTGCTGGTGACCCTCCAAGTGTCCCTATTTTCCAGGGACGTCCCTGATTTAGAGAAGCCACCCCAGTTTCTGATTTGATCCCGGAATGCCCCACTTTTCCTTAGGATTTCCCTATTTTCATTGGAGAAATGTTGGAGGGTATGGTGTTATCCAACCCCCCAAGCTGTTTGAAGGCAATCCTATATAGGGAAGTGTTTTTTGTTTGTTTAATGTTTAATTGTGTTTTTATATATGTTGGAGGCTGCCAAGAGTGGCTGGGGCAACCCAGTCAGATGGGTAGGGAATACAGTAAATAGTAAAATTATCATGATGGAATGGGACATCCCTATTTTCATCGGAGAAAAGTTGGAGGGTATGCCATTGCCATTCTAAGAGAATGAGGGAGGTGTTCATGGAAAAATATAGAATAATAGCACTGTTCATAACAACGAGGTAAGCTCAAATCACCACACCCATAGAAATCCCAAAGAAATTCTAATGTGCCCTCAGAATCAGGCAAAATGAAAGCCTAGCATCAGTCTTGCAGACATAAATGGAAACAACGACACAGATTTTCTTCAAGTACTTTCTTGGAACTTCCTCGTATTCCCTGCTTAAAAATTTGCTGCCACATTATGAATCAAGCAGCCTTTAATCCTCAGAGAAAGCATTTGGGGGAGATGGATGGGTGTGGGGAGTAGAACTGCTGTCTGTGGACCTGAGACTCACTCTGCATTTTTGTGACTTTGCAACGCCATCTCATTTCTTAAAGCCGCTCATGAGTCATTCGTTAGCGCGCACACAATGGTTATCAGATGCCACAGGAGCATGAAAAATTTCCAGTCTAATAACCACCATCGTAACTGTCACCTCTTTATGATGTGCAAGAGGATACACACACAGGATTGCCAGCTTTTCTTCTGCACAAAATATGACACCCCTCTCCTGGGAACGCCATATCTCATCAAGCTGTCCTCCCCAGGAGTTAACACAGTACAGCTCAGTCAGGTACGCCCTTCCTACATGTAAACCTGCACACCTGCCTGCCCCTGTCTTGGGGAAGTTTGGAGACTGAATAGAGTGTGCTATTTCCATCCTTTCTCTGAAGTTAGATATGAAAAAAATAAAATACCATCAAAGAAACTAGTAATGTCCATTCTCCTGCAATGCCTTTTGCTGCGTACACACCCAATATGCAAAGAACATTTAGAACACACCCCTTCCTGCAAGAATCCTGAGAATGGTAGTTTACCCCTCACAGAACTACAACCATCAGCACCCTCACCAAACAATAGCTCCCAGGATTATTTTTTTGGGGAGGGGATGTATGGGGTGTACTGAGTATATCGCAATACTGAAAGTAGCATAATTATTGGGGTGTAATTTGGAGTCTGTCTCCACTTTATCAGCAGCTAATTTATTTATTTTTTAGCAAAGGGTATATTTTGAATCAAAGGGCTGGAGGCTGGCTCTGTAACCCCCTTTTCTCCTATCAACAGGGTTAGGCCCTGGGCAAATTGAGATCAGCAGCTGAGTTGCATAATAAGCAGAGGTTTCTATTGGTTGGTATAATAAAAAGAATTCCTGGATGCCAGGTTTGGAGCAAGTACCGGTACTCTTTGGTGAGAGAACCCCAGAAGAGATTTATAATTATAAAGTATGCAGCAAAGTAAAGCATGGAAATAGACCTTTAAAATATCCCCTTCTAAGTTGCTTCTGAAGTTCCCCCCTTACCGTAGCATAGAAAGAGACCACACATTTGGTCAGTTAAAAATGGTTTACTTACAAACTCTACAAAGGCCAGATTCATGTGCTTTTCCATACAGCAGTCAGAAAACACGTGCAGTATAACTTAGGTTCCAATGTGGTGAGGGTTTCTAAATTATTTATATAGAAATGAAAAGATGGTTTGCTTATGCCACATGGTCTAAGCTTGGAGCATTCAGCTTAGACCTCCTTTCTGCTACAGTTGACATAGTGGAATAGAAGAACAAAGACTGTGATCACCCTTCCTCCCAAGGCGAGGGGAAGTTGCCTAGCTAAGCCTGGCAGAACAGCTTACTCTATGGTTTTAATCCATTCATAAATTCATTCATTTGAGTCTCTGCCCAAGCTGTAGACCTGTCCTGGGCTACTCTTCTCACTGACACCCCCGCTCCCCACTGTGCCCTCCACAAAGGCCTTTGCCTTCTGGAATGTGCCACTGAGCTGTGATGATTCCCCTTGTGTGCCTCAATGGAGAGATATGTATCCACAGGAACCTCAGGTGTGTGCATGGTAGAATATAGCTTACCAAACGATCATATCCACTGCTCAGTCTATTTTTGCCTCTGATCAATCACATGCCCCTTGAATGGTTTCTTGTCCACAAGAAAAGGCAGCCCTCGTGGGGCAAAGAGTCATTTTGTATGTTCCGGTACAAAGGCTCTGTGCTGGTGTTGGGTGGCATTCAACTAAGCTTTACTCAGAGCAGACCCATTGAAATTAATGGAGTGAGGCCCATTACGTTCAATAGGGCTACTCTGTGCAAAACACCATTGGATACTACTCATTGGGCCAGATTCTGGAGTTCTGCTAGCAGGAGCCAGGAGAAGGGCTGCTGCCAGCGCAATGGGGCTCTCCTTCTCCTCTGTGTTCTCCTGCACTCTCCAAATGAGATGGGGCAGGGGCAGGACAACCTCTTGGGGGGGGGAGGTCATTTCATTGGACAAGCAGAAATGCTTGCATTGATGGATTATTTATTTATTTTTTTAGCTTGGCACTGAAACTCCTCCCATAAGGTTTAATGAATGTTAGAAGCAGGACCTGTGGGCTGGCTCCTTCTCACCCATGAATACTTTCACACTTATGGTGAAAGGTTGGAATAAAGGGGCAAGGCGCAAGTAACTGGGTAAAACGAGGCCCACGTTCTATTAATTTTGCAATCGAATCTGTGCAGATTGTGGCGACAGCGCTGCTGTACGACGACACGCCGAAATCCAAACAGGATGAAGGACAGTACACACACACACGTGTTAATAAATAATTAAATGGTGCACACAAAAGCACAAGCACAAACATCGCCGTCCTCCTGCCAGCTCCTTTTTGTTTCGCTCTCTGTGCTCTTCCCAGATCTGGCGAACGAAAGCTACATCTGACAAAAGCCCTCTCTGCAAAAGAACCCTTCGTGAAATCAGAACACCTCATATAAACATTTTTTTTTTGCAGCGGCATCTTTTGTGCTAGGAGACTTGACTGATGAACTGCGCTGCATTTTGCAGGCCGCTGCTTCTTGGTGGTGCTGTTTCCATTATGCGGAGGGAATGCGAGGCCGCGACGGGAAGCATTAAACAATGCAAACATACTCGCACGGTGTTAAGAGCTTCCGTGTGATTTAATACAAAGCTCCACGATGTATGTGGTCCACCAGTACCTCCGACAAGACAAGGATTGGTAAATCGAGGCCCCTCTGTGGAATAGCTCTTACGAATTATGAAAGGGAAGGGATCAGCACACAGATTTACAATACATGCCCTTTGGCTTCCATGATAGATTTGTGGTAGGTAGTTTGCCTTTGTTAAAGTCTGATATTAATGTCTGTAAGCTGCGGGGAGGGGGGGAACAAATGGTTCCTGCCTAGAATACACAATCTTTATGTTTAGAGGTAATAAATATTCCTGAAATGAGTAATTAGATATTTGCACATAAAAAAGAGAAGTACATTATTAGCCAAAGAAAGAATGGGTTATGGTTTCCTTTTGTTGGGAACAAACACCATCGCCACCATCATTATTTAATACTATTACTACTATTGAAGCACTTTCCATGAGGCATCCCAAAGCAATTTCAAAGCGCTTTGAAACAGATAAGTGAGCGAAAGGTTTGTTGTTGTTTGCTTATTTCATTTTATATTTTTACTTTTTTTTTTTTTTTAAAAAAAAAAGCTTTTGTTGCTTGCCACACGATGAGATCTTACTGGGGATTTAAGAGTTAAATTTAATCAAACCTTTTGAAATGGTAATAAATCAAAGGAGCCCCCTGAGTCCACACAGAGTATCCAGCCCACATTGTTAGTGAGTAGGAAACTGTTACCATCTGTTGGCTATTTGGTGGTCAGCATGAAGGGAAATTGGCGATCCCAGGTCAGTTCCCAAAGGAGTCACGCTTCCATGACAAACACCATCCTCAACCCAAATGACATTTTTATTTGAAAACCGAATGGAGTACAGTATCATGGAAGGGCTGAATATAAATATCAAGACCACAGTTCTTCTAATATATATATATATATATATATATATATATATATATATATATATATATCCAGGGTAGGATATGAGCGATACTCTGGTGATAGGAGCAAATCATATGGTGGTCAAAGATGTGCTGCGAAACAAATTTGGTTTCTGTTTCCATGGATGCATCTTTCTTGGGGGGGGGGAATGCAAGGGATTAATTTAAAACACACACACACACACACACACACACACACTTGACATATTCAGAACTTTTTATTTCTGTATTTTAGAGTCTATCTTCGGAAAAATACTAGACTGTGGTTTGCAAAAATACAACATTGGAAGAGGCTTCTTTGCTCACTACAGTACCTGCGTTTTGAGTAAGTGGGTTCTCCACTCATGGAGAGCACGGGTTGCAGAAGGGTTAAATAATCGTTTACAAGTAATTCTTAAAATCTGGAATTTAAGTGAGAGGGGGCTGGAGATTGCAACACAGATAACTATTTGTCACTTGATTAAGCTGAATTTACAGAGCAATCCTATGCATGACTACTCAGAGGCAAGTTCCCCTGAGTTCAAGATGACTTACAGGTAAGCATGTATAGAATTACTATTATTATTAGAATAGATTCAGCGCTAGTTGAATTCCATAAATATTAATAATATAATAATTTCTATTAAATTTTCTGTTTTGTTGTTGTTGTTCAGTCGTGTCCGACTCTTCGTTACCCCATGGACCAGAGCACTCCTACCCTCCACTGCCTCCCACAGTTTGGCCAAACTCATGCTAGTCGCTTCGAGAACACTGTCCAACCATCTCATCCTCTGTCATCCCCTTCTCCTTGTGCCCTCCATCTTTCCCAACATCAGGGTCTTTTCTAGGGAGTCTTCTCTTCTCATGAGGTGACCAAAGTACTGGAGCCTCAACTTAAGGATCTGTCCTTCCAGTGAGCACTCAGGGCTGATTTCCTTCAGAATGGATAAGTTTGATCTTTTTGCAGTCCATGGGACTCTCAAGAGTCTCCTCCAGCACCATAATTTCTGTTTTACACATTATAATATTCATTTAAACAACCTTAAAATGTCAATGACTACCTTTCTTTTCTTTCCATGGTTCATTTTGCAAATCATAAATCCCTGCATATTTTACATAAACCAAACCATTCAGTATCCCATTACTACATGCAACGAAACTTATTTACACTGTTGAATTTATCTTAATGCTGCCAACTTTTTCAGGTGTACACAGTTCCCCCCCCCCCATATATTCAATAAACATTTTCCAATCTTCTTTAAACGTATGTTCCTCTTGATCTCTTATTCTGTATGTTAGGTCCGCAAGCTGCACATATTCCATCAGTTTATTTTTATTTTTTTAATTGTTTTTATTGATTTCATATTATATATTTATACATTCTTACAATATTAGTAACCTAAAACTGTCAGGATTACCACTTCCCTCTACCCCTCTTCTGGTTTTCTTGTTTCCACACTATAATATTTACACGTTGATTTATATCAGCATACTGTTCATATCTATACATGGTTCTTTCTATAATCTCATATAGAATGCTCCATAAATTATACGTTGTAAGGTTTATCTCAAACCTGCCAGTGTTCTTACATGTAAACAGTGTTTCTCAAGGTAAGTTATAAATTTCTTCCAGTTTTTTTTTTTTTTTTTTTAACGCCTGGTCCAAAAAGCTGCACATATTCCATCAGTTTAAGTTGCCATTCTTCTTTAGTTGGGAACTCGCTCGTTTTCCATTTTTGGGCTAACAAAACATGGGCCGCAGTGGTGGCATACATAAATAACCTTTTTTGACACCTGGGAATTTCCATCTGCATTATCCCCAACGAAAAGGACTCTGGTTGTTGTTTATGTTTATGTTTTTTTTTGTTTTGTTTTTTGGGGGGAAGTACTTCTAAATATTTTTTTCAATTCATTATGGATTATTTCCCAATACTCTTTTACCCTTTTACAGGTCCACCACATATGAAAGAACATACCCTCAACCTGATCGCCAAATTCCACAAAGCAATGAGTCAAGATGCCACTGAAGTTCTCCTAAGGTGAGACTGATGGCAAATTTGTGTATTCAAATAAATTTTAGGGCAGCAAAAAAACCCTTTCAATGCCTAGAGAAATTTCTCAGGGCCCTCCACACTCCCTGATGATATTACTAGATTTCATCCAAAGCAGAATTTTAAAGTGGAGATTCTTCCTCAGGCATTATACTTGAAGGATGTTGAAGGAAGCTTCAAGAGGGCTAGCAACATTTCCCAAGGGATACTCACCTATCCCTGAGATGGATGAATCATCCTGAACAACAAACTGACAGTGTTCTATGTTCAGAAAACCAAGTGAAATTCACCTTTGTATTTGGGTCGTGTTTTGAAAGCAGGGAAGCACCCGCTCTTTGAGGTCATTAGCTGCATCTCTGAGTTAGACTGTGGAACTTTACTGTGTCCACAAACACGCCCTGGAGCGATTATCTGCATGTGGGCAATGTCACAGTTTTGCCTACAGAATTGATCAATCTCTTGAGGATGATGACCCGGTGGAAAAATAGGTGCATCTGAAACGCAATAGACAGCTGCACTGTTGGGCTAATGGTTTTTGTTTATATCTTTGAACACAAAAACGTATCACTTCAAGTTTACACGGAGACCTATTATACTTTCTAGAATTTTTATTCTGTGGGACAATGCGGTTGTATTACACATAGAAATGAAGGTGGTGAAGGTTCAATTCATACCTCTTTCTGCTATCTGCAGAAATCATGGTTTATCGTGATATGCAAATAGAGTCATGTCATGGCTTAATAGCTGCCACTTAGGGAGCCCAGAGAGGAGGAAGTGGACTAAGAGACAGGAGCAACCCTCACCTATCTGTGTCCTAGGTTTGAGTGAACATAACGAGGAGGTCAGTTAGGGCACAGCTTGAACAGACAGGGCAGAGGACCCAGATTGCCTGGGAGGCCATGATTGTGAAATCACAGCTAAGAAACTCAAATCATATATATGACTGACACCCGTCTTTGGAAATAAAATCTATGTCCAGACTTTAACATTCAAAAACTTTACTTGCAGAAACCTATAGATGAATTATAACATAATATTTACAGTCACTTGTCTGGGGAAACCCAGCCAGATGGGTGATTATAAATATATTATTATTATTATTATTATTATTATTATTATTATTATTATTATTATTATTATTATTATTATTATTATCCAAGCATCATCATCATCATCATATATTATTATTTATACCCTGCCCATCTGGCTGGGTTTCCCCAGCCACTCTGGGTGGTTCCCAACAGAATATTCCCAACAGAATATTAAAAACACGGTAAATCATCAAACATTAAAAACTTCCCTAAACAGGGCTGCCTTCAGATGTCTTCTAAGAGTCAGACAGTTGTTTTTTTCCTTGACATCTGAAGGAAGCGTGTTCCACAGGGAGGGTGCCACAGAATCATAGAATTGGAAGAGACCACAAGGGCCATCCAGTCCAACCCCCTGCCAAGCAGGAAACACCATCAAAGCATTCCTGACAGATGGCTGTCAAGCCTTCTCCACCATCGAGAAGACCCTCTGCCTGGTTCCCTGTAACCTCCCTTCTCGCAGTGAGGGAACTGCCAGAAAGCCCTTGAAGCTGGACCTCAGTGTCCAGGCCGAATGATGGGGGTGGAGAATCTCCTTCAGGTATACTGGGCCAAGGCCATTTAGGGCAGGCATAGGCAAACTCGGTCCTCCAGGTGTTTTGGGACTACAACTCCCATCATCCCTGACCACTGGTCCTGTTAGCTAGGGATGATGAGAGTTGTAGTCCCAAAACATCTGGAGGGCCTATTCATAGTTTGCCTATGTCTGGTTTAGGGCTTTAAAGATCAGCACCAACACTTTGAATTGTGCTCAGAAATGTACTGGGAGCCAATGTAGTTCTTTCAGGACCAGCATGGGGTTACCGTCTCTACTATCAACTTCCAAACAACTGTATTTTCCTCTCTTTCCAGAGCTCAGCACTCAGACTTCTGTATCTCATTTAGGCTATGCCTTGCAGTTCCTGCGAGAGATTCCCACTTTTACCTTCTCCTGCAGCTTTGCTCTCTTTCTTCCAAGCAGAGAGGAAGTGCTCCCACACTCTATTGAACTTAGCAGTGTTCACAATGGATTCTAAACCACAGTCCTCTTGCCTCACATAAAATGGAGTCTCTCCTTCACTAGATACCTCCCCTGTGACCAACGTGAGCCAATCAGATGAAAACTACAAGAGAACTCTCTAGAATTCAGTTGCCAACCAATCAAATTTAAACACATAGTAATGCAGACAAGGATTTACAATTTCAGTGAATTAAATTACTATACTTAACAATAATGGAATCCTTTGACATTCACGTGATGAAGTAAAATATGATGCCTCCAAGTGGTGGACCTCCACCTCTGCAGTGCTGATACACTTGCGTTGATTGTAATACCTTTGCATGTCTAAAAAAAGAAAAAAAAAATCCTATATATTATTGTTGTAATTTCTTTGAGGTTTTCCTTCTCCTCCTTTCTTCCATAAAATGGTTGGCTTAAAGTGTGAACTGACCTATCCAGTTCATTGTGCTAATATGCCAGTAATGATTTGATGAGTTATTCAGGCCATCATAATGGGCTTGGGTTTTATATTCAGTTACAACCCAGAGCAAATTTTTGCATCTATCTGCTAAACCCCTGAAAGCAGCATTTTGTAATGGAATTGCTGATACAAGCTTAACTAGAGCATCAAGAACAGTGAGACCTACTACAAGAATGAAAGCAAATCATAAAGGAGTTAAGGTTTGATTATTTTAAAATACCTGGGTAGGGAGTTTTTGAGACAGACTCTGTGGGTTTTTTAATTACTTCACAAGACCTAGTGATGCTCTGTGGACAGCTAGCATCTGGGGAATTACATCAAAGATCCCTTTTTGTAATTTCAAAATATGATAGTAAGGTGTTCCTTGGTCTCCTTCTGGCAAAGGACTTTGAAAACAATTTTGTCTTCTTGTAAATAACAGTGTGAGGTAGAACTCGCAATTAAAAAGACCCCTAAACATGCACGCACAACATCCTAACAAACCCAAATTCAGAATTTCAAGGTGGGATGGAGGGAGATGAAACAACATAAAGGCATCGTACAATTTCAAAGATATCTGGTGAGAATCTTTCTTAATTGTGGCATGCTTGATTGCTGCATGTTGTTATTTAAAAAAAATTAAAAAGGGGATGCAGAGAGGAAGGTGAGGGTGTTTTGTGAGAGAGAAACGAGTGTTTGTAAGATTTACTTAAAGGTTTTATTGAATTCTTTTGCTTTCCTCCCTTCTTCTTCTTCTTCTTCTAAAAAAAAAAAAAAACCTTATGTGAATTAAGTGCCATCCAAGCTGCAACAAAATTCTAGAAAGAAACACTACATCATTATTGCAGAGGAGGAGAAAACAAATGAATGAAAGGATATTGAAACACTGGACATCTTGGTTATTTTCAAAGTGTTGTTGGAGACATCTTCCAGCTCACCAAACTCATCTTAAACCTCATGGTGGTGTAATGTTTCTTGTTCCAACTATATTTATTTCCGTTTATGAATCTCCTGCTATGAAACATCTCAAAGCAATTCCACAATGAAAACATTAACAATAAAAACTTATATAAAACCATTTCATATATAAAAACAATTTTCACATATAAAAACAATTTCAAATCCAACACAGATATGGACTGGGGATGGGAATATCTACCTAAAAGGCTTGTTGAAAAAAGGAAGAACGCTTGTATTTAAAACATTTGTTGATGGCCCAATCAACAAAGTCCTCTGGGCAGTTCACATGGAGTTCATTAAAACATGAATTAAAAATGCAATATTTTAAAAAATAAAAATAAAGCTACTTCCAATTCCATGCTTAAAAAACAGAACAAGCAGCCTAGCAGCATTTTGAAACTCGGGGGGGGGGGGGTAATTTGTTCCCATGACATAAAACATTGTTCTAAATGATCATGGAGATGAAGGAGGTCTTCACCAGGCTCTGAAAGGCACCAGGTGGGTCTGACTGGGATGGTATTCCACAATCAGAGCATCACCAGGGCACATCCACAGCATACACAGAATTACAGGGAAATGACTGTTGTATATTTAACCCTGCTGTATGAGAAGGCCTTGCAGATAATCACAGTGCCAAGAAAGTGTCAGGTTGTGTGTTCACAGCAGTGACTGGAGGAGGAATGGCCACTGGGAGGAGTGCAGAAAGAAGAAAGGCCATGGTGCACCTGTAGCAGAAAAATCAGATGCCTTCATTTGCCCCACCTGTGATAAAACACGTTTCTCCAGTATTGGTCCCTACAACCACAGCAGGTGCTGTAACTTTCCAATCGTTTGACTTTACCCCCAAAGCTGTACACTTCCATTGGCTCCCGAGACAGGCAGAGGACAACAAGATTTATGACTGTGATGACGCCATGCTTCATTTAGACCTGGCTGCACAGTGTGCTACCAAATCAGGTAGGTCTTTCTGCCACAACCTTTGGTAATCTGGAGTCTTACATTTTGGATGGCAACTCTCATCAACTCCACCCTGGCCTGGAAGGCACCAGGTTGGCACAGGTTGTTATACTGTCATACTGTATATGGATGGATGAAGTTCCTCGTCCTATATGATAGGGTTGTTCTAATTTCATGACTACCTTCACTCAAGATGGTCCAAGTGCCCTAGTTTCCAGGAACAGCTCTGGATTTACAGAAGCCATCCCAGTTTCTGATTTGATTCCAGAATGTCCCGCTTTGCCTTAGGATGCCCCTATTTTCATTGGAAAAATGTTGGTGGGTTTGTCACTGCCTTATGGGTAATTCACTTGCAAAATAGTCGGAAGTGAAAATAGGGAAGGGGAGCATGAAGGGGTCAATAAAAATTAAAACGTCACCTGAGGTGATTGCAAATGGAGCAACATAACACTATCATGAGTGACTGGTGAACTTCTGCAAAGCATGAGTGACTGGTGAACTTCTGCAAAACTTCAGTAAAAAGCTTAATAGTTTGTTGGTTTTTGTTTTTATTGGAATTTGTTAACATATATTTTTGGATCTATTGATCTGGGCCAGCGTAGGCTATAATAATAATAAAAGAGAAAAGGAAATGGTCAGAAATATTAATAACAAAGAGAAGCTATTTCGAGAAAGACAGGTGTGTTAGTCTGCTGCAAGAAAGATAACAATGAGTCTTGGGGCACCTTTAAAGACTAACAAATGCACTATGGCATAGACCTTTGTGGACCTCAGCCCTCATCATCAGATGCACAAAGTATAGTTGGGAATTAGAAAGTATTTGATGGGGAGGCAGAATATATAAGGGTGAGTTCAGAGGGGAATGAAATGCAAAAAGCCCACATATACAAAATAGAAACTCATTGTGTTAATAAATCATGTTTCAGAAGACATGTGCTTGCAGTGTACACCCAAATAAATGGTGTTTGCACTGTACATTAGAATAGTGATATGACATGTGGTACCTCTAATCAAGACACACTTAAGAAACAAGGGACTTCTCTGGAGAAACATTCAGTAACCTTCAAAGTGGGCTCAGAGCAGGCTCTACCATTAGGCAGAGAATAGATTTTGCCTCAGGCAGCAAATGCTGTTGGAGACAGCAAAGGCAATGTGGATCTGTGTGAGAAGTTACCGGTAACTCTGCCCTGCTTCATCTATGCTAACCTGCCAGCCTCAGGTGCGTTGGGGAATGCTGTTCTGTGCCCAGTACTGAAACAAGATTCATCTTCCAGTCTAGGGATTTCTGTATATATAACAGGTGGGCCAGCCCTGAACGGACCAGCCCTGAACGGACTTGCCACAGATTCAGGAGCAGGATACCTGAATAAAAAACTCCTGATGCAAGAGTTTGTCCACTCAGGTCATTGTGGGGTGGGATCTCCATGTCTCACTGTGTTTTACTTGGTGGGTACATGGGTGAGGGGCCCCTTCATGACAGTGTTCATACTGGGGCCTAGGACTCCTGGCCCTCAAAATCTGTTTAGTCATGTAAATACATCTGTTTCAATGAGCCTATGTGCTTGACTGAGTTTTGGATGCAATTTCTGTTTTTCTCTGCTGGTTTAAGTTTTATATATTGTGTTTTAAATTATGTTGATGCGATGGAAATATGAGGCATACGTGTTTTCCATAAATAATTGATAACATAGTCAGCGTATGTTTGTCCAGATAGATAGGCCCAGTACCTCTTAAGTATCAATCATTGTGAAGGACATCCTGCATTGTTATTTTAAAGCTCTCCTGACATTACTGGACATCTACAAAATTCTCATCTTCACTTCAGTTCGAGAAGAGACACCCCTTTTTACTAAACCACAATACTATTGGGTATCATGTTCTGTCCTGGGATCAAGCTTGTTGGCCAACATTCCACGGCAACCCTAAGCCAATGGAGTAGACCTCAAAATGGACAAAACACCAGGTCCTTGCAACTATAGGATTAAAAATTACAGGCCATTCAGGGGAAAGAAGACTCACCTAGTAATCTTCTCAAAATCCTGGCAAATATTTTTTTCTGAGCTTTATCTGATGCCCTGATATATGCCAAATGCAAACCATTCATGGGTAATCACTCTGTGTCAAGGTAGATGTTCTGTTAGGACATCACAGCTAACAATGGAATTTGCCTTATACTGAGACACATCACACCATTGGTTCATGTAGCTCACTATTCCCTACACTGAAAGGTAGTTGACCCTCAGACCTTCATACATGGTCTCCCTGCATGCACATTAGCCTGGAGATGATGGGGATTGAACCTGAGAACATCTGCCACCACTGCCTGTCCTATTTTCCAGAGCTATTTTCCTTTCCTTTCTGACCTCTTCCTCCTCACCCTAACGTTGAAAGAGCATCTTAGGCTATGACCCCAGTTTTCTTATGTTCCTAACCCTGAATGCACTTGGTATGGAGCCCATTAAACCTATTCAGTTGACCTGTCTCAGACCCCTGTTTATATCAGCTTGGCTTCTAGTCTCAGGGTTCTGCTTCCACTTTCCAAATCTGGCAGGCAGTAAAATGTGCAGTTGGCTCCAACATGTGGTAGTCACTTGCTCTACTCTGGAAGGTGCACACTGTTGTACTGTCTGGGATGTGTTATAATATATTCTTGAGTACTGTGTATACCTACCCTCAGTATAACTTGGATAATTATTGTTTTCAATGAAAACCAAGGTATTTTTTCCTCTGTGCAATCTATTTTTAAAGAAAGGGAGAAGGATATGCAAAGCTAACAGAACATACGCACCTACCATGTAATTATATACTCTTTATTACTTTCCCCCTCCTCTCCCACCTTTCCTTTCATAGTCTCTAATTGTTCTTTATCCTGTAGCTTTACACTGCCTTATAAGTTTTAGATCGTGGTTGTCACAGAAGTTATAGCAGTGCATGTCAGAAACAGGAAAGAGGCTTGGTGTTATTTTTTTATTTGTTGTATTTAGGAGACACCTCATAAAATAAATTCTCTAGATGCCTCACAAAAATAAAAAAAGAGGGGGGGGGAGAGAACATACACGATAAAGCCATGCTACAGGGGGGAAAAACTGCAATAAGCTCAAGAGACGACCAGTGGAAAAAACCCAATACAAAACGAGTGCATTAAAAAAATGCCATACACAGCACAGGACTGAAACAGCCATACACTAAAATCTCCAAAGGTATCACAGGGCCTTAAAACATGATATTCAAGAACAGAAAAGTCTTAACCTGGCACTGAAGAGACAACGATGAGGGTACTAGGTGAGCTTTTCTAGGGATAGCGTTTCATAGCCAGAAGCCTAAAGGGTCATTCTCTCTCTTGGTTACCCTCTGAGTTTAAGAACACAAAAATATAAGAAAAGACAATGGCCCATCTAGTTGAGCACCTTATTCCCAGAGTGTAATGGTGGTGTTTCCCCTTCGCAGTAACACCCGCCACAAGCAGCGTGGTATCTACAATCTTTATTACATATATACAAGAAACAGCTGCCGTTCAGAGTTACGCGTCCGAACCCATTGAGTCAGATTCAGAGAGTGGCTTCCTACGATTCCCGCGCCAACAAAGTAGGGGTGGGAATCGCATGAGACATCTTTGATCCTTACGTTTCATTTCCTGCCTTGTCTGTGCTGATTTGAAAGCCCCCTCCCTTCCTGAGTCTGAGCTCCCTTCCCAAGCCTCTGGGTGGATGCAAGGCTCTTCAACATCCCCGAGCCCCTGTTGTGCCTCCTGTGTCCATTGCTCTCCAAATCCTCCCCGACACACAGCAACCACCCAGATGCCTTTGGGAAACCTTCAAACAGGACCCCAGCATTCTCTCCTCCTGTGGTCTCCAGCAGCTGGCATGCTGTGAGAATAGGATCCTGGTCTATGCCGATGGTCCATTGACATTTCTTATGTTCTGAAGCTCATGAAGAGACCAGTCTGAAACCATGGAGTCAGTAATGCTTCAGTTTGAGAGGGCACATGAAGGACTCTCTGTGAACAGGAACCAAATACCTACCTAAATTCCTGGCGTTCCTGCTGCTGATCTGATGTTCCCAAAATACTTTTCAAATGGGATTCAACAGAAGAAATTCAACCATGTTCATCATCACTGTTGTTTTGATTGCTTCCATTATCCCACTTGGTATGGCACTGGGTTACTTGATCAAACAGCTTGTGCAGTCTACTGGCGAGCCCTCACAGTGAGCAGCATCTGCCTGCCCTCTGTACCCTCAGAGATAGTGCGCCATGTTAAATGTGGGCTGGTAGGTGTCTTTCCTTACATTTCCACAGTGGCATCTGGCCCTGTGGCAGGAAGGTAGCTTTCACATCACTGTGTAAGTGTGGTTCACACGCATCTTGCTGACACACATCCTCGGCATCATCACATCAGCCATAGCAGCAACAAAATCAGATCGATCATTAGAGGTATTCAGATTAAGTGGTGAAGAAGGCAAGAGAAGGCAACGAATGCTAAGACTTCTGTAAAAAAATACCCATTATAAAGAAACAAAAAATGAAAATGATGCTAAGGAGTAGCAGTAGTGACAACAGCACTATGCAGAATTTTTTAAAAATGTGAAACATTTGTAATTACAGTGGTACCTTGGTTTAAGAACAGCTTAGTTTATGAACAACTTGGATTAAGAACGCTGCAAACCCGGAAGTAGGTGTTTTGGTTTGTGAACTTTGCCTTGGAAGCAGAACATATTTCACTTCCTGTTGAGTGTGTTCCATTTGTAAATTGAGTCCCCTGCTGCCATGGGAAAGCACGTCTTGGTTTAAGAACGCTTTGGTTTAAGAACAGACTTCCGGAACGGATTAAGTTCTTAAACTAAGGTACCACTGTAGTGTAAAAAGAAAACACTGGCAGTGGGAGAATAATTGCAGACATTCTCAGGGGGTGTTACCGGATGTCAGCTTCTTCCTCCATGGTATAAGGCAGGGGTCAGCAACCTTTTTCAGCCGTGGGCCGGTCCACTGTCCCTCAAACCATGTGATGGGCTGGACAATGTTTTGAAAAAAAAATATGAACGAATTCCTATGCCCCACAAATAACCCAGAGATACATTTTAAATAAAAGCACACATTCTACTCATGTAAAAATACGCTGATTCCTGGACTGTCTGCTGGCCCGATTGAGAAGGTGATTGGGCCACATCAGGCCCCTGGGCGTTAGGTTGCCTACCCCTGGTCTAAGTGCTCATCCACACCTTTGCTTGTTCCATGTCTAGAAAGCATGGCTCTGAATGGTTTTCACCTTGTCTCGCTCTTTACCAGGAAAAACCAGGTCTTCAGTGCTAAATCAGTGCAGACATCAACCAGGAAAAAACTTGAATTGCTTGGCAAGAATGTTACTTGCCCCCAAATGGAAAGAAGTACCAATGAAAGAAAAATGGATATAAAAGCTTATGGAATATGCAGAAATGGCGAAATAAGAAACCAAGATAGCAAACGTTTTATAAAAGAATGGAAATTGTTTATTGAACTGTAAACGGCTAAGAACATTGGCAGGATTATTGTATGTTTTTGCAGTTTTATAAGAGTATACATTAAAAGTAGATGAACAAATGATTAAGTTAAGTTAATTTGGAATATGCAGAATATATATAATTTAAGGAACCGCAGGAGGAGGGGGGAAGTTTCGAAAATGATTCTAAAATTATTGAAATGTATAAAATTGAAAATCATAAATAAAAATTATAAAGGGGGGGGGACTTGAATTGCCTGGGGTTTCCCAGGGTAGCGGTGTTGGAAAGCAGTGTACACGAAAGCTCATACCAGGAACAAACTCAGTTGGTCTCTAAGGTGCTACTAGAAAGAATTTTCGATTTTGTTTTGACTATGGCAGACCAACACGGCTACCCACCTGTAACTGGATCAACAGGGAGAAGTATGGGGCAAAACTATAATTTGTTCTCTCTGCCTATCATTGTCTAGCTCCCTTCTGCCTTACCTGTCTCAGTTAGCATCAGTCGCCACTGTTTAGCCATCGAAAAGACCTAGATATAAACCTCGGGATTTTTTTTTTTTTAATGGAAAGGCCTGGTTAGTATTTATCAAAATTGGTTTTGCTACAGAAATGCGGAGGTGAGGAGTAGCAGCCTCAGCAAAAACGCAGCTATATCTCTGCATCGGTGATAGATGACCCAGTCTAATAAAAGATCTTGACTTGCGTGTATGTTAACAATTAATGGGATGTATCATACACTGTATATGGGAGGTAATAAAGAGGCGCAAATGAGAATTACACTGGTTAATTGGTGTCATTAATGGCTCTTTTGTTTTGCTGGAATAGCAGTATCTTATGCTGAAGATGTCGCAGAGCTGGCTGCAGCCATCGAGCTAAAAGTGCACGGGACTCAGAAATGCCACCTTAGCCGTAAATTTATTTTCAAGGAAATCTCTTGACACATGGCCTTCCATTAGAATTTAGCATTAACTCCTTTCCGGCTTTGTGTATGCTTAAAAAAATAACATTTGGCAAATTATCTACCACTTGGATCCTTCCTTGCCTGCTCATTACACAGCTGCAGGTCATATGCAGCCAATTACGCTGGAGTACCGTTTGTCGAGAAATGTCTCAATCTTCCATTGTGCAAATAAATACTTAAGATGTGGAGCAACGTTACAGGCTATGGCACAGTCCGGGCGGTTTGGTTGTTATCCTGGCATTTGCGGAAAGTTTTATTGACCCAAAATACATTCTGTCCTCCCACACACACACACCTGGGATGCAAGTGGTGGGGGGGGACACTTTACCCTCTACCTTGTGGTTCAGCTAGTGCTACAAACCCATTACAGTGGTACCTCGAGTTACAAACGCCTCAGGTTACAAACTCCGCTAACCTGGAAGAGTTACCTCGAGTTGAGAACTTTGCCCCAGGATGAGAACGGAAAGTGTGCACTGCTGGCACAGCAGCAGCACCAGCAGCAAGAGGCCCCATTAGCGAAAGCACGCCTCTAGTTAAGAACAGTTTCAGGTTAAGAACGGACTTCTGGAACGAATTAAGTTCGTAACTAGAGGTACTACTGTACTATTGGGGGATGGGGAGTCAGGCTAAATTGAAGATCATGAAACAAGGTGCTGCTGCTAAGATTGGGATGCCCCAGAACATACCTGAACAAGTGAATTAGGTGCCTGGTCTCTAGAATCCATAGCAGAACTCACACTCCATCCCTTCATCCTTGTGTATAATGAATGCACTGTTGCAATAGCTTCCCTTCTCCAAGCAGTGAGATATTCCAGGTGTGCAGTGCCTACCAAGGTTTAGATTTATGAGGAAGCTTTTGGAGTTTTGTAATATTTGAGTTTATTTAAAAAATATACAGATTGAGCCTAGGTAGAGGCGCAGATTAAACACTCCAACGGTCAACCAGAGCCCATTCTTCCCACATTTGATCTCTAGAGAGTGAGCAGTCCAAATTGCTCTTAGCATACAACTCAGCTGTCTTGGTGTCTCTCTTAATCTGCCTTCATACCACTTCAAAACTGCAGCCTGTCCCATTTGTTTCCTTCTCAGGCACCTAGATTATATCATCTTTAGCTGCGGTGGGAAAAGGTCTGCTTCTGCCCCATTCAGAAGACTTAAGGAAGATCGTCTAATGATTAGTTCCCATGGAAACACATTGCCAGAATATCCTGGGCTATTAATTCTCCTTTGTCAAATCCAAATCTCTGGCCAGGTATTGCCTCAGGACAACCCACAGTATAGTCCTATTCAGAGGAACCCGATAGAAAACCTTTAACAATACATATATGTCATACGGGGATGTCTGGCTATAAATACAAATTAGGCAGTAAGAAATGGAAGGTGCCTAAACAATGGGATCTAAACAAGTTAAAGGACATCAATCATTGCTACAGTTTTTCATAACGGACAAGGCCTTTCTTGGGGTGGGGTGGGGTGAGGAGAAAGAGGCCTGCATTGCAAGTGCCAGAGAACTAAAGCCCCGTCCCCTAAGAGATGTACCCAACAAAGGTTACACATTTCAGTCCCATCCAAACATCTATCAGCCTATTCTTTGCCTTTCAAATGCAGGTTTTGAGACTTGCAGAAACCTGGAATTGTCATTGTTTCAAGCAATTCCCTTTCTTCTATGGGATTGTGATAAACAAACACGCTTTCGATTTGGACGAGCAATGTTATCTGTTTCGCTTACTGGTGTGGCCTTGTTCTGTAAAGGCAGAGGAATGCTGTAATCTGTATCATGAATCATTGTCCTGGCGACGCAGTGAGTCAGAAACTGGTGCCTTAACTTCCGAGCTCCTAGTTCCAGTTGCATGAAGCCACCGTGTCCATTTTCACAATGTTGCCCAGCTAAGCCAAGGGTTGGCTTCATGTGTTGTGGGAGCCTGCGCATTTGCTAATTTGGATTATTATGTCATGTGAACCAGGGCACTATCTCATGCAGAAAGTCTGCGGTCCAAGCCTTTCTTCTTCAAAGGATCCCAGAAAGCAGAGCTGGGAAGAACCCTCTGATTTTGACCTTGAACAGCTGCTCCTAGTCAGTTTACACAGTAGTGAGCTTGATGGACCAATGGTCTGACTCAGTGTAAGGCAGCAAGGGGAGCGGCACTTTCCCATTTCCCCTCAAGCTGTGATATGGATGCAACCGCCCCTGCCTTGTGGTCTAATCAGGGATGGACTTAGGGGGTTAATGCCAGTGGCTCTACTCTGAGTAACCATTGACCACTACCCAAATTAGACAGGACTGTTCAAGATGGGCCAATAGACAAGCCTGGCATGGATGATTTCTTAGCTTTTGGGGAGGGAAGGATACTGAGCAGGAAAAACATGGTAGGAGAATATTTTGACCATGACACCATACAGATGCTCCATAAAAACTGAGTGAACAAAGATGTGGCAACAGCCTTGTTATAAGGCAACTTTGAATAGCCATGTATCCAGATTACTGTGATGCACATACTATTGAAAAGTATTTTTGTTGCCAGAAAGTGGAAAGCCAAATTGCTGAGCCACTTATGAACGTCTCATCCCAAAACTATATCATTTAAAAAGAAAAGAAAAGAACTGAATCTACTTTAGCTTCCATTTTTCAAAAGTATTTTTCTTTTTCTTTTTTTTATTACTGTCCTGCTAATCTCTTGAATAGTTTGGGATGCATTAACAGTACCCTTCATCATTCTAGACATCTTTTACTTTAAAAAAAATAAAAAATCTTAGCACTTCAAGTGCTTTGTTTCTCCTGAACAAGTTGTCTCTTAACAGCAAACAGATGATAGAAAATGCATTTGGAGGATCATCATTTTAAGGGGTTTCCTGAAATGTTTTTAGGGAAGCAATTATAAAAAAGGAAGAGGGTGAAAGAGAATGTGCTTTTCTCAAATGTCTGTGACAGATTCACTTTCTGTTATCTTAGTGCATTCTGAACAATCTTTATCTATCTCTCACTACATTATAAAGAGTTCTTTGGAAAGTAAATGCAAGGAACTTGTAGTGAATGCTATGAGACAGAACACAGGTCTTTATAATCCCATAGCTGTTTTGATTCACAATCTGAGTCAAATAGGAAAGTGTTTGAAATGAATTATTTAAGGCTGCAGTCCTGTTCTCCTTACCTGGGAGCAAGCACCATTGAATTTTATTTATATTATTTAACAAAAAAATGCATGCTGCTTGATTGCAAGAAAATCTCTGAGCGGTCTACTTAAATATATAACATAACACTGAATCGATAAGTTAAAAGCAGGTATTTAATAATATTCAAAAAAATGATTAAAAACAGCAGCAGTTAAATGAAATAAAGCACATGGAACTGCTACGTATTTGGATAGGCCTGCCTAAACAAAAATGTTGTAAGAGTACAGTGAAGGTGCCTGCCTCATCTCAATAGGCAGGGAGTTCCAAAGGCTGAACTCAGTTGCATTTACTTATAAGGACAAAGCTAGTACGTAATGATGATAACATGGAAGACTATGTTGGGTGGGATGGCACAGATTGGGAGGGAAATTGGGAGGAACAGAGGAGCTGATTTAGTCTGGGACCACAGGACGATAAAATAAATGGTGCGGATAAATGATGCTGTTACTTATGTTAAGTTCTTACATTGTTGTTGTTGTTGTTGTTCAGTCGTTCAGTCGTGTCCGACTCTTCGTGACCCCATGGACCAGAGTACGCCAGGCACGCCTATCCTTCACTGCCTCTCGCAGTTTGGCCAAACTCATGTTAGTAGCTTCAAGAACACTGTCCAACCATCTCATCCTCTGTCGTCCCCTTCTCCTTCTCCTTGTGCCCCTTAGTAGCTTCAAGAACACTGTCCAACCATCTCATCCTCTGTCGTCCCCTTCTCCTTCTCCTTGTGCCCCTTCTCCTTGTGCCCTCCATCTTTCCCAACATCAGGGTCTTTTCTAGGGAGTCTTCTCTTCTCATGAGGTGGCCATAATTTATGTAATTAAGGAAATAATTACATAAATTGCAATAAATAGCAGACAGTGATATGAAAAATGTGATTCTTGATGGAAACTGGACTGCAGAGGAATGGAAACAGCACTGATTGCGCCAAAGGTACAGGTAAGTTGGAACGGAAATCACTGCCTTCTTGCATCCCTACCAGAGTGAACAGATAATGTGGATGGCATAATGAGACATTTCTCAAGAGAGCTGAAATGAGTTTGGGAAAGAGGAGTTCTTACAAAAGCACTGTCACAGGGTGGGTGGTCAGGTTGGCGAGCAGTCTTATGAGGGTTGGTTGAAAGAGCCAGATATGTTTAGCCCAAAGAGAAGTTTGTGGGGAGATACTATAGCAGTCTTTAAATATCTAAAGGGCTGTCATATAGAATGGAGGAGACTTGTTCTCTGTTACTGCATAAGGCAGGACTAGAATGAATGAGTGGGAACCGCAGGGAATCAGAGTTCTACTAAACTTAAGAAAGTCTTAGAGGTTAGAACAGACTGCTTTGGAAGGAGGTCGGCTCTCCTTCACTGGAGGTATTTAAGCAGACTGGGCAGCCAGTCATATTATTATTGACAAAAAAGAAGACGACAGGGGTGCATATTAATTTCATTTCATTTATGAATCACCTTCCACGAAACACCCTGGTTTTAGATTTCCTTGCTGGACAGGTCTGTTAGAGGAAGAGCAATATGAGGTTTTGACATCTTTTGTTTTCCATCCCTGTTTTATCATCTCCAGGCTTCTATCCTATTATCTATAATCTTAACTGAAAGCAAAGTTCTGCTTCTCCAGTTTAAGAAAGTGACTGCAGTGTGTTTACTCCAGCTTGCAATTTTGCCTCTAAAGCAGCTCACCTCCACTGCTACCGGTGCCTTTGCCTTTTTATAATAATTATTTTAGCTGTTATGTTCTAACCACATTTCAGATGAACACCCTTGTAAAAAAATAGTGCCAACAATCAACCATGCACCATACTAATTCTAAATTGGAACATACATGCTATGGAACTCCCTTGAATGTGAAGTCTAATAACATGAATATAAGGAGAGCCTACAGGATCTGGCCAGTAGTTCCTCTAGTCCAGCATCCTGTTCTCATAGAGGCTGCCAGTAAGCAGGATTCTAGCATGAGAGCAGTCTCCTCTCCTGTGGTTTCCAGCTACTTTTGGGGCAGGATTTAATGAAGAAGCCACATCAGCAGAACCCCATGCAAGGATTTCTGCAGGTGTAATGGAGTTTTCCTTCTCTCCTCTCCCTCTCCTCTCCATATGTGCCCCCTGCACCTGCTAAAATTGTCTTGGGGGTGGGGGATAAGGATAAACAGCATACAGGAGGAGGAGAGGGCAGATCATTCCATCAGGCAAGCAGAAGATGCTTTTGCTGACATCGATCTGTTTAGTGCTACATTGAATTCTTCCCCCACAAATCTGGGGGGTATTCAACTAAGCTTTACTCAGGATAGACCCAGTGCTTTTTTGGGGGGGGGGGACACAGGGGTATGCATACCCCTAGAAAAAAAGCACTTGATAGACCCATTGAAATTAATGAACATGACTAAGGGCTCCTCCACACTTCTACTTGTCTTGCCACTTCTGCCTGGGGAAATCCACTCTTTATCACTGAATCAGAGCAAACGTCAGTTGGGTTTTTCTATTCAGCAGTAAAGAGTGAGTTTTCCCAGGGAAAGGGGTGGGGCAAATGGAAAACCTCTCAGATTCATGCTTTCTAGGCACAGGACATGTGAAGTGTAGGTGAACCTTTTGTTAGGTCCATTAACTTTAAGGGGTCTACTTTGAGTAAAATGTAGCTCAATCACACTCATATTTTTTTTAAAACGCGTCATTTTAAGGCACTTCCAAAATTGCACTTACTTTAGTCCAGCGATGGGGAACTGGTGGCAGTCCAGATGTTATAGGGCATCATCTGGCTTGTAAGAATGAAAAAGAGAATGAGAGAGGCAGGGAAAGACAGCATTGGCCAGTTGGACTGACCCCTTCCCCCCACAGGGCCAAATGGATTTTGTTTAAAAAAAATTAAAAAATCATTTATTTGTTTTAGTATTTCAAGACTGTAACCTGCCTTTGGTGCCTTGGCAGAATGGTGTTGCAATGCGATACAAGATATAATCATAATACAACTCACATCCTCCTTGACCATAGCCCATGCTGGCTGACACTGATGGGAACTGGAGCCCAACTAAATCTGAAAGACCACAGATCACCCCATCCCCACATCAGTCCTTCAAAATCATCATTAAGCAACTTGGCAAGCTTGTGGAATGCCTTTCCCAGTACCCAGACGAAATCCTCTGCAGACTTAAAATGTAGCCTTGTCTAGAGCAGATGGAGGAGGCAAATACATTTAGGAGATCCTTGATTTATTTCCCTCTCTGTTTCTGTACTTGAATCCTACTACTAATGCAAATGGGAATTGTACGGATGCAGAGAGGCTACGATGTGCCTGTATAAAATTCAGGTAATAGAGTTATCAGCATCCTGTCTATATAGATCTGAGTGCCCGTAATGAGGAGAAGCTCACATATTTGATCGTATGCAGATGAGTTCTGTTTCAAAATAAAGAACCCTTGCCAAGATGAAATGGTGCTTTGTAGCTGTACACGTGGAGCAAAAATAGTGTTTGTGCCAATTTAGGCTACTGTACTTTTAATGGCCTGGCTCTCTGGTGGGTCAAAGAGGCCTATGCTATTAGCCTGTCATACGAAGCAGTGGTACCTACACATGTCTCCAACTTCGCAGATATCCTATATATCTGAGCATCACTCTTACACCAGTGGTTGGTGCTACTGTTAAGTAAAGCAGTGAGTCTCAGGTGCTCAAGCAGCAAGTACCTGGAGCAGAGGGAGAGGCATGTGATACAAGGAGCAGAAGCAAGCACCAGGCTGGTAGGTGATCATTGAAGGACTACTGGCACAGAGAATGAGCCTGGTGGTCTCCCAAACTGAGGTACTGCAGCCGATCTCAGAGCATTAGAGAAGGAAGCAGTAAGCGATTGGCCATCAGGCACCACATGATTCTAATGAGTGCAGTGGTACCTCGGGTTAAGAACTTAATTCATTACGGAGGTCTGTTCTTAACCTGAAACTGTTCTTAACCTGAAGCACCACTTTAGCTAATGGGACCTCCCGCTGCCGCTGCGCTGCCAGAGCACGATTTCTGTCCTTATCCTGAAGCAAAGTTCTTAACCTGAAGCGTTATTTCTGAGTTAGTAGAGTATGTAACCTGAAGCGCATGTAACTTGAAGCGTATGTAACCCGAGGTACCACTGTATTCTGTTGATATCCCAGTTCAAAGTCTCTGCAGTTCTCTCCTCCAACCAGTAGCCCTAGTAGCACAGAGCAGGACATTTTAGAGAAAGTGCCATGGGCACAAGTCACAAAAATGGCTGCCGTGGGGATATGCCAGTTAACATAAAATGGCTGCCATGTACAAAGGAGCAGGAAAAAGACAGAACAAAATGGTGCAGGGATGATTGCCCATATGCAGTGCCATCAATGGAGAACAGGTACCTACATCAGCCAGCACAGCATACAATTACAGAGATTATATGGGGGGGGGGATGGTTTCAAAATCAGGGGGCCACCACTGAGAAGCCCTCCACCTAGGAATAACACTTGTAGTTTAATGGTGAATTTTGGAAACAATAGAGAGGTAAAAGTTTGGATTATTCTAAAAGATGCAGGAGGAAATGATTAACAACAGGACCCACAGAGAGAAGTCCAGGAGATTCTTTGGAATCTTGTTTCTATGTTATATGTTGGATACATGACTGTAAAATTTTAATTTGAAAAACCAGATAGATAGATAGATAGATAGATAGATAGATAGATGAGAAGCCCCCCACTTATGAGCTTGATCATTGATGTTTTTCAGTTATACACAGGGATATAGTGTGATATGCATTTCTTTAGACATCAATATCCTAAACCATGCAGGACTTTGCTGGGCAAAACCAGCACTTAGAACTTAGCTCAATGAGCTCTTCAAGGACTGCATGGGTGGTACGCCCCAGGAATTAGTGGGGATGGGGTTGGTGATAGTTTGCCTATTTCTGTTTTCCATGCTTTGAACATGGTCTGTGTGTACCTGCTAAGTGTTGTGGGAATTTTTCTTAGTTTGTTTGGAAGGAGTGGGTATGCTGTGGTGCAGATATTTTCAATTGTGTCCCTCTCTAGGTGTATCCATTGTTTTGTCTCATCTTCTAGTATATATGGGATTATATGGAGTATTTGGTTGGCAATGTAATATGCTTCTATGTTGGGGATTCCCCATCCTCCTTCTATGTATCAGGAATTCTTCAGGCTTTATGGCCAACATGAAAAGATTGGTTCCTCGGTGGGCAAATTGATGTGGAAAAAGCTACACATCAAATTTGGATGAATGGAAGCCACAGTGATAGATGAAAGGCTTTTTATTGCCTATTAAATTTTTACTTATTTTAATGAGATGCTTTCTATTTGCTTTATAATCTACTATTTTACCTGCCCAGAGCCATTGTGAAGGGCTGGAATGTAGCTTCAAATAAACATGCATTTTATTCCACTGCTAACCAACCAGTCCATACTTTCCTTCCAAATCCCCCACCCCCCAATCCCCTGCTGTCTGGAATAGCACACAGATAGAAGAAAAATGGCTTAAAAACATATTTCTTTCTGCCCTCGTTTCTGGTTTCAGCAACAAACGATCAAGCCTTAATTGTGTACTGCATCACTCCTCTGCCCAACATATAACTTGGATGCAAACAGATAGAAGAGGCATCTGATTGATTTAATCTCCTTGCATTTCTATTTTTATTGAGTTTTATTTTAAAACATAAAATATCTTTAAAAAGTAGTTTTATGATTTAGCCTTTATGAAAGACTAGCTTTTTAAGAGAATTGTAATTTTTTTAAGGGTATTTCGCTTCTATGAGTTATTTCTTGTAGATTCACATAATGACATTATAAATCTTTCTGTGCAGGCAATTACTAAGGCAGAAATGGCCTATTCCCCATTGGCTTTTAGGCTCAGCTTACTGACATATTACAAGCAGGCTTACCATGGTCATTAAAAACTGATCTGGGATTTATTGTGCCTCTTTAAACTCTCAGTACTTTGAAAAGTATTGAACAGAAAGGAATACAAGGTGAAGTTACAAAGAGATCCAACAAGGCAATCAAGGAGAAAATAGACTTAATTTATCCCACCAGGCCCTACCAAAAAAAGAGAAACTCCAACCCTACTACAAAAAAATATTTGAAATTAAAATCTGGGTCTCTCCTACAGGAAAAAAAAATACATGCAATAGGTCTAGTCATAATGAACAGAATTGCTCCTAAAGAGGTTATGCAATTTAGAGGACATCAGTTTCAAAACTACAGCAAAATCTTGCAAAATATGTAGCAAAATGCCCCCCCCCCCATGGAATAAGTTAAAGTCTTGCCTTGTCAAGATAACTAAGACAAGTTAGACAGACGGAGACAAATAAAATATTTTTTAAAATATGCTAAGTGTTTTGTTTTTCACCTATTATCCAAATTAATGGTCTGACCAGTGTGTGTGATAACTATGTCTGCAATCCTGGGAACTGGAGTGAGCCCCAGTGGATTCGGCGAGGCTTAATTCTGCGTAGATATGCACAAGATTGTGCTGTAAGACTGGGAAAAGGTCTGGGTCATATATATATATATATATATATATATATATATATATATATATATATATATATATATATATATATAAAACCACAGATGAGTTTAAGATTACAGCAGCATGCCTTGGATTTAACCTGGGAGGATGGGTACGGGCTTGGTAAATACAAATAAACTGAATCTTTGAGCATGCATTCTTGTATACCACTTGAGATAAAAATCATCAGCTGGAATCTTCCTACCATGCTTTCTCACTGGACAAGAGATCTAGTGACCACAGGAATATTGCGATAAAGGTATCACTTGGTAAACAATCTGAATCGCTGGTGAATTTAGGGATTATTATTCCAAGATAACTGATTGTGGAAACAGGCTCAGAGCAACACAAACACACACACACGTAATTAGAATGGAAAAGTAAAGAAGGCAACAGTAGCATCAGCAGAGGTTCTCTTTCTGCTCTCTGTAGTTCATGCAGAAAAGCAAGAGGCATTAGTCTGAGGAGGTTCAAGGATAATAAGAGAAGAATCTGAGCAAATGCCGCAGTTTATTATTCATATTTATTTAACAAAATGTATATGCCACTTGGGGATGCGGGTGACGCTGTGGTCTAAACCACTGAGGCTAGGGCTTGCCTATCGGAAGGCCAGCGGTTCGAATCCCCGTGATGGGGTGAGCTCCCGTTGCTCGGTCCCAGCTCCTGCCCACCTAGCAGTTTGAAAGCACGTCAAAGTGCAAGTAGATAAATAGGTACCGCTCTGGCGGGAAGGTAAACGACGTCTCTGTGCGCTGCTCTGGTTCGCCAGAAGCGGCCTTGTCATGCTGGCCACATGACCCAGAAGCTGTCTGCAGACAAACACCGGCTCCCTTGGCCTATAGAGCGAGATGAGCGCCACAACCCCTGAGTTGTCTACGACTGGACCTAACGGTCAGGGGTACCTTTACCTTTACCTTTATATGCCACTTGATTTTCGGGAAAGCTCTAAGCAGTTCCCAAGAAATATTAAAATATCAATAAAAACAGTTAAAAACATTTAAAGGTAATTAAAACTAACTGTAGAAAAGATTAAAACATATCTCAGTTAGGCACGCAATAGGCATTGTGCCAGTTGGGGATGAGATGAAGCCTCAATTATTCAGGGTGAATCGTGGCAACTAAAATGTGGTTGGAAATTGGTGCCCACTTGTTAGGGGTCTGTTTGTTTGCTGAAGTGATAAAAAGTTTGTATTCTTACCATGACATGAGCAGTGGCACTTCTCACTATTGTGACTGCCACATGCCATAGGCTCAGAAATCCAAATTAGAATTAAAAGCATTATTTTCAAATATGTTGCCTGGCAAATGATACCCCCCTTCCATGCACCTAGCCCCCCCCCCTGCAAGACCCTAAAGAGAATTCTAGGGTGGTGTGTCTGTCTCTGTGCAAAATACATATGCCCCACACCAAGGGGTGTGGGGTTTCTGAAGCTTTTTCATCAATCCACCCTCCTGCTAGGTTTGGGATGTCACTTGTTCCAAAAGTAGGATGACCAGTTGGGTCTAACATATGAAAACAAGGAGGCTGTGGGTTTCCTACAGATGCTCTTTAGAATTCCGGATCTTTGACATCTAGTGGAAAGCATATTTTAATGAATTCATGACGTCTAAGGAAGGGTGAACCTGTCAATTTTGGTTCCACTCAGTCTCTCATTGTTTGAACCTTAAATTCATTTCCCCCCCATCTCCACTTCAAAAAGCTCAAGAAAATTCACCAGTATTTTAATGTGAATTTCTTCTAATATACACATTTTGGTATTCTATTTTGTGGGGGGGGGGGCGGGTCTAATATGCACATTCTTTACAATATATAATGTGATTTTGTATGGTATTTTCACATTTCACATCTCTATGCACAGCCTACCCCGATGCATGCATGTTACTCAGCTGGAGAAACTGCACTGCAAAATTCGGAGAACTGCAAATTTTGAAGAATGGCAACGTTTCAGTTTGCAAATTTTTGGAAACTGCATATCAGGTTGGAGCATCTTTAAATGCAAATTGAGTCAAATTTCTCCCCCTATCCCTTATTACATTTAGGCCACACTCTGCTGGAAACCATCCAAGTCCCGTTCAGGGACAAACGTATTTAACTTCAGCAGTAGAACGCCATTATGTATATACCTTCAGACCATTCTGTGAAACAATCAGCCTGTTGCTAAGATGTTCCATATTCTGATGCTAAACTGTATTGTAGGAGGTGGAATTAGGTGATCCCTTCCAACTCTGCAATTCTATGGGTCTATGGAAGTTTCTTCACACAGCTTTCCATAAGTAACGGCTAAGCTAAGTTGCTGGATTGTATTGTAAAATGCTTCTCAGAAACGCAGCTCATAGCATGGAGAGGAACGAGAACATCATCCCTACTTGTACACATGCAGAAGAAACACCCAAATGCAAGTTTTATGCATACAGTTCAACATACAAAAGTGAAGATTTGTGTGGCGTTTTCATTGCAGGGGAGGAGGCGCACATGCTAAAAAAAGAATTCAGTAACATGTATATCCTATAAACAAATACATATCCTATAAGCGATAGAGCACTATTAAAAAGTATATGAGTGGCCTTTTGTATTTCCAATTACAGTGGTACCTCTGGTTACGAACTTAATTTGTTCCGGAAGTCCGTTCTTAAGCTGAAACCGTTCTTATCCTTGTAGAGGTTTGGAGCTTTCAGGGTTAACAAGCTCAACCAGGTCGCCCCGCCCACAAGAGGAAAAGTGTCGCACATCCGGTTTTCCTATTGCCGGAAGACTCTGTGTAATGTGATACTTGTTGTTTCTGTATCTTTTTCCTTTCACTTTTGACTGGAGAAGGAGAAGGCGAGAATGTCGTGCTTCTCTCCAGGAATGTAATTTATGCCTTGTAAATAAAGCTTCTAGATTAGAAAAAGAAGCTGGACTTTGTCGTCTATAATTGCTGGCATGCATACACACCGTTGCACAAGAAGATACTCTGCGGATGGCACAGGAGAAGCAAGTGAGAACGTACACAGCAGAAACTTGCTGGACTCCAATTGGGTGCTAAGTTGGTTTGAAGGTTTTCCAACAATCCAAAAGTCTTCAATCCTGCTGCACACGCGATTTCCATTCACAACCAGGAGCAGCTACTTCCGGGTTAGCAGAGCTTATAACCTGAAGCGTTGGTAACCAGAGGTACCATTGTAGCTGAATTGATTAGATGCAGAATTTTGTGTATGTGAGCAGTCTCTGTGTGACTGCCTCATTGCACATCCCCAGCAGGATGAAATAATCACAAGCCATGTTGCCACACCACCACCAATGACAAGAGTTGGCAATTATTCATTTGTATCTGAATTTTCAGTTACCGATACACACCCACATTTTGGGCCTCCTACACCAGCAATCAGCGAGTCTCTGACAATTACTATAAAGCACATATCTTTTACTCCAGATGGAGCAGATATAAATGCACTTCAAAGATCTCAGGATGCACTTCCCTCACTAATTCTACACAGGAAACACCCACTGACATCAGCGGGACTTGTGTTTGAATCAATAGGGGTAGGGCTAAAGTCTTAAATCTCTAATTGTCTCTACAGAATCTGGCTCCACAAGTAATCTAAAATTCTTTTTTCCATTAAGACAAACCTCATTCAGCCTTACATTCCATTCTTGGAACATGCACACAGTGCATTGATTTACACTTTAGCAGTAATAACTTTTGGCTATTAGAGAGCTCTTATTATCCTTTTTTAAAATTGGCTTCAAGCATTTGGAGACTCGTCTCCACGCCTTGTAGAAGGGAAGGGATCCCATGGCAGAGATTTTGCATGAAGGCTAGCGTAAAGCCTTCATCACTTCCCATAACATTGCACATATTTCTATAATATACTTAAGAATACATATTACCTTAACAGCCTTGCACTATTATTCAAAACGGCGAGACAATAAATTCTGTTCAAATTCCAGGAGTGTAATTTTGCTGTTGGAGGGATCCAAATCCTTAAGTAATATGATTGCTTTTGACTGCTAATGAAATATTATCCCAACCTTTTGGCAGCAAGGTTGCATTGTATATCTGCGTCTCTGAGATCCTTTATGGTCCTTAGCTAATGCTGTTCGGCTCAACGGGTGATATTACATCTGATTAAAAAGTGTTGTTGGTTTAAAATAAGAGGGAGATGCCATATAACATAGCTCTATGGGAGCATTTCAAACTGCAAATTGGGGGGGGGGGAGTGGGTTGCAACGCTCCACCATGTTAGGTCACACACACTAAAAAGTTTTGGCATGGTTTTAGTCCAGTCTGCTCCCTGCTGTGGAGTTGTTGTTGTTGTTGTTGTTTTATACCCAGCCCATCTGAATGGGTTTCCCCAGCCACTGTGGGCCGCTTAGGGCACATTAAAAAATGTGAGATGTAGCATCACTGTAGCAGTCAAGTACAACATTTCCTGTTTGCCCAGGGTGGACACACAGGGGGATGTGGAAGACTTCCTGTCAGACCTGTCTGGAGCATCTTTCCTCTGTGTGTGACCAGGTAGATGGGTGTGGCCCAGGGAGATCCCATAAAAGGGCTGGTCACGAAGTCATCTTCTCTTACACTTTGTTTTATTCCATCTTGATGAATTTTGCTGTCTGCTGGCTCTCAACCAGCCATACATGGGCTCAATCCCCATATGGGATGAACTCACATTCTCTTCTGTAACTACAAGCTAAAGCCTGCCTTCAGGACCATACTGTGAACTGAATGTAAGTAAACTTCTTATCATTACTTTTAAAAGTAGACTGCTGTGTCTTTATTCTATTTAAGAGGGACCAAAGGGGATTTACCAGGAGCAATCCAATCTGGACAAGCCAGACTGGATTGCTTAATGCAAGAAATTCAAATTAATCTACCAACTAGCTTCCTGCAATATACAAGGGAATGTCCTCTGCTACTCACAACCATGAGTGAGGAAGGATAATATTTAATCAATATATCCTCTCCTATTATCCACAACATTTCCAGAAAAAGGAACGTAGGAAGCTGCCTGAAAATGTCTGACTATTGGTCCATTTGGCTTAGCATTGTCCACACTGACTGGCAGCAGTTCTGCTGGGTTTCAGGTGGGGTTTCACACATCCCTACCTGGAGATGCCCAGGGGTTGAACCTCAGAGCTTTCACACTCAAAGCAAATTCTGTACTTCTGAGCCACAGCCGTCCCCCAGACTATGCTGGTTTTCTGCTTGCAGGAAGGTGTTTTTAAAACACACATAAGGGAGCATTCAGCAATGCAATCCCTACCAACTGCAGCTTGAAATGCTACCCTTCATTTTACCACTTCATTCGACTTCATCTGTAGACTAAGCCTCAGTGTGTCACCATTGGGTCTCCTCCAGTGTTATGCTTCTATAAATAAAGCAGAGAGTAAGTACCATGGACTGCAAGAAGATCAAAGCTATCCATTCTTAAGGAAATCAGCCCTGAGTGCTCACTGGAAGGACAGATCCTGAAGCTAAGGCTCCAATACTTTGGCCATCTCATGAGAAGAGAAGACTCCCTGGAAAAGACCTTGATGTTGGGAAAGATGGAGGGCACAAGGAGAAGGGGACGACAGAGGATGAGATGGTTGGACAGTGTTCTCAAAGCTACCAACATGAGTCTGACCAAACTGTGGGAGGCAGTGGAACACAGGAGTGTTTGGCGTGCTCTGTTCCATGTGGTCATGAAGAGTCGGACACGACTAAACAGCAACAACAAAGTAAATGAAGTGCATTTGCCATGTGCACCTCATTATGCCGTGAATAGTTAAAGGTCAATATTTCATCAGAAACCTATATACATTTCTTAAATAGAAGATCAGCAATGGCAGACAAGGCTCTCTGAAAGACAGCTTACCCATTCCAATCTCCAGAGACGATATACTCAGTAGAGCAAACAGTGACTGAATATGGTGCTATCTGCTCACATCCTGGCCTAAGGACCTCTTGGCTGGGGACATCTCATGCCCAGATCTGGAAGGAGAAGGAGAAGGCAAAGTCTTGGTGCTATACATTGGCCTAGTCATGGACTGGGCTAACTTTTAGCGTATCTACTACAGGAAGGAATTGTTCTCACTTGTACATCCACATGTTGATGCATTGCTTATTTTATGCCAAACTCTCTTTTGTCCTTTTCTGTTCTGATAAGTACAATTTTTTAAAATATAATAATAAGTGAAAATATTGGACAATTGATTTATATGCCTCAATGGCCAACTAGCAAAACAGGTCAAAGTGCCACTGTGTCAGAGTAACACCAGCCAGGAAGGTGGCAGTGGCAGTGGCTGTATTGTCATGGCAATGGGGTCATTGCCACTTCACTTCCAACCCTGGATGTTTTATGGGAGGCCAGGAGATCTCAGGGAACATATTCTGCATGCCACACTGTATTCAGTGGGGGTCAGTGGTAAAGGGGTGCGTGCATCCTAGTCACCAATGGGACTTCCAAGCCTGAGGAATGGTGAGCAAAATCTCTGAAGGGAGACAGCATGAGAAGACATTTTGAAGTGACCACTGTTGACGGGCTATAGTGATTTTTCCAACAGATCAGGAACAAGGGAACCCTTTGTGTATATGACCCAATACAACGAAGCCAAGTACAAAGAAGAAATCTCAGTAGTAGTTCAGCAGTAGCTTACTCATTCCACTGACCTATTATCAAGCTCAGTGGAAGCCCCTTCTGAAACATCCAGCACTGGATGCTAAAAAGCTTTATTTCTTTACAGGCTCTCCCAGAAGGATGAGTTAACTCACAGGCAGTATCTGATTTCTCTCTTCCTTTCTTTCTTTCTTTCTTTCTTTCTTTCTTTCTTTCTTTCTTTCTTTCTTTCTACTGTTTAATCTGTTCTTCCTTCCTGTATTTTAATCCCGCCCCCATTGTACACCATTCTGGAATTTTGTACTATTTAGCTGTGTATAATATTCCTAATAAAATATTTCAGCAACTAAACAGGGAAATCATTGGAAGTCAGGTTTAAGAATGGCTTCCTAAGCTCCTGTAAATTCCACCCATGATACTACAACACTAATAAAAAATTATTATCTTTTCTTTTTTGAAGTTCCTAGTGGAAAGAATAGGCTTAAAAACAGCTCTTTTGTAAGGTTGTAGTAGGTGTTGTGTATGTGGAGAGGCCTAGTTTTGAGTTTGCAAATGTTGCAGTGGTCTTTGCTTAGGCTAGAGTGCATGTGTGTGACAATGC
Organism: Lacerta agilis; assembly: GCF_009819535.1. Lineage (NCBI taxonomy): Eukaryota > Metazoa > Chordata > Lepidosauria > Squamata > Lacertidae > Lacerta > Lacerta agilis. The sequence goes on from NC_046317.1 coordinate 78,769,477, forward strand.
ATGTAGTGTCTTCCATAAAATTGTGAGTCTTGCGCCTTCCATTCCCTCTATCTTGTCCGAGATCTCCAGCAAAGAGATGTGAATGGGTTAAAACTTCGCAGATGCTTCAGGGCAAAAGTACCCAGTTAGGTGCACAAGATGAATTGCAGTAGAGGACAGGAACATCTGTTCCCCTACGCTTCTCAGATTGGAGGGTTTAAACTCCTGTGCTCATTGGCTCAGTTTGCCAGTCCTTACCTGGAATGTACAAAATCCCATTCATGCAATGGAAACATGAATTTTTGATGCAATAAAAGCTTTAAATTAAAAAGCATCCCATTGTGCATTGACTGTGCGTAAACACGAATAGATGGTATCCAGCGGGTTCAGATATGTTTTTGAATTATTTGCAAGAAAAATGGAGTATTGGAGACTGGAAAGGGTTTCAAGATGTCTTAGGAATTTTGTGTTCCCCTAGAATGCAAGATTTTGTGTCTGCCTGTTAACACAATCAGCTAGGTGTGGACAATGTTTCCTTTCTTAATCTCTTTATTTCCCCATTTTTTTTCAAATGCTGTGATATTTCCAATTCCCTTAGATCCACTTCTAATAGATAGATAGATAGATAGATAGATAGATAGATAGCAGAAGGTTGCATCTGAAAGGTTTAAGTGAACATCCCTCCAATTGGCATACTCCAGAATGGCATAATGCAGTCCCTATCAACTCCAGCCAGCATGGTCAATTATCAGGGGAAATGGGAATTGTAGTCCGAAATAACCGAAGGACATCAGATGGGAGAAAGCTCATTTAACACCACTCTCCTTAGCTACCCTCAGCTTATTTCCAACCTGGTGCCATCCAGATACTTTGGACCATCCTCTTTTGACATGGGCCACGCTGGATGGAGCAAATGGGAGTTGGAGTTCAAGACATCCAGAGGGTAGCAAGTTGGATATGTCTGGCTAAGGCCCCATCTGCACATTTAAAATGGGAACATGCTGCTTAAAATAGTGATGGCTTCCTCTGTGAGAGGAACAAAGGTCTCCTCACAATTCTCAGTACTTTTAAACTGACATGATAACACTTCAAATGTATAGTGCATTTGGGCCTTAGGTTTCCCTAGTTCTAGGGAGTTCCTTTCTACGTGTGTGTGTGTGTGTGTGTGTGTGTAAAGAATACCTAACAATACAGTGGTACCTCAAGTTCCAAACGCCTCAGGTTACAAACGCTTCAGGTTACAACCACCACTAACCTGGAAGAGTTACCTCGAGTTGAGAACTTTGCCCCATGATAAGAATGCAAATTGTGTGCCGGCGGCATGGCAGCAGCAAGAGGCCCCATTAGCGAAAGCACGCCTCTAGTTAAGAACAGTTTCGGGTTAAGAACAGACCTCTGGAACGAATTAAGTTCGTAACTAGAGGTACCACTGTACTATTGGGGGATGGGGAGTCAGGATAAATTGAAGATCATGAAACAAGGTGCTGCTGCTAAGATTGGGATGCCCCAGAACATACCTGAACAAGTGAATTAGGTGCCTGGTCTCTAGAATCCATAGCAGAACTCACACTCCATCCCTTCATCCTTGTGTATTAGCAAAAGCACGCCTCTATAGTTAAGAACGGTTTCAGGTAGAACGGACCTCCGGAACGAATTAAGTTCGTAACTAGAGGTACCACTGTAACTGTGATTAAAATTGTAATGCTTCCTCACAATTTCTGTTTATAAAAGTGGGGTAGATTTCCTAAAAGTAATGTTCTGAAGAATCATGGGTGACTTGCTCAAACACCACAAAAGGTTGTCTTCTGAGGCACTCTGTAAATCACCTTTAGGAGAATAGAAATTTCAAAACCACTGTCTTCCCTTGCCTCCCTCTATTTAATCCACCTCTGTCAAAACTTGGGCTGAAAGCTACCAAGGGCAGAACTCATGCTCTTCTGCACAGTGCTATGTGCATTGATGGTGCAATATAATAATATTGGAGGTGGATGTAGCAACTCTGTATAGGTTTTTTTGGGGGGTGGGAGGAACCACCTTTTATTTTCTTGATTCATTTTCACTCCTTGATGGGATGAATCTTAGGCCATCATATTTTACACTTTAAGACACAACATGGCAGCAATAATTGAAGTAAGTTAATCTCCGAGTTAACTTTTAGGTTTACATCAGGGCTAGGCAACCTATGGCCCTCCCCATGTTGCCGTTGTACTACATCTCCCACCATTCCTGACGGTTGGTGATGCTAGGCCTGATGGGATTTGGAGGCTGGCAACACCAGGAAGGCCACTGGTTTACATTATCTATTAAATATAAATAAATCAGAGCTCACCTTCCCAAAAAAAACCACTCAGTTTGAAAGCAAACCGATCCTTTATTGACAAGTCCAGATCATTAGAAGAAACAAATGATAATTACCTGGATAACTTGTTTAAGAGAAATGGGATTATGAATCAGTCATGGTGTTGGCAGATGGGCTTCGTGAAATTTTGCCAGTAGCCCCCCCCCCCCCCCCCGATCAGAGGAAAGGAGATGAGGGAGACCAAAAGGTATCATTCTCATTGGTTCATGCTGATAGAGGCTGGTTCTCAAAATTCCCACTTGAATGTGCATTAGCTCCAGGCCCTTCATTTGTGAAAATGAAAGAAACTGAGGACAGTTTTCTTTGAAATGCCCAGTACAACTAGAGAAAAGTAACACCTGCTCTCTTTCATCGTGGCATTGGTAACTTCTATTTGTGCTTAAAACAAAAAAACACCAAACCTCTCACCCATTCAGTTTAAATTTAAACATATTAGTGGCATTTATCTGTCTGTCTGCCTTTTATTTTGTCTGTCTTCCCTCTGTTTGTGTTTTGTGTGAAATTTCAGGAGATGAATCCCATTTTCTATTAATTCAATGGCTGTCATCTCGCATTACCTCATGCAGCCCAGATCACAACAATGAGATCTTAGGGTTTTAAATTAATAATATTGCAACACATCACTCTGTTAAAGGGTTGTACTCATCCATATCACGCCAGCTCTCGGGTACCTTGCCTGCGGTCTGATGCCTTCCACCACTAGAATGGGCTGGAATTGCATGAATCTAGTTGCAAACAATCTATAATTGGTAACTTGAATACTTGGAGGTCTCGAGGGGAAAGGAACATTAATTTAATATGGTGTTGAGATTTTAACAAGGTGATTTTTGCTTTAAAAAAAAATAAAATAGTTGGGAGGGAAAGCTTTGGGGAATTGGAGATCTGTGCTCTCTGAGTGGCGTTTTCCACACCTACAAATACATACTGACAGATAAGTGTATTGCATTGCAATTACCTTACATACAATGTCAGCTAAAAGCTACATGTAAAGTCAGATTCTCAGATCGCCGAGGCATCAGGGAGCAGGCTATAGATTCCATTAACTATTAAAAGTTGAAATTAAATTTTATAGCTGCTAATTCAGAAGAGCCAAGGGGCAGAGGGACGAAAAACGAAATTGGTGTATGAGTAAATCATCAAAACTGCTACAAATTCAGGAAGGAATAAAACATTATGCCTAGAGGAAAATAACACACAAGATCAAAACTGCATCCTATCGAACATTTACCATTGTTATTCAGGCATCTCTCTCCTTAGTTTCTACTTCTCGTTTCATGTTGAAACAAATGCGCTAGTGAAAATAGTCATTTTAGCTGGTGAGAACGATGTGTGTGTGTGTGTGTGTGTCTGTGTGAGCACGAAAAGAAATACACCCATGTTCCTAACATACGGATGGCAAGACATTTAAATGATAAAAAGCAGGAGTGTCTCCTGCCTGTTTTTAATCCTTGCCTCCGAGCCCCTTTGAAACGTTCGCAATATTAATAAGACTCTTATTTATCCATAAGTCTAAGATGCATTCAGCAAACAGGCAGTGAGATTTGTATATGGGATTCATTAAGGGTGGTTGCCAATTGTCAAATTAGTTTCAGACCAACCTGCTGAGTGTAAATGCAAATTTACCACCTTTGGAGCTGCCTCATTTTACAGCAATTGATTTATGTTTGAACGGGAGCTCTTTTTAAAAGTATTTTTTAGAAAGAAAGAAAGAAAGAAAGAAAGAAAGAAAGAAAGAAAGAAAGAAAGAAAGAAAGAAGTTGTCTTTTGAAGCCTTGCTATCTATGCATGGGCTCCTTTGTCCCAGTGTCTTGGGGATCTCGTGCGGCAATTTTGATCTTTGTGTTCCGAAAGCCTTGGAGAGCCAGTCCAGGTAACTTAAACGTGTGATATAATCAGAAAGGATTTGGAAATAAAGTCTTTGCCTTGTCACATTAATGCGGCCCTATCAAGTGGCAGTTTATCAAGAGGCAGCTCACAAGGTTTTAATGAGCATGCTGCCTGTTCTTGTACAATACTAATTAATCCCATTTTTTCCACACTGGTGTGATTGCTTCATGAAACCCGCATTGTTTTATGCTCAGCAGCAAAGCGGGTTCTTGCTGATTAAATCTCCTTCCCAGTGCTGCAGCCTGACAACTGAATTATACCTTGCTCAAAATAATAATGGGTATCAGCTAATAAATACGGTTTAACACACACAAAACTATGCAGCCAAAATCACACTACAAAATAGGAGTTTGACTTATAGGCACAGCAGTGTTTCATTAAACATCTGTATTATAATTCACTGGTTTTCCAACTGATGTAATAACTTAATTGATGAGAACAAAGACAAGCTTATTTATTCACCCAATTGCTTGCTTCTTGACTAACATCCCCCCCCCTTCCCCCTTGGCGTTATTGTGGAAATAAATATGCAATATTCTTTTTATAGAAGTCTAATTTAGGCCCCCTTCTCTCCCCCCCCCAATCGAGGAATCAACATCACAATCTGTTTCTGACAAGTTCTTGCTACAGAGTAGCAAAGCCTCATTATGATAAGACAGCATTGTGTTGTTTACCCTAATGCTGAGGCATTCCAGCAAAGGTGAAAGAGGAGATCTGCTTCAGGCAGTTAATAAGGAATAATTGCCTGCAACTTCCCATTCGAAGATTTAAAAAAAAATGAGTATTGCTTCTTTTCTTCATCCACTCATATGTTCAAGTGATTTCAGTCCTCTGGATGCTAAGCCAATGAACGGGTAACAGGCATGTTCCCAGGGCAGGCAAACAGGCAGGCAGGTGAGCATGGGTGTGAGAGAGGCCTTTTCTCTTAGCTCCAAGGACAGTGACTATTTTACTGAATCAGTCCCTGACATGTGCCGAAAATCTCTCTACCACTTTGCAGGGAGGTGCAGAGAACTAATACAGGCACCCCAAATATCTCAGAGTGAGTGCTTTCATCTGAGCTAAGTTGGCTATTGGTATCCTCTGTCCAAGCAGCAAAATTCTATGACACATTTAGTTACATATTATATTTATCAGGAAAAAAATAATTTGTATCCTGCCCTTTTAAAAAAATAAATAAATAAATAAACATTAATTTGATATCCATATGTGCAATCATGTAAAGCAACCATACGGAATCTGATTTATAAATAAATAAATCATGGAACAGAATCGTAGAACGGCTGAGTGGGAAGGGACCATGAGGGTCATCTAGTCCAACCCCCTGCAATGCAGGAATCTTTTGCCCAGCACGGGGCTCGAACCCACAACCCTGAGATGAAGAGTCTCATGTTCCACCAACTAAGCTATGGGGTTCAAGCTGCCAGAAATACATACAGCATCTGGTGGGGGGGGGGAAGATATATGTATAAATAACATTCTCAGCAATCAAAACACTGTACATCTGAAAGTCCCTTAAAAGCCATTTTTTTATATATATACCAGGAACAGGCATTGCAGTAGACAGGATTCTTTGAAAAGAGCCAGCCCAATATATTTGACTGCCTGGGGCGAAGCAGCAAGGTGTACAGAATGTAAGATCAGATCAAAGCCTCATCTCGTCCAGTATCCTGTTCTCACAGTGGTCAACAAGATGCCTATGGAAAACCCCAAAGCAGGGCCTGAGTGCAATGATATTCTCTCCACTTATGATTCCCAGCAGCTGGTGTTCAGAAGCATGCTGGCTCTGACAGCAGATAACGAACATAGCCATTGTAGCTAGCACGAATCTGTTAAAGCCCCTTTTCATAGAATCATCCAGCCCCCCTGCAATGCAGGAATCTCAGCTAAAGCATCCATGACAGATGGCCTCTGCTTAAAAACCTCCAAGGATGGAAAGTCCACAACCTCCCGAGGGAGTCTGTTCCACTGCCAAACAACTCTTAATGTCAGAAAGTTTTTCCTGATGTTTAGTCAGAATCTCCTTTCTTGTAACTTGAAGCCTTTGGTTTGGAGTCCTACCCTCCAGAGCAAGAGAAAACAAGCTGGCTCCATCTTCCATGTGACAGCCCTTGAGATATTTGAAGATGGCTATCATACCTCCTCTCGGTCTCCTCTTTTCTAAGCTAAATATACCCAGCTCCTTCAACCATTCCTCATACGGCTTGGTTTCCAGAACCTTGTTCATCTTGGTTGCCCTCCTCTGATGCTTTCAAAGCCATCTAAGTCGGTGGCCATCACTGTACAGTGGTACCTCGACTTACGAATTACTCAACATACGAATTTTTTGACTTACGAATGAAAAAAGTGCCTGCACGCCTATGAATTTTTCGACATCCGAAGGACATCCGTTGGCGGTTTTAGATGGGGTTTACTCGACTTACGAATTTTAGATGCGGTTTACTCGTCTTACAAATTTTTCTGAATTTTTCGTTTCCAATGAATTCCTATGGGGAAATTGCTTTTTTCGACTTACGAATTTTTTGACCTACAAATGTGCATTCGGAACGGATTAAATTCATAAGTCAAGGTACCACTGTATCTTATGGGAGCGAATTCCACAGTTTAACTATGATCTGTTGAAGAAGTTCTTTCTTTTGTCTGTTGTGAATCTTCCAACATTCGCCTTTATTGGATTTCAACAGGTTCTAGTTGCCTCTAGTGGTCCAAAGGTTAACACATATTAAGATTACCATTGTTGTTGTTGTTCAGTCGTTCAGTCGTGTCCGACTCTTCGTGACCCCATGGACCGGAGCACGCCAGGCACGCCTATCCTTCACTGCCTCTCGCAGTTTGGCCAAACTCATGTTAGTAGCTTCAAGAACACTGTCCAACCATCTCATCCTCTGTCGTCCCCTTCTCCTTGTGCCCTCCATCTTTCCCAACATCAGGGTCTTTTCCAGGGAGTCTTCTCTTCTCATGAGGTGGCCAAAGTACTGGAGCCTCAACTTCAGGATCTGTCCTTCTAGTGAGCACTCGGGGCTGATTTCATTGAGAATGGATAGGTTTGATCTTCTTGCAGTCCATGGGACTCTCAAGAGTCTCCTCCAGCACCATAATTCAAAAGCATCAATTCTTCGGCGATCAGCCTTCTTGATGGTCCAGCTCTCACTTCCGTACATTACTACTGGGAAAACCATAGCTTTAACTATACGCAGGGGCGTCGCTGGGGAGGGGCGGTAGGGGCGGTACGCCCCCAGTGACAGGGTGAGCGGCGGCGGGTTGGGGTGACGGGCGGGGGCCCCTCCCGCCACTCCTACGCGCCGCCGCCCCCTCCGTCACCCCGGGAGCAGCGGCGCTGCACAGACGGGATGCTCGCTCAGCCGAGCGAGCACCCCGTCCGTGCGGCGCTGCTCCTCCCGGGGTGACCGGTGGTGCGTGGGGGGGGGCGCGGATCGTCACCCCCGCGCGCCACCGCTCGCTCCGTCGCCGTGGGAGCAGCAGCGCACAGTGTGTGCGGTGCTGCTGCTCCTGGGGCGACGCAGCGAGCGGCGGCGCGTGGGGTGACGGGCGGGGGCCCCTCCCGCCACTCCTACGCGCCGCCGCCCCCTCCGTCACCCCGGGAGCAGCGGCGCTGCACGGACGGGGCGTTCGCTCGGCCGAGCGAGCGCCCCGTTCGTGCGGCGCTGCTCCTCCCGGGGTGTCCGGTGGTGCATGGGGAGTGGTGGGAGGGGCCGCCGCATGTCGCCACCGCTCGCTCCGTCGCCGTGGAAGCAGCAGCGCGCAGTGTGTGCGGTGCTGCTGCTCCCGGGGCGACGGAGCGGGCGGCGGCGCATGGGGTGGCGGGCAGCGGCCCCTCCCACCACTCCCACGGGCCGCCGCTCCCTCCGTCACCCCGGGAGCAGCGGCGCTGCACGGACGGGGTGCTTGCTCGGCCGAGCGAGCGCCCCGTCCATGCGGCGCTGCTCCTCCCGGGGTGATCGGTGGTGCATGGGGAATGGTGGGAGGGGCCGCCGCGTGTCACCCCCGCGCCGCCGCTCGCTCCGTCGCCGTGGGAGCAGCAGCGCACAATGTGTGCGGTGCTGCTGCTCCCGGGGCAACGGAGCGAGCGGCGGCGCATGGGGTGGCGGGCGGCTTCCCCTCCCACCACTCCCACGCGCCGACGCTCCGCTCCCTGCCCGCTGGGCTCAGGGAGCGGAGCCCGGGGGAAAGGACAGGGGCAGGCCAGCTGACCCAACCCCTCTCCTTTCCCCGGGACAGCTCCGCTCACGGAGCGCAGCGGGAGAGGGGCGGGCCAACTGGCCCGCGCGGAGGCGTTGTTCCGTGCGCGTGCGTCATGACGTCATGCGCACGGAGCGACGCCCCGCCCCCATGGGTGCCGCTGGGCTTGCCGCCCCCAGCAGCCCAGCGGTTAGCTACGCGCCTGACTATACGGACCTTTGTCGGCAAGGTGATGTCTTTGCTTTTAAGATGCTGTCTAGGTTTGTCATTGCTTTTCTCCCAAGAAGCAGGCGTCTTCTAATTTCGTGACTGCTGTCACCATCTGCAGTGATCGTGGAACCCTAAAAAGTGAAATCTCTCACTGCTTCCATTTCTTCCCCTTCTATTTGCCAGGAGGTGATGGGACCAGTGGCCATGATCTTAGTTTTTTTGATGTTGAGCTTCAGACCATATTTTGCACTCTCCTCTTTCACCCTCATTAAAAGGTTCTTTAATTCCTCCTCACTTTCTGCCATCAAGGTAGTATCATCAGCATATCTGAGGTTGTTGATATTTTTTCCGGCAATCTTAATTCCGGTTGGGGATTCATCAAGTCCAGCCTTTCACATGATGAATTCTGCATATAAGTTAAATAAGCAGGGGGACAATATACAGCCTTGTCGTACTCCTTTCCCAATTTTGAACCAATCAGTTGTTCCATATCCAGTTCTAACTGTAGCTTCTTGTCCCACATAGAGATTTCTCAGGAGACAAATGAGGTGGTCCGGCACTCCCATTTCTTTCAGAAATTGCCATAGTTTGTTGTGGTCGACACAGTCAAATGCTTTTGCGTAGTCAATGAAGCAGAAGTAGATGTTTTTCTGGAACTCTCTAGCTTTCTCCATAATCCAGCGCATGTTTGCAATTTGGTCTCTGGTTCCTCTGCCCCTTCGAAATCCAGCTTGCACTTCTGGGAGTTCTCGGTCCACATACTGCTTAAGCCTGCCTTGTAGAATTTTAAGCATAACCTTGCTAGCGTGTGAAATGAGTGCAATTGTGCGGTAGTTAGAGCATTCTTTGGCACTGCCCTTCTTTGGGATTGGGATGTAGACTGATCTTCTCCAATCCTCTGGCCACTGCTGAGTTTTCCAAACTTGCTGGCATATTGAGTGTAGCACCTTAACAGCATCATCTTTTAAAATTTTAAATAGTTCAGCTGGAATATCATCACTTCCACTGGCCTTGTTGTTAGCGAGGCTTTCTAAGGCCCATTTGACTTCACTCTCCAGGATGTCTGGCTCAAGGTCAGCAACCACATTACCTGGGGTGTATGAGACCTCCATATCTTTCTGGTATAATTCCTCTGTGTAATTACCATGGAAACACACAATTCATTTTTTTTGTTTGTGTGTGGTGAATCTTAAAGAAGGTTTGCCCCCATCCCAAGCCCCCCTGGTGGCAAACTTGAGTCTCTTATTCATAGGCCATATGCAACAAGTCCCAGTCAAAAATTATTTGGACTTATGCTTTCTGTTGCTTAAGAATCTCTCCCTTGCATGTCGACAAGGCCTTCCTGGTTGGACATGCTCCAAGGAAGCCAATAAACGAGAAAAAGCAAGTCCTAATGTTGACTGTAATAGTGATTTATACCAGGGCTGGCTTCAGATGCAATGAAAGACAGCTTTTATTATTTAGTTCCCTCTTTCCATGATGCCAACAGCACAATAGTTGCTTCGCAATCAACGAGGATGGGTAGGGACTAGAGCTGTATCAGCCCAGTGCTGCCCTGCCCCTATAGTTACTGGGACAGCTTTCCCTGCCATTGGGCAAGGAGCAGCATGACCAAAGACCAAGGCAATTTGTGTTTACTATTCCTAGCAGTTTACTGGTCTGCGAGTGCTCCAATAGGAGAACAGCCTTCACCAAAGGTGTCATGGACTTTGAAATGTGCTGAGAGGAAGGCACATTTGGCAAACCCTCACCATGTTCAACTCCCACCTAGAAACCTTCGTCCCCAATGTGGAAGGATGTGTGGATCCAGAATTGACCTCCACAATCACTTACAACAACAACAACAACAACAACAACAACAACAACAACAACAACAATAACAACAATTTATTTATACCCCGCCCATCTGGCTGGGTTTTCCCAGCCACTCTGGGCGGCATCCAACAGAACATTAAAATGCAATAATCTATTAAACTTTAAAGCCTCCCTAAACTGGGCTGCCTTCAGATGTCTTCTAAAAGTCTGGTAGTTGTTTTTCTCTTTGACATCTGGTTGGAGGACGTTCCACAGGGCAGGTGCCACTACTGAGAAAGCCCTCTGCCTGGTTCCCTGTAACTTGGCTTCTCATAGTGAGGGAACTGCCAGAAGGCCCTTGGCACTGGACCTCAGTGTCCAGGAAGAACGATGGGGGTGGGGACACTCCTTCAGGTATAACTCACTGTTAAGACAATCTTTCATGGAAGACAATCTTACATGGCTAAGAGTGATCGCCAAAGAAGAAGAAGACTCTTTAATGCATGGACTATTAAAGGAGAGGGGAATACTAGAACAGAAGGCAAGCCAAGTCTTGTCTGAACAATCAACAAGGAGAGGTCTCAGTAAACACAAGGAGTGTTGAAAAGGAGTGGTTTGCACAGTTTATCATGGGTCTCTGCAGCATCAAAAGGTAACAACCCTCTCTCAGGTACTTGTGTGGAAAAAAATATGGCTTCTAGGCCTATGGGGGCAGCTAAGGTCTTCCTCATCAGAATTCACCCATCGCTGCATTTCAGATAAAACTATCCTCTGTGCTTCCTATATTAAATAAACCACAAGCAAGGAAGTAAGTAAACAAACAGACCCCGACATCATTAGCAGCAAAACATTTAGCTTAGTTTGGCCCTGAGTTCACTATTCGAGGGAGATTGGTATTATTAGCTGGTCTACCTGGGACAACTCTTCGAGTCCTCAGGCAGAGGTCTTCCACAGTCCGAGCCCTTGAGATCCCTTAAGGAGAAATGTCATGCACCAAATCTGGGATTTCAAGGTATGATGATGAAAACACTGAATGATGAGATCAGCTCCATTTCTGTAGCTTGGAAAGTAAACAAAATTGGGACCATTTGAGCTCGCATTGGCTTCGGGCACTGAAAAAGGAATGAAGTGGTAAAGAGCTAGGGCTTTTTTTTAGCCAAAACTCACTAGAACTCAGCTCCAGCACCTATCAGGTGGGCACCATTGTCATTGTAAGAGGGCAAGGCAGGGGCTTTCAGCATCTCTTTTCCTAGAAAAATAGAGCTGTAAAGAACTGCATGTGGATGGGTCTATATAGTCCACAGAAAAAAAAGGTGGCTATTTATGCATGGATCAGGAAGAAGAAATACATCCTTGGAAAAAGAAAGAAAATGTGCAGATTTGCATAAAATGTGCATATGCTACTTTCCATCCCTAGGTGCAACTTTCAAAATAATTGCTACATCTGGCAATAGTGGGGGAGACTAAGTAACCAAGTGCAATGTGTGCCTGTTCTGTCTACCACTCAGGAACTAAATGCTGGTGGACAACTTCAAGGTCCCTGCTTTTCATTCTTAAATTCCAGCCCTTCAGTCAGAGCATTGTTCTCTAAAAGGTATGATACATGGCGACCTCAAAAAGAGGACTGTGCTTTATAACGTGGGACATATGTTCACCCACCATAGAGAGCAGTGTTAAGGAAGGTTAAACTAGACAGCAAGGTTATGGTTAAGTGTCAAGTGGAATAAAGCATATTATGGACAAAGCAATGTGAATGGTGGCTATCTGTCTGGGAAAACCACCAGAAATGTCTTCTCTTGTGGCAGTGGGAATTAACTGACCTTCCAATATTCTAGAAATGAAAGTATGGGCATGTATATAGGGTGCTCACATGTAACACATTCAAGGAGTGTACCATCTGTGTGCACAAGGAGTTGAGGTGCACAGATCAACAAGTGTACAGTCTTTCACACCCTTGAACATGTGCCCGTGTTCAGTTTAACATGTAAATAAACCTTAAGGAGATTCGCAGATCAAGGATTACTGCATAACACCCTGTTACAAATTGCTGTAGGCTTTGCTCCATTTAGGCCCTCTTCCACAGGCAGAGAAAGTCATCTTCAGTTTTGAGGGTCAGATCTGGGCAACTGTCATTCAATTGCCCCACGGGTACTCTGCTATGAGTGTACCTGCTCTAAAGGGAGACCCGAATGCAATTGGCAGTGGTGTGCCTTGCCAGGGGTAGTCCACCCAAGGGTGCTGCCATTTGCTGCCAGGTCTGCTAGTAGGTCAGGAAAGCTTGTTCAGGGATATTCTTTCAGCTTTCACCAGAAGTATCAAAATGCCCAAGGCCAGTTCTGCTTATACCCATATATAAATGCCTTCAAACTATTGGTGCACAGCTCTCTATCTGCTTCATATAGCTTCTGCATTATTGCCTAATAATTTTAAGACTTCCCCTTCTCTTGCTAGCAAATCTAATTATTCAGTGACAGCAGTTGGCTGACTTGGGCACTGCACAACATGTCATTCTCCCCCACCCCACCCCCAAATGCTTACCCAGAATCTCAGAAGCTGTTGGAGATTGTTTTGAAACCTGGCATACTTTTCAGTCATGCTAATTTCTGCAAGGGAGCCAAACTCGATTACATTTGGCTCAGCCACAGGCTCTTGGTGAAGTGGGAGAAACAATAAAAGAGAAAATTTGCTTCTGCTGTCTCTCTCTCTGTATTCTTTTGCCTTTTAGCAGAGTGGAAAAAGATAACCATTGTGGGTTTCAGTTTCAGACACTGCCTATTTCAAGCAATCCATAACAGCATGGAATTAACCTAGCACCAATGCGTGCAAGTTGTTTCTTGTAGATCTAATTCCTGTTGATTTGAAGTCATGATGAGAATACTCACCAGCACTTAAGATTGAAGGAGGCCCAGAGAGACCAGAGCCCCATGACCTTTTCAAAGAATCATAGAATTGTAGAGTTGGAAGGAACGCCAAGGGCAGGGCCGTCTTAAGGAGATCGACCGCCGTGGTGCAACGATCCCTCCGGCGCCCCCGGCGTACCGCCTCTCCGCCGTCTCCCTCTTGTGCTTGCCGGGAGGGGGGTGGGCGAGCGGGGGATGAGGGGCATGGCGCTGGAGGGTCGCAAGGGGCGGCGGCTTTCTTTCTCCCCTCCGCCTCCCACTTTTTACCTCGCAACACAAAAAGCCTGCCCCCTTCCCTGCTGCCTGCATTTAGATAGAGGGAAGAACGGAGGGCGGGAGGGTGGCTTTCTTCTCTGCGCGCACGCAGTGAGAGGAAAGGTGGGTGGCAGAGATGGGATCCTGAGCCTCTCCCACCCAGCGCCGCAGCCTGAGGGCTTATGGCTTCACCCGTCGGGAAAGGAGGGAGCAGCAGCAGCGCCCCAGCCATCGCGCCTGCTGCAACCGAGCTATGCCGAGACCCGCTGACTGCGTCAATGAGCAGCTCCAAGCAGACGGATGCCGACGGTGACCCAGCCATTCGTCGCTGAAGCGGACCTGCCCGGCGCCTCCTGTACCGCTCTGCATCTCCTGGGCAGACGGGCCATAGGGGAGAGGGGAGCTCCTCCTTGCCTGGCTGCGTTCACCTTGCCAGGGTAAAGGGGGCAGGGGGAGGCCACTGGCGGGGCCGCACGGCACCCACCGCTCACTGTGCTCAAAGACAGGGCTGGGCAGTCGGCTCGCAGCCCACCGGGGAGCAGCATGGGCGGCAGTGGCTGTGCCGCCGGCGCACGAGCATGCAAGCACCCACCCACCCGTGGGGTCGGGTTGGGGAGGGGGCACCTAGTATGCCGGCGGGCTCGCGGTGGTGCCCCTGGGGGCCCGGCGCCCTGGCGCACCATGCCACCAGCCCCAATGGATGAGACAGCCCTGGCCAAGGGTCATCTCGTTCAACCCCCTGAAGTGCTGAAACTTTTCCTTGTCTTTATACTTTCCTGAGCAACCAGCTGAGAGCCACTGACAGCACCCTGGCAATGGACCAGATTGGCTCTGCTGGTCCATTTACATCATGCCGGCCTCCCTGCTGCCTCACCCCTCCCCATAATGAGCAATGATCCACCTGGTGGGAAGGTAGTGTAGTGGCTCTGCCTCACCTGGTCAGCCACTTCTCCCTACTTTCCACATTCTGAGCACTTATCTGAAGCACTCCCACTGATCCTAAGCAATGACATCCAAATTGCCTCCTTTGCCATTTTGTCTTCAGCAACAGGCCACCATAGAGGCAAGCTGCTTTTACAATCCACCGGTGGCTTGGCTCTTCAGAACTTCATTGGAGTTAAGCCATAATGTGTGTGCTAGGTCATTATTTTACTTTCAAGAAGAAGAAAAAAACAGAAACTGAGAAGGAAGTGGGTTTCAAGTGAAATTAGAGAGATATGCTTAACACCTGTTGGTTTGCTGAAAAGCCTTTCAGCTGTAATACTTTAGGCACAGGAAAAATTATTTCAAGGAAGGAGGGGGAAATCTGATAGGTGATGGACTGGGGCAAAATGAAAAGCACCATTATCCAAATGTTTATGGATCCTTTTAGCTAATGGATTCAAATGTATAATTCTGCACTTGTCAACAAGGTAATTCAACAAACATGTTAGGGCTCCATAGTTTGTTTAGTTCAGTCCAAGTCTTTTAGGCCTCTGTTGTCTAAAGTAAACAACCCCACGGGTTTTTTTTACTTTATTTTAAGAATACTACTGGTGGCATTAGTATCATTTTCAATTTGGATCCCCCCCCATATCTATGCAATTCATTTTTTCATTTGATAATTTCCAGGAACATTTATATATTTGGTTATACATTTTAAATGTATCGGAAGTATTATATAATGACACATGAATCCAACACATTACTTACATACATTCCCTCTGTATGTTTATCCATATAATTTGGAATTACAAAACTTGAAAAATCTATCTAAAAGCATTTAAGTGCTATATATTCTCTGTTATATACACTCTTATAGCTATGACTACATTATATTTATATAATGCCTAATGCAGATCTCGTAAAGAATAAATACTTATAAACCTATTTCAATATAAACTTTAAAAGCTTCTAAAAGTTTATTAAAAATATACACCAAAATATAAAATTTATTTTCTTATATATAACTGTCAATTTCCAATTGATATTTGAGCTTTCACATAATGTAAATCGACTTGTGGAACTATAGTGGAATATAGCACAAGTTTAGCTCTCATATCCATATTATTTGCAAACAGGTCTCTCCCCCCCGGAAGTAAATAACATGTGAATGTGCACTAAACTTGCACTATATTCCACTGTAGTTCCGGATGTCGCTTTTACATAGTGTGAACTTATCAGTTAGGGGGAAGTCATGAAAACTGAATAAACTGCTATTTGTTTGCAGCCAGACTATTAATAACTGCACAAGAACTATCTGGTTTGACCATGAAAATAAAATTCCAGCAGAGGCTCTACAAACTTTCTCTCTCTCTTTTTATTTATGCATTTTCCAAAACTTGGTATGTACAACTTACATTTACTTTTGTTAATCTCATATCACAAGACTTTCATGTCCACCCCTCCATGGTTCCCTGTTTGTTCGTTATTTTGCTGCATATCTTTTTGCGTGGGCAGGCAGAGTCCCCCCAACCCAAGGCGGTCCCTCCCCTTCCATGGCCAATCCCTTGGCAACACCTCCCCAGGAGGGATTGGGCGATTGGCTGAGGTAGGCGGAGACCCCAGGTATCCGGCCTGGGTGGGGGGGGGGATGAAGCCAGACCAAACTACCAGGAGTCACACTGGGATCTGGGGGGCTGTGCACAACCATGCAAAAGTCGCCCCCCATTTGATGTGGGGAGCGGTCATTAATACCACCTGAGTCCTACAAACGTTCTCATTGTGAGCCCTGAAGGAACCCATTTGTGATTCTAGTGTGAAGTTGTGGGAATTGCATTGTAACTGAATTGAGTCAAGCCAGAAAGTCGGGTGGGGAGAGAGAGAGAGAGAGAGAGAGAGAGAGAGAGAGAGAGAGAGAGAGAGAGAGAATTTGGAGTGCATGATATCTCATGAGAGAGGACAAATATGTGTTTAGTGTCACAGATTGAGAGTAGAAGGAGAGGCTTGCGGAAAATTCGAACCTAATGCTTGCCTACAGCTGTTGATATTTGCAAGGCCTGCTCAGCATATGGCACCATGTGCCACAAAAGCTACTAATCATTTTACCAAGCTGCGCCAGTCCAAATAGGCAGAAGCAGAGCCCAAAATGGAGAAGGAAATTCATGCATTATTCACCGGCATCAGGGCAGCAATAGCGCCATACCCAAACTGCAAAAAAGAAGAAGACCAAGCTGTGTTGTTTTTCAGAGGGCCTGGGACTCTAAGAAGTAAACAACTGGATGCAGACTAAGGTCACATTCACACCATTAATTTAAAGCACTATGATACCATGCTGAAGAATTGATGCTTTTGAATTATGGTGCTGGAGGAGACTCTTGAGAGTCCCATGGACTGCAAGAAGATCAAACCTATCCATTCTCAAGGAAATAGGCCCTGAGTGCTCACTGGAAGGACAGATCCTGAAGTTGAGGCTCCAGTACTTTGGCCACCTCATGAGAAGAGAAGACTCCCTGGAAAAGACCCTGATGTTGGGAAAGATGGAGGGCACAAGGAGAAGGGGATGACAGAGGATGAGATGGTTGGACAGTGTTCTTGAAGCTACTAACATGACTTTGGCCAAACTGCGGGAGGCAGTGAAGGATAGGCATGCCTGGCGTGCTCTGGTCCATGGGGTCACGAAGAGTCGGACACGACTGAACGACTGAACAACAACAACAACAACATGATACCACTTTAAACAGCTATGGCTTCCCCCAAAGAACCCTGGGAGCTGTAGTTTGTTAAGGGTGCTGAGAGTGGTTAGGAGGCCCCTATTCGCCTCACAGAACCACAATTCCTAGAGTGTTTTAACAAATCAATCTCTCTTCACAGTTAGAAACTTTTTTAAAAAAGAAAGAAAGAAAGAACTAGGGATTCTGTTGGACCACCTTGTCAGTTGGTCGAAACAATGTAAATCGCTTGAAAGCATACAGATTTTTAAGGATTTTTCCTTTAAAAACCCGCACAGGCTTGGGATGGAACAGGTTTGCTGGTCTATTCAAGTGCAAGGGACCGAGACTGGATCAAGACTGCTTCAACCATCCCTAGTAGACTTTGATACCATGGTTCCTCCTTTGCATGCAGCTACAAGCATAATATTGTTCTTTATTTTGGTATTTCCATTGTCCTTTCAGTCTATTATCCTGGGATGGATTAGTCTACGAGTAACCCAAGGCATTCTGAAATACCACCCTATATTTAGGAATGGATCTGCCACAAACATTGCAAGCAGCATGGTATGCTTCTTATCGAACACTTGAATGCGCACCTAGAGTGCAGTGCTGAAGACCAAACTAAATGTGGGAAATCCATAATTTATCTCTCTCTCTCTCTTTCTCTCGCTTTCTTTCTTTCTTTCTTTCTTTCTTGGGGTGAATTAGATCAAGACTATGATGCTAGAGGGTGTTATCATGTTCCCCATGTCATTTTTTCTTATTTAAATCACCACTACCAGCACAATCCTTGAGCCTGCTATTTGCCCCATCAGGGAAAACATGCCCAGCTGATATGTACATTTTGTTCTGTTTTATTTTATTCCCAACCCATATAGCCTATGTTTCAGTCTGAAACAATTGTCCAGAAATGTCAAATGCACATAAACACAATCAAATGCAATAAAAGCAATTATAAAAGAACAAAACAGCAGAGGAAAATAGAAATAAAATCTGGGAAATAATTTCAGTGGAACATAGAAGCATAGAACGACATAGCCTTCTATCCCACTTCGAAAGGTCTCCAATTGTTCTGTTTTTTTGCATGGTGCTAGAAGGCTTGGGGAAATGTTCAAGGGGGGAGAGAGATGCAAAGTTTAAGTGTGGTATGTCAGGGGGGATACCTAACCTCTGAAGGGATTGGGAAGCAGAGCATCAGTAGAAGACTTAAGTAAATGGAAAGTCTTCTAAGGTAGAAGGCAGTTACTAAGGAGCTCATCCTGACACCCATTTGAATCACACCCCGGAACATTAGAAAATTCCATTTTGCTCAGAAAAGTGAACTAAGCCAAGGCTTAAAGAACCATAATTCTCACTCATTATGGAAAGAGGCATGAAAATCCCTGCACATGCAGATACATTGGCCTTTCCCCACGCCTAGTGCCTAATGCAATAAAGCCGTTGAAGGCATTTCCACTAAGTGACCATCCTTGAGGCTTAAGCAAGGTTCAGCTGTAACTGGACACCCTTTATAATCCTCCCTGCCCAATGGTCAGCCTGGATGTGTTGAGCCAATCCGCTGGTGAAAAATTCATCCCTGATGAATTGCCACCTGCAATTCAGTGGGTTACAACATGGGGCAGCTGCATGCAGATCGAGTGGTTCCTGACACAATAGTGTGGACACAATCCAGAAGAATGCAGAACAATTAAAACCAGTCAAAGTTTAGGCAGAGGCAGCCCTTGTGGTGGGAGCCATTCTCCTGACACCAGTGTTGCTGCAACTTATATGGACAAAGCTGGTGTGGGGCAGGGTGGCAGTGAGGCTGGGGCTGTTTGGCCACTGTGGTGGGAGGACTGGATTGGTTCTGCCAGGGTGTCCATGCAACCCTGACCTCATCATCCTGCCCTATCCCAGCCCTTTCCAGGTAAGGCGCAATCATCCCAAAGTCAGGAGTGTGGCTCTGCAGTTCCACCCCACCATGCGAGTTGTCACTGATTGTACAAATAGCTACAATGATGGATGCTGGAGAATTCCAGCAGAAACAGAAATGAGAATGGAACTTGCTGGTGTTTGCTTATTCAGAATATGCACAGAACGAAAATCAATCCAGCAGGAATGATCAGTGTCCACTGTTGTTGCTGTTTTGAAATGGCAAAAATGGCAACCTAACTGAATTTGTTCCCGTCCCCAGTGTGGGTTGCATTTCCTTTGATTGGAAAAGAATTGCATTTGCATCAAAAAGAATGATGTGGAATAACAAAATAATGGCATAATTATGTGAGGTTCTGCAACAAGATGAATAACAGCTTTTGCCAGAAGCCGAACTGCAGCAGAATGGGAACACTGCTGCATGCAACAAACATGGTTTGGGATGAGAATAGATGGCTTCTTCTATTCCTAACTGCAACTTGAATTGCCCTCCCCCCTTTATGAGTGAAACTGAAAGGAATCGCGGCTGCTACACCTTGATTACAGTTTGGTAGGTCCACCAAAACCAACATAAAAACAACTCCAGCAGCTAGATCATAATTAAAATAACTAAGGCTGAAATCAGTCCTATTTACCTGGGAATGCTACCCATTCAACTCAATGGAAGTTATTTCTGAGTAGACATGTGTAGAATTGAGCAGGTGAGTAAGATCTCTTTATCTTCCAGTAGAGATGGTTGCTGTTTGAGATAGCCAGCTGCTGCAGCAAATTTCAAGAGAAGCTGCACCAGACCTTCATATTTGGGGTATATTTTTCCATTATGTGAGCATTTGAGATGTATTTGAGCTCCTCTCTCGCCCCCCCCCCCACCAACCCAACAGTAGGTTTAAAATGTGCCTGATACTTGTGAAAGAAAGGATAAAGCAATCTGGGCGACTTTTTCCCTGTGCTCTCTGTCCACCATCCCCAAGCCACAAGTTGATAACTGCCCCGTTTTTATACCTGCGTATTATTAGCATAAGTAGGGAAGGAGAAAAGACAAAAAAATTGCTTTAATCCAGGCTGATGTGTGACTTTGCATAGCACTTTGAATGTTATTAAGTGTTTGAATTCCTTCCTGTGTCTTTTTTAGCCTCCATGACTGTCTTTCTCTTTCGCTGACAGCCTCTGCAGGACCAAATTGACAGCTCTTTAAAGCAGCCTGACGAAAAGCAGCATTAATTAAGTCATTGCCGGACTGTAATTGTGTTAAGAAGTAAAAAATCTAATATGAGAAAAGGTTAGTGAGTCCTCTCTTGTGTCAGATTTTCTACTCTCTATGAATATTAATGCCCTTAATGAAGACAATCTTTGCCTCATCAAGCCGATGCTCTGCATTCAGGTGCCAAATCTCTGCGCCATTGATTTGTTTTTAAAGAACAAATATGTCAGGGGAGAGTGACTGTCCTGTTTCTTATCAACATCATAGAGAATGCTTTTGTATTCCTGGAAAGAGTTTATAGATTTTTGTGCGTGTGCGTGTGTGTGCCTAGTAAAAGACGCTCATGTGATGAGAGGGACAGAGAGAAAAATAGGGGTGTGTGATAATGGTGTTAAAGAATTGAATATACTGCTGAAGCAAGGTAAATTGCATGGGATAGTTTGTCTTTATCCTTCCCTCTGCTCTGCCATTGCTTCCTGTTGGCGTTGCTTTGGTGCATGAATTTTCACAAAAGTCACCCTTCTGTTAACAAGAGGCTATGGCCACCCGAGTTAAATTGGTGGGATATGAATCATCATCAGCAAGAGTCCAAGAGTTTTAAACACTGGGATGAAGAGCTTTGTGATAAGGGGGTGATCATCTTTTGCTGATTACCCCTTCCTCCTGCCAGGCTCATAATCGTAATGAAACTGATGAGTGATAATCTTTTCTTAATGCAAGGAGGCCCTTGGGAGTCAACGTCTTGCAAGCAATATTTGTGTGTGTGTGTGTGTGTGTGTGTGAGTGCATGTGTGCATCAACCTCTATCTAAAATGATTAGGTGGTGTAAGGACTCTCAGTGGTTGCTCCTGAGGAAACAGGCTGACTCTGAACCTCTACAAACTAAGTTCTTTATTGTGCAGATATTTACAGTGGAGTTACAGTAAAGACGTCCAGCTCATCCCTCTGCAGAGTCCGGGAATGTCCGTTTCCGGTTTTTAGTCCAACATAAGAGGCGAGGGATCCTGAACCCCTGCCTCCCCCTTCCACGTCCTTCCTCCCTGCGAAATCGGGGCGCGGGAAAAGGTCTCTGTTCCCCGCTTCCTGCTTGGTGCTGAGGCTCTCTGATCCTGTCACAGCCCCTGCCCCGACTTCCTGCTTCCATCTCCCCCTCCCCACTGGAAGAGCGATCGCTTCCTCCGCTCGGGGAGGAGGACGACGAACTACGAACTGGAGAGGGTGGTTCCCTGTAACGCAAATGACCCGGGAACGCTACCTGTCTGGGCGGGGGGGGGGGTTCCTGACAGGTGGCCATCATTCTCTCAGCCTCAGTCTTTCCATCTGCAAAATAGGGATATTAATAGTGGCTGAACGTACAGTGCTGTTGGAAGAACGGCGGATACAATGAATGAGGAGTCTTACATTGTTAAGAGTAACTGTACTGCAACAAGTATTACCAAGATACCAATATCATCATTTTAGTATGCATTTATAGGTGTTTTGCTTCTTTAAAGCTCATCTTGTTAGCATGATGAATTTCTCATCTACTCAGATCCAAACTCTGTTTGTTTATTTAAGAGCTCCGTACTCTGCCTTTCAACATAAAAGCCTTTGAGGCAGCTTACAACAGCTTAATTTAAAACAAAAAAACCATCAGTAAAATCATACAAGAAAATGGCAGACATAAACACAACAGCAGCTAGGACAGAAAACAGGTCGAAAGGGATCCAGATTTTCTTGGCTGTCATCATGTGGTCCAACACTTTGCTCATGGTGGGATCTCCTGGGATTTTCATTTTTCTTTTGAAAAAAAATTCACAGAAAGCTCTGAATTTGATTCAGAGTTATGGGGTGAGACTTCCTGAACTAAATTGCTCTCCCCAAACTACTATCATCCCCATAATAAAAATAAAATAAAATACTGGTGTCTATTTCCCCCCACTGCAACACTAAAAGCAGCTCAGTGTGTTAGGGATGGGTAAATCTGTCAATTTTAGTTGCTCTCAGTTTCTCTCTCTCTCTCTCTCTTTTCAATCTTAAATTCACTGGGGATGGAAAGAGGAGGCACAGGAAGGCTTGCAAAGGGGTAACCCACTTGTTGTCAGTCATGTGACATTGTGGTGTCATCATGCGATGGACAAGGAAGCTGTCAAAGTTGGCCATTGGGATGCCAAAAAGGTCCCCCACCCTACTTTAATGTAACAATAAAAGGAATGTGAAATCTGACCATGGATCTTCCATGAGGTAGCAGCCAGCTGCAGTTCTACTTAACTGTTTGAAGCCTCTGGGAGGGAATCAATGGCTTCAAGTTACCAGAAAGGAGATTCCAACTCAAAATAAAGAAGAACTTCCTGATGATAAGAGCTGTTCAGCAATGGAACAGACTTCCTTGGGATCCTGTGGACTCTCCTTCCTTGGAGGTTTTTTAAACAGAGGTCAGATGGCCATCTGTCATGGATGCTTTAGTTGAGATTCTTCCATTGCAGGGAGTTGTACTAGATGGCCCTTGGGGTCCCTTCGAACTCCACTATTGTTCGATTCAATGTCACATAAAGTCAAGTCCACACTGGGCTGCACTTCTCTCACTCCCCATTCTGCAGTTATATCTACTGGGCAGACGGTACTCTAGTCCCAAGCCTTGAATGCAATTATGGTTACATTTTTGGGTGAATATATTGAGTCTTATTTGGACAAATCTTGAACTCTGCCTTTCTGTCCTGCATTTCAAACTATTGTGGTCATTGATGGTATTCAGCTTCCAATAAGAACCATGAGAGTCGCATGGACCATTATTTACCTTGTTCCTATCTAATAGATCTTTGGTATCTCGTGGTATAAGCTTTTCACACACATTAGTGGCAATGTACACGAATCTCCTCTCATAATTTATGTTGCCTAATTTAGTTCCTCAAGTTTTCTCTCATTTGCTTTGACAGTTTTGACTACCGATAAAGAAGACATCTTGTTTTTCCTTCTCTTCTCAGACACAGGAAGTGCTAGGAAAGGTAAACAAGCATATGGAAGCCACCAAATTATTTGCTGATAAGTAGACATGCCTCAGCCAAAAAAGAAGGGAGGGTGATGCTAGTGTTGTCCTTCCTTTTTAAAGATGGAAATCTGCTTCAATTACTGTGAGACACATTGTATTGCTGTGTCAATTTGCCTTCCTTCCATGCCAGGGTGTGGGGAACATGTGGTCCTCTGATGTTGCTTGGTTACAACTCCCATCACACCTGACCATTGGTCATACTGTCTGGGGCTGCTGGAAACTGAAGGCCAGCAACATATGGAAGGTCACAGGTTCTCCACCTGTCTTCTAGACTGTGTTGTGGCCTCATCACCAAAGGATATAATGGACCCTGATGGGCACTTGGAGACAAAAAGATACCCAAGGCATGGTGGGGGCTGCATTCAGTTTTGCCTGCTTTGGATGAATTTGCGCAGAGCTCCTTTTCTTTTTTGAGAAGTAGTAATTTAGGTATTATATGACATGCATGTTGTTGTGTGGTAATTTCTGCTTGCTTCTGTGATTTCTTCTGGGACATAGTACTAAGTTCTTTTAAAACAAACAAACAAACAAAAACCCATCACCCTGAATTTTGATAAATAAATAGATGATCACTAAGGCATCATAAATCTCCAGGGCTCTCTCTTCCTGTAAAGGCTAACAGAGTTTCCCATCACTCAGGGAAAAGGGTGTGCTTAGCATATTGACTTAGGTTGTATGTAGTACTATCAGAACATTATTAAGATGCATTTGGACAACCAGGCTCTTTTCAAATTCGGTTTATGCCATGTTGTCCACATGCATCTCAAGTCTGTGAGCTCCTTAATACGTGCACAGTTGAGATGAGATATATGCCATATTTTTCCGTGTATAACATGACCCCGGGTATAAGACAACCCCTATTTTTGGGAGCCCTCAACAGTTGCTGAGCTTCTTTTGTAAGTTTGCTGAGCTGTTGAGCAGCTTTTCAACGATCCCCCGCTCGGGCTGGCAGAACTGGTGCCATAACACACCGCATACCGGCACTCACCAAATACTCTTCGTATGCCGGGAAGAGCGGGCAAGCAGCCTCCTCTCTGACATTTCCCTGCTACCACCACAGCATCGGCCCTTGCTTACTTAGCATATTAACCCGTGTATAAGATGACCCTCAATTTATCACCCAAAAATTTCAGAAAAAAGGTCGTCTTATACATGGAAAAATACGGTGTGTGAATACATGTAGATACTTAACATGAGATGTCTGCCAAAGTCACCTTATAGAAGTATAAAATGAGTTATTGAACTCAGTCTTTTTTTTCTCCATGCCTAAAGAACAACCGAATGCCTGCAAGATTTTGGGCTCATCCAGTGGGGAATAATGTTTATATATACATATGCATAAGTTTTATTGTTTTAATAGACTGGACAGGAGGAGGAGGATGCAATGTTTTATATAGGCACAATATATACTGCCTATACCTGCCTATACTATATTATGTAGAGTTAATTCTAGTCACTTCTTTAAAGTGTAGTGACTCACTAGACTTTGGCCAATTCAGCTTAGAAAAAGGCCTGGTTCACATACACAGCTTTATCATTTGACAAATCCAGTGTCAAAGTGCTAGACCAGGACTAGAGAGATCTGGTTTCAAATCCCCACTTAGCACTCGGTGACCTTGGGCTGTTCACTGAATCTCAGCCTAACCTGCCTCAGTGCCTCATATGACTGCTCTGATGATATAATAGGAAGGAGAGGTCCATCCAAACTAGGCTTCACCAACCTGTTGCCTTCCAGATGTCTTGGAGTAAAATTCAGATCAGTTCCAGCCAGCATCTGGAGAGTACCGGGGTGACAAAGGCTGTTCTAAACCGACTTGAAGGGTGGAACGAAAAGGTGAAAATGAAATGAAATAAATAAGTCATGGAAGAGTAACTGTGCCGGCACATATCAAACACCACAGAGAGTGGGTTTCATTAGGCACATGCAGGGACCACAATATCCACCTCATATCTTTAACTGTAGCATTTGGAAGCAACCTAGTCAGTTTTGTACATGCTCTGTGTTGTTTCTATTGGATTTGCTACTCAGACCCAAATGTGATCTGTTAAATCTGAAGCTTTGTTTCACCCCTATTGACTACAGCAGGGAATCTAAAACAGCTACAACTTCCCCCTGCTTTTCACTTAAGTGGATGAAATTTGCAGGCAAACGACCATCGTCAAAGTGATTAAGTCTGCCAAATTTCAGGCTGCTCCATCAGATATTTCCCATGCAGGAACCTTTTTAATTATCTGTCTGCACATTGCAGGTGTGGTCTTCCTTTCTGAAGAGACAAAGCCTGCCAAGTTTCAGAAAGACAGGTGGAATGCTTCTCCTACAAGGGCAGATTTTCCTGTTTGGAAGTAGGAAAATATAAAACACATTTCTAGGTTTTTTTCTAAAATGGGAAATTAATTTGAAAACTGAGGACATGACAGAAGTGCTTCTGAATAAGAAACCAGCTAAAGTTCATAAAGCTGGGTCCATGGAATATTGAGGTAACTGATTTCATTTTTATAAGGAAAAACTGGAAAAGTTACCCTGGTTTGCCTCATTATTTTGGAACCACAGGAAACTGATGCACACCCCCAGTTTTCATGCTTTCTCCCATTGCCTCTTAGGCAGCACTTTCCCAAGGAGTCAGTTCACACATTCAGCTGTCAGTCATCAAGACGAGAGAAGCCATTACGTCCAGTATGCATGAAACCACCCAAATTTTTAGCTCAATTACTAAACTTATTTTTCCATTTATAGCACTAATGTTTTGTTTGAAGCTGTTACATGACAAGCAGACAGGCACCTCTCCAACAGTATGTCATATATTCACATAACCACCTACAGCTCACAAACGTGCAAGAATGCCCATATGTACATGTCCCCCCTCCTCCCGCAGCCACCCATATGAAACCCAAACAGGCAGTCACTCTAATATGGGATCATCTTCCCAGTTAAATTTATGTTCCTCACACACATAAAGCATTGAATCAACGATGTGGCAGAAAGGTTTCATTTTATTCCACTTAATTTTACTGTCCATGTGTTTGAGAGAGAGTCAAAGGGGGAGTTTTGATCTGGGAGGGTATTGGATTGATTGCCCTGCAAACTAAGCCCGGCATTCTGATTTTGGAAAGACCCTATAGTAGCAGCGTAAGCATCTTGTGTTCTGCCCCAAGGAAGTGCCTTTAGTCTTGACCTGGGGAGTGCACCTCTGCGGGCGGGCATGTATTCCGTACAATAAATGGGATGTTCAATAACAAGACAGGAGAAATTTAAGAGGTGTGGAAATGAAGCTTGCTACAGGATTGACCTGACTCC
This sequence comes from Lacerta agilis, assembly GCF_009819535.1. NCBI lineage: Eukaryota > Metazoa > Chordata > Lepidosauria > Squamata > Lacertidae > Lacerta > Lacerta agilis. The sequence continues at coordinate 78,796,128 of NC_046317.1, forward strand.
TTCTCTCCAATTAATTTAATTGGGAGTTTTGGTTTACTTAGCGCTTTTTATCCATCCATAGATCTAAAAGCACTTTATATGAGAATGTAAATGTCAATATCCTCATTTTGCAGATGGGAGAATAGGGGGCAGGAGAGGTTAAATGAGTTGGCCAAGGTCAGCAAGTTTAGTGCTGGAGCCAGGAGTACATACACACACTCATAGCCTAGTGGTGCAGAAGTTTTCAAGCTGTGCTTCAAGGAGCCCCCCTGGGGTTCCTCACTGAGGTTACCAATGGGCAGGCAAACATTCCTGAAAGACAGCTTGCATATCACTACTGATTTTCCCTTGCCATGCATAGTCATTGCGGAGTACTGGGGGTACTCTAGGGTGCAGAGCCAATGCAGAGAGCTAGGCCAATGTGTGACTTTGGAGAAGTGTGAATTTCAAAGAAGAGCTGTGTTTCAGTTTCTGCATTATTTTGGGAAGTTGGAATTTGGAAGGTTCACATTAAAAGGCATGCTGAATCAAATTTCTACCCCCTTTCTAACAGGGTGGAACAGGACTAACCACCATCACTAGACTCCTGCCAGAGCAGATTCTGCATGTCCCTTGCACTGAGCAATAATGTGACTATAATATTTTATTGTATATACTGCCTGGCGCATGATCCCTGTAGCAAACACAATTGGCTTTCAGTTTTAAGTATTATTATGAGAGAGAGAGAGAGGGAGAGAGCCTAAGCCCAGAAGTGGAATATTTAGGGATAAGAACAGAACATGAATTTTAACAATAAAACCAGAAAGGCTGCTTGGTATATAGCATTTGGGTAACCCTCTGGGATCGACTTCTAAAGATTACCATATGTTCTGTCCCTGGGAATATGAAAAATGAAGTGAAAATATGCTTTGTGGAAAGACATTCTTTATGGCACAGGGAGAACTGTAAACTGAAATAAATACAATGCCTTCTGAGTGCTACTCAAAACGCCAGTGACCTATCAATTTCACAATTCGCGTAAAAGGGAACGAGAGGGATGACAGGTCTTTCCCAGCAGAGTAGGTGATATACTGTAAGCAGCTCTAGACCTGCTCTTGATTATTAACAGAGACTAATACAGAGTTAAGCAGGTCCTGAAAATGCCTGGAGCTAGTCTGGGGAGCCTCTTCTTTTCTTCCCATTCTTTAAACACAAGGTTGGACCCTAATATTCAGAGGGAAACCAAAATGGCCAAGGGATTGGAGCAAAATCTCCACGAGGAAATGCTGACATATTCAGGGTGTTTTAGTTTTTTAAAAATGACAAGTGGGACCTGCAGTAAAGTGTGGTCTGTTCCTGTTCATGGTTTCAGCCATGACATTCCATGACATTCCTCCTCCCACCTGGTTTTCTGTCCCCCACCCCATCCTTCAACAGCCAGTCAGCATTCTGTGGCTCCTGAGCATCCTCAACCCTCATTCGGCTTTTTTGGTTTTTTTTTTAATTCCCCCAATTAGGGCCTCTTTTTCTCCCTAAGTATTTTTGTGCATTTGCAAACTAAGGTGTTCTCCCGAGTTTGCCGATGCCTCTCTCTTGTCTGTGGGTTGCATCATTTTGACCAAATAAGCCCTTGCATCCATGCTGAAAAATCAGAAAAAGAAGGAAAGGTGGGTTAGAAAGGATCTTCCTTCCAGACTCATTCTCCTCTGATGAAATTGGTAAGAGTACTCTCCAAATACCCTAAAACAGATGTTCCCAATTAGCTAAATACTGCAGACCCCCTGTTTTTCGAAAGCCAAGCCACGGACCCCCTACTTTTAAATTTTCAATATTTCAATGGTAACTTTTGCTATGTGAATGGTGCCACCACGGACACCCTGGGTGAGTCATGCAGAACCCCCGGGGCCCGCAGACCAGCAGTGAGGAATGGCTGCTTTAAAACATTATTTCTTTGAGGTTAAGCAGATTGGACAATGATCCTATCCATCCATCTTGTGCATGCAGGTGGTTGCACCTCCCACTGCAATTGCTGCTGTGCCCATGTTTGCTTATGAGAAACTGAGCTTGCTTGTCTGTTTTGCACTGATCTGAAGATAATTGTGGGAACTGTAGTTTTGCCTGGCCTTTTTCAGGAAGGGTCTTTATGGGTTTTCCCAAATGGTGGTTGCATCGTGGAGCTCGACACATGGCTGTCAAATGTCGCCTTGCACATTTGGGATTGCCTCCTCTTTTAATCTTAAAGTGCTGAAACACTCGCTGGTAAAAGCAACTTATTTTCCCACCGTAACAAAAAATATTTGCTGTTTTATTCCCAAAGCACACTCAGGATTAAGGCAGCAGAAGGCAGTGAAATGGGAAATACGATGACAGGAAAATGCCTCCCCCCCCCCTTTAGTGGGGTCTTTAGTAAAAAGTGTGAGAACTCCTGTGGGAGTTGCTCTGTGCACTGTGCAGGAGAGTCCAATCTCTCTCCTTCAAAAGCAGCAGCTCCACGTGTCTTCCTGCTTTTCAAGCAGTTCTCTCCTGTGCATGAGAGCCAAACCAGTCTTCCAGCCTTGAACAGACAGCTCAGACAGACTGATGGATTAGTAGGGATCGGTGGATCGGTCAGTTTTGCTTTCTCATCTTTCCAGTCTTAAGTTCAGTTTTCCACATTTTCGCATCCGCTTGCAATTTTTCCCCCTTTTAAGTCCAAAGGAAAACTAATCAGCATTTCAGTGTGAATTGCTGGAAGTGCAACCGCAGGGATCATTCAATGTGCATAGCAAAGGTAAAGGTAAAGGGACCCCTGACCGTTGGATGCAGTCATGGACAACTCTGGGGTTGCGGCGCTCATCTCACTTTACTGGCCGAGGGAGCCGGCATACAGCTTCCGGGTCATGTGGCCAGCATGACTAAGCCACTTCTGGAGAACCAGACCAGCGCACGGAAACGCCGTTTACCTTCCTGCCAGAGCGGTACCTATTTATCTACTTGCACTTTGACGTGCTTTCAAACTGCTAGGTTGGCAGGAGCAGAGACCGAGCAACGGGAGCTCATCCCGTTGCGGGGATTCAAATCGCCGGTTTAGACCACAGCGCCACCCGCATCCCTACATTCAATGTGCATATAAATGGTTAATTCTGTCAGTGTTTGTTCAGTTTTCTCACTAAAGTATCATCAGGATTTTTTTTCCTTCTCTGGACTTGGTCTATGTTATTTGAATGACTTTGGTAACATTAATTTCCCCTAGTATGCAGTTGTACCTAATGTACATATTTTTGCAAAGCATCCCCCCCATATAATGCAGTTTTGTATGCTCTTTTAAGTGGCATGTGCATTTTTGTATGCACTACTTGGCATTGCAAAATTGGGAGAAGTATACGTTTCAAAGGGTGGCTCAGTTTGTGCATTCTTTCAGAAAGTGCAAATTAGGAGGAGGAAGCTCACAGCCAGTGCCATCCCCTAGACCGGCTGAATGTAATATGAGGGCAGGCAGACCAAGCTTGGTGAGCCATACTTGCTCTAGTGAACCAGCCTTCTCTGAGTAAGCTACTGCTCAGCAAGTAGCCAAGTTTTTTCTCTTTATTTGGTTAGGCCAGAGTGGGGACGGGTCATAGTTTAAGAAGAAGAAGAGTTTGGATTTCATATCCCGCTTTATCACTACCCGAAGGAGTCTCAAAGCGGCTCACATTCTCCTTTCCCTTCCTCCCCCACAACAAACACTCTGTGAGGTGAGTGGGGCTGAGAGACTTCAAAGAAGTGTGACTAGCCCAAGGTTACCCAGCAGCTGCATGTGGAGGAGCGGAGACACGAACCCGGTTCCTCAGATTACGAGGCTCTTAACCACTACACCACACTGGCTCTCAAGGGCAGAGAACATGTTTTTGCATACCAAGGGCTCTGAGTTCAGAGCTTCATGAAACCGCTTAGAGGATCAGTTAACAGGTGATGGGAAAGACCTCTGCCTTGAGCCCTGGAGGACCCTAGCAAGAGAAGAGAATACTATTCTAGGTGAACAAATAGTCTGGCCTGGTATAAAGCACCTTCCTATGTCCTAGGTCCGTATAGTTAAAGCTATGGTTTTCCCAGTAGTAATGTACAGAAGTGAGAGCTGGACCATAAAGAAGACTGATCACTGAAGAATTGATGCTTTTGAATTATGGTGCTGGAGGCAGGGCCGTCTTAAGCCTATCTGGCGCCATGGTTCAATGATCCCTCCGGCGCCCCCCCCCCCAGCTTGGGATTTCCATTTTCACTCACGGACCCTGCACGAGTTCCTGCATCTTCATCTGCTGCAAAGCAGGCAGCAGCTCGTCAGGTGCAGCTCCTCCCCCTTTTCCCCGTTGGTAAACAGCCTTCTCGTAAGATGCAGTGGGCAAGATCCCACACACACCCAAAAAGGGAGGCGAAACCAGAAAACGGCGAGCTGACCTCGGGCAGCCTTGGTTTCAGGAAGGGAGGGGGGAAACTACAGCCACCAGGGAGACCTGCTCAGCGACCCGCTCTCGATGGGGGGAAAAGACAGAGAGGGGAAAGCAGCAGGCGAAAGGAAGAAAGCGAAGAGATGGGGGGGAGAACAGAGGGACAGAGAGAGAGAGAGAGAGAGAGAGAGAGAGAGAGAGAGAGAGAAAGGGAAGCAGACTTGGTCCGCGGGGTTAAGTCTCCCTCCTCCTCCTCCTCCTCCTCCTCCCGCGGAGACTTTCGCCCAACTTTTCCTCTCCTTTTAATCGCCCTCCAAAACTTGCACTCGAGGAAAGGGAGGTGGGGAAGGGGAGGGAGAGGAGCGAGATCGGGCGAAGAAGAGCGTTCATCCTTTCCTCGAGTCTCCTCTTTCTTTTCTTCCTCCCTCTCTCCCACCCCCACCTGGGAAGCTGTTCAGGCAGGGGGGACTTGGGTTCAAGACCCCAGCAAGGCTGGGAAGTGTCTCCTGGCCAAAGCTCTGGAGAGACTTGAGGAAAGGAAGAGCTTTACACATGTTGGGCGCAAAACCAAGCTTACGAGTTTTTACCACTCCCTCACCCTCCCTGCTGCATTAGCCTTTTCCGAGCCGAGCTCGCCCGGGCGAATTTCTGTACCCATGTGGGAACGCCTGCAGGATGCTAATCCCGGCTCATCTGCCCAGCGGAGAGCGTCCTGCTCCCGCATTTCAATGGGTCTACTCTGAGGAGCACCCAAAGCTCTCGAGCCTGACCCCGGAGAAGGAGGGGGCTGCTGTTGCGCCAGAGGCTTCCGGTGAGGAAAGCACTTTCCCCTCCGCCTCCGAGGTCCCCAGCGCCTCTCTCTGCCTTCAAGGCGGCTTTTTCAGAGGCGTGGCGATCTGCGCCCGGAGGAGCGCGCAGCGTCGGGCGGCTGGGCTGAGCGGGTGGGGGCACTGCCCCTTGATGGAGGCAGCTCCGCCGCCGCCTCGCTTCAGGGGAAGGAAAGGAGCGCGGGCGGCTGCGTGTGCCTCCTCGATGCGCCCCTGCTGGAGGAGGCGGTGTGCAGGGAAAGGGGCGGCTGCCGGCAAAGCCACGCAGCTCCCCCACTCGCTGGGGCGCCCCTGAGAGGCCAGCGCCCTGGCGCAACGCGCCACTAAGCCCAATGGTAGAGACGGCTCTGGCTGGAGGAGACTCTTGAGAGTCCCATGGACTGCGAAAAGATCAAACTTATCCATCCTTAAAGAAATCAGCCCTGAGTGCTCACTGGAAGGACAGATCCTGAAGTTGAGGCTCCAGTACATTGGCCACCTCATGAGAAGAGAAGACTCCCTAGAAATGACCCTGATGTTGGGAAAGATGGAGGGCACAAGGAGAAGGGGACGACAGAGGATGAGATGGTTGGACAGTGTTCTCGAAGCTACTAACATGAGTTTGGCCAAACTGCAAGAGGTAGTGAAGGATAGGTGTGCCTGGCGTGCTCTGGTCCATGGGGTCACGAAGAGTCGGACACAACTGAACAACAACAACAATGTCCTGTGAGAGAGTAACTAACTGACCTTGATTCAGTGACATCCCCAAATGACACCTGTTTTACTCCAAAGAAATATCCTAAATTTACAGAGGGAAACAAAATATGAAAGGGGGAAATTGGGGGGGGGGAGTGCTATTCATGTTAGATTTTGTAAAGCCATTCAGTTTTATGAAAAGCCTAATATCTAAGTCTAAACTAAGTAGACAGTGATCCTTTAACACCCTGCCTTTTCATACATCCCACCATTCTATTGTTTAGGGGGACTTGGGTTGCTTATTCTTTAACCTTCCAAAGTCCTTGGAGGCTAATTCTACTAGAATACTTAAATCTGCAAAATATATAGGTTCCCCCCCCCTTCTTCTTTTGAGGGAAATGATTGTACAGGATTCTTTTGACTCTTTAATACACATTTACACACTGCCCAAGAAATTCCTCTTTCAATTTCTATTAAATCTCTATTCATACTCCTTTCTCTGGGATCAAACTCTGCCGAGGAGTCTAGTTTAAGCTGTTCGCTGTCTTAAAGAAGAAGATCTATTAATTTAATCATTTCTATGAATCAATTCTAAATGATCTCGGCAGAGAAAATGTGTTAGCCATTTAAATCCCATCATTACATATTATATAATAATTACCACTAATTTCTACATTGGCTGGGCCTCCATATTGCTTAACACACCTAATGTATTCAGTCTATCCACTTTACCCAATCTTTTCCTGACTTTTCATGTTAGATCTGCCACTTGCAAATGGACATAGACCAAGGTCTCAAAATAATAAGTCCTGCAAAAGGTACTGTATGGATAACGTCCTTCCTCTATGAAGGTCATTAATGATGTGGTCTTTTTGGTGCACATCATTGGGAAGCAGGAAGACTGTCTTTCCACACTGTATTTAGAATTCAGTTCCACAGTTTTGTTTGTGGCTATGGCCTGCAAGCTATTTATTCATATGCTCTTGCACATCAGTTATCACTTATTATTTTATTATTTTATGTTTTCTCTAAGTCCACATACCTTGTACAGATCTTTACGAGCTCTCGGTGCTGGTGAGGAATAGTTTTATTCTCCTGGGCCTTTGAATGAACAATGTGTGTTTCTGATCACTGCTGAGCCAAAGTTGCATTGAGGTGACACTTCAGCTCGAATCTGGGTGTATACCATGCAAAAAACTTAACTCCAATTTTTGTTCTTCTAGGGCTGTGGTGGTGGAAGCAGACTGCCCCTTTCCTCTAGCTGCCACCACAGAGTGCTTAGGTGAATGGGCAGTGCTGCTACCTGACCCTTCTGGGTTGTGCTGCGACTGCCACAGTGTCAGAAGGCAGGGGAGGAACCTCTGTTGCCCTGGCAAGGCAAGGACACTCTCCTTTCCCTTACTGCACAATGGGCAAACTATGAAAGTACCCCTACCAAAACCGTAGCAAAAGGAACGGGTTGTCTACACTTCCTACAAACAAGGCTGTGAATCTAAACACACTCACTAGGCTTTAGCTTCCTGCTTCTTTAGCCTTGTTCTAAAACAGGCTTTTCCACAACTGCCTTCCAGTTTTGCATTGCTCTGCCATATATCCTCTATATATTTGATGGGGGTCAGAGGCAGTCTTGATGTAGGCTGATTGAACTTGGTAGAATCACAAGAGATGTCTCTGGCCCCTGATTCTCACTTCTCCTGCATCTAAAAAAAGTGCGCCACGGCTGATGTTCTGAGCCCTGAGGGTCCTGTTACGTAACCAAAATTAGTATTCCTTCCTCAAGTTTACAGCTCATTTCTGATACAGGGCTGAGCCTAATGTTAATCAATGCAGCGCTCTGCTGTCTTTGACTCTGATCTGTCAAGTTTGTGCTGCTTGTCCCATCCCTAATTTTTTTGCCCTTACCAGCCACCTAGCACCTCAACGTCACACACCATGTCAGGATTAGAAACTTTTGACAGATCCGTAATCATCTTGCGCTCATCAGCACTGTGGATGTTAGTCACTTCATTTCCACAGTCTAACAGTTAATATGCCTTAATTTCTCTCACTTTGTGAATATTTAATTCCTCCCTTTTCAACATCATTTTTAGGTTGTGTGAATCATTTTCAAAGCCTCCTTTGCTATTCTCCTTCCACTATCATCTGCATATTTTATGAAATGGCACAGTTGAATCTCTGAGGGCCCTTGATAAAAATGAAACTGGCAGGCTGTTCATTAGTTGTTTACCTGGAGCTGTATGAAATCTGTAGAATGGCGGGATCCCATTTGGATTTGAATTAGGCTATTCTGACACATAAGAATAGAAAACCTTCCCTGAATGCGTCCATTTCCCCCTTTTCACTTCCCAATTAATAGATTATTTTTTTTAAGCATTCTTTTGACCGGCTTAAGCAGCACTGGTACTTTGGCATCCAAACATTTCATTCGTAAAGCAAAGAGCTGTGATCTTCAGCGAATTAACATTAATGAGGAATTTGAGGAAATGCTAGAGAAGTCCTTTTTACAGAGAGAGAGAGATAGAATCAAATAATCATCGAAAACTGCTTGTGCTCTCAGTGTTTGTTCAGATGCATCTCTTCAGACCCAGCCATTCCTCACAGTAGTAGTAGATTTTCAGACTGCAAGAACATCCCCAGTCACTCGAATAAAAACAACAGCTCTATGCAAGCAAGAGAATGTGTACATAGTATCCCTGCTTCCACTGAAGTGCATTAGAAAGCTGACTCACACAGACCTCAGTGTACACAGCAAAGCATCAGGAACATCATGTCTTCATTGCTGTCAACGGCTATCAGTCTGAAAGTGGTGAGAGCTCCAAAATTGGCATGGGGAGGGAAAGCACATGGGGCAGCCATCTTTCCTCCTCCTTACAACCCCCAGAAACATTATGTTATACAGCACAAATGTGTATCATCTGTAGCTAGCCAGATGTTCTTGGGCTCCAGCTCCCATCATCCTTGGCCAGCACGGGATGATGGGAATCGAATTCCACCAACATCTGGAGGACCACTTGTTAGCCACCAGCACTGTAGCACCTTTCCTGCCGCCATTTTTAAAATGTGCAACCAAAGTTACAATTCTTAGCCTCCATAACCTTCAACCTGGGACATCCTTGGAATTACAGAAGCCTTCCCAGCTTCTGACTTGATCCCAGAACATCCCATTCCCCCCCTCCCAGTACTGCCGCCACCAGGATCACAGAGGAGGATGAGCTGGTGCTTGCAGCTAGCACTGGCACTTGCGGTGGTGCCATGCTCTCACCTGAGTCGCCTGACAGGGCTGCATCCTGACTTTCATCAGGGAAAGAAGAAGAAGAGTTTGGATTTGATATCCCGCTTTATCACAACCCGAAGGAGTCTCAAAGCGGCTAACATTCTCCTTTCCCTTCCTCCCCCACAACAAACACTCTGTGAGGTGAGTGGGGCTGAGAAACTTCAGAGAAGTGTGACTAGCCCAAGGTCACCCAGCAGCTGCATGTGGAGGAGCGGGGACGTGAACCCGGTTCACCAGATTACAAGTCTACCGCTCTTGACCACTACACCACACTGGTTCTTGCAGGGTATGCCTTTTTAGCTCTAAGGCTGTGGTGGGGAATCTCAGACCTGCGAGCCAAATGCAGCTCTTTAGGCCTCTCTGTTTGGCTCTTTATGCTTTCATCAGGTCACGTTCCTCACTGGACCCACTTCACATCCTCCTTGGATGTTCTGCCTGGATGGAATGATCCCAGCCCCAGCCCAATACATTTTGCTGCTTGAGGCAAAACAGGAACTTAGAACTTCGGTGTATGATTCTTACAGCATATAATGCAGGAGAGGGTCACTTTTAATTCAAATGATAGTTCCCATTCAGTTTATTTGATAAGGTGGGCACTCATTGCTTTTTTACGAGCTGGCAGGGTTTGGAAGATTCACGTTATTTTTTAATAATAAAAAATTATATACTGTTATGTCATTAAATAAATATCAAAGCGGTCGACAGCAATAAAACTGTACAATAAAAGCAACATTTAAAAGTTAAAAACAGATATCAGTTCACCATTGTGGAAGGGTGTGTTCTTAGTTGCCGGTACATGCCTGGCGGAATAGAAATATTTTCAGCAGGTGGTTAAAAGTTGGCACAGAACTTGTTCTGCCTGTCACCATATTTACCCAATGGAAATACAGTAAATGATTTTTCTCCTGGGGATGTGGCCTCTCTCAAATGAGAATGTAGAATATTTCCAAGATTTCTGTTTGTTTATTTATTTTCTTGAGGAAGTGCAACAGGGGATTAAAATGATTTCATTTTGCACGTGGAGGGATGCATTTCAAAGCACGTTTTGGGGAAAAAACTGACTTCAAATAATCTGCAATAAAAACTCTGAACATGTCTTGTCAGAATGAACTAGTCAACGTTAGACAGTGTTGCACAATGACAGGGATGAGTGATGGCAGATGAGGTGAATTAAGACAGTTTTCCCCAACCTGGTGCCCTCCAGATGTTTTGGACAATTCCCAGCAGCTCCTGTCAACATAGCCGATTCTCAGGGTTTTTGGGAATTGTAGTCAGAAACATCTGGAGGGCACCAAGTTATGGAGGGCTGACTTAAAATATGCCTTGTCGGGACATGGCACCTACCTCTACCGAAACTGGCCTGAGCCTTTAGATTGTCCTCTCTGAAGCCCTTCTTTGGGTTCTTCCAGAAGTGAAGGAAGCCACAAGCTGTGGCTGCATGGGGCTCAATGCTGATTCATGACATTTTCCTCCCCAATTCCTTTAGAAAAAAAAAAGACCAAAAGCATTCAAGCCCTTTGTTCCAAGGTAGATCAACCCACTGTTTCAATTTCCCACAGAATGCTCCCAACATTGCATGATTTCAGGGCATGATGGGAAATGAAAATAGCAGTTTAGTTGTCTAGAAAGGCAGAGAGCATTGGTCAGAACACAATTTCTGCTGTCCACTCCTGCCGCATAAATTTTCTAGGGCTCATCAGTAGAAGCGGATGTCCGCCAGACTGCATTTTCCCCAGGGCCTTCTCAAGCCTAGAGCCAGCCCTTGCTGGACCCCTTCACCCCTTTCTTCACATATTATTTAAATTTATATTGTATTTTTTTTAACAAGAATTTATTAGTTTTAGAACAAATACAGCCAAATAACAACACATAATAACAATAACCACAACAACCAAAAACAAACACTACAAACAACATCAACAAAAAATAAAAAGAAAACAAATACATACCTTACACACCTAAACACTGGATCTATCAAATCAAATCTTGTTCAAATCCTAATTAAGGAGGGACTTCCCCCAATCTCTCTCTTGCTTTCAGTTTAGTAACTTAGTAACTTATCTAGTTATGTTAAACAATTCATTCACCATCATTCTTCTTCTTTTTCTTAAATTCAGACATCATTTAAATTCTACATGAAAATAAAATATCATTTCATATTACAAATCTTAATTTCTTATAATCTTTACCATTCTTATTTCCATAAAACTGCTGCTTTATTACTTCTAGTTCAAACCTTATAAACCAATGTTAAACCTCAAAGCCTATGTATTACTTCTCTAATCTAAAACCATTTTCGCTCTCTGATGTCAGGGTACCGTGATGAGCCTTCCTAGCAATCATATATATTTTTTCACCCTACCCCTCTTCTCGCCATCTTCTCTCCTTCCACAACCATCTCCCACTGGGCTTCCCCACAACCTTTTCCAAAACCATTGATCAGAATGTCCCCTTTTCCATAATGCCAGGGATCCAGAGAATTGTCCCAAAATGTCTTTGCAGGTCTCTTCAAAGGATGCATCTCCAATTCACTCTTCAAATCAAATTGTGTTTGTAGTTTCCAAAACTGTTGTTTCTGTAATTCTGGGCTCCCACCCCAGAACACAGTTCTAATGTCCCAAAGTCCTTTCCTGGACCTCTCACGTCGACAGAAAGGTTCTTGTTCTTTTTGGAGTTGCGTCTTCTCTTCTTCAGGAAATCTTGCAATACTTCTCTCTCTAAATACTTCTTTTAATTCTCTGATTTCCTTGGCCAAATCCTTAAAATCCGATCCAATCTCAGTGACATTCTGTTGCAAAAGTTCTAGTTTCAAAAGTATTTCCCTTTGTCCTGAAGTCATTGTTATGTCCGGAGACATGGTAAAAGCGAAACCAGAAGGGCAGGCAAAGAATAACAAAGACCAGTACTTTTCCACCTTCCAGTGTCAGATTACAGCCACCATTTTCCCCTACTCGGAGAGCAAAAATTCTTCGATTTATAATCCACAGTCAGAAGGAATACCTCAAAGTTCTTAAATCGCCCCTTAACGGGGTTTCTTTGCAAATCCACCAGATCAAAGACTTTTGTATCAGTTAAAAATAGCAACAGCCAGAATCAATGTTACAGTTCTTTGTCGGACAGGAGAGAAACGGACTCCCTTTTTCAAGCTTCTCCCCGAAAGCCGAATTAGCAAGTTTAAAGTCCAATTATACCCCGTACTTACAGCTTACGGGTTTCTTCATGTTTTCAAGCCTATTAAGGAAGAACGTGAGCGCTCAAAAGCCAGTGACGGCCGCCGCTGTGTTTTCCCGGTTGGGGACAGCCTCCACAGCCCCGCGCCATTACCCATTCACTCGAACCCCTCTTTTGCAAGAGGGGCTCGAGAATGGCGTGACGCAAAGGGGCCCGCTGGAGAGCCCAAACCGCGGGACGCCCCTCCCGTGGCTCACCGGAGCCCGCAGCGCGGTTGCGGGTCTCCCAGCCCCCGGGAAAACCGGAGTTGTCTCGGAACGAAGACAGCTCCCAGCCACCGGCTATGGCGCCCTCGCTGGAAGTCTATGGCGCCCTCGCCGGAAGTCTATTTAAATTTATATTGTAAACTCATTGGGATAGGGATCTTTAATCACTGCTTCGGCTCTTAATTTTAAAAAACAAAAAAATGGAAACCCTATACAAAGGGTTTGTGCCACACAAATAAATAAATAGATGGTCATGGTTTTTATATGTGGAAATGTAAAGGCATTTAGGCTTACTTTACTTAAGCTCTATCATTTCTGCTGTAGTTTGTTAGTTACAGAAGAAGAATGGGGGGGGGAATGCTGTTTTCCTTCCACTAGTATCTTCTCATTCTTGTGTATGTGTGCGCACACAATTTCTGCTCTGTGTGTGTGTGTGTGCGCGCACACACACACACACACGTAGGCTTGATGGGAAAGGCAGACTCAGTGGTTTGCAATGTGGCATTCCCCCCCACCCTCTTGCTAAGCAGACCAGAGACCTGACATTTGATGTTGTTTGTTTGAAATGATAAACTTAATCATGAGTGAAATGTTAGGAAGTGACAGGGCTGGACGCGGTAAGGTCACTTCGCATTTGAGCCAAGTACAACACAGCTTTCCCTTTAATTGCACTGCCAGGCTTTGCCGTCTGGAGAACCTAGGCATTTTGCAAGTAGGGAACTGAATCTGTCTTTGCGATAATTAAACCATGGACCTCTGTAAAGATTGCCAAATCTGCCATATGGTAGTTTTATGACCGAGACTGCTGTTATCTCTGGAGAAAGCAAACGTTCCTAATCTCATTTTAGTTATCTGTGATCAGAACCCAACTTTCCAGAGGGCAAAAGGCAGGCTTTTCCAAATTGTCACGTGGGCTTCTAAAGAAATGGCATCTTACTCACTGCTGCGGATTAATTGTTGTTGTTCAGTCGTTCAGTCGTGTCCGGCTCTTCGTGACCCCATGGACCAGAGCACGCCAGGCACACCTATCCTTCACTGCCTCCCGCAGTTTGGCCAAACTCATGTTAGTAGCTTCGAGAACACTGTCGAACCATCTCATCCTCTGTCGTCCCCTTCTCCTTGTGCCCTCCATCTTTCCCAACATCAGGGTCTTTTCCAGGGAGTCTTCTCTTCTCATGAGGTGGCTGCGGATTAATACAATAAAGCAAAACAAAAGTGTAGAGCAACAAACAAACAACAACACTACCCATTGCCAGAGCACATCATGGTCTGATGTGCTCTTACCTCATACCATGAAGAAGGCCTGAGACTCCTGTTTACTCAGTGAAGAACCCATTGGTGAAAACTGCAATGGGGTTACAGGCTGCCACAATGTAGCTACTTGGGACTATGGAAATCAGGGACAGCCAACACAGTGCCCTCCAGATATTGATAGACTACAATTTCCATTACCCATGACAGTGCTGGATTTGGGGTGGTGCGGGTGGTTCCCATACATGGGGTGCCAAGCCAAGGGGGTTCAAAACTGAGAAGATCCATAATTGAGAAGATCCATTTTGGGGCACCAAAATTTGGCCTCATGCAGGGTGCCATATTACGAAAGATTACCCAAGCCCACCCCTGTTTTTGACCATCCCTGGCCATTTGGGCTGGGGCTGATGGGAGTTGTGGTTCAGTATTTGGATGGTTCTACATTGGCTATCCTTGATGCAAGTGCAGAAATTGGCTCCCTCTTCAGGTACAGAAGGGAAGAGGGCTGCAAATGACCAAGCCCATCATTTGGTCAGACATGGTGTAAATCTATCACTCACTCTTCAAATTTATGAATTTTAGCCCCATCCTGTAATGCAGAGATGGCCTGTGGTGCTCCAGGTTTTATTGGATTACAGCTCTCAGCAGCCATGACCATCAGCCATGCTGGCTGGGACTGATGATTAGTTGGAATCTTACAACATCCAGAGGGCCACAATGCTGTAATGCAGGCATCCCCAACCCCCCAGATGTTTTGGACTACAATTCCCATCATCCCTGACCACTGGTCCTGTTAGCTAGGGATCACGGGAGTTGTGGGCCAAAACATCTGGAGGGCAGCAGGTTGGGGATGCCTGCTGTAGTGTGTTTGAGAGCTCCATTAGAACCTACTTATCATAGAAATGCCAGGTTATCGCACGGGGTTGCATTCTACCAGGGCTAATCTTTCAGTGCTGCATTTCAGCAGTGGTGGATCCAAATTGGGTGGAACTAGTCAAAGCAGGTGAGGCTAACTCCTTTCTCTCTTTTGTCCACTACGTTCTCTGTGTTTTTGTGCTACTCCTTTCTCTCTCTCTTTCTGCTACCCATTTTCTCCCCTTCCTTGTTTCCCCCACATGAAATTAGGCTGAGGGCCTTGTGAAATTGGCCCAATGGACACATGTGGCTCTAGGGGCATAGGTTGCCCCCTCCCCCGGGCTGTATATCTTTAGATGCACTTTCTACATTATCATTTCCTTACATGTTTCAGGCCTGAGCACTGATTCTAAACAGGTTGGGGGGCTGATATTCAGATGAAGTCCCAGGTAACTCGTAAGTTCCCTGGGAAACCCATGACCTTCATTGTATTTATGTGGCACACAGCTACTGTTTATCAGGATATTTCAGGTCTGTGAATATCTCTCTCTCTCTCTCTCACTTTCTTTTTTTAAACAGCAAAATTCTAGTTATATAAACTAGATAATGCAGTCTGCTATAAATCACCCGGGTTGTCCCTTGATATTTTGAAAACTGATGAGGCTGCCGATTCTTGCTTCTTACTTTGTATGCAAATGATGAATTATAGATGGGGAAATAGGAAAAAAGAAGGTTTTTACTCATTTACTGGATTGAAAGGGACTGGATTAGTGAGTGAACACTAGTAC
This sequence comes from Lacerta agilis, assembly GCF_009819535.1. NCBI lineage: Eukaryota > Metazoa > Chordata > Lepidosauria > Squamata > Lacertidae > Lacerta > Lacerta agilis. Next base: position 78,811,596 of record NC_046317.1, read on the forward strand.
CCTTGGACTATTTATTGTGACATTGCTCAGAAATATTCAAACTCCCAAAGCCTCCAAATCACCGGGGACATTGTTAGCCTTCTTCAGGAATTATTAACATGTACAGAAATGTATGAGCCTCACTTTATAATAATTAATCAGGAGCTGTTGATTAATAAAGCTCATTTTTTTTCATCCCGATGATTCAGGGTATTATCCAAAGGACAGTGTCCTTGTCATATTGATTAAGAAACTAGACTTTGCAGGGAAAGAAAGTGCACAAATAGCTGTGCCTCATCCTTCCTTTCAGTCTCCCCCACCTCCCATCCTGCCACCTCCCCAATAAAATAAATATTGAATGAGAATATTAACTCGTTAACCTTGACAACAATTTGTAATTTTCATAAGGGGGTAAAAAAACCCGCATATTCAGCAAATAAATCGCTGTGGGGATTTCTGGGAAACAAATTGGAGGGAATGAAGAATGCTGCCATATGAATTCTGTCATTTTTATGGGCCGCTGTGATTAATTTGTTTGTTTAGGTCCCTCAATTAAGGCCACAAATACAGTAATGTGTCAGGAGCAAGCTAACTGGAACTGCTAGTGTGGGGTGACTTCTAAGGTCACCGAATGATTAGGTTTCCCTGTCCTCCTTCAGTTCTTAGCCCAAACCTACATTTCCCATTCTGGTGAAAGTCACTTGACTTCTGTCTCTCCTCCCCAAAAAGATTGTTTCAGGCTCCTTGTGGTGATAAGCATGTCAAAGGGATGGACCTGCCAAGAGACCAACACATGCTGGGCTTCCAGCTGTTGGAAACTACAGGAGGAGAAAGTGTTCTTGGGCTCAAATCCTGCTTATGTGTTTCCCACAGGCATCTGGTTGTCCACTGTGAGAACAGGATACTGGACTAGATGGTTCTATTGCCCAGATTCAGCCAGCTCTTTCTAAGTTCTTATATTCCCATTTCATTCTTCACTCTCTACAACAACTTGATTTGACTGGTATTGCTGCTCTCATCATCTTTACCTGACTGTGTCTTTATCTGACCTCAGCTGAACAGTAGTTAGTTTACAAGGTCTAACTTTCTTCTGCTAAGAATAGTTGAGTACGTGGAAACAATTTGGATTGTAGTTCATGGCCCAGGGTACAATATGAAGCATGCAAGGCTTCCATCTTGCTGAACCCACATGTTTGCTCGGGATGGATAATTTTAAAGAGTTTAGCATTCTGAATTTTCAGTGTGGCTCTATCATAAATATAAGCTCTGGGCACCTAGAATTCTGGAGACTTTGCTCACATTCTTACTCCAACCTCTAGCGATACAACGTGACTGAACTCTAAATCAACTGCCCACTTTTAATGGAACATTCCTGCCTTCGAATTTGTATTGAATTAGGGAGCCACTACAAATGCATCCGGTTTCTTATGCATGTCATTAGGTTTGCACGCTGCCCTTGTCTGCTTAGATACATTATCACCTATACGAGAAAATGAAAGATGCAATGTGATTGCTTAAAATTAATTTTTTTTAAGTGTCTTTTTGAATGGTAGAAATTTGTGTCTTGATGGAGAAGTGAAAGGAAAATTAAATAAAGTGTTTTTAATACTTTGAGGAGCACGCAGGAACTGCCAAGTGAGTGACAGAAATGGAAAACAAAAGAAATATACAGATTTATAGCAGGGAAGGAAGCCTTGTCTGCCGGAACGAAGCATGAGACCAGGGTAAGATTGAAGATGCACTGTTCTCTGATGGGTTTGGCATTTTAAAGGATGCTTCTTACCTTCACTGATGCTGGTTGGTCCAGTATCTTTTCACTTGGATATTTCTCACACAGTGGAACCAAAGCAGCTACGAAGATTCTGGTGCATACTTGCCCTGATCTACTGGCAGCGTACCATCTACTCTTCACCAAAGTTGTTGAGAAAGGATTTGTGGGTCCCACAGCAACTATGATTCCTGCCTCTCTCACACACACATATGCTTTGGGAACTGACCACAAGTTTTCCCTTTGTAAAGCAACTGGCATTTTCCTGGGCCAGTTCAAGAAATGGGTCATTCCAGAGCACACAAACTAACCTTCTTCTGGACTCTTCATTCTTGCAATCCTACAGCCCATAGTTTCCAGGTGTGGCAGGAAGGTCCCTCCCCGAATCTCTGGGGTGTTGGCTAAATGTCCCCATAGCCTCCCTTTTCATGGGGACACACATTTTCATGCCGTTTAAGATTATTTCTGCAAATTTCCCCTCCTTGTTCACCACTTCCATGCCCCTTTCAGCCACCCCAGCAATTCTTCCTGATGTTATTTGCTTCAGACAGAAATTACTCTGCCTCCAACTCTCCTAGAGACCCTAGGATCTATCGGTCAACATTATGGGGATAATGCTCATGCATCCAGATCTGGCGTGCTGATTTCTAGCTGAGGTCCATAAGGCCCGAGGAGGTTTTTGAATTGATGGTGTTTTCAAACTTTTGTATGTAACACTTACAGGAAGTTATTAAAATCAGGCAACAGGGGACAGACTCAAAGATGCAGTCATTCATCTGTGTTGTGTTACGCGGGGTGAGGCCATCAAGAGCCCCTGTTAAAGCCTTTGTTTTTCCAAGTGTTAATAGCAAACATTTTTTTATTATTACTTTATTCAGGTCTGCAATCCTATTACTGGTGGCACCGGAACATAATCAAGTACTACCTGCAGGATAAGTCAAAAGATTAAATTAAGCTGGGATTTAAATCCCCACTAAACATGGGATCAAGGAAATATTACATTTTTGTTTTTGTTGGAGCCCAGTCTCAGATACTGATTTTCCCCCCTTTTAAAGGCTTAATACAATATTTGCTTTGACCATTTGGCATGTTAAATAAAACGGGAGAGGGAGAGGAACAAGAGCAATTCTTGCTAATCGTTATTCAGTAACTGGTCTCTTCCCTGGTGTTCTTGAGTCTGTTGAAATCCTAGGCCATTGTTCTGACCCCCTGAGCACTGTCCGTTAGGAATGTTCAGTTTTGCAGCTACCTTTGCTTGGTCTGATATTTTATGCTTCATCTTCTAAGAGTCTAATAATCTTGTGAGATGCTTGTTCTCCCTGCCAAGTTGGCAAAGGATTCCCCATTTATCGAAACACCATTTCAGAGAGGGAAGAGCACTGGGGAGGAAGGGAATTCCTTGGAGTTGAGGTTAAGGAGGAGTAGCAATCTTGGCAGAAGCAAAAACTTTCTAGTTCCATTTAGAGATTTTAAGTTCACACTGTGCTTTGAGTGCAAGAGTCTGCTGCAATAAGTGCATATGTGTGTGTGTCAGAGAGAGTTGTTCCTAGTTTTTCACTTCGGTGAGATTTGAGGTGTGACTGAATCTCAATGGTAAAATGCATGTTTTTGATGCAGTAGGTATCAGGTTCAGATCACTGGCATTTCCAGTTAAGAGGATTGGGTTAGAGTTGCTACGAAAAACCTCTGTCTGAGACCACGGAGAGCTGCTGTCCATCAGAGTAGATAGATAGACAATACAATCTCTCCTCCTCCTCCTCCTCCTCCTCCTCCTCCTCCTCCTCCTCCTCCCAGTTTCAGTCCCTCTCACAGCACCATTTTGTCATTTCCCAGCCACCCTTCCAACATGACATTTACTTCACCCAACATCCCATTCAGCCCCTCTAACCTTTTTTCACAACAGGTTTGTACTGAACATGGGTGGGGAACACCTTTATGAAACCCCACTGACTAACATTGGCCCCCCAACAAACATTTAAAATAACGACAATAACTTACAAATTTGTTAAACTAGTATACACACGGGACATTCCCATTGACCTAACACAGCAAACCATTTACTGGAAGATGCAGTACAAACAGGGAAACCTCACTGAAAAGAACACCTCTGCAAAGTGCACAGAAGGAAAATTGATACCACCTGTAAATTTGCCAAAGTCTCTGGACAAATGTTTAGCTCATTCAGACAAAGCCATTTCATATCCTTTCTACCTCAAATCCAGTATGGAAAATCATCAAGCTTAATTCTCCTATACCTCCAAGTTTCAAATAAGTGGGGTGCAGCTGATTCACCCTTAACATAGGACAACAGCTATGGCCCAATAATTTACCTGTAAATCAATTTTGGTTTGCATTTGTACTCACCTTTTTTCTTGAAGAGGGCCCTGTAAGTGCCTCATGCTTTGATGTTTGTTGCCTTTCTTCCAACAGTTTGGTTCAGGTTTTGGTTTGTTTGTTTGTTTGTTTAAAAGAAACATCACATAATACTGCATTCACTTCCTGAAATAATGCTACTGGATGGTGAGGCATATTTCCCTATAGCTTGAAGAGGAAATATTGCAAATACAGAAGCAAGATTTCCAAGGTGAATCTGGAATGATTTTAAGGGCAATCACCTAGTATGGCTGACTACGTATGCTCTGATTTGGGATTGCAGTGAGTATAGTCCAGAAAATCACCAGCCATCCATTATATTTAATCCCCAGGAAACTCTAATTTTTCAGGATTTATACCCCCTAATATTCCCTAAATGTCCATTCTAGACTTCAGTTTGCTTATTTATTCCACCACTCCTGCATAGATTCTGATTATTTTTATATAGTGATTCACTCTAAATGTGCATACTTTGGATTGCCTTATTTATCTTCTCCAAAAGAAGGAGAGAAACGAAGCACAGCAAGCACTGATGGTGAAATTGGAAGGTTCTGTGCAGATAAGATTTCATAGGAATAAATTGATTTGTTTTGCTCACCTTCCCTCAATTATTAATATTATTATTATTATAATTTTAGGGGGAGCTCGTTCGCAAACTAGCAATCGGACAAGACAGCAGGTGGGCAAAAGTAAACATAACATTAATTTCGAAATGTGAAACTTAGCCAGCATGACGCCCCCTTTTCTTTTCCCCCTCCCTGTTCCTGGCACTTACCTCTAGCAAATTCAAAGCTGAGAGGCATTTTTTCATAGGAAGTTCTTTAAAAGGGCAGTCGTGTTGAATCCTGATTCCATCACAGGAGCTGACTTGGGTAAATGTCACTCTTGTTATCCAAAATGGGAGCCTGCATGTGTGGAAGGCTTTTTGGTAACATGGGACACAATTGGGGTTGCCCAACCACCACCCAAAATGTATCATTCTCCACTATCCTGGGATGTTTCTGTGCTACAGCTTTTCTTCTTCTTCTTCTTCTTCTTCTTCTTCTTCTTCTTCTTCTTCTTCTTCTTCTTCTTCTTCTTCTTCTTCTTCTTCTTCTTCTTCTTCTTCTTCTTTCTAAGTTGTAAAATAAAGAAATTAACTCTATTTGAACACAGAAGCATAATTTCCCCCAGATGGCTAATATGAACGGTGCATTTCTGTGAATACACTCAGTAGCTGGTGCACTTCGCTGCAGCAATAAGGTCAATTTTTAAATTAGATATTGTGATAACTTGTAAACAGACACTAATATCTGATATTTACTTCCGATAAGCATTCCGTAATAGCAATGCACACATTGCCATTTGAGACATTTACTGGAGATTTAAATAACCCTGAAAAACAGGGGCGCTTTATGTTACTGAAATTGTCCACAGAGTTATGTGTGCAGGTTTTTATTTTCGCTCTGCCTGGGATCTTGAGATGAATCTGCTGTATATAAGGCTGCCCTTAAAGATTTCATTTCATGCAGAAGGCACCACCATGATTTCACAGCATTCACAGTTTGTGCCCTGAGTGATTTTTTTCCACTTTCCCATACCACATTTATTTTTAACAAAGTTTTAATTTTTTATTGTTTTACCGGTGATGGCATGGCTGTGATTGTGAATCCAAATGGTGGGGTGGAATTTAGAGCTGCATGATTAACCCTTTATTGCAGATGGCAGGTCGGGACGGCTGAGAGACCTACCAAGTGAGACTTCCCAGTGTCACACATTCCTCCTCTTAACCACAAGACTAATGGTTCCAGGCTACGATCTCATGGCACACAAGGCTACCACCTTGCTGAAGCTAAGCAGGTTGGGGTCTGGTCAGTGCCCAGGTGGTAGATCTCCTGAACCACAATAATGCCACCTTGTGTTCCATGATTCTCTGGGGACATTCTGTAGCCCAAATACCAACCACCCATGCCCAAGAAGGAGGTACTGCTAAGCTCAGACGGTGTAGGGGAAGGGCTGTAGCTCCTAGTTAGAGCATCTGCCATGCATACGGAAGTCCCAAATTCAAACCCTGGCATCTCCAGGTATGGTTGGGAGAGTCTCCTGCCTGACACCCTAGAGAGCTACTGCCTGTAAGTGTAGACAGTACTGAGCAAGATGGATCAATGGCCTGACTCAGTGTAACTCGCCTTCCTGTGCTCATTTGTTGAACCCCTAGGTTTGCACAACTACATATTTTTTAAAAAATAAGAAGACACACACACCATAACACACACACACAACACACACACACACAACACACAGCTGAGTGAGTGAGCTCAGCGGGAACTGTATATTGATTAACTATTGGCGTAAAGGCAAAAAAGTAAAGAAAAAAAAGGGGGAAACTATTGGCGTAGAAACAAAATAGGTGGAGGTTCAAGAGGAGAATTCAGTGGACCAGTAGCAGACCTACATTTGGGGGGGGCTGAAGCTGGAACTGTTATGGGGGCCCTTTCACAGCCAGCAACAAAATCTGGGTAACCACTGTTCTCTTCAATGTGGTTGTTCCACAACAGATCATTGACTACACCTTTAAAACATCTGTGCTGCTGACTCTCGAACTCTGGGATTGTTGAAATATATACAATGAAAAATCAATTTGAGGCACGCGACTCAATTCAGGTCTTCTAGACACAAAATTTTGAAGCGATGTGGGCTAAAGTCGCTTCTTGGTCCCCTCTAGGATTAGGGGCGCTGAAGCCTAAGCTTCATTAGTGTCATAGTAGATCTGCCCCTGCAGTGGACTGACTGGAACAATCAGTAAAAGCTCTCTGCACTTTTGTAGTGCCTATTATTAATTACCCCCATCAATTAGCCCTGATAGTGATTTCAAAACAAGCAAAAAGACAATCACAAAATCAAGTTGTTTTCCTTTCCTTTCTTTTCCTTTCCCCGGAAGAAGAAAAAAACAACCAAGTGAAACTAACAAGCTCACATGCTCTGAAGTTGTAAACAATAATTTCTCCCACTACAATAGGAAGATTCCGGGACGATCAGCCATGATTAAGTCTTTGACAAGCTGACATTTTTGCAACAAGCATCTTGCCAGAATTTATTAGCATATTGGGCCTAACAAACTTTTCTTTGCTTGATGGTTGTCCTGGCTCAGCAGTTCTTTCTGCAGTTTGATGAGGGGAATGTTTTCCACCGTGTCATGCATGAAGGTACCCAGAGCAATAATTAGGCTAATATTGTAAACCATAAAGGAATAAATGGAATACAGTAATGTGCAGATATTATTAAATAGAAATAGGAAACCTAAATAATTAATTCTTAAAATCACCTAGAGAAGACTATAGCTTTAGCATGCCTTATGCACATGGTCACGGAAATTAGATTAACTTGACAAGCCTATCTCAAAAGGAACAGGGTTTCTTCGCTGCCTTTATTTAATAGACCTTGAATGGGTTATAAAGCACTGTTTTATTACAGCATCCTCAAAATTTGAGTGAAAGGGGATTTTAAATCCAGATCCCACAGAGGGGTTTGCAGATCACATATTTGCAGAGTGTGTAATAAATAAGAACAAGAGCTGCTTCAAAACATAAGTGACTAGTCTCCACTCTCTTCCATAATGCCTAATACCTTGTTATATACCAAATACGTATTAAATATTATTATTATATTATTGATAAATAATTATTAATTTATTCGATACCTTCCTCTTCTTCACTATATTGCATGACCAGAGTGGCATACAGGAATTCAATAAAAGGGTTTTTTGTTTTTTTTTGTTTTTGCTTTGTTTGTTTTACAAAATATAAAAGAAGCCACTAAGGCTGCAATCCTAAAATATGTAAGTCCGTGGGGAGCGGGGCAAAAGATGCCTGAAGCACCTTATTGGGAACTGAAGCATGTTATCAGCTGATTCTTGGTGCTTGCAAAGGCAAAGGGCTTGCAAGCGCTGGCAACCAGCTGATTGGTGCTGCCTGCAAAGCCATGAGCCATTGCAGGTGCTGGCAATCAGCTGATTATTGGTGCTTACAGAGCACTGTGTCTTTGCCTGCATGGTTCGATTTCAAACTGCAGAGGGAAAGTAAAGCAGTTGAATGATGTCAGGTGACTGGTAATGGGCAGCCCAATCCATCTGTCAAAGTTGACCCACCAGAGGAGGAGGAAGAAAGGATCTGCACCACCCGCCAGATCAGGTTCTCTAACCTACCTTATTCTTTCCCCTGGCAACAGGGCAGATGTGTGGGTGCAGGAATGCTCTTTCCCTCCCTCTGCCCATTTTCAGGCTGTTTGTTGTTGTTGTTTTAAGATTTAGTGACTGGTAAATACCTACCAGGATTGGGGGCTTCACGCTCTTCAGATCCAAGCCAATTCCCAGAATGTCCCAGGAGCGACCTCAACACACCCAAACCAATATCAGATCCCCGACATTGGTTGAGTTAGGGTATCACAGAAGTGCCAACTGTGTTGGAGAAGGAGGCTCTGACATTGGACCTCTTTCTTCACATGGGAGCTCTGTCTCAAACACTTCTGACCCATGACACGGGTGCCCATGGGGATCTAAGGGGGGATCAGACCCCACCATATCCAGTAACATTATTGGGGGTGCCCTAAGTTCTAAATCTGGGTTCCAGAGCTGAGTTAGAAATAAACTATTGTACAAACGAGTAGGGTGAGTGTGACACACCTACACACTGCAGCCGACACACTAGCATATCGCGACACACCGTTTGGAAAGCTCTGGACTATTCTGTATAGTTTTAGAGGAAACCCCCATTTCCCCTACTTAACAGCCTCAGTCCGAAGAATGACACACAAGACCTGCAGCAACCAGTTAGCGCTGCTGCAACCAACATAATCGATGCCATTTGATTTGATCACATTGGTCATTGATCTTGAAGGGTGGTGGTAGTGGGGTGACTTCTGACTCCAGATTCCCTGAAATCTCTATCAGGTATCCCTGACACTCCTCCATGTGATTGGTACACCCACAGTTGACAAAATTCAGCATCTATTCAACACTGTGCATGTAGGGTGGAAGCAGTCCCTGAGTACAGAATTTCAATCCAGGACAGCAACTTCAATAGCCTTTTGCCGATACAGATTGCCTTGTGCAGCAGAAGGAATACATACAGGTTGCAAAAGCCTGCTTTTCTACTTGCAGTGCCTTCCCTGACACAGGCAAATGAATTACTCCCCACTGTCTCTTCCGGTTTCTCCCCTCTCCCTCTTTTTTATGGCTTTGGAAAGGGTGTTATTGTTGTATTTTAAATAAGGCCCTCTCCAATTCGCGGTGACTGAATTTATTCAGTCTATAAATAAATTATGTACACGTGATAAATTATTCATTATATGCAAAATTAGATTTACAGTTATTAATAACAATAACAATAATTATTGCATGGACTATCCATCCTGCTATGATATTGCTTGCCCTCCAAAATTTCAAATTCTACAGACAGTTCAAGAATGATATTCTGAGGTCAAGGCTGAAATCTTTCCATTGTAACTTGTGCAATCTGAGCTAATGTATCTAAAATAAGACCAAAAGAAGAGCATGATGGCTCAGGTCCGTGACCCATCTAGTCCAGCATCCTGTTCTCACAGTGGCCATTCACAGACTTAAGGAAAGCTCAAAAGCAGGACATGAGTGCAATGGCACTCTGACATAAGCACCACTGGATTTTCATTTCGTGTCCCATGTATATTTAGGAGGCACATAGCATAAACAATACTCTACTATGCTGTTCCTTAGGCCACATCCAGACAACCTTTTACTGAGCATGCATCCTGATATTTTTTCAGGGAGGCATGTCAACACCAGCTATTTACTGAACATTCGTTCTGGTCTGTGGGGAGGTTAGATGACGTTGTGTCAATGCAAGTGTTGTCTTACACTTCATGTGCATTTCCCCAGCACTTTTATTATCACAAAGTCCAATCTCTGGGGAAGTGGACAAACCACACACACAGAGAGAGAGAGACAGACACAACTACAACAGCGCAACCTGAATTTGCCAGTAAGTGACTCTTACCCCCAAATGGCAACATCCTGGAATCATCTTTGAATGCCAAACATGTCCAACAGAAAACAGTCCTCCACATTGAATGGAAAGTGGTGGAGGTGGAACTTGGGGCGATAACATTTTTAATGGACTGTTTCGGGAGGTGAAAGCAGAGCAGAGAGATGTTGCTGTAATCCACAGGGGAGACGCAAAAATAAGAAACAGAGAACTGACAGCAGGGGTGGCAATAACAAATGAAACTAGCTTAGAAACAAAACTGTCAAGAAAGATGGAAGGAGACTCAAATTTGCCTAATGAAGCAGTAGATTTTCCAAAGACGGAGAAAGTTAGACCCCAAAGAGATGAGAAACCTTTTGTAGTTTCCCACCTTCTCCTTCTCTCTCTTTTTTCATTAGGTTGACATTTCTGAGGCCAGTAAATATTGTGTTATATCTCTCTCCTTCTCATTGTCTTCTGTCACCTAAGTAACACCTCTTTTACTGCTGCCAAAATGGCTACTCGGCTGCTGGGTCAGACCAATTATTTCTTAAATGGTTTGTATTCACCTACACTTCAAATGTGTGGCTTTGAGACACAAAATAACAGCACCTCATTCTCAGCCTCAGTTCCCAAGATCCATTATGCCAGCAACACATCCGTCTGCTCAATTAAAGACCCAATGACTACAAAGCAACTGTATATCATTTGTATTACCTTTCTGCGACAGACACTTTATTCACAAATATCTGACTCCAAAAGGCCCTTTTCTGCTTAGCTCGGTGCTTTATCCCAGCTTGCATTTAATTCCTGCCCACCCCCCTTAAAGTCAACAATATGCTTGAAGCAGAGATTTCCATGCCTTGCATATATCTACATTTGAGACCCTTTATTTATTTATTTCGCGGGAGTGTTCCTTTTCTCTCTCTCTTCCTTCTTCCTTTACAGCCCCTTCATTCAACCTTATTTGTCAGATGCCTTCTTTCTAATGTCAGGAAGGTCCTTGAAATATGAGGTCTTGAGAGTGTTTAAGTATCTTTTCCAATGGTTCTGTGTTGGATTCAGCATATCTTATAAGGATGAAATGTTACCCAATATACCGAAGAAATATAGCTTAATGTGGCAAAGACCCTAGAAGCACTTTGTGAAGGAAAAAGCTTTTATTTAAAGAGGACAAAAATTATATCCAGATCTGAGCCCAGACTTGATGGTCTGGGGACCTCTGATTACCAGTCTGCAGCAATAATATCAGATGGTGCAGACGCCCTTAAATTGTCCCTTTTGTCTGGTGTGCATGTTGTTTATTTATTTGTTTATTTGCAGGGAGGGGGAGAGTAAGATATGTCAGGTCCTCCATCATGGAGGGCACGTGTTGTGGTGAGATCACCAGAAACTGCCTCCCTGTTGTGGGGCGGGACCGTTTGGATGGCCACAACACTCCATTGGTTGCCCCTCTGTTGCTGGGGCAGAAATTTGGTCAGTTGGGTTGGCTATTGGCTGCTGAGGGGCTACTTAAGCTGCTGCACGTCGCTGGAGAGTTTCACCTTCTTGTGATGTGCAGCGGATCACCCGCCTTCCTCTCCCTATATTTAGGGTGGTTCTTATGGCCTTGCTATGCCTGTCTAGGGGGTCATCTGTTTTGGAGCAGGGGCCCGGTAGGAATTTTGCCATTTGGCTGATTGGCTGGTGCCACTTGTTTTTTGCCTAAGGTAAAGGTAAAGGGGCCCCTGACCATTAGGTCCAGTTGTGTCCAACTCTGAGCTTGCGGTGCTCATCTCGCTCTATAGGCCAAGGGAGCCGGAGTTTGTCTGCCGACAGCTTCCAGGTCATGTGGCCAGCATGACAAAGCCACTTCTGGTGAACCAGAGCAGCACACGGAAACGCCATTTACCTTCCCGCCGGAGCAGTCCCTATTTATCTACTTGCACTTTGACGTGCTTTCAAACTGCTAGGTGGGCAGGAGCTGGGACCGAGCAACGGGAGCTCACCCCGTCGCAGGGATTCGAACTGCTGACCTTCTGATCGGCAAGCCCAAGACTCTGTGGTTCAACCCACAGCGCCACCTGGGTCCCTTGGCTGGTTTTTGCCTACTGTGTAGCAAATTGTCACAACTTTGTAAGGTTGGTGTTTAGGCATTTGGTTCAATGTTTTGGAGAGGGGGCATGGTTTGCTGTGCCTGCCCCTCCATTGCTGCTGCTAGGGAATACTATTAAAGGAATCCAGGGGCTCACCTTGCTTTTGTCCGAACCCTGTCAAAGGGCTAGGGCCACGCCAGAGCCCCTGGGAGCATCTGGGGTGAGCTGTGAGATCGAAGGATTCTCGCTCCCCCAGGATGCTTTCCCTTACTGACATATGGTGGTGCCCAGTGTTCTGTTCCTGCCACCGTGCAGGTTTTGGTAGTCTGGAACCAATGCCTAAGCAACCACTCACATGCTGTAATCAATAAAGTTGTGGCCATAATTTAATGCCAAAAAACCTTAAACTAAAATCTGTGTCTATTGTGTCTTCGTTTGGGGGTGGTTTTGGGGGTCTTCACAGGCAATCATGCCTGCAGCTAAGCAAACTGCTTTCACTGTTGTCCCTGCAAAGGATCTAACGGTATCAAAATGTACCCTAGTATATGGTCTTTGAGATGACAGCATAGTGGCACTGTAGTCACTTGACTGTTGCTCCAAATGAAAAACTGAGCCCTGCAATTTTCTGTTGAAATGAGTCCAAACCATCCAGGGAATGTTTATTGATGGAAGCCAATAATAATAAAAATGACGACAATCAACAATAAACAATAAAATGGATCCCCCAAAAAACTGCCTAGGTAAGGGCAGCATAACACAGATTTAAAACACAGCTAAAAGTGTGAATGAATAGAAAAAGTATTTTCCTAGAAATGAAAATACAATACAGAAGGTGTGAGGGGAGCCTCTCAGGGGAGTCTAGGTGCCACTCCCAAAAAGGCCCACTACCTACCTCACTTCGCTTGGTGGGGAAACCCACAGAAGGGTCCCCAAAGAAATCTTAAAGTCAGGATGGGCAGATGTTTCTGCTGAGCTTTGTAAAGGTGGCCTGAAATTTCATAGCACTGTCACATAAAAATTAACAGCACTACACCAATATAGCTTTCCTAACTTTTAGGATATTCTAAGCAGGCCAATACATTTTGGGGAAAATTTAAAAAAGAGGGGGGAGATGTCCTGGATTTTGAAACACACATAAACCCAATTGCAATGAATTAACCAATAATCCACACTAAATTTCTGAGTTTTGAGCTACGGGGAAAGCTTCAGTTTTTAGCTAGACTGCTTCTGCCGATACAATTAATTCTTAGCACAGAAAATGAATGTGAAGTTTGAAAAAGAAAGAAGATATTTTAGAAATAATCTTATAGTGGGAAGAAACAATGGAACTGCGCAGACAGATTAAGGCTTAATGTCACAACAGCTTAGGGTATGAACAGAATGTGCCCTTGCATGATTCTGTTTAACAAGTGACATCCAACAGGGGAGGCGAGAACTATAGGGCGTTGTGACATGAAAAATGTGAATTTGCTGTTTGAGTATTTACTTGAGCTCACAACTAGCAGGAAATGAGGCATGAAATGCATTGTCAAACATACAGAGTTCCAAATATAATGCATTATTTTAAACCGAGTGCTGCTCTCTAGCAAGGCTCTCATCCAGAGTCAACTGCGGGTGATTGTGGATGCATGTGCAAATGGCCAGCACAACCATTTCTGCTTACCTTATGAGCTATTCCAGCTGAAGCTGTTTATAGCTTCAGTAAGAATGTGGCAGTGCAAATGATAATAACTGATGATGATGATGATGATGATGGTAGGAGGTATCCAACTATACAGTTCCACTAGCTGCACAATGGAAATGTCCTGCCCTCTCTTCTCCCTGTACGCCCCCTGTGCACCCCATAAATCTTCTCCAAAGGGTTACCAGTCATGCGAGTGGTGTGTGGGGAGAGGGAAAGGTTGGGGAAGTTCCATAGGTCAGCTCACTCCATGCACTCCCATCAGATGTCAGCTCACTCCCATCAGATGTCAAGGAAATAAACAACTGTCTGACTTTTAGAAGACATCTGAAGGCAGCCCTGTTTAGGGACGTTTTTAATGTTTGATGCTTTATCCTGTTTTTAATATTCTGTTGGGAGCTGCCCGAAGTGGCTGGGGAAACCCAGCCAGATGGGTCGGGTATAAATAACAAATTCTTATTCTTAAAGTCCTTGCATTAGTAAAACTGTTTGGTTGAATACTGTCCATTATTATTCATATTAAAATTATATAATGCCAGAATAGGCTTCTAGGTGGTTTATTTTATATATCTCCAACATTGTTAAAATACATCACAATGGAAGCAGATTTTTTTTTAAATCCAAACTTTGCAATGAAACAATCCCATTAATACACAATGAGTAAAACGGGGGGGGGGGGGTCAAAATGCTTAGGGTTGGTGAGGAGGACATTCTAGGAAGGGAAAGGAGAATGTTAGCCGCTTTGAGAATCCTTCGGGTAGTGATAAAGCGGGATATCAAATCCAAACTCCTCCTCCTCCTCCTCCCCTCCTCCTCCTCCTCCTCCTCCTCCAACAGATGACCATCCAGCCGCTGTTTGAAGATTTCCAGTAGGGAAGAGCTTACCGCCCCTTTAGATATCGGGAGTCATTGCTGAACTACTCGTACCATTAACCTCCTAATTTTCAGCCAAAATCTTCCCTCCTATAACTTGAGATGTCATCGCAAACCAGCAAAAAATGGAAAAGAAAGTAGAAATTGCTGCAGTTTGCATGTTCATTTTGATCAGGAATGGAAATCCGTCAAACGAATACAATCACATCCTTGCTGTTGTTGCTGTTTTTAAATCCTCAACTGATCATTAATGACCCTTTTGCATATTGCTTTGAGGTTTCCTTTACATTTAAATGAAGGTTATTTACATGAGTTGCATAAATTACATTAAACAGGGGGCAGGGAGATGAATAATGTAGTATTTGGTGAGGACTGAACTGCAGCAGAACCGAAACAGCAATGATGATCACAAAGACATTTTGGAGTGGAAATAGCTGCTTTCCTCTATCCCTACCATGATATAATATTCCTTCCACAATATAATGTGCAAGTCCAAATGAGTTTCGGGACAAAACAGAAAGGGTCTATTTTATGAGCCCGTAGTATGTCTGCATATCTGTTCTAAACCATTTATTATAATTCTTTTTTGAATATTATTTTGCCTGCAAATAGAAGAAGAAGAAGAAGAAGAAGAAGAAGAAGAAGAAGAAGAAGAGGAGGAGTTTGGATTTGATATCCCACTTTTCACTACCCAAAGGAGTCTCGAAGCAGCTAACATTCTCCTTTCCCTTCCTCCCCCACAAAAAGCACTCTGTGAGGTGAGCGGGGCTGAGAGACTTCAAAGAAGTGTGACTAGCCCAAGGTCACCCAGCAGCTGCATGTGGAGGAGTGGAGATGCGAACCCGGTTCCCCAGATTACGAGTCTACCGCTCTTAACCACTACACCACACTGGCTCTCAATAGCTGCAGACATAGTCTGTAAACTGCACTGTGATCCTCGGATGAAAGGTGGCATATAAATTTAATAAAAATAAAAATAGTCCAAGTATAAACAACACAAAAAGCACTTTTTAGGAAACCTTGAGTAGTTTTCTTCTAATAACCTCTTCAGCAAGATTACTATCTGCATATAAGTTACAAAGATGTCAGTCATGTTCCCCCCACCATTTCATTATTTATTTGCCAGGAGACTAAAAGTATAAGTGCTTCTGACGTTGGTCACCTGCTCTCAAATCCAGGCAGATTTGTACAAATCCTTCTACCTCTTATGTTCAAATCACAGCTACAATGGTAGCAACCTTCATTTTCAGCCTGCTTGTATTATTTCAGCTGGCAAAGCCTGCACAAAAAAATTAATAATAGCTTTCCCATCTGCAAATAAAAGTATGGCACTTTAAATTTTTGGCAGCAAACTGGCATTTTGTCATTTAATCATTTCACATCATTACACTGCAATATGCAATGTAATGATATGACACTCCTAGATGACAAACATTGGGTACCTCCTGTACTGGAAGGAATAATGTAATAGGAAGGAAATTATATACTTAAGGCTGCCAGAGTTTCACTCCCACAAGTTAGGATTAGGATATTGTCTGTGAGCAGCTGCAAGGAGAAAAAAAGGAGAACCTCACCTACAGATGCCCTCCTAGATAACCCTTGAAGTGATGATGGCCTTTGAAACTGGGCACTCAGGGCATAGAAGGCTGCTCCCTCTTATAGTACAATTCCCAGGGAGCACACGGCATGGCTGTATTCCTGCACAAATTTTGACCCTGGCTAAGCACTTGAGGCATTCCCATTTTTGGTGTTTGTAGTGAGATGGCTGCAGTGCTAAGAGGAAGATACTTCCTTTTGCCTCGAGCACAGCTGATTCCCAGCACAGTGTCTTGCCAAATGCAAGGTGGTTCTTTTAAAATGAGATTCAGAAGTAATACAAAACACAAGTGAGTGAGAAGATTGTTAATTTTTTTTATTCTAAACAGCAAGCAATATATAAATACAAAGCAAGGACCTCAATCTGCCACTTGGAAGCTCTCAAGAAGAGGTGAAGTGACTCCCTAGGTAGCCTCAGGTTGCACGGCCCTGTGGCCATCAGTCTGTGTATGAGCTTCTCTCTAACTCTGCCCAAAACCGTCCGATTTAAAGATAGTTAGATAGATAGCCCATGTGGTTTGCCTGACTGGCTATGTGAAGTCATACATTACTGGCTACGTGCAGATTGTTCATTAGCCACCCTCTCCCAATGCCTCACTTTCTCCAAACAATGTCCAACATCAAAGAAGGTACTCTTTTTATATAGGTTTAATTTTGTTCTTAAGGGGTGGGGTCAGGGCTGCCTGGGAGGGGGTCCCGGCCAACAAAATGGCTGGGGCAGGTTCCACAGGGTGGGATGCACTGGGACAACCGATCTCAGTGATCACGGGCAGGAGGAGGAGTTACGCTAAGACCAGACCATGTCATTGCCGAGGAGGCAGGTTTAGTCGTTGTCTGAGGACTATTCCTGCCTCCGGGTCTGGTCCTGACCGGACGGATACTGGATTCAGCAAGGGATACCCACATGACCTGAAGATGCTGCTGTGCAATGCCAGGTCAATGTTGAATAAAACCACTGCCATCCACGACTTGATTGTGGATGGTGGACTTGACCTGGCATGTGTGACAGAGACTTGGTTGGATGAAGCGGATGGGCCTGTCCTTGCCGCTGCTTGTCCACCAGGTTTCTCTTACGCACAGCAACCCAGGCCATCTGGGCGGGGAGGGGGGGGTTGCAGTGATTTTTAGGAAGTCATTAGTTTGCACCAGGCGTCCTATTGGGAAGACCCAGTTCTCTGAGTGCATGTTCTGGAAGTTGGGCAATAGGGGCAGTACAGGATTCCTTTTGGTGTACCGACCTCCCCGCTGCACCAAGGATTCCCTGCCCGAGCTGCTTCAGGTCGTGGCGGATGTTCTCCTGGAGTCACCTAGTTTGGTCGTCCTAGGGGATTTTAACATCCATGCCGACACGACCTTACAAGGGGCCGCTCGGGACTTCGTGGAAAGCATGGCCTCCATGGGGCTGTCCCTGAATAAGTCTGGTCCAACTCATAGCCGAGGACATGCCTTAGACCTGGTATTCACCTCTATGGATGTTGGTGATCTGACATTAAAAAAAAGTGAAACTAAAGAAGTGCCATGGTCAGATCACTTCCTGGTACAACTGGACTTCTCCGCAACCCTTCCCCTCTGCAGGGAGGTGGGACCAATTCGGATGGTCCGCCCCCGCCACTTAATGGATCCAAATGGTTTCCAGAGAGTGGTAGGGGATACTTTATCCCATGTTGATGGCCTTTCAGCCGATTCCCTGGTGGCCCGCTGGAATGTGGAGCTAACCAGGGCTATTGACTGTTTGGCTCCGAAGCGCCCTCTCCGGTTGCATGGAGCCCGGACAGCCCCGTGGTTTTCCCCGGAGCTGAGGGCGATGAAACAATCGTTGAGACGGCTAGAGCGCCGGTGGCAGAAAACCCATTCTGAATCCGACCGAACACAGGTTAGAGCTCAACGTCGAGCCTACCAAGTGGCGATAGCGACGGCGAAGAAGACTTTCTTCACCGCCTCTATTGCATCTGCGGAAAATAGCAGCAGGAGACTCTTTCAGGTGGTTCGGAATCTATCGGAGCCACCTTCGTCATCGGGGCCTGGTAGGGACCCCAAGATCTCCTGCAATGCGTTTGCAAAGTTTTTTGCAGATAAAATCGCTCAGATTCGGAAAGAGATAGACTCCACCGTGGGAGCAGGGCCAGGGCGGGAGAGTGCCAGAGTCCTGTCTAGTCCAGTTGCGTGGGATCAATTTCAGTCTGTTACCTCCGAGGATGTGGACAGGCTGCTTGGACGAGTGAAACCAACCACCTGTCTCCTTGATCCTTGCCCATCCTGGCTTATAAAAGCTAGCCGGGAGGGGCTGGGCGATGGGCTGCGCGGGGTGGTGAATGCTTCCCTCTGTGAGGGAGCCTTCCCAGCCCCGCTGAAAGAGGCGGTCATTAAACCGCTTCTTAAAAAAACATCTTTAGACCCGGCCAATATGGCCAACTATCGCCCAGTCTCAAATCTACCATTCTTGGGCAAGGTGATTGAGAGGGTGGTTGCTGAACAACTCCAGGCATGCCTGGAAGAAGCGGACCATTTGGATCCCTTCCAATCGGAATTCAGGCCTCACCATGGGACTGAAACCGCCTTGGTCGCGCTGGTCGATGATCTCCGGCGGGCTAGGGACAAAGGTGAGAGCTGTTTCCTAGTTCTGCTGGATCTCTCAGCGGCCTTTGACACCATCGACCATAACATCCTTCTAGACCGGCTAGAGGGGTTGGGAGCTGGAGGCACTGTTATACAGTGGTTCCGCTCCTTCCTCCTGGGCCGTGTTCAGAAAGTGGTGGTGGGGGATGAGTGTTCAGACCCCTGGGCTCTCACTTGTGGGGTGCCTCAGGGTTCTGTCCTTTCCCCCATGCTTTTTAATATCTATATGAAGCCGCTGGGAGAGATCATCAGGGGGTTTGGGCTGGGTGTTCATCAGTATGCGGATGATACCCAGCTCTACCTCTCTTTCAAATCAGAACCAGTGAAGGCCGTGAAGGTCCTGTGTGAGTGCCTGGAGGCGGTTGGAGGATGGATGGCGGCCAACAGATTGAGGTTGAATCCTGACAAGACAGAAGTACTGTTCTTGGGGGACAGGAGGAGGGCAGGTGTGGAGGATTCCCTGGTCCTGAAAGGGTAACTGTGCCCCTGAAGGACCAGGTGCGCAGCCTGGGAGTCATTTTGGACTCACAGCTGTCCATGGAAGCGCAGGTTAATTCTGTATCCAGGGCAGCTGTCTACCAGCTCCACCTGGTACGCAGGCTGAGACCCTACCTGCCCGCGGACTGTCTCACCAAAGTGGTGCATGCTCTGGTTATCTCCCGCTTGGACTACTGCAATGCGCTCTATGTGGGGCTGCCTTTGAAGGTGACCCGGAAACTGCAATTAATCCAAAATGCGGCAGCTAGACTGGTGACTGGGAGTGGCCGCCGAGACCACATAACACCGGTCCTGAGAGATCTGCATTGGCTCCCAGTACGTTTCCGAGCACAATTCAAAGTGTTGGTGCTGACCTTTAAAGCCCTAAACGGCCTCGGTCCTGTATACCTGAAGGAGCGTCTCCACCCCCATCATTCAGCCCGGACACTGAGATCCAGCGCCGAGGGCCTTCTGTCTGTTCCCTCACTGCGAGAAGCAAAACTACAGGGAACTAGGCAGAGGGCCTTCTCGGTAGTGGCGCCCGCCCTGTGGAACGCCCTCCCATCACAGGTCAGGGAAATAAACAACTACCTGACATTCAGAAAAAACCTGAAGGCAGCCCTTTTTAGGGAAGTTTTTAATGTTTGATATTGTTGTATTTGGTTTCTGTTGGAAGCCGCCCAGAGTGGCTGGGGAAATCCAGCCAGATGGGCGGGGTACAAATAATAAATATTATTATTATTATTATCATCACTATCTCTTCCATCCAACAGATTAGGACATTAAAGACTGTTCTCGACCATCAAAGAGCTTAACAAAAGATTGTGGAAAGGAAGGAACAGGGGGCAAGAAGGATAACTGTGTCAGATCACTAACTCCTCGAAATACAAATATCTTCCAGATAGATTGCCATAAAACGTAGGGAACAAGCTGTGCTATCATAATGATTAAGGCCTTAAATGACAATTTTAGGTTATATTTTAGTGACTAAGTTTTAATTTATATATATTTTTAACTGTTGCTATATCTATATTGTCCCTGTTATACCCAATCACAAATTCAAATGTATCCCTATCGTGTTTTATGACTTCCTTGATATTGTATGTGGGCTGGAACTGGTCTGTGACCGAAATAATAAATTCATTCAGTCTGTAATGTCGCAATGAATTCTGGTGGGGATGGTGTGCCTTGTTGCCTTTCAGTTCGGTAGCATACACACATGTACAGTCAGCTTTTGATTCAACGAGTTGCAGGCACTAGAGGCTTTTGGAGCCTAGACCTGGGGTGGCACCAAAGAGGTCACATGGATGAAGGTCTCCATCCTTCTCCCCTGAAAAAGAAACAGTGGACACTTAAGCAAAACGGTTGCACGAGTGTTTAGTGCCTAAAGCTTTTAAAAAATCTTTCCAGTAGCACCTTAGAGACCAACTAAGTTTGTTATTGGTATGAGCTTTCGTATCTGAAGAAGTGTGCATCTGAAGAAGTGTGCATGCACACGAAAGTTCATACCAATAACAAACTTAGTTGGTCTCTAAGGTGCTACTGGAAGGAATTTTTTTTGTTTGTTTGTTTCAACTATGGCAGACCAACACGGCTACTTACCTGTAACTAGTGCCTAACACGTCTTACTTTGGTTCAGAAGGAGTCTCTGATATCTTCTGCCAGAAGAAAAGGTGTTTGGCTTCCACCTGTTATGGTTGTCTCCATAAATAGATATACAGACCAGGGTTTGAACTGGTCGTGCTGAGTATCAAGGAGTGTGGTACTAGAAGCAATAAAGTGCTATGTTCATAAGATAGCACCAAGGCTTACCGATTTAGAATTCTATTAAGAGATGTAGTTCGAACTCAAGCCATCATAGTTTGGTCATGCGAATCATTCTGCCTAGTGAAAATGAATATTTCACCACATATTAAGCATTGACACTTTTGAGCTCCCTCCCATTACATGTCAGATAGCTGCAATCTCTGTTGTCTTTTTTGCACCTGTTGAAGAACTTTGTTTTTCAACGAGCCTTTTAAGTGGATTTTTTTTTTTTTTATTCCAGTCTGTCTTCGTATTGGATTTGGAATTTTTGTCCCCATATGAAACTATTTTAATCGTTTTTGTAGATGAATATGTGTATGCACACATGCATGTTTTTAAAATTGGTGTGTTTTTTGTTGTTGTTATATCACTTTGGCAGGGCATTTTTCAGCCGGAACTCACCATAACTCACTTCTGGCACCTCTTGGGTGGGTGCCATTACCATTATAAGAGAACAAGGGAGTCATTAATGGTGAGCTCTAGCACCTCTTTTTCTAGAAAAATAGCACAGCACTTTGGGAATGCGTTTTCTCCTTCACAGAGAGCACGGGTTGTGGTGGGGGCCAGAAAATCCACCCTTCCAGTGTGGGTTGGTTCTGAGTTAGTTGCTGTTTTGATTGGGGCATTTCTTGTTGTTGGGGAGAAATTAATGTTGCAATTTTGGTTGTTGGACAGTTAGAGGATTTAAATCCTTGGCACGCCCTGTATTATTTCTCTTTGCTGCTTGCAACGGATCGCCCACCCTCCCCTCCCTCGTTTTAGGCCTCTGCGTTGACCTTGCTATGCCTGTCATGGGGTCGTCTGCCGTTGGTGCAGGGGCCTGGTAGGAATTTTTCCAGTTGGCTGATTGGCTGGTGCCTTCTGGTTTTCGCCTACTGCGTAACAATTAGTCACAACTTGTAAGGTTGGCGGTTAGGCATTTGTTTCGTTTTCGTTGCTGGAGGGGTAAAGATTGGCTGTGTCTGCCCCTCCAATGCTGCTGCTGCTGCGTGGGAATTCTGTTAAAGGAATCCAGGGGCTTGCAATGCTTTTGTCCATATCCCCCGGTCGGGGGGCAGGGCCACGCAAGAGCCCCTGGGAGCATTTGGGGAGAGTCGTTGTGTCTGACCCCCCAGCTCCTATTCTCTCCCCAAAATGCTTTCCCTTACTGACGGTCGTCAGTTCTGTCCCCAGTGGGTCAGATAGTCTAAACCAATGCCTACGCAAACACTCACATATCTTGTATTTTAATAAAGTTGTGGCCAAAATTTATGCCAAAAAACAAACCAAAATTAATGTTTTTGGTGTGATTTATTTACTGGAGGGTGGTGGGGGACCTCAACACGCAAGTTTCACAGGAAGTGGTGAATGAATGAAATGAAATGATATAATGAATAATCATTATTAAAAGAGATGGGCATAACAAAATATGTTATGAAATTGTTTCCTGCATCCATCCATGGCCTTGAGAGAAGGAAGAAAGCTGGGGCTGCTGCTGCGAGTTGTAGTCCAAAACACATGGAGGCAACCAAGTTAGTGAACACTAATTTAGAATTCCTGTAAAGGGATTATTGTGTTCCAATATGGCTGTATGCTAGCCCAGAATGAACAAGCAAGCAAACCAATAAGCATGCCTACCTAATAATGGCCAATTATTATTTTGTACCATTTTAATGTTGTTTTCTGTTTTATTTTATACATTTTGTTTTACACTGACATGTTATGAGATTGCGGTATATAAATACTTATACATGGAACCAATAAGTCAGGAGCAGTGGATAATTTTCAGTCTTAACTATGCATATTAAGACTGAGCCCACTGTAAGAAATTAAACTCCTTAACACAAGATGTTTCTGATGAAATAATCTACTATATATTTATAGTGTTGTATGCTGGAACTTGAGGAGAATATCAGGAGGCTACAACCCTGAAGGGAATTGCTCTTTAAATATTGGTTCAGCTAATTTTAACATATTCCCTCACTTTCGTTTTTTTAAAAAAACAAAACAAAAACAAAACACTGTCAAGTGATTGGGGAGTTGTTAAATCCACATTCCAAAGAAACACACAGGTTTAAACGGAAATGCTGACATATTTGAATTTACACAGCATCCTCCTCAGTGTGTCAGTCTATAGACTGCTAGAAGATTCTGGAAGCTTCCCACAAGCTTTATCAAACAGGAGGGAAATGCATGTGGTATGGTGTTTGTTTACCATGGGGAGTTATCCCAGAACAAAGCTGTTTTTTTCTGTTCACAAAAGTATGGCTCAATTAAATTTCCACTGGTCAAATCAGTGCTGCTATCAAGAATATGCTTGTAGAAAACAACCCTTATGAACACATTTCTGAAGTGACAAAGATTTTCCGGCTGCCATTGAGAGAGAAGGGGAACCCACAGGCCACCTGTTAATGACTTCTGTATTATTCTGAGGGAATAAATAGGTAACAGGAAATGGAGTCTTCCCAGGGGGTAAGGAATAACTCAGGAGGATTTGAAGCAGAGCATCTCACAGGAATGCTTCACACATGAGATTCAAATCTGTTTCTCCCACCTCCCAAAATTCTTTTTCTTTTTTTCATTTTCTGTGTCTGCAGTGGGAATCTAAACCTGTATTGGTTAGAATCATTCGGTCTGTGCACCTCTCATCTATCTGTCTGTCTATCTAAACACTCAGATAGATAGATACCACCCTTATTTATCTAAATTTCAGGGTGGTTAAAGGAGCACCATAACATTTCCACAATGGAAATTTATTGTGTGCTTGTTTGTTTTGTTTATTTTAGACAGTTTAGACAATTAGCATTTCTAAGCAGTATAGATAAAAAAAATAAACCACACAGAATAAAACAATGAAAAGTCATCATAAAACCGAACATTGCTTTAAAATGCTTGCTACGGTAAGGAAGTTCTGGTCATATTCCTAAAGTTCAGCCTGTCAAGTCTCAATTGAGAGGGTGTTCCACGGGCTTGGGCCCACATTACGGAATGCAGCAACAATATTGCATGTTGCTGTTCGTTTTACTTAAGGCACATTGCATTGCATACAGATTGCTAATGGAACCCCAAAAACGGATTTCTCCATAGTGCTTGGTGTTTTCCACAATGAAACCTGTGGAGGAGTTATATTAAGCAGGCAAGGGTGCTTCAGGTGCAAATGTGTGTGAATATGCTGTAAATGATCAACCTAAATGCTTTGAAATGTGATCTGAGGGGAAGCACGATTAAGGCAGAAGGACTTTCTGCAAGTTCAGGCGAAAGTGAGAAAGAGCCCTATGCATGTACTGTACAGTGGTTCAGTTAGCCTTGATTTGAAGGCAAGATCAGGGCTTTAAAATTCCCAGGGTCAAATCTCCATTCAACTATGAAGTTCACAGGTCATTGTGCCTGCATGTATTTAAAACAAACAGTGCAGGTTACCAGAATTGAAGACACTCTAATTCACCCAAGTGTTTAGATGGGAAAGGGGGTAACATTGCCCAACGGTTACCACGGATGTGGTATTTTATTACGGAAATTGGCCACCTTTCTTTTTTTTTAAAGGAAAAAAGAAGAAGGATATAGTTTTATGTATCTTAACCCTTGATTTGATGTTTTAACACGATATGCTGTACCTCGCCCTGCACTCCTTTGTGAGGAAAGGCAGTGCATGAATTTAATAATACACAATAAAAACATTGCCTCCATTGACTGGAACCCAGATATTCCCTATTGATCTTTAAGGAATTTGCTTCCAGGAGCAGAAAGAAGAGTAATCAATGCAGTGGTACAGGAAGCGCCTGCAGCCAATTGGAAGCTGCAGGAGTCACGCCGGACGTTCAGGTTGCAAAGAACATTGCATACCGGAACCCTCACTTCCTTAGCCAAAACGTATTTAAGAGCCCATTTCAAGAAATCATGAGCAAGCTTGAGACACAAACCAGTGGCACGTCTAGAATTTTTAGCCTCACAAATTTCTATGGAAGATTTGAGAAGGTCCATAGCTCACTGGCAGAGCACCTGCTTTGTTTGCAGAATGCCCCAGGTCAATCCCCAGCATCTCCAGGTAAGGCTGGAAGAAACTCCTGTCTGGAACCCTGAAGAGCTGCTGCCAGTCAGTGTAGACAATACTGATGGTCTGAGGGAGTATAAGGCAGCTTCTTCTGTTCTTAAGCAAGTGCATAACGGTGGGGATCAAATGGACTTTTAAAAACACTTTAACTTTTGTCTTCTGCTTATTTATTAACAGAAAACACAACTCACCAGAACAGCTCAAGGAATACTTATTTCCAACTACTTTTTATCAGCATTGGTATTTTTAAAATGGTTTTTCACTCGGAATTGGCCACCAATATTCTTTTTTATTTCTCTAAAAACAAACCTACAGGGTTTATATTTGTACAGTTCTACGAATACTCCTTTCAGTTAATTCAGTGCAATGCCCTGCTTTTTTGTAGGCAAGAAATATAAAGTAGCTTTTCAGGTATACACAGAAATGAGCACTCACACTTTACATTGCAGGTGCCCTTTGCGGGGGACTGGCTTGCCTCTCAGTGTTAATTTTTGGAGGTTCACGCCCAGCCTCAGTAGTCAAGTTCTTGCTGGGAGGTGGGGCCAGCCCCATTTATAAATAGGGGGTGGAGCCGACAATAGCCAGGCAGTCGGCTCTGGAGATTCACCCTCCCTACCCTCCCTTTGTTTAATGTTTCTTGTTTGCAGGTTAACTTTTTCTTCCTGTTTAGCGGGGTGCTGCTACGGTCTTGACTGGTTGCTGTTGAAGGACCAGCAAGAAATTTTCCTGCATTGGCAGGTTTTGCCTTCCCTGTAGCAATTCGTCACAACTTTGGCGGTTATATCCTTGGGTGAATCCTTTAGTCTTTTCTTCCCTATATGGGGGGGGGGGTGAAGTGGTGACTCAACACCTGCAGCAGCAATTCCAGGGTCCCCCTTTGGCAGAAGGGAAGACTCCCTGGAAAAGACCCTGATGTTGGGAAAGATGGAGGGCACAAGGAGAAGGGGACGACAGAGGATGAGATGGTTCGACAGTGATCTCGAAGCTACTAACATGAGTTTGGCCAAACTGCGAGAGGCAGTGAAGGATAGGCGTGCCTGGCGTGCTCTGGTCCATGGGGTCATGAAGAGTCGGACATGACTGAACGACTGAACAACAACAAATATATGGGTGTCACTGGCCATACACTGAAAGGTCGTAAGTGAACTACCCTAAGTGCGGGGATATGGGCTCAGCTGCCTGCTACACTTACGTCTCGCAGAGCACCCCCATATCCCATTTACCCTGATGAGCCCCAGTTCCCCCCGGCTAGGGGCTCGGAGGGATACACGCCCAAGGCCTAAGCCAAGGTCTTCCTACATTCAGAAGTTTAATAAAGTTGTGACCTAATTTTAATTCCATATAACATTGTTAGAGTCTTTATTCCTTCCTTATGAGCCCTGGGGGCTGGGGCTGTCGCCACCTGGTCATGCAATCAAGTGCTGCGATCGCTCCCTTTCCACCTGTGTGGATGGAGAGAACCCTACTGGGTACAAGAAATCATTATTCTCTGGTTTTTTTTCCTTCTCCACCAGCCACTGCATGGAATAAGTGTTTAATGTACCCAGCCATTACTGCCAATGGGAGGGCTGTTCATGCCTCCTATACATAGACGCAAGACAATGCATGTAGGCTACTCATACTCTGAAGTAAATGAAAATGTTCAGAGAGGACCAGAAAAATGCAAGGGTTTTCATAAGTAACAAAAATGAAAGCTGACTGGCAAGAGTCATGTTGGATCAGTCTTGGCTAGAATTTCCACTGTAGTGGAGGGAAAATATGTGAAAAGCCTCCTCTGACTACATATTTCCCCGAGCCAGGTTTACTTATTATTATTTTTATTGCAAGTGTGGAGCAGAAGCTAGAAGGAGGGCCAGTTTTTCCGGAGCTACTTCGTTAGCATGGCTGAAAATAAATTTTAAAAAGTCACATTCAGTAAATCTTAGCTCACATTCAGTAAAAATTTGCTCCTTCAAGGCAACTAAAATCTGCCTTCCATCCACATTCGTGGCAGGAACACCCAGCACAATTCCCTCCAATTTGATATCAATAATCCCACGTAGAAAAGAAATCACAACTCTTAACTATTATTGGAGCTGACACCCACCTTTTAACTTTAAGCTGCGTTCTTTAAACATTTCTAAACTTTTCCTCTTCTTTCCCAATGCCTTGATATGAATTTGCCTGTCATCCTCGGTTGTACACAAAGCGAGACGCAGACACTGAGCACAAAGATATCAGGAAGTGGTTTTCCTAGCAACAGTAATCATCGGAGAGATCCCTGAACATCCTTCCTATTCATGCTGCATTTTGTGTTTTGAATAGCACTGACAGGTGAAGTGGATTCATAGTATATATATATATATATATATATATATATATATATATATATATATATATATATATGAGAATGAGGTTGGTACTGCACAAAAGTGAAAATATCCACACTGTTCATGAACAAATGATTTCAGTGTGTGTTTCTCTCCTGCCCACCCCCAATAATGTTCCAGATTATTCACTAAGACACAATGCCAAAGGCAAACACTCTAATTTATCCACTAAATAAATAATCTAACTGGTGTGGGTGGAAGAGATTAGATGGTGTGTGTGTGTGTGTGTGTGTGTGTGTGTGTGTGTGTGTGTGTGTGTGTTTGTGTGGGTGGGTGTGGGTGGGTGTCCCTCATTTCAAATTGATCTGTCTTTCTTTTTCTTTCTTTTTATTGGAATATGTGTTCAAGGAGGTCCAAGATATATGGAGGGAAGGAGCCACTTTTGCAAATGGCCATGACTTAGTGTTAGAGGATGTGCTTTAATGCAGAAGGTCTCAGGTTCGATCCCTGGAATATCCACGTGGTACTGGGAAAGAGTAATATTCCTTTCAGTACTGTTGACCACAGTATGCTCACAGTGGTCTAAACCACTGAGACACTTGGATTGCCGATTGTAGGGTCGGCAGTTCGAATCCACATGATGGGGTGAGCTCCCGCTGCTTTGTCCCAGCTCTTGCCAACCTAGAAGTTCGAAAGCATAACCGTGCAAGTAGATATCATTTACCTTCCCACCATTGTGGTGGGAAGGTAAGTGATATCTCCATGTTCTTTGGCTTCCATCACAGTGTCCTGTTGTGCCAAAAAAGGTTTAGCCACATGACCTGGAAAAGCAGTCTGCAGACAAATGCCAGCTCCCTCGGTCTGAAAGCGGAGATAAGCGCTGCACCCCATAGTCAAAATTGACCATCCAGGGGTCCTTTACCTTTACCTTACCTCCTGTGAGCTGGGCCTTGGTGGTACCGTGACTCAGGGCTTCTGCTTCTACCTCCAGGACTGGGTTCTGAGAATTGTATTGCATGATTGTACATCTGCCACCTGGGGTGCCTCAGAGCACTATTCTATCCCCAATGCTGTTTAATATCTATATGAAACCACTGGGAGCGATCAGAAGAAGATTTGGGGTATGGTATCATCCCCATGAGGGACGCGGGTGGCTCTGTGATCTAAACCACTGAGCCTTGGGCTTGCCGATCAGAAGGTTGGCGGTTCAAATCCCCGCGATGGGGTGAGCTTCCGTTGCACTGTCCCAGCTCCTGCCAACCTAGCAGTTCGAAAGCATGCCCAAAAGTGCAAGTAGGTAAATAGGTACCGCTCTGGCGGGAAGGTAAATGGCGTTTCAATGCATTGCTCTGGTTTCAGTGTTCCGTTGCACCACATGACCCAGCCACATGACCTGGAAAAACAGTCTGCGGACAAACGCCGGATCCCTCGGCCTGTAAAGCACGATGAGTGCCGCAACCCCAGAGTCCTCTGTGACTGTACTTAACTGTCAGGGGTCCTTTACCTTTTTTTACCTTTATCATCCCCATGATACCCAGCTCTATTTCTTGGCTACGTCTGAATGAAAAGCAGCTGTGGTATCTGCATGCAGCAGGTCAGTCAGAAGGACAATTATAAATACCGAACCTTCAAACAGGAAAGTAGGGATAGCAAACACTGGTAGACTTTAGCAGACTAGTTCTATGTATGTGTTTAAATCACTGCTTTTTGTTGTTGTTGCTGATTCTTAGCAAATGTATTTATCTGGTCCCAGAGCTACTTGATAGCTTAAAGTGGTTAGGCCGAAACATGATACTCTATAGGGTTTTAATCTAGTATAAGATTATCTCATAAATGTGGGAAATGTTGCTGCTCCCAGGGTGGTGCCTATGCTAAACTAGCAACATTTACTCTTTTGTCTTTCACTTCTGGAAAGCAAAGTTGAAGTCCTATAGAATTAATAAGCCTTGGTTATAGGAAGCTGCCAGTGGGCAATGACTTGGAAGTTAGAAACGATAAAGCCTCCATCGGTTTGAATCAGCCACATATACATGCTAAAGCATATATAAGCTGGAGCAAACTTCTTGGTTGTGCTAAATATATGATGGATGCGGGTGGCGCTGTGGGTTAAACCACAGAGCCTAGGGCTTGCTGATCAGAAGGGTAGAGCCACCCCGCGACGGGGTGAGCTCCCGTTGTTCGGTCCCTGCTCCTGCCAACCTAGCAGTTCGGAAAGCACGTCAAAGTGCAAGTAGATAAATAGGTACCGCTCCGGCAGGAAGGTAAATGGTGTTTCCGTGCGCTGCTCTGGTTTGCCAGAAGCGGCTTAGTCATGCTGCCACATGACCTGGAAGCTGTACGCCGGCTCCCTCGGCCAGTAACGCGAGATGAGCACTGCAACCCCAGGGTTGGACACGACTGGACCTAATGGTCAGGGGTCCCTTTACCTTTACCTATAGGAATCTCCCAGTGGGCAATGACTTGGAAGTTAGAAACAATAAAACCTCCATCGGTTTGAATCAGCCAGTTATACATGCTAAAGCATATATAAGCTGGAGCAATCTTCTTGGTTGTGCTTGGGTCCTCTATAGTCCTCCTGACTCCTTCCCTTATATCATAATATCCCATATATTGCAGAAGGTTGGGCTAGATGACCCTTAGAGTCCCACCCAACTCTACAGTTCTATTATTCTATATCCCTATTAGGGGTGGGGAAATTTTTAGTTCACATTTAAAGGTGCGCCTACCTGAATCACACTTTCTGAAATGATACACAGACTAATTCACACTTTCTGAAATGAGGTGAACCTAAACACAGTTGTCCTTCATAGAATCGTAGAATTGGAGAGTTGAAAGGGACCTTGAGGGGCATCCATTCCATTTGCTGCCAGTGTGGGAATCTCAACAAATGCATCCTTCAAAATTTGCACTTCTCTGAATTTTGCGATGCAATTATCAAGGCAAGGGATGTATACAAAAATGCATTACCAGAATAAAGTGTGCATAGAAATGCATACATTAGTGAGAATAATGTATAATAGTGTATTATATTAAGAGAAATAATTTGGGGAAAGTGTAATTAGGCAAAATTGCATGTAAAAATGTGCATATTGGGAGAAATTTGCAGCAAAATTTTCAGGCATCATGATAATAATAATAATAATAATAATAATAATAATAATAATAAGCAAAGTGATATGGAAATGTGGCATGCCCTCCCTACAGATGTCTTGGAGATGAAGAACTACATAGCTTTTAGAAGACATCTGAAGGCAGCCCCTGTATTGGGAAGTTTTTAATGTTTGGTGGGCAGGGTATAAAAAAAATATGTTGTTGTTGTTGTTGTTGTTGTTGTACAAATGAGAAACTGAGAGAAAACCAAATTGTCAGATTCACCCACTGCTAATCCCTATGTGTGATTTTTGTCTTTCCAGCTCTTCCACCTGCTGCCATCTGAAGGATGCCTAGCTCTTTAAATGACTTCCTCCTTCTGCCTGGCTCCCCTCTGTGCCTGAAACGTCTTCCCAGAGCATCTATATGATGCCGCCTGTCAGTCTCTCTCTTGCCCTTGAAATCATTTCCCCAATTCCCTTTGTAACCACTTAATACTCATCTCCTGCTGAAAGTAAGTACTTTGCTAACACAATTGTTCAGACATTACACTGAACACAGATGCAAACTGTGTACAAGTGTTTGTGTGGAAGTGTGCATACATGTTTGTGTAAAAGAATGTGCACATGTTGACTTCTTCAATTAGTATGTACACACTACATCCACTTAATGCAACGTGTGAAGACCCCTATTCTTTACCTTCATCCACATCTTCCTTGCCTCCCCTGCTACAAGAATGAGCATCTTTTTTCTTTGTCAAGGGCCACATAATTTGTCAGGGGTGGCATGTTGGAATGTTGGTTTAATCAGGAATGAGTGGGGAACAGAGTCAAATGTGGGAAGAGCCACTCAACTTTTCTTTCTCTCTTTCTGCCATCCCTTTCTCTCTCACTTTCACTTTCACTTTCTCTTTCTCTTTCTCTTCCTCCCTCCCTCCCTCCCTCTTTCTCCCCACCCAGGAGTCAACAGGAGGAAGGGGAAATTGCATTTAGATATATTGCTGATGGTTAGACAAGGATCACATGTCATCTTCCTAGGTTCACAAACTACCTGGTGCAACTTGTAGACGGTGGGCCCCTGAGGCAATTTGAGCTGGCCAATAGCTGAAATAAATGTGGTTCTAGATATTCTCCGTCAAATACCCTTTCATGAAATTTGGCATAGAATATTCATTTGCCCATCTCTGAATATTTGATACATATTCGCAGAATATTCACTGATATTGGCAATTGGCATCCAATGCTATTTGATTCCACTATTTGACACTTAAATTTTGCATTTGACATTCAATATTTGATATTTGAAACTTGATCTTTGACAGTATTTGACAACTAAGTTGTAGTGGCATTTTACTGCTTTGCAGGATTTGATGGATGGCATGCAATGACACTTGATCTTTTGACAGTATCAGGCAGCTGGAAGTTTATGAGACTTGATATTGAACAAGTGTCATAATGAAGACAATCAAGAGATGCCAACAATTATTATTTTTTAAGTAGGAAGTTCAGACTTTTAAAAGATAAAAATCACATTCTAAATATTAACTGGTAATTTGAAGGGTGGAAGAAGAAATTTCCACTTCAGGAGCAGCATTCCTATATAGATGATTAGTACTGAATTGAAAGAAAACTCTTCATAAGGACCCCAGGAGGCAAGATTTAAATTACAATGTCAACTTCGAGCTTTATTTAGAATCTAAATTTTAGATTGAGAAATTCACACCATTCTATACAGAAGCTGAACAGACTGAAAACACAAGCTGCCCTAATCTCTGATAAAGATTCTTCTGCTGACAAAACAGGGATCTTTTCTGCAAAAAGATGTCAGAAAGCGCCATGTGGGAGACTATAGTACCAGTACTCTTGCTGACATGTTCCTGCAGCTATACTATCCACTATCCCTTTTTTGGCATTGTCCTTTTCTTGGCATTGTCACAGTTGTTAGGGTCCCCTGAGACGTGTCCTATCCCACCAAGGAAGAACTATTTGTCAACATCTGTCATGCCTGTCCTATGCAGGATCTATAGGAAAGAGAAACACATATTTGCTATAGGCAACCAGTGCAGAAAACACTGCTGGAAACGATGCGGAAACAACGTCCACAGGGGGAGTAGAAATGAAGGGTGGCTCATGAGGGTAGGTAGAGACAATGGCGTTCTCCTGCCAATGGTGGTCACTGCACTATCAGGAGGGGGGTGTGGGCCAAGGCCTTAGTAGATTGGCCAAGCTCTGTGATAGCAGCTCCTCTGACTGCAACACCTCCTTGCCACTGCCCTATCCCTGTCCCAATGGGTGCAGCACTGCTGGAAAGATTCCACTCCCCTGTCTCCTCACCCCCTTTAATGGCCACTCAAGAGAGAAGGCTCAAATGATGCACATCTTGATGCACATGCAATGGCACGTTCATCAGTGAACATGTTCAGGTTTTGGAAATGCCTGTGATTATGATGGCTGGTTTATGGAAGGAGTGACCTATATATTGTAGAGCCATGAGGTGAGTGTGTGTTCATACAGTACAGATACATATACACAACTACATAATGTTGTCTTTGTATGCAATGGGATGGTCCTCTAGATTACCTACTACCACCATTTCCCTAAATTAGTAGTGTGGGAGCCAGGGAATGTGTAGAATAAAGGAGGAGGAGAAGTCGCTGCATCATAGCACATTAGTCTGTATTTCTAATTTATTTATGTTTTAACTAAAACATGAGATTTCATTCTCATATTTGTAATTTGTGTTGAGGTTTTTGTTGTCAGCCACCTTGGGCAATTTTGTTTTGTTTTATGGAAAACTGGGACTAACTATAACAGATACATAGAACTGGGTCAAGGCAGAGTGGAGTTTGGAATTTGCAACTTGCAACTGGCAAGGAAAGGTGTGGAGTGAATGCTGGGCTTGTCAAGTCAACTGGAAGGCCAATGGGCTGTGTTCAGTTTGGTAGTGGCTCACAGAATTCTGTAGGCCTGCCATAGTGCTTATCACAAAAACGACCATGATGGATTACACACAAGCTGTGCTGTGTGATGCTTCCTGCAGTTAGAGCTGTTTCCTCCACTTTTCCTGCCTGAGACCCACTCGCCACCTCTGTGACACCTCAAGCCCTCCTTTCTTTGGCTCATCATTAATCACCCCTCCATCCTTCCTCTTTTGAAGAGCTGCTCTGGTTTTCATTTCACATTTGTTTGTCTAATGAAGCTTGAAAGCCCTGTGTGGTACAGGAAAGCAGTTTTGTGCCTATGTTGGGAAAGACAGCATATAATTGAATCACATTAAGAATGGTCATTTAGGATGGGTCCATCACATGGCATCCCAGAACTTTCGGACAAGTTTGGACCAGTGAAATGGGCAGATTGAAAGGCCTTCTTTGTGGTTTAACTTGTGATCAGATCGCATGCTACAAAATATAAGGTCACCCATGTATTCAGCCTCTTTGGCCTATTTGCTTCTGGACCAAATGCGAGCTTCAGAGGCTGGTCCACTGGGGGGGGGGCACAATAATCTGTTTTCCTATCTGCCTTCTTACTTACACCCACCCAGGAGATGGTGTTGCTTGTCAGCTTCCTCTGTATTAGTCTCAGTGTTGCAAATGGAAAACTCAATGGGGATGGGATGGGGACAAAGCTAGAATTAATTTGCTGTATGTGTTAAATTGCCTGCAGCTCCCCAGTAAACCAGGGAGCTGCCAAAGTTCCACTGAGCCAGAGGTACAGTTGTGTGGATGTCCCACTGTGACTTCTGCTTCCATAGAGGGTCTAGGGCAGAATTGCCCACATGGCCACTGGAATAGCCTCTGGAGTATTCAAGGATACATTGAATTCCATAAATGCAATGTGTTATGCGGAGGGCTGCCTCTGAAGACGGTTCTGAAACTTCAGCTGGTGCAGAATTCAGCAGCCAGGTTGCTAACTGGAGCAAGACGGTTTGAGCATATTACACCAATCCTGGCCCGACTGTACTGGCTACCAGTTAGTTTCCGGGCCCAATTCAAAGTGCTGGTTTTGACCTACAAAGCCTTAAAGAGCTCAGGACTGCAATACCTTAAGGACCACCTCTTCCCATATGAACCTACCCGGACCCTGAGATCATCTTCTGAAGCCCTCCTTTGTGTGCCTCCTCCTCAAGAGGTCCGGGCGGTGGCAACACGAGAATGGGCCTTCTCTGCAGTGGCTCCCCATCTGTGGAATACTCTCCCCAGGGAAGTTCACCTGGCGCCTTCATTATACACCTTTAGGCACCAGGCAAAAATGTTCCTTTCAAACCAGGCCTTTTGTTGACCTGATCAACATCCCATACCCTTTTAAAATGTGGCTGGTTTTTTTTTTTGGGGGGGGGGTATTATTGGGTTATTGTTTTTATTTTTATTTTATATACTGTGATCTTTTTATGTGAACCACCCTGAGACCTCCGGGTATAGGGTGGTATGTAAATTCAAACAACAACAACAACAACAACAACAACAACAACAACACCTCTGTGGGTGGACAACTAAATTGGTCCCACATTCCTACAGGGGAAGATCGAGGCACTCAGACCAAACTTCACCAGGCAATAGTCTGAATGTGACAACAGAGTAATTTCACCCTTAGCAGCCAAACCTCCCTTCCTCAACTGTGAGCCAAATACACTATTTAGAGGCTAAGGTGTGAAACAGTATTTAAATTGCAGAAATAAAAAAAAAACAGATTGAATATGTGATCTGCCTTATGGGTTGGACTGGTGGCAAACTAAGACGGACCCACAGAGGAGTTTTTGCCATTTCCCCAGATTCACTCGCAACCAGGAACCATAGACTGATGGCCCCTCCAGCAACACTTCTTCTACGTATATAGTTTTTCAGCAGAGCTGAAAGCAGACACACATTTAGTGCTACTTACCCAGAGAGTGTCCCCGAGGAAAAGAAAGACGCTGTCCCTCCGCCCTTGCCCATTGCAAACCCATCAAAAACTCACATTGGTCAATTTCTGTCTACCTTCTAATTTTCCAGAGGATTCTTTGAATTTGGTCTGGCCTCTGTTGAATGTACCGGAGCATATCACAATCAGATTTGTCTGTTGACTGCCGCCTACCGCCTCGTTGTTCATCAGTATTCTCCCTTCCAAAACCTGTCTCCCAGATTAGGCCTACTCAGTGCAGCGGCTGAATCTTTTAGCGTCCGCCATTCTCGGCCTCCTTGCATTAACACCCTGTAATGTCACTGCCTGAGTTATAAATCTTTTTCTTACTGAAGGTCAGCTTCAATCTTGTATGAAAATGAATGTCATAATTACTGCCACTCACTTAAAACAAGTCCTAGCTTTTTACAAAGACCTAGCTAACTTTTATCCCATCTATAACCTCCCTAGTATTTCAAGCATTTTGGCTGTCAGAGTGGTAAATGACTTCCCTCCCATTTACGCCACCACCCAGAATATATAATGGAAATGTCAACGAAAGCGCCCCCCCCCGTCTCTCTCTCTCTCTGGGAGATGAAAAGCATCATGTGGTCATTTTGCTTCTGGTTCACTTTTTTAAATGTTTCAACAGGACTCAAAATAAAAATCCACAATTAGTTAAAAAATACAGTTCAGATCCACAGAGTGACGGGGCACCATCTCCCTGGGAACTCTGCACATCAATCCAGCACTGGCTGTAGAGAATGTACAACTGAACTGCAGCTTCCCATATGGACCTATTTATTTATTGCATTTACATATATCTCACTATTTTCTCTAGGGAACTCTTGGTGGTATATTGTACATGGTTCTCCCTCTCCCCCATTTAATCCCCACAACACCCCTGGGAGGTAGGTTGGGTTGAGAGGCAATGACTGTCCCAAGGTCACCCAGTGAGCTCCACGGCTGAGTAGGAATTTGAGTGCTGGTCTCCCAGGTCCTAGTCTGGCACGCTAACCACTATGCAATACTGTCTCTCATAGGAAAGAGAAAGTGAAATTTATAAAACCTGAAATTCTTATATTCCTGGAATCTGAGAGAAGTTTTACTGCTTTAAGTCATTCAGATACCATAACAGAAAAGAAGGTCCAAAAAGTGCAATCAGAACAATATTGTTTTTATTTACTGGGGGGAGGGGACACCATTTACATACCACACTTTCCTACCCACACTGGCCCCCAAGAGCAGCTTACAGAAAGGAAAGATAATTAGCAAAAAGGTCACTGAATTACAGAAAAGGAAATGAGAGAGAGGCTCTCATTAACAGTGCAATCCTGTAAATCTGCCCAGAGTTCAATGGGGCATACTCTCAGATAAGTTGGTGCAGGTTTGCAACCAAAGACTGCAATCTTATGCAGGCTCAGTGCAGCTCACTTCTAGGGTTGGACAGATCAGTCGTTTTCCAGGAGGTGTCAAGTTTGCATGTGTTCATTCACAAAGATCTTCCTTTCTACACACTGAACTGCGAGTTGTTTTTTAATCTACATGAAAATTAACATGTGTCTATAAATATGTATTTTAATGTTTTTTTCCTTACAAAATGTGCATTTCTAAATATAATTCTTTCTGAGCATGCCTTTCTTAAATGCCCTTTATCCCAAAATATGCAATGCACAAGAGAGTACTGCACATTTGCCCTAAATGTCAATTCCATTGAAAGAGGGATTTTCATAATGAGAAGTGAACACCACAAAAAATAATAATCCTGTAGCCCTAGCATTAACTGGGCCCATCACTCCCAGTGTGAGCACACTCACCTGTTGAGGTCCAGTCAGCTCGCTGTTTTTCTGGACCACATATGTGGCAAGTAAGAACAGCAATATCTCAGAGGGGTTTTGCAATGGCTGTTCCTTTGCTCTCTTTTTTTTGCAAGAGCTTTGAGACCTTTATAAAAACAAACCAACAAACGGGTTTCAGTTGAAGCCTTTTGCAGCTATTTAGATCATTGGGTTTAATTGATGCTACTTGTTTTGCCCCCCCCCCTTTAAAGGACTCATTGTATGCTGTTTCAAGCAAGTGAGAAAGTGCCCTATATTTTTAACGAATCAACTGGGTGGTTTGTTCCACAATCTAGGTTCCAGAAAATCCAAGTGTGAATTCCAAAAGCAAACCAGTGATCCCAGTGCTGCTTGCATCAAAGCATTGTTAACTGTGCCTCTGTTTGGTTATGATGAACAAGGAATGCCTGTGTGTATGATGGATAGTTGTTCTCTTGCTAAGCAGCGATAAAATACAGAGCTCTCTCTGTGTGTGGCACACGTTTTATTTGGATATTCAAGAAATGAGCATTTCAATTGGGGTTTTGAAGTAAAAAAAAAAGATGAGATGGGTTTTTGGAGAGAAGGGAAATTTGAATACAGCCATCTACGCGCTTTCATCCCAAGATGAATGGTAGATGGCTTCTATTATTCACATCCAGAGGAGACAGGCCTACCAAGAATGATTTGGCAAGTACTGGAGATAAATCATAACACAGATCGCTGCCGTCATGATCCCATTGTGAACGTGATTCTTTTCTTTAAAATCTGTGATGAACAAGCAGAAGATGAAATTGGGCAGGCGGGGTGGATGATAAAAGAAGCATGAGTCCCCCATGAAATCACCCACCACACCTGCTCTTTCACCTACTCTGACTGGTAGTCCTTTCAATAGTTCCTTTTATAAGAAGAAAACCTGGGTGCAGAATGCCACCAATTTTCACTGCATCATGAAAGCTTGAATCAATCCAATTCCGGGTAAACGAACACGGACCCAGAGGGTGGGAGCATGTTTATATAAAGCAATTGAACATAATAACGTTTGCCTTCAAGGAAGTTCCTATAGCCATTGAAGGGTGGGGGCACTGCCAATCCTGAGTAGGTGAGGGGAGAAATGTATATCCATGAGGATATACATCCATGAGGCCCTGTTCTCCCCCTTAGAACATGACTATCCTATCTATTTATATTGCAGATTTAAGAACTGATTCACAACCAAAGCTATCACAGTGGCATACAATGAGGTAAAATACACAAGACACAGATTCAACCCCCTGCCCTTTGATAAAAATCATCACTGCAGTCGTACAATTAATATTCCATAAAACGACTGGGTCAGATTCCACGGAAAGCCTTCTTAGACAAAATTGTCTTCAGTAGCTGACAGGCTAAGCACTTGAGTAATTTCAGTCATAGATGATTCCAGAGGACTGGAATCTAGTCTTGGCAGGATATGTCTCCAGAGTTTCAGGCAGTTGTTGTTGTTTGTTGTTGTTGTTGTTGTTGTTGTTGTTGTTAATTTATTAAATTATATCCTGCCTTTTTCTGATGGGACTCAAGGCGGCTTACAGATAATAAGAACCACTAAAAACAAAACAAAAAATTCAAACATTTTTGTTTAAAAAAATCAAACATCGATAGAATTAAAACAACATGCATATATCTTTTAAAACCATACCAACAATTAAATTAAAAACAGCACTCCCAGTCCTTCAGAAGCCTGCTGGAACAAAATTTCATCCTTGTGAAAATTCACCAGAATCTTTTAAAGCACAAAATTACCCCAATAAACACATTTTTATCGGCAGTTGTGATTCACATATTTACAAGGAAATTTCCCCGACACAATGCATTTTATGTGTTATTTTCACTAACATACTTGTTTTCATACACGCTTAGGCCTGGCCAATTACAAGGATTACAGATAGGCAAACCATTTCCCTTTCCATCTTTGGATTGGCTGCTGGCAAACACGAGTGGGAATTGTTGGGTTATTGTTGCTTTATGAAAGCATGGTCCAGATTTGCTCACCAGTCCCACCTGCTGGGCTGGGAGTAAAATAGAGAAGAGAAGACTCCCTAGAAAAGACCCTAGAATCATAGAATCATAGAATCATAGAGTTGGAAGAGACCACAAGGGCCATCCAGTCCAACCCCCTGCCAAGCAGGAAACACCATCAAAGCATTCCTGACAGATGGCTGTCAAGCCTCTGCTTAAAGACCTCCAAAGAAGGAGACTCCACCACACTCCTTGGCAGCAAATTCCACTGTCGAACAGCTCTTACTGTCAAGAAGTTCTTCCTAACGTTTAGGTGGAATCTTCTTTCTTGTAGTTTGAATCCATTGCCCCGTGTCCGCTTCTCTGGAGCAGCAGAAAACAACCTTTCTCCCTCCTCTACATGACATCCTTTTATATATTTGAACATGGCTATCATATCACCCCTTAACCTTCTCTTCTCCAGGCTAAACATACCCAGCTCCCTAAGCCGTTCCTCATAAGGCATCATTTCCAGGCCTTTGACCATTTTGGTTGCCCTCCTCTGGACACGTTCCAGCTTGTCAGTATCCTTCTTGAACTGTGGTGCCCAGAACTGGACACAGTATGCCAGGTGAGGTCTGACCAGAGCAGAATATAGTGGTACTATTACTTCCCTTGATCTAGATGCTATACTCCTATTGATGCAGCCCAGAATTGCATTGGCTTTTTTAGCTGCTGCATCACACTGTTGACTCATGTCAAGTTTGTGGTCTACCAAGACTCCTAGATCCTTTTCACATGTACTGCTCTCAAGCCAGGTGTCACCCATCCTTTATTTGTGTCTTTCATTTTTTTTTGCCCAAGTGTAGTACTTTACATTTCTCCCTGTTCAAATTCATCTTGTTTGCTTTGGCCCAGTTCTCTAGTCTGTTAAGGTCATTTTGAAGTGTGATCCTGTCCTCTGGGGTATTAGCCACCCCTCCTAATTTGGTGTCATCTGCAAACTTGATCAGGATACCCTCAAGCCCATCATCCAAGTCATTGATGAAGATGTTGAATAAGACTGGGCCCAAGACAGAACCCTGTGGCACCCCACTAGTCACTTCTCTCCAGGATGAATAGGAGCCATTAATGAGTACCCTTTGGGTTCGGTCAGTCAGCCAGTTACAAATCCACTGAATGGTAGCATTGCCTAGCCCACATTTTACCAGCTTCTTTACGAGAATATCATGGGGCACCTTGTCAAAGGCCTTGCTGAAATCAAGATAGGCTACATCCACAGCGTTCCCTTCATCTACCAGGCTTGTAATTCTGTTAAAAAATATGATCAGATTGGTCTGGCATGACTTATTTTTCAGAAACCCATGCTGACTTTTAGTGATCACATATTGGGAAAGATGGAGGGCACAAGGAGAAGGGGACGACAGAGGATGGGATGGTTGGACAGTGTTCTCGAAGCCACTAACATGAGTTTGACCAAACTGCGGGAGGCAGTGAAAGATAGGCGTGCCTGGTGTGCTCTGGTCCATGGGGTCATGAAGAGTTGGACACGACTGAACGACTGAACAACAACATGAGGCATTCTGACCTCAATATCTCAAGCCTCCTAGCATAAGGTTACCAGATTTTTTTCAATGAATCCGGGGACACTTTTCAACTTCAATGGATTTTGTCAGGGGACTGATATGTAAATCCAGGGACTGTCCCCAGGAAACGGGGACGTCTGGTAACCTTATCCTAGCAACCCTTCAAAATGAAACAGAAGACGCTGCTGATAGACTGTGTATTGCGTGCTAATCCTCAGCCTTTATTTGCCCCATCTCAAATATCTGGTCTACAGAGAAGGCCAGTATTGAAAATACATGCATTTGAAATCTGTATCTCAAACACAATTTATACTATCATTTGCATTGTGCGTGGGAATCCCTTTCTCTGCTACTGTATTTGTTCTCAGGCTTGCCAACCAGCCAGAATTTTGTATGTATGCCAATTGTTCCAGCACAGCTCAAAGACATTGTTGAGTTTCGTATCATTTGTATTTTGTTTTGGAAACAAATCAGGGAGTTATGTAAATACATTTGTAATCCATATTTGAAATAAAGTGTGTTTATAGTTTATTAGAGTGTTTTGTTTTATTTTTGTCAAAAAATATTTATTACTCGTAGATATGCATTTCCTCAACTCTTCCTGTCTTGCTTGCTTCTGCCATTGTCCCAGGTCCACTGTGGCTACTGCCTTGATTGAGTGGCTACTTACAGATCGCCAAAAAATAAGACTACAGTGGTACCTCCGGCTGTGCACGGGATCCGTTCCGGAGCTCCAGTCGGATCCCGAGGAATTCACAACTGGAGGTGCCTGTTCTTCACATGCGCACGGTGCAGTAGAGCGCTTCTGTGCATGCGCGTGCATCAAAACCTGGAAAAATACTTCCGGGTTTGCCGCATTCGCATCCTGAAGGATACCCAACCAGAGGTGTGCGTATCCAGAGGTACTACTGTATACAAATTTGCATTAAATGTACATATGCTGATTTCTTTGTACAGATGCAAATATAGAAATGATGACTCTGATTTAAACAGAAACACAACCCATCTCACTATAGTGAAGAAGAATGGGACCAGGTGACCTGCTCAGTCTGCTGCCAGATGCCAGCTGTTCCTGGGCCATCTCACAGCTCCTGTTCTCCCTTCGTATAGCCCATCAAAAAGAAGACTCCTTCAAATAGAGAACTGTCCTCTTTAAACTAGGGAACATGGCCAGATTGGAATCTTCTCTAGGCCCGAACCTGCAAACCTTCTTACCTTGCTGTGGTCCTGCATTGACTCAGCAAGACCATCAATTACTGATATAGCACTTGTCCCTCTTCATACAAGCCTCATGTTCAATCTGTAACATCTCCCAATCATACACTATATAGTGGAGCTTAGAATGGCCTCTGCCTGAGGACCAAGCCAGGTATAACATTAAGCATGTAAACGGCCCTTGAGTACTTCATTTTCTTAACTAAATAGCAGTCGTGGAGGGTTGTTGAGGTCAGGACTGTGGCAACAAGGAATTTAACCCTTTGTCCCCTCTTTGCTATGGTCCAGTCCCAATCATTTGCAGTTTTGCCCTGGCAGGTAAGCTGTCATTGGCAAACAGGAGCTAGCAGGAGGCATCTGGGTCAGGGTCAGGACCACAGTGGAATCCAATCTTCTCCCATCATTGGCATGGCTCCAGTCTAGGTCAAGGGCTTTCACAGCTGCAAATTTGGAATAAAAAATCAAGTAGATGAGCATCAGTCACATACTTTCATTCCTAGCTTGGCCCTGAAACCAATAGACACAGCTGGACTCCATGGGCCAATGGTAGAGTAAGCCAGCATCTTATGGCTGTTGGAGCAGCTTCCATGCTGGCTGTTTGCTAGTCCTTTCCCCAGCATGCAGTAGTGCAGACCCTAAGACGTCTTCAGGTTGAACTGCAGAAAACGTTTGCCACAAAGGCTGTCTTCCCAATGGACTCTGCCCCTCCCCCGCACCTTAGCGCCTTCCAGCATTTAAGGCTTGGGCCCCATCTCTGCCGTCGTAGTAGCAAGCTACAAAGATCTTTCTCAAGCCGAATTGCTAGCGCTGCCACTGTCAGAACTTCCTTCAGCAGAAAATGATTACTGTGTCCTGAAAATGTCAATCAGATACCAAAGATAAATGAAAGATGGAGAAATAAAATGTACCATTTATATATATATTTAAAAAAGGAAAAGAAAAGAAAAGAAAAAGCAAGGAGAGGAAACAGAGAGAAAGAGGAAAGCATTGGGAGAAATGTTTAGCAACACTTTGAAACATTTCAGAGAAAATATGCCACTGAAAACAAAATACATGCTCAGCTGTCCAACTTTAATTTTTCACTGATAAGCCCTCCTCTCCCCCCACCCTCCCCCCAAAGCATTTTCCAGCCGATGCAATAAATAAAAGTGCTAAATTCTCAACAGCATCCAATTTCCATTTCTTGTGACTAAGTGTTTCTATAGCTGATATCAGCCCATACACCTCCCACTGCCCAGGTGGCTCTTGTGTCAGCAGAACTAAATGGGGATCGAGGCTGTCAGAGCCAAGGACAGGGTGCTCTCCTGATAGCTGGGAGAAGCACCGACTCCCCCAGCCAAGCCGCCATCCCTGGCTGCGCTCTCTGCCTGTTGAGTTTTCTGTTGTTTGGGTTTTAATTCACTTTGCTAAGATTGCTTTTCACTCACTTAAGTGACAGGTAGTTATTTGTTTGCAGGGTTCCATTTGACACTTTTTTGTTAGTGCAAAAACGCTAATAATAATAATTAGTGCTTTTCTAGACTTCTCTGAGGTTTTAGTGCCGGCGCATTGTTAATCTCAAACATCCCCAACACTTTGCGGTGCATGGGATAGTATGATAGCATTTAAATATAACAAAAGGAGCTCATTATACCAAGACCAGATTGCAGTATCTTTCAGCCCCTTGAAAGCAAGCAAAGACTTAACATCCTCTGCATTTGTTTTGCAGCATTAATGCCTTCTGCAGAAGGGTGCAAAGCCACCCAGCCCTGCTTTCCTTTCTAGAAGGTTCTTATTGGGCAGTTCTTTTGATTCTCCTGCAGCACACACAATGCTGTGCAT
This sequence comes from Lacerta agilis, assembly GCF_009819535.1. Taxonomy (NCBI): domain Eukaryota; kingdom Metazoa; phylum Chordata; class Lepidosauria; order Squamata; family Lacertidae; genus Lacerta; species Lacerta agilis. The sequence continues at coordinate 78,855,534 of NC_046317.1, forward strand.
GGCATCAGGGGTCAGGCAGGTGGGTGTGACTTTGTACTTTGTTAGGCCAATGGGTTAGATGTTCCTCATTGCTGATTTAAATAGATATGCAATATATCTCACTATGGCGGGGAAGACTGTGACTAAGTCACCAGCGCGCCAGCTCACTTTTTGGCCAATATACCAGCTGTGGACGCAGAGGGACATTGCTCCCTTTTTTATGGTTCTTTATTTTTTAAACCAAACCTGGATTGGACCATCCTTTGAACAGAGGACTCCTTCAAACAGAGGGCTGTCCTCTCTGGCAGACTTTCAAATAGAAGACTATCTTCTGTAAAGTAGGACACACCGGCCACCTCTACTTCCTGGCATGGAAAGTTCAGGTGTCCCCAAGGATCAACCCGGGGAAACTTACCGATGTCTTTATCCTGGTTTTGACACAGCCCATCCTTTGTTGTTGTTGTTGTTCAGTCGTTCAGTCGTGTCCGACTCTTTGTGACCCCATGAACCAGAGCACGCCAGGTACGCCTATCTTTCACTGCCTCCCGCAGTTTGGCCAAACTCATGCTCGTTGCTTCGAGAACACTGTCCAGCCATCTTGTCCTCTGTCGTCCCATTATCCTTGTGCCCTCCATCTTTCCCAACATCAGGGTCTTTTCTAGGGAGTATTCTCTTGTCATGAGATGGCCAAAGTATTGGAGCCTCAACTTCAGGATCTGTCCTTCCAGTGAGCACTCAGGCTGATTTCTTTAAGGATGGATAGTTTGATCTTTCTGCAGTCCATGGGGGTCTCGTCCAACACCATAATTCAAAAGCACCAATTCTTCGGTGATCAGTCTTCTTTATGATCCAGCCAATCCTTATGCCTCTTTAAAAAGATAGCAGGGCTTTTCTTCAGCCAGGACTCACCAGAACTCAGTTCTGGCACCTCTGAGGGGAACGCCATTGCCATGATTAGCAACACAGCTTATAATGGAGCGGGTGGCGCTGTTGGTCTAAACCAATGAGCCTCTTGGACTTTGACTAGACTTAAGCATTCAGGGGTCCTTTTACCTATAAGCAAATAAGGGAGGAACCAGTGTGGTGCGAGCCAGTGTGGTGTAGTGGTTAAGAGTGGTAGACTCATAATCTGGTGAACCGGGTTCGTGTCTACGCTCCTCCACATGCAGCTGCTGGGAGACCTTGGGCTAGTCACACTTCTCTCAGCCCACTCACCTCACAGAGTGTTTGTTGTGGGGGAGGAAGGGAAAGGAGAATGTTAGCCACTTTGAGACTCCTTCGGGTAGTGAGAAGTGGATATCAAATCGAACTCTTCTTCTTCTTCTTCTTCTTTTCTAGAAAAAAACAGCACTAGATAGTAGAGTACAGTGGTACCTCTGGTTATTAACTTAATTCGTTCCGGAGGTCATTCTTAACCTGAAACCGTTCTAACCTGAGGTACCACTTTAGCTAATGGGGTTGGCTGCTGCCGCTGCGCCACCAGTGCACACTTTCTTTTCTCATCCAGAGGTAAAGTTCTTAACCTGAGGTACTACTTCCAGATTAGCAAAGTCTGTAACCCGAAGTGTTTGTAACCTGAGGGTACCATTGTAGAGCTGAGGCAATTAACCCTCCAGACTGCGTTATTGTTCAAGTCCTTCATAACCTTCAACAAAGGGGGGGGGGGAGGTCAGATTTTGTAACATCTCAAAAGAACGGATGTACAGGGGAAAGGCAGAAAACAGAAGAATGATTGGATGGTGACATTATGTAGATGCCTCATAAGCAGTGACTGAAAAAAAGTGGCAAATCCATAGGAAGAAGCCAACTTGGAAGGGCTCCTTGCCCTTTCTGTGTCACCAAACCACTGGCCTTCAGGCTTGCCTGTGTGGCCCCACAACCCTCCTCAGCCATTATTTCAATATTGGGGAGGGGAGGTTCATGTGACCTCCCTAGCGGGCGGAATCATTGCAGAGAGTAGCCGCGCAACACGTTTAGGCTATTAAGCGATAACTGAAATTATCATTTTAAATAACCTTCTATAATGGGAAGGTCTGTGCCAAATCTGACCAGAGCGGTAATAGAAATTAATAATTAAGCATCTATTTTCCTTGCTTGTCTGTTGCACAATCTACTCAGACAAGATACAGCTGGGAGAGAAAATTAAAATCCTATAGCCCTGTATGCAGAGCAGAGACAATGGCCTGTAATCAGCATGGCGCAGTAATACTTACCGTCTTGCCCTAGTTTTCCTTTTTTCGCCCCCCGCCCCCAAAGAAATGAATGTGAGGCAGCCGAGAAATGCCAATATCCTCAGAAATGCAGAGACCACACGAGAATATTGACGGGATGCTACCTGTCTCTTCTACATAGAGACTGCAATGGCTGCTGGCAGTGCCAGGAAGTCTCAGAGAGATCAAAACCATACTATTAAAAATGTATCTCAGAAATAAACAGTGTAAATCACAGCAATGAAATATAATTATTAGAAATGAGTTGGTGTCGGAAATACCCTCATCTCGTTTGGGGGTGGGGGTGGGGAAAGAGAGAAGAAAAGAAAGTGTCCTTTGAAGATGCTCTTTCTGCATAATGATTTGGCTACTAAGAGATTGGGCAGATTTTCTCAACCCTGATAATAATAATAATAATAATAATAATAATAATAATAATAATAATATTGTTTAGTCATTTAGTTGTGTCCAACTCTTTGTGACCCCATGGACCAGAGCACACCAGGCACTCCTGTCTTCCACTCCCTCCTGCAGTTTGGTCAGACTCATGTTAGTAGCTTCAAGAACACTGTCCAACCATCTCATCCTCTGTCGTCCCCTTCTCCTTGTGCCCTCCATCTTTCCCAACATCAGGGTCTTTTCCAGGGAGTCTTCTCTTCTCATGAGGTGGCCAAAGTATTGGAGTCTCAGCTTCAGGATCTGTCCTTCCAGTGAGCACTCAGGGTGCTCACTGGAACGATAATATTAACAACAACAACAACAACAACAACAGCAGCAACAACAGACTCTTGAAATAAAAAATTAATATGCAACTCCAAAGGTTGCACAAACAAGAATAAAAGAGATGTTGGATCGTTCGGCCCAGACACTGAGGTCCAGCGCCGAGGGCCTTCTGGCAGTTCCCTCCCCGCGAGAAGTGAGCTTACAGGAAACCAGGCAGAGGGCATTCTCGGTAGTGGCGCCCACCCATTGGAATGCCCTCTCACCAGATGTCAAGGAAATCAACAACTATCTGACATTTAGAAGACATCTGAAGGCAGCCCTCTTTAGAGAAGTTTTAATGTTCGATGCTTTATTGTATTTTTAATATTTTGTTGACAACTTCCCAGAGTAGCTGGCGAAACCTAGCAGATGGGTGGGGTATAAATAACTTATTAGTAGTATTACTATCAGTATTAGTATTATTTTAACACATAGGCCAAAAATAAATAAACATATGTTCCTGCTCCAAGGAACTTGCAATGGCCCTAACCACTCAGTATGAATATGGAAGTGTGTAGACTTCTTGAGAGAATATTGTGGCTGCTTTGATCCTCCTCTGGGTGCATTCAAATGTGGAGGATTATTGTTTTAGAATTCTGTCTCAGTTTCTAGCATTCTTTCTACACTGCGTTACCTGTTGACTTATGGAACTGTGTTTTTTTTTAATCGATATACTGCCACACCCTGTTGAATTTCATTCACGCCAGTGGTGCAACACAACAGCGGACATCATTAGATATGCTGCTGTCCTTTATGAACCAGTGTGCTTCCACTTATGCACATATGTCCCATTTTTGCACATTTGTGTATTGATACACATTTTATCCTAGCGTATGTATTTTGGTACACAACATCTGGACGGAGAACTACAATGCAAATTTTAAACAAGCGGCCATTTTGAGGGATGGCTGTGTTTCGGTTTGCAAATTATTTCAGAAAGCGTCAATTAGGTAGGTCTAAATGTGAACAGAAATTAATTTCTCCCTATCCCTAGGGGGAGAACAATGTTGTTGTTGTCAGTATTATTATCCGCCTTTTGAAAGAGCAAATCATGTGAGAATTGAGCTTCACTGCTGAAAAGCAAATTGCACAAATCACTGTTTGGTTCCATCTTTAACTTCACAATGTTCTGATGACATCAACGGTCCCTCAGGCAGAGTCCCAACCATTAATGGGATGTCACAAAACACCTTGATACCTATATATAGTTTTGTTTTCTCCACTTGCCTTGGGAATATCCTCATATGTAGTGTTAAAATTGCATGGTTTTCCTTGCAGGAGAAAAGCACTTTGTCTGTTCGTAAAACATTCTATTATCACACTTCATGATGAATGAGATGTGTTATTTGTTTCTTTTCCAGCTGTCTTTATAGGATGATCTAAGGTTAATGGCAGAAATGCTACCAAAATAAATGGTTTCAGGTAGTCAAATCTTTCATCGGAGTACTTTGTTTTCAGCAAAACTTGGAGGCAAAACAAATGAATATCTGCGGACTGTCGGAATGTATTCCTTAATACCAGCCACAAAAAAAGAAAACGAAAGAAAGAAAGAAAGAAAGAGGAAGGAAGGAAGGAAGGAAGGAAGGAAGGAAGGAAGGAAGGAAGGAAGGAAACTTCTTTGATTGTTATGGATTTTCTCTCCTTAATCACCCATTTCCTGCCTCCTATGTTTTGGTCAAGTACAAAATTAACACCGCATTGCAGATTTGGGGTACAATCCAACCAGCAAGGTCTGAAATAACCTAATCAAAAGGAACATCACCTGTTGTGAACTGCCTTGAGATGTATGGATATAGGGTGGTATACAAATTTTATGATTATGATTAATGGTGATGATGCTGGTAATGATGATGATGATACAAGAGCTTAGAATATAGGCTTATCCATTGCTATTATCTGCAAACACATCTATTGTATGGGAAAAGGATAGTCATCTACTAGCACTTCCCCATCATACTGTACAGCAAGGATGGGGAAGTGGTTGGTCTGCAACTCCCATTGGCCCAGGCAGCATGATCAATGGTCAGAGGTGGTGGGCATTATGGACAGACAACATCTGGAGGACCACAAGTTCTCCATTTCTGTGCTATAATGTTTCACAGATGAAACCAGGGATGTTCCTGTTTACTACTTACACCTCTGTTCCTACACCCAAAGCCTGCTTTCTCAGTGTTCCCCACCATCAAATTGCTAATATCTCTACTCCTCCTGCTGTATACTAAGAATTTATCATGCACGTTAAGTTTGTAAAAGCTTAGAAATGTTTAAGAGAATGTTTAAGAGAATGAAATAAACGCAGTATCAAGAGATCCTAACAGGGAATTCATGCAGCTGGCAGAGGGGGAGAAGTCATGGAGACTTTAAGATTTATTTTTTATTTTATTTTTTAAATTCCCTGTGCACCAGAATCTAGAGGCGCTTGAAGACTTTGATTCTGGCAAATCCTGGTTGCCTCCAGGCGGTTAGCATTTTGCCAAAGAGATTCAAAAGTGTATACTAGGAATTCCCGGTTTGAAGTGGATTAAAGTGCTCAGTCCACTTTAAGAAAACTAATGGACTTTTTGCAGTTAGGAAAGTGATGGGGAAATGTAAAAAAAAAAGTGTGGGGTGAAGAACTGATTAATGGGAAGAGGTGTAAACACCACACACAAAAATCCAGAATAATGCTCAATGTTGTATAACCTCTGTGCAAACAGAACAGCATGGCTGCTCAATGAAGTGTGGACACAGGCTGCCTTCACACTGTCTGTATTTTTCAAGAGGAATTCAAGTGCATGCTTGTGTTTTTATCTATTTTGGAAACTGCCCAGAGTGGCTGGGGCAACTCAGTCAGATGGGCAGGGCACAAATAATAATAATAATAATAATAATAATAATAATAATAATAATAATAATAATAATATTGAAACTTTAAGACTTCCTATTCCCTTCCCGGAACTACAATTCCCAGAGTTCCCTGGGAAGGTGCATTGATTGTTAAACCCCTCTGACAACTGTAGCTCTGTGAGGGAAATAGGGACTTCCTAACAACTCTCAGCTCCCTTGACAAACTAACTACAGTTCCCAGGATTCTCCAGGGAAAGCCATTACTGTTTGAAGTGGTATTTGTTCTCTTATTTCATAAAGCTTATATACCGCTTGACTGTAAGAAGAAAAAACTCAAAACAGTTTACAAAAATTATAAAGATGGAGTCTCCAGGGTACCAGACAGGAGTTTTTCCCAGCCCCGCCTTGAGATTGAATCTGGGACCGTTGGCATTTGAAGTTAAAACCCTGGCAGTTTTTTTGGGGGGTGGGGGAGGCTAATCCTTCTATATGAGTGTGAGGTTTGGAGCTTTCAGGGTTAAATAAACTCAACAGTACACCGCTCCCACAGGGAAGAGGATGTGTCACAACATCTGAGGTATCTGCTGTATGTGAATGCCTATGTGATTTATGTGACGCACCGTTTATTTCCTGGTCAGTCTTTGTCTTACTTTCGGTTCTGACCAGAGCGGAGGTGTCGTCCGAATCTCCGGGAGAAGCTCTGTGGTTTATATGCTTGTAAATAAAGCGTACTTGCTTTAATCAAGCCAGACTTCATGGAATTTATTGCTGGCACAAGGCACACATACCGTTGCGCAAGAAGAAGATGTTTGAAAAAACTCTGCAAAAGCACTGGAGAAGCAGGAGAACGCACCAGAAGCGTAGCTGGACACCATTTCCAAGTGCTAAACTGGTTTCGAGGCTTTTCCAGTTAAAACCAAAAGCCCAACAGTGAGTAGTGTGTGAAAGCCATGAGCATCTTCTGCTTCACCTGGTAGTTGTGAATATGAGTGACATAAGCATAGTAAAGAACTCTGGGAAATGCCATAAGAATAAATAAAAGCAACCTTTCTGTCGGGGTGACATTATAGGATGGGATGCAACGGGTATCCTTCTTGCCATTGAAACCAACCATATTTTTGTTAAACACCTCAGCTTCCCCCCCTTTTTTTTAGACAGAAAGCTTTTCCATTTTAAGCGGTAACTGTTAGCAGTGTGTGACATTTCTAGTCTGTCCAGGGTGTTACTAGTACATGACAGGTCAAGTCTGTCACCTTCATAAAAGCAAAGAACATCTAGGCTGGCACACTGCACTGCGCAGTCCCTCTGAGTATTACCAATGTCATACCAAATATTGTCAGCAGTATTTATCTGCTCTTCATCTCTGCCACTTATAGGAGCGCTTACAAAAAAGAAAAAGAAAAGTTCTGATTATTTTTGCATGAAGATAGCTTCTCGGCTCTTCCCCCGTGATGTTACGAACTGCAAAGCAGATCTTTAAATATCCAGGAAAACTAATTTGTCCTTGTGGCACCTATAATAAAATACAAACCCTCCCAGGTGTGCATATGCGCGCGTGAATACCTGTAAAACGAAGGTTATTGTTGTCTTTATTATTAATTAATTATTATCAGATGCCGTGATTTGAAAAAGACGACCAGCCGTTAGGATTTGATGCTCCCTATTATCCTCATTAGGTACATGGTGAAATAAAGATGAACGAATTAACAAGGAGATGAATTAATGATCAAGGCAGGCCGGAGTACTTTAGATTTGATTCCATGAAGAGTGAGGGGTGAATGTCAGGATAAGGCTTTTGCTTTCTGCCTGTAATTCCAGCAGATACTCAAATGAAATTCAAGATTCGGTCGGTGAGGTAGGAAAAGGCACAGGCCACACACACATAGATGCTATATGTGTGTGAGATGTGTGCTTCTTTTTATTCTTCTGCCTATTTACGTTGGGTGCAGCCCCAAATCCCCAATTCACCATGCTGTCCCTCCACCCAGCTCAGAACATCTTTGTCACCCTCTGCAAATGGAGAAAGGCTAGGATAGGGATGCCTGAGGAGGCCTTGTCAGTGGTAGCCACTGTCTCAGTTCACTTAGTGAGGGTACCCTGAACTGCGTACCCTCCATCATTTCTCTGATTAAAATTGTTGTTGTTCAGTCGTTCAGTCGTGTCCGACTCTTCGTGACCCCATGGAGCAGAGCACGCCAAGCACCCTATCCTCCACTGCCTCCCGCAGTTTGGCCAAACCCATGCCAGTCGCCTCAAGAACACTTTCCAACCATCTCATCCTCTGTCGTCCCCTTCTCCTAGTGCCCTCCATCTTTCCCAACATCAGGGTCTCTTCCAGGGAGTTGTTATTGTTATTGCAGTGAGATTTCTGCTGGAAACCAACACATGAGATGTAATGAAACAGATTCTCTCTCATATATATATATATATATATATATATATATATATATATATGTGTGTGTGTGTGTGTGTGTGTGTGTGTGTGTGTGTGTGTTATTTTATTTGCAGATGTACACTTGGGACAATATCAAAATATAAAGAAAAATGGCCAAATACTATGTCCAGTTATTTCTCCATTCCTTACCCCCCAGCAATTCAAAAAAAAAAATATCAACGGTTGAGAGTGAGTTCTGGACAAAAAAATTATAATGCAACTGTGGAGAAATGGTTAACAAAGCAATCAATGTAAGACACAAATATATATATATATATATATATATATATATATATATATATATATATATATGCAAAAGAAGTCATCCTGTATTCCATATTGAGGCATATTGAAATTGTGAGTTTATTAGCTCTTTTTCTTTAACATAAACATACATAAACCATGAAAACACACACTGCAAAAAAGGCTACTCTCGGCCTTTGGAAGCCTTGTAAGTTGTTGCAGGAGAGGGGCTCTCAGCAGCATCACAGGCGAGATCTTTCCAGGACCAAGGTGAAACCATCAAGCTCCCTTGAGATTTTTGCTTCCGCCAGGAAGCTTATTTTAATCTTGCTTATATTTATAATACTGAAATGTTGGGGTTTTTTGTTTGTTGTTATATTTGCTATTACATTGTTGCTTTACTGTGCTATTATGAAATTGTTCTTGCGGTGATTGATTTTTCTTTCTTGTAAGCCGCTTTGAGCACAGTTCTTTTTGTGGAAAAGCAGCATACAAAGAAAATTATGAATGAACGAACGGTTATTTGCTGTAATTTTTATGCAACAGATACCCCTCCAGAAATGGTTGAGCACGACGAAACTGCTCTTTGTAGAATTTCAACTGAGCATGCATTTGCACCCTTTTCATCCCAATGGAAGATACTTTTGTAATTTATGCAGAGTGCTTAAGTTCTGGGGTGGGGGGAGAGTTGGAGGGACTGAAATTTGCTCCACAAGCCCTTCCTCTTAAGCCCTGGGGCACTGGGGGGAACTTTACTTTTTCAGTGGTGAAGAAAATGCACTCTTCACCTGCTTGGGGGCACTTCTGTCTATTCATAACACACCCCAAATTTAAGCCCTTGCTTTAAAAACAAATGCTGGGACTAGCCCTGGCACAAATCAATCCAACTCTGCTTACAGTGGATGCCAACAGTCATGCAAAGCAGGATTTTCAAAATACAGTAAATAAATCTGCAGGTGCTTCCCTGCTTTCCTATCCGAATGGAGCTTTTTCAGCTGATGTATGTCAAATCCTTTCAGATCACTATTAATATCTGACAAAGAATAATATCAAATGTTTGTTCTCCTTTTCCTCCTATTATTGCATCGACTGACTGTGAGATAAATGAATCACTTTATGACCAAAGAGCTTTGGATCGTTTTGTTGACGCTACTTGGAGCCTCTTTTGTCTGACCACGATGTTATGTTGCAATGGCGGTACGTGGAACATCAAAATACTGGTGTGATTCCCCATCTCTCTTCTTTTGAACAGAGACATGGAAGCAGTGAAAAATAGCTGAGTAGCACCTGGGTATGCTTAGCACCCATATCCATGATGAATTCTGGGAGCTGCAATTGATCAAGGGTGCTGGCACAGAGCCACAATTGCAAGAGTTTGCTGTGAAGAGGGACTGATTGTTAAACCGCTCCAATAACTGTAGCTCTGTGAGGGAAATAGCGGCTTCCCAACAACTCTCGGCACCCTTAACAAACCACAGCTCTCAGAATTCTTTGGGTGGAGCCATGACTGCATGAGGTCATATCATGGTGCTTTAAATGTATGGTGTGAATTTAGCTGAGATTCCTGTCCCTGCATTGTACAGGGGTTGGACTAGATGACCCCTGGGTCCCTTCCAACTCTTAAGATTCTATGATTCTATGAATGCGGACATAGTCGGTGGTGAGAGACACTCTGCCATAGCCCTGACACTGAATACTATCTAAGAACAGCTTGGAAAAATTGAATTTGGGAAACTTGCAGTGCTTCCTTCAGTGCAAAGCAAGAATGACGACCCTGTCCCAAGTACTTCTCCAACTTTGATTTAAACCTGCGCTGCCTCCCACCCATCGACTCCTCCTTATCTTTCATGCTGTTATGTTCTACGCACACCCTCCCGGATGCCTGGATGCATGCCAGACACAAGGAGTGCTGGGCATTATCGCTTTTCCTGCATTGCTGACCCATATCAGTACTGCTAGGAAAATGACTATCCCCAACAATCTGTGCATAAGGCTATGTGAATCTGTTGTGTTCCCCCCTCCCCCAAGACCACATTCATACCATACATTTAAAGGAGTATCATACCACTTTAAGCAGCCATGGCTTTCCCCAAAGAATTCTGGGGGAATAGTTTAATAACCCCTCTTCCCAGGGAATTCTGAGAAATCTATCTCTGTGAGGGGAATAGGGGGTCTCCTAACAACTCTCATAACCCTTAACAAACTACAGCTCCCATATTATTTTTTGTTGGAAAGCAATGACTGTTTAAATGTATGTTGTGAATGTGGCCTCAGTTTCTATTTCCCCCACCATCTTAAGTTCAATCATCCACAGTTTGACATCAGTTTGCAATTTCTCTCTCTTCCCCCACTTTTAAAATCCTTATGAAAATTCATCAACTATTTAGTGCAAATATTGTCAATATTGTAAACCAGGCTTCCTCGGCCCTCCAGATGTTTTTGGCCTACAACTCCCATGATCCCTAGCTAGCAGGACCAGTGGTCAGGGATGCTGGGAACTGTAGTCTCAAAACATCTGGAGGGCCAAGGTTGAGGAAGCCTGTCGTAAACCAATGTTTCCCAAACTTGGGTCTCCAGCTGTTTTTGGACTACAACTCCCATCATCCCTAGCTAGCAGGACCTGTGGTCAGGGATGATGGGAATTCATAGAATCATAGAATTATAGAGTTGGAAGGGGATGAACAGACTTGGGATTTGAGAAGGTGAAGTGGAGTCGCTAGTCCCTTAAAGAAAAAAGCAGCACTCACAGAAACATGTGCATCATTACTTCTTTAAAGTGTTGATTTATTTGTTGGTAATCTCTTTGTCAATTCAGGATGCGTATTCCTCCTTCAAAACTGTTTGGGTCCAGGTACACATACTATGCAGCCTGATTTATAGGGGAGAAAAACTTGAGCCCAGTCTACATCACGCTCAGGTCTTTTCCCACAGAAGCCATTTCAGGGGCATTCTGGATTCATTTCACTGGCACTCTGCACGTGCTTAGTGACTCACAAACCCAGTATGGGAAATAGAGGGCTTGAAACAAAAGAACCATGGCTGTTTGAAAGGCAACCAGCTGCTACTGTGTTTTATTAAAAGCACTTCCTTTGGCCTCTCCTGAGTCAACTTCATTGGGTGATATAACTCTCCTATTGCATATTTCCTAAACTGGTAACAAATTTGTTACATGAGGCCTTTGCTTGACTTGGCCAATCAATTTCACCGGACTGTGCAAACCCTTCTGCTTTCTCCCCATCCTCCGCGTATCTTCTCTTTCTGAGCTATGACTTCAGATGCTACAGTATAAATATTCCAGCAGCACCCACAAGCATTACAGAGTTCCAGCGAGAAACCCTGTTCTGGAAGGATTTACAGCTTGGCTGTAAGAGTGGCGTCTGGATGCAACTTGGCACGCAAGGTCTCACCATAAGAGCCCATCCGTTGGGTCATAAATCAATCCAGTTATTTTTAAAAGAGAGCACTGCAAAGCACAAAGTTTCATCATTTGCTGACACTTCCTTGATCTCAACATGCACCTGAATTCCACAGGCCAGCAAAAAGTCACTGCCACAATGGATTTGCAATCATTTTCAAAATCGACGCTGATGTTTTTAAATAGCATTTGTACAGATTCTTAGTTTTTGGAGAAGGGCACGGGGAAGAGCTTGGCTTACAGCAGAGCTCAAGTGAGCCTCAGAACTTGCTCGGAAGGAATGCCATGTCAGGCTTCCAGCCCTGGTATGTGCGAAGGAGAGAAATGACAAGCCTATAGTTCCCAATCTATCATAAAGTCATAAGATCATGACTGATGACTCAGGCCAAAGGCTCATCCGGGTCAGCATCCTGCTCTCATAGAGGCCAACTGGGTAGCCCAGAAGCAGGACCTGGGTGCAATGGTGCTCTTTCCAGCTGGAAACTTCTAAAAGGAAGATGGACAGAAGCTGCACTGGAAACCTCAGAGTCCCGTGCAAGGACATAAGAAGTGCCTTCCAGATCAGGCCAAAGATCTGTCCAGTCCAGCACTTTGGTCTTGCAGCAGCCAACAAGTTGCCCATGAGAAAACCACAAGTATTTTCATTATTTACTTAATTATTTGTTAAATTTGTATACTGTCTAATACCTGTTAGGTCTCAGAGCGGTGCCAACATAAAATCATGATATAAAAACAGGAAAAGGTGAAAGGTAATGGTAAAGGACTCCTGGACGATTAAGTCCAGTCAAAGGTGACTATGGGGTTGTGGCGCTCATCTTGCTTTCAGGCCGAGGGAGCCAGCATTTGTCCACAGACAGCTTTCCAGGTTATGTGACCAGCATGACTAAACCGCTTCTGGCGCAACAGAATACCGTGACAGAAGCCAGAGCGCACAGGAACACCATTTACCTTCCCATCACAGCTGTACTTATTTATCTACTCACACTGTTGTTGTTGTTCGGTCGTTCAGTTGTGTCCGACTCTTCGTGACCCCATGGACCAGAGCACGCCAGGCACGCCTATCCTTCACTGCCTCTCGCAGTTTGGCCAAACTCATGTTAGTAGCTTCGAGAACACTGTCCAACCATCTCATCCTCTGTCGTCCCCTTCTCCTTGTGCCCTCCATCTTTCCCAACATCAGGGTCTTTTCCAGGGAGTCTTCTCTTCTCATGAGGTGGCCAAAGTACTAGAGCCTCAACTTCAGGATCTGTCCTTCTAGTGAGCACTCAGGGCTGATTTCTTTGAGAATGGATAGGTTTGATCTTCTTGCAGTCCATGGGACTCTCAAGAGTCTCCTCCAGCACCATAATTCAAAAGCATCAATTCTTCGGCGATCAGCCGTCTTGATGGTCCAGCTCTCACTTCCGTACATTACTACTGGGAAAACCATAGCTTTAACTATACGGACCTTTGTCGGCAAGGTGATGTCTTTGCTTTTTAAGATGCTGTCTAGGTTTGTCATTGCTTTTCTCCCACTACTCACACTAGTGTGCTTTAAAACTGCTAGGTTGGCAGGAGCTGAGACAGAGCAACATGAGCTCACCCCGTCGCGGATTCAAACCGCTGACCTTCTGATCGGCGAGCCCTAGGCTCTGTGGTTTAGACCACAGTGCCACCCGCATCTTTACCTTTACCTAAAAACACAAAACACAAAACAAAAACAACCCAATACCCCCAACACATTTTAAAAGGGCATTGGGTATCAATCAGCCAAAGGCCTGGTTAAAGAGGAATGTTTTTGCCTGGCACTTAAAGGTGTATAATGAAGGCATCAAGCGAACCTCCCTGGGGAGAGCATTCCACAAATGGGGAGCCACTACCGAAAAGGCCCTGACTTGTGTTGCCACCCTCTGGATGTTTCGTGGAGGACGCACATGAAGAAGGGCCTCAGAAGATAATATCAGGGTCTGGGAAGGTTCAAATGGAAAGAGGCAGTCCTTGAGGTATTGCGGTTCTGAGCTGTTTAATGCTTTATAGGTCAAAAGCAGCACTTTGAATTGAGCCCGGAAACTATTTGGCAGCCAGTGCAGTCAGACCAGGATCGGTGTAATATGCTCAAACTGTCTTGCTCAGGTGAGCAACCTGGTGGCCAAATTCTGCACCAGCTGAAGTAGAACCTGAGTGCCACAACACTCCCCCTGCATGCCATTCCCAGCAGCCAGAATTCAGAGACATATAGCCTCTGAAAGTGGAGGCAGAACACGGCCACTGTCCTCCATGAATTTGCCCGGTCCTCTTTAAAACCCTTCACTGCCACTGCCTCCTCTGGGAGTAAGGTCCATAGCTTAACTATGTGCTCTTTGAAGAATAACTTCTTCCAACATTCAGCTTCATTGGATGGCCCAAAGTCCTAGTTTTGTGAGAGATGGAGAATAACTTCTCTCGGTCCATTTTACCATGCATAATTTTATATACCATTATCACGTCTCCACTCACTTGCAATGGGATCCGCAGGCCTGTAGATTCCAAAGCAGGCTAAAGCGGACTAACCATTTGGTCCAGGTCATGTTCCACCTGGAGCAAGTGAGATGAGCCCATTTGGGACCCAAGTTCTGGGGATTCTTCCTCCGCCTCTCTCTATGAGGTAGGTTAAGCAAAGAGACAGTGCCTGTTTGAAGTACGCTGTCCTCAGTCCAAGTCTAAGATTCTTTCCACGATTCCACACTGGCTTTCATGCCTTTAATCTTGTCGGCCCCAGCTTTTAAATTTGTTATTTTACACGCCCCCTAGGCCAAAAAGTAAAGATGCAGCGCCCTCGTTTTCAAAAAGGCATGCTAAAAGTTTAGGACCGGGTGCTTGATTGATATGCATGAGCATATTGGAGCCTTGATTATCCAAAGTGCAACATGTTCCCGTACGTATAACCTTTTCGATGCCACTCTGTGTGTAAACAGCATATTGCAGTATCACAGAATGCCAATTATCCAAATATTTCTTAATGTTTCCCCAGACGCTTTAGATAAATATAGTTGCACTTTGTTAACTGTCCAGGAAGGAAGGAGAGCCGAGTGTAAGATCTAACGAACTTCCTAGATCCAATATCCCTTTTCCTGCTGGAAAGAGCCATTGTGTATGTCTAAACCCTGGGCTAATACCTGGGGGGGGGGGGAGAGAGAGAGAGAGAGAGAGAGAGAGAGAGAGAGAGAGAGAGCAATATAAACATTCAATTGACAAATAAAAATAGGAATGGATTTTTTTATTTGGTAGGTTTGCATGTAGGATTATACTTTGGGATATCAGGATTTTACATTTAGGGCCTAGCACTTAAAATGGCGGAACATAAAATTCTCCCCCCCCCATGCACAAAATTGTTTAGCGGTACATGTGTACCCAGTCAAGGAAGCATTGCTTTAATTCTAAATCAGCTTTGTTTTTCCTCAGTGATGCTAGTTTTGTAGCCATATTTGATTACTTCTTCACACAGCGCATTGCTCAGCTATGGAGGCAGCAATGGCCGCCAATTTTGTGGGCTTTATGAGAGGCTAAAAAAAAAAATCATGGGGGAAAGGGCTTTCCATGGCTACTAGCCATGATGGCTTGGCTTCGCCTGTGTGGTCAGAAGAAGCGATGCTTGTGAATAGGACCTCTTGTGCTCAGGTCCTCCTTGCAGGTTGTCCATGGGCATCTGAATGGCCACTGTGAGAACAGGATGGCGGACCAGATGGACCTTTGGCTTTCTCTAGCCAGCTCTTCTTATATTTTTATCAGCTACGTAGCATTGTGGTGTTATTCCATTCACTGCTTGGCCGGGAGCAGTCTAGGCAAGGGAAAGAAAACTGTAGCTAGGGGAAATAGGGAAGCTCCGCCAAATCAACCAAATTCCACTAGCAATTTCACAGGAATGCCGCTTCTCCAAATGGCACTTCCACCTGAGTGCCTCCCCTTGCCCAACCAAAGCATTTGAGTGGGAACTGCCACAAGGGTGCAGTGCGCTTTCATGTGCAAATGCGTGGATTTAAATAGCTGTGCAATCACAGGCACACGCCAAATTGCGGTGTCTTTTGCATTTGTTGACACTGTATCATAAATGACAGGTTAGAATTTGGTTAAAAACCAAACCAAACCATGTACGCCGCTGCTCAAGGCATACATCCACAACAGTGTCAGAGAGTACATTCAGAGAGACGGCACTCCACAGCATTAATAATGGTAATGGCGTAAACACAAACATTTCCTCTGTGCGTTGCTCTCCCCCCGACACACGGCCCCACCCCATTTTTCCTTTTGTTGAATAATTCAGCTTCTGTAGAGGCTCCGCTGACCTTTGCTTGATAAAGTCATATTTCCGAGCATTCGCCTGCATTTGGTATTTTTAATCAGGTTCAAGTCCACTGGCTACACATCAGAGCTGAGAATAATGATGCTACAGATATGTATTTTAGCCAAATGATGTTCTCTCTGCCACACACGCAGCCCCCAAATCACTGAGTTGTTAACTAAAGTGTAGGAGAATTTATGATGCTAAATAAAACCGGGGAGGGGAAAAAAAAAGATGTTTTAATAAGATGAAAATCCAAATGTTAAAATAATGAGCCATCTGTATGGGTGGCCCTCTCCTGAGATATGCCAAGAGCTTTACCATCTGTGAAACATTTACCAGCTGTTTCCTTCCTTTCTTTTCTTTTCTCCCCCCCCCCTTTTCGGTAAGAACATAAGAAATCCTCGTGCAACTGACACATCCTAGGGATGGCAGCAGGTTCGCTCGGCTTCAAGACGTTGTCTCAAAACGAGCCTGGGTAAAATAAACCTTGGAAAAGATTGTGGGGTGGGTTTGGGTGTGTGTGTGTGCACTGTTGCCTACTCTTGAAATCTTCCCTTACCTGAAGTTCTGACAAATCACTCTGGACAGGAAGCCTGTTCCACATTAGGGCACCTCCGTTAACAGTCTTTAGCATTTTGTTCGTTAACGCAAAACAAATTTTGTTTTGTCGTGCTTGTCCAGGATAATTCCAGGAGCTCTCTGTGCATTTGCGTCGTTCATCCTCCTACAATAAGGGAGCTGTTATTGTTGTTTTTTTCTATTTATAGGGTGGGTTTAGTACTTTACACACACACACACACACACACACACACACACAAAACCAAACGGTGCCAGACTTGCCTGCCTGCCCCCTTTAAACATAGCTAACAGCTGTGTGCAAAATTCGGGGTTGCGGGGGGAGAGAACAACATTGTCGAAAAGAGGTCTGTGTTTGCAGAGTTTGCTGCAGACTTGGCTGTGTAGGCGATACGATTTTGCAAACACAGGAAACAATGCATTGGGAAGTTCTCTTTTGGCATAAAGGGCAGTTTCACGAGAAGCCAGTAAATGCTCTTGCTTGGCTCCCATTCCTTTCAGTGCAGGAGAACTAAATGGACCATGCCTAATATTTTTTTAAAAAAACTGATAGGGAAGAAAAACAGAGATTTTCAAGCTGTATTTTGGGCAACACTGACGTGTGTGTGTGTGATTTCAATTGAGACCACAGTGGGGCAAAGATTTAAAGCCCTTGCCCCCACCCACAAACTCCATGGTTCAGATCCAGCTTTTGTTCAACAAAATTCTGCTGTGCAACAACAAACTTTGACAAATGCCACATCTACTATGATCCTCATCACAGATACCTGCTCTAATGCATTTTCTCCTGGTGCTCGTTTTATCACCAGGTGGCTGAGTTTGGGAACCACCATTTAAATTTTCCACAGTGTCCCCTTACCCCTCTCCTCAATTGTGGTCGCAGCATACACAATAGCTAGCAGTGGCTGAAATGTGAACAACAACAAAAACCAGCTATAACTTCTTCTTTTCTTTGACAGAATTGGTTGAAATGTGTAGGCATGTTAGCCCCTCCAGAGTATGCAAAGCAAATAGGATCATGGGATTTGCGCTGGACAGCTCTGAAATTTGGCCTGTGCTCTCCTGCCCTACACACACACACACACACACACAGTATGTGTGTTATTTTATTGGCAGAATTGGATTAAATTTGCCAGCTTGTTCATGGCTTCTGATGCAATGATTACTGCCAAATTTCAGAAGGATAACTATAGTGGGTTTTTTTCTGCAAGGGCAGCCTTTACAGTTTGGGGTGGTTTTAACAAAATCTCGAATTCCCTCTATTGTTATATAGGCAATTTGTGTAAAGCAGCATGCACATAAGAGAGGTACTTTCTAGGTAAGAAACCTGCCAAATTCCAGACAAAAAGGTCAATAGGTCTTTTTGTGTGGTGTGTGTGTGTGTGTGTGTGTGTTCTAGGCACCTTTAAAGTTGACTTAGTGGGGGAAGAGTAGAATGGAATTGCATTTGTCCTTGTGATGGTTTTGTGGCATATGATATTATTACAAAAACAGCCTGCTTTGTAGAGATGTGCCTAGGAAAATAACCTGCAATATATCAGAAGGGAAATGCAGTGTGTTTCACAAACACACCTTCTTCATCGTTGTTGTTTTTTTAAAGCACTGTGGAAAAATATGCTTTGGTCTGGATTGCTTTGGAGAAATCCCACTCTTGCCACAAATCTGTCCAAAGCAGCCTCACTTTGATTCCATCCAAATCTTTTCCGCACTCCTAGAAACTAAACTACAAATCAGGAAGTCCCCATCTGAATCTCATCTCAGCAATGAACTCACTAGGAGCCAAATCAACTGATACATCTCCCCTGATCCAGCTCGCTGATTGAATAGGATTAAGTATGTCCCTGCTGTACTGTATGTATTATCAGCTAAGTAGCTGGCATGTGGCCCCTTTAATAGAACATACTATGACTCAGGAGGAGGGTAGCTCCTGGAGTGGTGTCAGTGGTGTCTCAGAGGTGTGACCTGGCAGGCTCAAAACTTGTAATGAGTTTCCTCCCACCCAGCCAGTGCATCACCCACACTTCCACCATCCTCTAATATCCAGGTGAGAATAGAACATGCAAATGATGCCAATTTTGTGGTGAATTGCTGGATTTTGTTGATACATTGTAATTGCAGCTTTGGCCTATGGCAAATAGGTCTTGTTTGGATGATCTGTCCCAGCATGGATGTATGGGAGGTAATTCCATCAATGGTATCTCTGAAAATTTTTGCACATCACTTGGGAAGACAGGTGAACTAATACCAGTGTACTGGAAGAAGCAAAGATCACCAGTGTTGAAGGAACGATTCTTCAACATCAACTTTGTTGGACTGGTCATGTTGTGCGGATGCCTGATTACCATCTTCCAAAGCAACTACTCTATTCAGAACTTAAAAATGGAAAGCATAATGCTGGTGGTCAACAAAAGAGGTTTAAAGACTCTCTCAAGGCAAATTTTTAAAAATGTAGCATAAGCACCAACACTTGGGAAACACTTGCCTGTGAGCGCTCCAATTGGAGAACAGCCTTTACCAAAGGTGTCATGGGTTTTGAAGACACTCAAACTCAGGACGCAAGGGAGAAACGTACTAAGAAGAAGGCACGCTTGGCAAATCCACAAAATGATCAACTCCCACCTGGGAACCGATGTCCCCACTGTGGAAGGACATGTGGATCCAGAACTGGCCTCCACAGTCACTTACGGACTCATTGTTAAAACTGTGTTTATGGAAGACAATCTTACTTGGCTATGAGTGGTCGCCAAAGAAGAAAGAAGAAGAATTATGGGAGGCAGAGCAAATGTACAACCACCCTCTTCATGTGATGGGCCAGACTGATGGAGGAGGGTATCAAGTGATCCCTCTAAGGTGGCTTTAATGACTCTCTCAACTTCACCTTCTCACCTGTAATGTAGGGATCTTATATTAATGCTGCCCAATTTGCATGGCTGTTGTAGGGATTACAGCAAGGCAACACATGCAAAGGACTTGAATCCTTTTGAAAGCATTGCATGATTTATCTAATTTCCTAAGACTGCAAGCCCATGCAATGAGCACAGTTGGACACAGTGGAACCTAGTCCTGAGCAAACATGTACTTGTGTGGGAGAGGTTTCCATCTGATTTTATCCCCCTAAACTGCCCAGTACCTAACTATGCACTGGGATACGAAATACAGTATATGTTTGAAAGCTACTCCGGAAGAAGAGATTAAGTGGCATGAATGACATCATAGTCTCCAAAGACTAGTCCAGCTCTCCGTTATCAGGGTCATTGTGAGGGCAAATAGGGAATGGAAAAGGAGGTTTACACGGGAAATGGTGTTATGGATTTGTCCTGTGGTACCATTAACTCTAGTCCCTTAAGCATGTTTAATAAAGTGCGTAAACATAATAGGTACACGCATTGCACATCAATCCTGAGGGCTTGGTTAGGAAGCATCCATAAAGTGTGATCCAGCAGGAGAGTTTGGAATGTGTAAGGAAGCAGATTTCTGCATTTATAGCACTTGTGCATTTTGAGATAAATCCTATTCCGTGTTGCCATCTTCATTCTAGGATGTATTGAACTGAAATAATACATATTTTTCAGGTGGCTGGAAGGCATATTCCCAAGCTGGGTTTACTGACGATGACTCTGTGATGAGTTGAATTTGACTGGAACTGGATTGGGGCCTCTATTTTTATATGAAAATGTGGCATTGTGGCGTACCTTCTTCCTTTAATGACAAGGATCCCTTAAGAACAATCCGCTCTCCGGACATGCTACTGTGCCTTTAAATTAAGGGTCACCTCTTAAATTGCTTGCTTAATCTTAGTATGCGGAGTTTCAGTTTTATTTTTCCCCAAGTTTGAAACCTAGAAAAGCAACCTCAAAATAAAAAATCCTCTCCCCTCAAAATTTTATCTCATGGTGTGCTTGCATTTCTGCTTCTAGCTGAGAGTATTAATCTCTGCATTAACAACAGTGTCGCTGTTCAAAATCACACATTGTTCAGGGGAAACTGCCTTTGTCCTATCTTTGCGTCTGATTAGAATTTTATAACTGCGGGGGGGAATAATCATGGCTGAATCTTGAATCTCTATGTTTTTGGGTAATTTTAGTAGGCTTAATTGCTTCAATCACACACTTCGGGGTATTTGGAGAATTGTCATAATACGAGACTGTAGAACTTCATTTTGTTTACCCAAGTGGCCTGGGGGCACATTTTTAAAAATCCCGCCTCAAGAACAAATCTAAATACAGATGAGTGCTAATCACATAGCATGACATTGATGCAGAAGTCAGAAGAGTCACGCTGACCTTATCATTAGGAGCAGTCTTCCCCAAGTTGGTGCCCTGCAGATGTTTTGAGCTATGGCTCCGATCAGCCCCAGCCATTAACGTGAAGCGATTGTTGCATTTCTGCCAACATTCATGGCAATTCCTTGTCTATTCGGACAGTTCAGGAATTGTGAACCCTTCATCTAACTTCCAGGATCGGATCACAGAGAAGCTCACCTCTGACTTTATAACTCCTCCGCTTCATGTATTTCCTTGTTGTTGCTGAAGAAATCAAACTTGGCCACCGTCCCCTGTGCAGATTCCTTCCCTGCAAGCTGCCCTCTGCATTGGGTTATCGGTGCATTCCCTTTATCTCTAGAATTCGGGGGGGGGGGGTGGCAACCTGTGGCCCATGGCTTAATTTTATGTGCCTGCTGCTAGGAGCATAGGATCCAGCTCATGGGGCCAAGGGGTCTTCACACACCCCCATAAAATATTTGAAGGGGCCACCGCCCCACCAAGTTGATGGGCATGGCCATTCAAATGGTGTCCATGCACCGCGTCATGTGATAAATTATGCAGCGCAGGGCTTACTCCCTCCCCCCCAATATATTTTATTCAAGTCGCCACCCCTGTGTAAAGGTGCTGTGTCCCTCCCCCAGCAGCTCTCTGGATGGGTATGAAGAGAGGGAGGGAGATAAAAGGGGTGTAAGAACCAGAGACAAATGGCGGGAGGGAGGAAGTGAAAAACAGAATGGGGAGAAATGGATGGAAGAAGAAAAAAGATGGCAGTTCTGTTCACTTTTGGCTCTGACCTTGTCCTTCGTTGGAATATGGCCCCTAGTAGCAGTGGAAGAAGAAGAAGAAGAAGAAGAAGAAGAAGAAGAAGAAGAAGAAGAAGAAGAGTTTGGATTTGATATCCCGCTTTATCACTACCCGAAGGAGTCTCAAAGCGGCTAACATTCTCCTTTCCCTTCCTCCCCCACAACAAACACTCTGTGAGGTGAGTGGGGCTGAGAGACTTCAGAGAAGTGTGACTAGCCCAAGGTCACCCAGCAGCTGCATGTGGAGGAGTGTAGACACGAATCCGGCTCCCCAGATTACGAGTCTACTGCTCTTAACCACTACACCACACTGGCTCACTTGCCCATCAGTGGGAGGTGATGGGCAAGGAACAAAGAGGCCCACAGCCAGGTGTGAGGTAGAGACTCAAGAATTGGTGCTTATGTCTCTCTAGTACAGAGGAGAAAGGAGGGTGCCAGTTTTAGCAACCAGCAGACACATGGAGCTGGTGTGGTTGTAAGAACCATCATCTATGAAGGAAGCCATCACCTCCAAGAGCCCCCGATGAACATTGGGATGCGAGAGGCAGCTGACGTGCATGGCAGCTTGGCACTACTGCAAGCGCTGGCTCATCCCTGGGACATTCCAGGATCAATTCAGAAGTCAACTTGGCTTCTGTAATTCCAGGAATGATCCATTATAATAGGGACGGTTGGAGAGCATGGCTACTGCGTGCTTGACAATCCATGGGGTGAAATGGACCTAAAGGTGCAAGGCCACTTTGAGTATAGAAAGGTGAGATGGTTTGCCTAACGTGGGATGGTTTGCAGAGCCAGCTTTACCATGAAGTAGCCTGAAGCCACCTTGCTTTGGATGCCAAGAAGGCCACATGCCTTGCACATTGTAATGATTGTTATTTTTTTTAATGAGACTGGAAGATCCTTCCTTCTTTGCAATATTAATGGACTTTTAAAAAATGTTTGGGACTATAACTGCTTTTTTTTTAAAAAAAGTTCCTCTGCTTTTTTGACCCTGCCTCCTCCTTATTGGTATAATATTTATGGTCTTGTGGATCTTGGCTCCTCTGAGACGAGTGTCTGCCTGATTTGCAGCACAGGTGCTGTGTAGGTGGGTGTTAAGTGGGCTTCCCCTGCTCTGCCAGGATGCCTGAACTGTGCTAGCTCAGCACCAGGCTCTGGCAGTCCTATGTTTCCTTGCAGCCAAGGCTGACAATCTGTGCCAACTTGTGGAAGCAGTTGGGGGTTCACAAACCTTTTCTAAACTTGTCGGGTTGTATAAATAGCACAAATCTGCGCCTCAAAAGGAAAATAAAAGGAATAAATATTTTAAATCCCCACTCCCGACCAACACACACACACACACACACACACACACGGGGGGGGGGGGGGGGAGAGAAGCCAGCAAAGACCCATAGCATCAAATGCCATTTTAAATCTGCTTCATTGTCCATTGGTTTTAAAGTAGGGTTACGAGACGTCCCCGTTTCCCGGGGACAGTACCCGGATTTGCGAATAAGTCCCCGGAGAAATTCCATCCCTGGAATGTCCCCGGATTTCATCTAATGTCCCCGGGAAACGCAGCGGCGGCAGTCTCAGCAGCCCTAGCAGTTGGCTTTAGCTGGCTTCAGGAGCTGCTCGGAAGACCCCATATGATGGTGGTGCAGGGGCTCTAAGATGCAGCTTCTGGGCTGCCTCCACCTTCCCTGACCCCAGCAACTAAGCTGTGAAGGGAGGCTTCATGTTGCCTATTGGAGCAGCCTCCTAACTCCTACTTGCATGCAAGCAGGAGCGGCGTGGGGATCTCTCAGCTTTGAAGGGAGACTTCAGGCTGTATCAGAGCTTGCATGCAAGCAGGAGGGGGCAGGGATCTCTCAGATAGGCAACGGGAAGCCTCCCTTCCGAGCTGAGGGACCCCCACCCCCTCCTGCTTACACGCAAGTAGGAGTTGGGATGGGGCTGCTCTGAAAGGCATTGTGAAACCTCCCTTCCCTCTGCCACCGCCATTGCTGCTGCAGCACCAGCGCCCCGAATGTGTGTGTGTATTTATTTATTTATTTATTTATGTATGTATGTATGTATGTATAGTGTCCCCGGATTCATTGGAAAAAAATGGTAACCTTACTTTTAAGGGCTTGGGGTCAAAGTGGACCCTGGTAAAAATCAATGGCTGGTCCATGTGGCTATCTTTGAGGATCTGTGCAATGGGACTTGCTGAATGACGTTGCCAGTCTGGATTCCTGCGAGGTGGGTAGGAATCCATGTTAAGGCAAGGTTGGTCAATCCCCTCATTTGCTCAATATTGGTCACCATGGTCCATGCCCAACATTCTCTGACCCACTAGCACGAGGTCAGGTTTTGGTGATCCACAGCAGAGGAGTCTGACGCAACAGTTGTGGTGGTGGAAACTCATTGCACAACAGATTAAGCAAATCTACAGTGCAACCAAATTACCAGCATCCTGTTTGCGCCTTCTCTATTGCAAAACATTTTTCCAATGGAACAAGAATGATAATAATAATAATAATAATAATAATAATAATAATAATAATAATAATAATTTTATTATATATACCCCGCCCATCTAGCTGGGTTTCGCCAGCCACTCTGGGCAGCTCCCAACCAAATATTAAAACAAAATAAAACATTAAACATTAAAAACTTCCCTAAACAGAGTTGCCTTCAGATATCTTCTAAAAGTCAGATAGTTGTTTATTTCCTTGACACCTGATGGGAGGGCGTTCCACAGGGCAGGCACCACTACCAAGAAGGCCCTCTGCCTGGTTCCCTGTAACCTCACTTCTCGCAGTGAGGGAAACACCAGAAGGCCCTTAGCGCTGGACCTCAGTGTCCAGGCTGAATGATGGGGGTGGAGAGGCTCCTTCGGGTATACAGGACCGAGGCCAAGTGTCTTTAACTTAGCACTAAACTGGATATAACCCCTGCGCACCTGAAAAATAGGAAGCTGTTTTATTCCAGCTCAGGTTCCTACTGGCAATGTCTCTCCAGTGTCTCAGACAGAAAAAGGTCTTTCTCATTGGATGCTATGGGATACTGTGAATATGCTGAAAAATGACAGCCCTAGGTCTTCCTCTCCTTCCCTCTTCCCTGAAAGAATGAAACCAACATATGATGGATTTTTGCTCTGTGCCGTGCTTGCTCACATCTCCTGCATGCGGCACCATTTGAAAAACTCAAGAGGATGCTCACATTGCATTGTGCGCTCTGCATTGCTGAGGTGGGAAAGGAGGAGAATGGCTGTGTGTCTTACTTGACAGAGGACAGCCCTCCCTTTGAAGGAGTCTTCTCTTTGCAGGGCTGCCTCATCCAAGTCCGGTTTAAAGATAAAGAACCATCAGGAGGGAGAGCAGGAAAGGCCTTGAAGTTGCTCATCAACAGTCTGGAGAGCAGGCTGAGCAAATACATGGCTTGCTGCTCACTGACTTCCCAGTATGGCGTTTCTATTTAAATTATGCTCACTCTTTCTCAAATGGCAAATTGCATCCTTCCATATAAATGAGCATACACAAACCTGTGTCCACTTTTGTGTTCTTTTTTTGGGGGGAAATGCATACCCCCCCCCTTATGCACACTCACACACACACATACTGGGTTAATGTCCAGACATGAGCCAGTTGCTTGCAGGGGCAGCAATGTGCTTCCCACACCCAGGGGCGGAGCAAGGGGGGTGCATTGGGATGGGCCGCCCTGTGTGCCACCCTGGAAGGGGTGACACTTGGTGCCCCCCCCCCACGATGCCCAAGCCGAGCCCCACTGCCCGGTAAAAAGCGTGTGCCAACGGCTTGCTCGCAAACCTGCTCGGCACGCACTTTGCTTCTTCCTGCTTGTAAAAAGCCTCGCTTTGTGGCTTGCTCACCGTTTGCCGCCGCCACTCTGTAGCGCACATGCGCAGCGCCGCTACGTAGCGACGCATGCGTTGTAAGTAGCAACGCTGCGCATGCACGCTACGGAGCGACACCCCGCCCCCGGGTGCCCCCGGGTTTGCCGCTCCGGGTGCCCAAGCGGCTTCCGACGCCTCTGCCCACACCCCTATCTAACTCACGGCCGGGGGAAACTTTTGCAGCCTGAGGGCTATTTTCTCTTCTAGCAACATTCTGGAGCCCACATGGGAGCCAAAAGTGGGTGAAGCAACAAATTATTTTTTTGCCTTTGAGCGGTAAGCATGCCCTCTCACACAAACAAGAAGCATGATCAGAATTCCTAAATGTATCTTTTCTGACTCACGGTCGAATAAAGAATGATGATGATGATGATCAGAGTTCCAGGGAACATTCCAGACAAGTGAAAACACTCAAGGAAGGTGCAAAGCAGTGTCGGTGTGGTCTGGGGAGAGTTCATAGGACCAGCTAGAGATGCTCAAAGGACTGCATTTGTCCCCCAGGCTCTGCGACCCCCTATCCCTGATCTATCTCCACTCTGGATGTCCTTTCATAAGGCACCAATATAGCCATATCTCCTCATACCATTGCCTAAGCAAGAGCTGTTTCTCAACCATAAATTGTTCTCTTTTCCTAAGACAGTTTACTTTTTTCAGCAGACTGATAGAGCCTAACCACTCGCCGCCCCCGCTCCCCCAAATATATATCCTATGTCTGAGACCCTCTTAATTCCTAATTCCTTAATTCTTAATTCCTCAATTCTTAATTCCTATTGTTGGAATAGCCAGGCCATCTTCTTGGTGAGTTAACAGCCCCTAAGGCAGTTAACAGCCCTGAGTGCTCACTGGAAGGACAGATCCTGAAATTGAGGTGCCAGTACTTTGGCCACCTCATGAGAAGAGAAGACTCCCTAGAAAAGACCCTGATGTTGGGAAAGATGGAGGGCACAAGGAGAAGGGGACGACAGAGGATGAGATGGTTGGACAGTGTTCTCGAAGCTACTAACATGAGTTTGGCCAAACTGCGAGAGGCAGTGAAGGATAGGCAAGCCTGGCGTGCTCTGGTCCATGGGGTCACGAAGAGTCGGACACGACTGAACGACTGAACAACAACAACAACAAAGGATGGGTTGTTAGGGTCAAAAGGAAGTGGCTCTGTGCCAGTACTGGGCAAATGATGGGGCTGGGAGTTAGGAGGATAAAATCCAAAGTTCAGTGTGCGAGAGAGCCAGTAGCTTGAAGCAGGCTGCAGACAGAAGCCTGTGAGGGAGAGACATGCTTTATTTTCTGCTGGAATCCAAGGCTGTGGCTATGGGAGAAGCAGGACTTTCATGAGGTGTCAATGCTGTGAGCCCCTCCATCGTCAGCTTGGGTTGCACATATGTGCAAATAAACCATATATCATAAAGACACAACAGTCTCCATTGAATGCTGGCTAAGTGCCTGGAACCCCAGGAATCTTGGAGATTATCATTCATTAGGAACCCATTCCGGGTCCTGATTTCTCCTCGCTCCACCCACCATTTGCTGGATATAAAGCAGGCATAGGCAAACTCAGCCCTCCAGATGTTTGGGGACTACAACTCCCATCATCCCTGACCACCGGTCCTGTTAGCTAGGGATGGTGGGAGTTGTAGTCCCAAAACATCTGGAGGGCCAAGTTTGCCTATGCCTGGCTTAAAGTGATCTAAAGCAGACATTTGATTTTGCCAAGCAAGGATAAATTAAACGGAAGCAAAGTTTGCGTCTGAAGTTTGCTTTGCCTTCAAGTTTCTCTTTCTTCTGCCTTAGCTCTTCCCCTCTATTTTCTTGCCATTCCAATCCTTGGCTCCCCTCCCCTCTACCCTTAGCTGAGATGTTCCAGGGTGCTCCCTCTCCCTCCCTCTCTCCTTCTCTCTCATGAGTGTTTTTTTTTCTTTTTAAAAAAACCACACAGTATCTCTTTGCCAGTGTTTATTTTTAAGCAGTGCCAAACGTGTTTATAGATAGAAACAACAGGACAACCCATAATTAAATCATTGTTTCTGCTACATCTGCTATTTAGCAACTTGAAGGAAAATAATTTCCTCTCAACAAAGGAGGGAATGGTCAAGGAAGCTCTGAAGTTTGCACCCATTATTACCATATAAAACAACATATTAGTTGCTTAGCTACCGATCATAAAAGGAGGCCAATTAAAAAAAAATATATGAAAGACTCTTAACTAAACTGTGTGGAATAGAAAATGCAGAAACTTAAAAGCTGTCAGGTGGTTAGTGGAAAGAACAACGAGAAATGATTGACAAAGTGGGCTTTACACGGCTTCAAATTTGGCTTTGATTCAATAAATGATTGACGTGCCGGTATCTTCTGAAAAAGTGGATTATGCTTTGGAGAGGTTATTTAGCAAGCCACTGATTGACAGTTTACAAAAACTGTCCCATGGACAGAGGTAACCAAACAGAGCCGTTATTTTGACAGGTAAATTCCTTTCATCTCCATCTATACCCTTTTTCTGACTCTCAGCAAATACTCTGAAGTGCCAGTCAGTTACCACACAGAGGTCTCCATATTCAGAATGGTTTCTCCTTTTTTGTATTAAAAAATAATAATCCAGATGCAAAATGGTGCAGGAAGGTATTTATTGTAAGCAGCAACAGCAAAATTAAACCATGTAGAGTGACTTTGTGTGATAACACAGAATCACTGTAAGATGTTCTGCCACTTCTGCATGATTCATTGTAAAGGTCTAGGTCTTAAACTACGGTAACCTAGAAGGCTACTCATAAGAATAATAGGTCTTCATATCCTTCATGTGTCCCCAACCTGGTGCCCATCAGCCCAGCCAGTCAAAAACACTTTGGAGGAAGCAATGTGGCTCAGTGGTAGAGAACACATTTTGTATGCAAAAGGACTCGGGTTCAGTCCCTCAGCACTTCTAGGTAGGGCTGGGAGTACGGATGTAAGCG
This sequence comes from Lacerta agilis, assembly GCF_009819535.1. NCBI lineage: Eukaryota > Metazoa > Chordata > Lepidosauria > Squamata > Lacertidae > Lacerta > Lacerta agilis. Next base: position 78,884,169 of record NC_046317.1, read on the forward strand.
ATTTCCACTCTGATCTCTCCTTGTTGCATGCAGTGCTGTTTCCATTCCGCTGCATTTCAGCTTCTGACAAATAATACTTTATTTAGGGTTGCCAAAAAAGTTGGGACCAGAGTTGTTGAGATACTTGGGGAGGGGCAAAGTTGTTGAGCCTTTTTGGCAAAATCTTTATTTAAAAAACCTGAAGTTTTTGAGCTTTGGAAAAAGCAAATTCGGCAAAATCTAGACTTCCAATATGGGTTGCCGTATGCATAGTTATCAACTTTTCCCTTTTCTTGCGAGGAATCCTATTCGGAATAAGGGAATTTCCCTTTTAAAAAGGGAAAAGTTGTCAGCTATGCGTACGTCCAGATTTTCCAAGACATTTCAGCGATTTCCACCCAGACATGGTTTCCAACTGCTGTATTCGGGCTATGTTCAGAAAATTCAGGATGTATGCAAACCCTACTTTATTTGTCTCTGAGACAGACATTTACATAATTAATTCTGTAATTAATCCACACAATTCATTTCACTGCAAAGGAAGTGCAATGCCTATGGAGAGGGAAGAATATCATCGATTGCATATTGCTTGTCAACTGAAAACAACAGCAGGAAAGGACAGTTATATTTGCTGGACTGATTTCAATCCTGGACATGGGACAAATAAACAAACATCAGCAATTTCCACCTCCATTTTCATTTCCATCAGAATTCTCTGACATCCCAGGTGGGACAGATCATGTCTGAAATTGTGGAGGGCTGTTGCCAGTCAATGCAGTCGATCCTGAGCTACGTAGATGGCCTTGCATCTACGTAGGTAGCTTCCTGTGTTCCAGGTTGGGGAATGCTGTCATAGGCTGGATCTATACATGTCAAAGAAGTGTTTCCATTAAACACGATGTAAATTTAAACAGGGAAAACAGGTAGAGAAAAACGGGAGTCCACAGCGCCATCTGGTGGCACAATGTTATATCGCATATACAACGCATACAAATCGCTTTTTCTTTTCCAATCTAGCTGAGTCCCTAGAGTCTTGAGGCCCCAAATGAATAGGAAGGTGCAAGAATAGCACTAATCACTAGAGAGATTTGGACACCCACCATGCATTGAAAGAATTATGTTGGGGGTAGGGTCACAAGGCCCTGTTTGGCTAATGAATGTGCCAGCCACCCACACCATCTGTGAAGGCAAATGCATCTTACTGCACACTGGGGAGGAGAAACCAGTGTGTTTTTCTGGGGGTACACAGTGGTCTGCATACCCCTAAACATTTTGTGAATCTACGTTTGGTATCATTAAGGGCAGTATTTCAATATGAGTAGGAAAATGAGAGTACCCCTTAACTTTTTGTAAAAGAAAAAAAGCACTGGTAGGAACTATTGACATGTCGAGGAAACAGCAGACATGCTATGGAAATAAAATGAATGATCCATTTGGTGGTGGCATCAAGAGTTCAACCCAGGCAGGCCTCGAGAAGAGTGGATTCATAAAGCCTTCACTGGGGCCTGATGAAGTCAAACTCTTTAACTTTGTTGGAATGCAAGGTTTAATTACAGGAGGCTTCTTGAGTCCCATCTTTTAAGAAAGGACTTGGGTGAGGATGACAGCAGAGGCACAATTCTTGTCATAAACTTCCACAGGCCCTGGCAGGATTTGTCCCACAGTTTGCACAGAAAAAAAACTGGCAAGGAGTGACATTGCCTTTATAGCCCGCCATAAATTGGCTTCATCAAAGCTTCCAAGATGATGATGACCATAATAATGAAGAAATGTAGGGAGCAGCTTTTAGACGGATCTCCTACCAGCTTGGAGATACCGCAAGGGCATTCTCATAAACAATCTCCTGGAAACTGTGCTGTAGTTGTTTTCCATCCCCTGCTCTGAGAAACTACTGTACTGTTCAGGTCTTTGGCACGATGTGGGAATGTTTTCGTTTTTAAATTATGGATTTGTTTGCCAACCTGGGCTCCTTTGGGAGGGCGGGCAGGATGCTGTTGTTGTTGTTGTTGTTGTTGTTGTTGTTGTTGTTGTTGTTGTTGTTGTTGTTGTTGTTAGCCTACCTGCAATGGCTGCACCCTCCTACATTCCTTGCTCCAAATTATTTGCGAAAAATATGTACGGTATATTTTAGTGTTGACAATCAGCTTTGCTTTACATTTTGAATGGCCCAAGAGACCTACAGTTGCCCTGACCCTGAAGGTATTCTTAAGTGCAGGCTGAGGCTGATGGGAGTTGTAGTTCAACACATCTGGAGGGCATCAAGTTAGGAGAGGCCGTTCTATATGCTATGCAGCTGATATGTGAATGCCTGAATAGTTCTTCTTCTTTTCTAATGATCTACAACTGGAGCAGGCCAGTTTGACGAGAGCGGTGGCTGGTGCAGGAGGAATGGGCATTTAATTCTTCCCCCGATTCGCTCTCTCCCCCCCCCCCCATCAAAATCACCTCCTGGGTTGCTGTTAACCTCCCCCACCCCATATTTCAAGCAGAAAATCAGGAAGGGAAAACATCCTCTCGTTCACCCCACTGCTGTTATTGGGAGGCGTGTTTCCAACTCTCCTCACGAATACATTTCTGCAAATCGGGTCCTCCCTTAAAGAGGGCACATATTGCAGTGAGACCTGGCAACCAAGCCCCGTGTTGTAGGTGGGTTTGATTGACAGCCACAACACCTAATTGGTAGGTCCCTCGATTCAGGGTTAAATCTGGCCAATGGGACGCAAGCTAAATGGATTGAGGGACCTATAAAGATCTGTGCACGTGACCCTGAGCTTCCTCTTTTTGGAGTGTGCATCACAACACCTGCCCACCTCTCCCTACTTTTAGGGCTTGTGCGCTTGACCTTGCTATGCCGTTGTGTATCATCTGTTGCTGGGACAGGGGCACGGCAGGAATTTTCCCCACTTGGCTGATTGGCTGTTGCCATTTGGGTTTCACCTGCCTCCTAGCAAACCGTCACAACTTGTAAGGTTGCAGATAGGCTCTGGTTCAGGTGATAGGAATGGGAGAATGCTCTCGCCATCCCTATGTGAAGGGTATTCCGTTAAAGGAATTCAGGGACTCGATGGTTTGGTCAGCCCCTGAGAGGGGGTTGTGCCTGTGCCTGAGTCCAGGGGGACATTTGGGTGGCGGATAGAGCAGGTCCCCGGCTTTCCGCTTATCCAGGTGTTCGCCCTTGGCTGACCTGTTCTGGAACCCTGGGTCAGCGCTATCTGCAGAGCAGGGAGCTCGTCGAACCAGAGCCTATGCAACCAATCCATAGCTGTCAACTTTCCCTTTTTTGCGGGAAATTCCCTTATTCCAGTGCCGTTTCCCATTGCAAAAAAAGGGAAAGTTGACAGCTATGGCCGTTTCCCAATGCAAAAAAAAAAAAAAGGAAGGTTGACAGCTCTGAACCAATCACGTGCTGTAATCAATAAAGCTGGGGCCCAAATGCTGCCAAAAACCAAACCAAAATTTGAGTCTTGTCTGAATTTATTTGGGGTGAGGTTAAAAGGTCTGAACACACAAAAGAAAATGCCTGGGGATGCAGCCACAGACCTCACATATAGCTTAGTACAGTTGGATGTCACACTCACCCAGGGTTGTGTTTTCATTGAGAAATCAAGGGGACTAGTGCCTTTAAGAAATGTGGATTATTGTACACACGTTTACACCTGGAAGCCTTCAACAGAGAGGGAAAATGAATGGTGGGAAAGGGTTAAACACCCTGGCTTCCCCACCACTTTTCTGCTAAAAAATGACCACTTCCTCAAGCTGTTTTTCTTTCAAAAATAAAAATGCCGAAGGAACTGTTATCTTCCTATTTACCCTTGATGTGTTATTAGACGCCGATACTGGCCTACCTTGCAGAGCTGTTGCAGGTTTTACCGAGAACCTCCCCAAACATTTGTCATTATTCATAATTAACCGAAGCCTTGTCCTTTCTTCAATGTGCTCTCTCTCTCCCCCCCTCCCCCCCCCGTCGAGCGCAGCAAGAGAACTCAGGAAAAAGTTACATTTCAATTAAAATGCCACGAAATGTATTTGCTTCTTTTAGCTGGGTTTGATATTTCAGTTAAGCTTGCTCTGTGCTGTTTACTCGACAAGCACCCGTGGTATGTGTAAACTACATTTGTCCATTTATCTTGCCTTGACATTTAAGGGAGAAAAAAACAAAACCCTGAGAAAGCCTTCATGCCTGAGCAAGTGATATGGTTTTGTCTGAGTGGCAATGTCAGAGATGCCCGTTTCTTTGAGCATGCATAAGCTCTTTTTGCTCTCAGAAATGATCATAGGGCATCTCAGACCTTAGAGGGTATCAATCTATGTTTGTTCTGCCACTTATCCCCCACCCACCCCCACTCCCCCCAAAATACTTTGTTCATATTCAACCCTTCCTTTTGCATCTTACCCTACTTCCTCATTGTCTTATGCTTTAAAAAGGGGGGGGGGGATAAAAACACTAAGCAAGGTTTATTCAATTGTACAGTGCCTCTTCTTTCTAAACAGGTTTGTAGGGTTTCAGCAGTCTGAATGAGAGGAACCAAGGACTAGAGCTGATTGGGAACCGGAGTCAAGGAACAAAGCCAGAAGTCAAGACCTGAGAGCAAATTCAAATCAAAAGTGGCCCCAAATTCAGGAACATTCCAGAGCATTGCCCAAGCACAGGAAAGTCTTCCTCTAATTCTTTTTGTCCATGATGGACAGAGTCATTGCAGGTCCTGGGGATACTTCCCTACCTAGGAAATTTTATTATATTTTGCGGAAAGCTTTTCCAAATCATTTTGGCTGAAAATATGGTTCTGGGTAAATGCCTGTTACCATTGGCTGTTGCCCCCATCAAGAGGGAAATGTAGCAGCTGACTGGTTTTCTGCACTCTTCCGTTCTGGCTGCTGGACAAAGCTTGACCCACATGTCCAACGTGTGGGCTGGTGTCATATCGATAGATATATCACTAGAGTCTTAGCAGAAGTTTTCTGGTGACGTTATGGATGTTAGCCAATCAGAACTATCCACAGTCAACATGCAGAACCAGATATTATTATTATTATTATTATTATTATTATTATTATTATTATTCAGGAGGATCCTTGAGAGAAATTACATTTATTTGAAAACAGTCAAGGCAATTTCCAAATAGGTCCTCCTCTGCTTTCAAAATATTCTGCCTCTTTTCACTCCTAATCTTGTCTGAGGATCCATTTGTGCCAAGTCATAAATATTTTGCCAAGCACAAGATGAAGAAAATATAGTGTAATTAGAAAAAAAGCAGGTGTCATTAATTTCAATCCAAAATCTATAGTTTCAAGTGCAGAATAAAACATTTAAATCCCAGTAAAGCCCGTTCCATTGGACAAGTGAAGGGGGGGCGGGAATGCAGGACTGACTGCTCACTACTTTATTTATTAATTATTATTCTTCATCATCATCAGTGCCACTAAATGTGCAAAAATCTTTTTGGCAACTCGTGTGGGCTTTTCCCCAGACTTGAAAATAAAAAATAAATAAAATAAAGCTAAATTACTTTCCCCTACTTAGTTATAAATAGCAGAAGGAGCAAGCCTGCAGATCCTGTGCAGTGTCAGATCTGTTCAAAATTGTAAACGGACTCTGGCTGATGTATAAAAATGGACACCAGATTTTTCTTCTCTCCCCCCCCCTTCCCGCCCCAGCCTTTGTAATCCCACCCCCATTCCTTCTTGAAAGGCATTCTGTTCTGCCAGCCACAATGACATCTGCTGGTGGAGACAGGAAGCCATAAATCTGTAGATCTCCTCTCAACCAAGCCTTGTTAATGCTTCCATTTATTTTGTTTGTGTGTTTTAAAAAAAGAAAATCCAGGATAGGACTCCATCTCATTACTGCCATACTTAGAAGTCCATCTCTGCATTTTATCCTTCCCTAAGACACATATTTTTTTTCCTTACGTTGCATATTGAAACCTAAAGTCACAGGAGTGAGAGACTACGGTGGAACCAGGACATGCCCTTTGGATTACAGCAATGGTTCTGGTGTAAAATAATAACAACATAACATAACATAACATAACATAACATAACATAACATAACATAACATAACATAACATAACATAACATAACATAACAACACAAACCATTCTCTAGTTGTCAACCCTTGTCTAAGCTGTTTAACCATTCTCATGTTCCAGATCATGAAAAGAACCTCTTATGAAAAGAACCTTTTTCAAGTAAAATAGACATGGGATTTCTCCATATTATATCCACAATATTTGGATCCCCTACATCAGAGGTCAGCAACCTCCGGCCCGTGGGCTGCATGCAGCCCACGAAGGCTGTTTTACCAGCCCATGAGCCACCCGCCAACCGAGCCACCTGCTCAGCAAGCCCGCTCACCGCACTAAACCAGTACATGCACAGCGAGATGCCGGGAATTGTGTCTGCACATGTCCGTGATGGCAGAAATTGCGACTGCACATGTCCAGACTCCGGAAATTGTCTCTGCGTAGGCGCAATTTTCGGCATCTGGGCATGCGGACGCGATTTCCTGCATAACAGACATGCGCAGACGCAATTTCCGGTATCTTACTGCGCATGTCTGGCCCATGGACACTCTCCGTGGGCTTGATCCGGCCTGTGGCCGAATAACCTTGCCAACGCCTGCCCTACATCATGAAAGGTGGCACCACAAGTGAAATGGAGCATTCGGGTGTGCCATTTTAGGGGGTAAAACTTAATTTTTGCAAATTTCTTCAAGTGAGGGGGTCTTAAAAATATGGTTTGGGTGTGAAGAATTCAAATCTGCTATTATTTTTGTAAATGGACAACATTTTGTTTGCTAAGCCTATGCTTGGTGAAGAAGCACATAAACTACTTTCGGAAGAACCAAAGGATTTTAATTTTTTACCTTCTGGTAAAGTCAGGTAATGCTAAATAATTACAATAAAAATAACTAAATAAAAATAGTATCAATGTATAATATAACGGCAAGTACTTGACAATCATTTTAAATGATTTCTGTGTGATTTTACACACCTTACCAAGCAAAACTAAATTATTTATAATTTAACCAAAATATACTTTGAATAGGGACGTGGGAGTCGTTCGCGACTGGACCTAATGGTCAGGGGTACCTTTACCTTTATACTTTGAATTCCCAAGTTGTGTTACAACTTTTTAGCACCCCTCATTTTGGGCATCTGAAAGCTGAAAAATTAGAGACAGTCTAATTGGAGCATTCCAAAGAAATGTGGAAAAATTGAGAAAAATCAATCCAGTGTCTCAAGTAGCAAAGGTTTTCAGAAACCACAAAAATATCCCACAACAGTCCACAGGGTTGCCATATTTCAAAAAGTGAAAATGAAGAAGAAGAAGAAGAGGAGGAGTTTGGATTTGATAGCCCGCTTTTCACTACCCGAAGGAGTCTCAAAGCGGCTAACATTCTCCTTTCCCTTCCTCCCGCACAACAAATACTCTGTGAGGTGAGTGGGGCTGAGAGACTTCAGAGAAGTGTGACTAGCCCAAGGTCACCCAGCAGCTGCATGTGGAGGAGCGGAGACGCGAACCCGGTTCCCCAGATTACGAGTCCACCGCTCTTAACCACTACACTACACTGGCTCTTGGGGGGGGGGGGCAAAGTTGTTGAGCTTTTGGGCGAAATTTCAAATGGCAACCCTAAAACTGCAGAAAGTGTCTGTTCGGATTTCAGTGGAGGGCTAGATGCCATGATATTATTTCAGTAGACTCACAGCAAGTTTCACACCCTTGCAAGATTAAATTGTGAATAATAATAGTAATAATAATAATAATAATAATAATAATAATAATAATAGTGATGTTGTGTGTTTGTAATTGTTTTAGCTGCTTTTTTCCCTCATAATATGCTATCAACCCTCTTGTTTCATTTTTTAGGCCAAGTGATTTAAATCTTTGGCATGAGTCTGCAGTACAAATGGGTGACTTTCCCTGGGCTCCACATTGCAGCAGCTTGAAAAATAAGCCAAGTGTCTGTTAAAAGCAACAACTGGAAAATGCCTTGGCTTGTTTCCTAGGCCAAACCAACCTCAGAAATTCTCTGCCCATTTTACCTTCCCCACCCAACGTCAACCGGCCCACCCACCCACTCACTCTCCCCAGCAGCCACATTCCCTGAAACGCTAAAATTATTGCAGTGGTTTTATTGGCACTGTTGGTTTTGACTTGACTGTAAAATGCCTTGCAGGGGGCTGAGGTCTTTGTTAGGGCTCAAAGGCAGTCTAGAAATGGTCTTGTGAGATAAATAAGTATTTATTTATTACTAACAAGTTTGCATTTGCTTGTATGCACCACCTCTACAAGAAGTGGCTTTGTTGATTTGGACACAGGTGTGCTAGCTGCATTTATTGCAGGAGTTAATAGCAACCGCATCTGACTCTTGCATTTTACTCCATCTCTGGAGGAAAAAAATTGATATTGTTTGTTCATTTATTCTTAAAACGTATACACCGCTAGATTATTATTATTATTATTATTATTATTTAAAAAAAACTTTTTGCAAAAGATAAAACAGTAAAATTGCAACCCTACCCTAAACCATACAAAAGTTAGAATTCTAAAGCAAATTAAAATTATCTCAACCTTCTAATCTGGGCAGGCTTATCTAAACAAGAATGTTTTTAGCAGGCATTGGAAAGGTTACATTGAAGGCAGCTGCTTTATATCAATAGGCAGGGAGTTCCAAAGTGTTCCCACACCTGTGTTCAAGTTCTTACAAATGGACCTGGAGCAGTGCCAATTTACAGAACCAGCTGCATCAAGATAGGAACAAAAGAGATGAATCTAGAAGCAAGAGTTTGCCAGACTACTTCAAGGCACTTATGCCTGTAAATTGTAACTCCAGTTTTAACTTCCACAATGTTTACTTCCACAAGGGTTGTTAAGAAGGGATTGATTTGATCTAAGGTCAATAGCTCACAGTCTTCAAAATTGCTTTAGCAGCTATGCTCAGCTCTACATTATGTGAAGTACAGAGTGCCACTGAGCATCTTCAAAGTGTCTTTTCTTCACCAAGGAAAGCTCTCTCTCTCTCTCTCTCTCTCTCTCTCTCTCTCTCTCTCCATGCTTTATTGGAATGCACTATTTATTTTATAGGTTCTCTAAAACAGTGCTTACTTATGATTTCTTTCATAATTTTCTTATACTGCTTGATTGTAGAAAACCCTTTAAGCTGTATATTTATGATCCCCACCAGTTATGATCCCCATCATGGCTGGGAGACAGACAGCTATCGTGCTCATTTCCTTCTTGTGGGCTTTCCATAGACATCTGGCAGCAGCTGTGAGAGCAGAATGCTGAACCCGAAAGGTATTTGGTCTGGTCTTGCAGGTTGTGTGTGGCAAAAAGTCATGCATCACACAGAAACACATCCCTTTTACCTATTGAAAATCCAAGGCTTGCCTCCTAATATGTAGTTTCTGCTCAAAATCTGGGCTAGAGGGGTGAAAAAAGCTTCACATTTAAGTAATGTTGTGTTGTGGAAAGTTCTGTTTTTAAGGCACACTGGTGCTTCAGTTTGATCATTTTAATTTCCCGGGACTAAAGGGTCATCAAGGATTCCACCAAACTTTAATAGGGGAGTCTCCAAGGGGTTCGGAATCTAAGGATGCTAAATGGGGTGGAGGATAAAAGAGGAAAAATTAAATAAAATTATGTAAATTAAAAACAAAACAAAACTGATAACATCCATAATAAACCAATTCAGAAATTGCATTTTGTTGTTGTTCTCTTTCCCCTGCCCTCAGTCACCTGTTGGAAATGTTTATTTGTTAAGAAGTTGTCGCATCATAGACTGGAATGGATGAGAGGAGCAAAGCTTAGTTTCTGTTGTGGTGCTGATGGTGTCCCTGGGGCTTTGTGTATCTAGGAGGCAAGAAAACTTGACTCCCAAGTCTTAGGGGAGTTTACTATGGAAAAGTGGGCTTCCCCAACCAAATATCAGACCTGTCTTGAGTGAATTTACAGTATAATAGGGTTGCCATATGGGTATTTGTTTTTTTTGTTTTGTTTTTTTAAAAAAGCTTAACTTTTGGGGTGTCCTGGTTTTTACTTTTTTGAACTATAGCAACCATGAGGTGACCTGTCCTGGACCTGATTTCTCCTTCGTGCAGTCAGACTGGTTTACTATTTTTACTGAGATGGGGCAGCTTTTGCTACACACTTCCAAGAGCATTCTGGGCAAGTAACAGCGCATCAGGTGACCATTTCAGCATGTGGACATCATCTTTAATGGACATTCAGCAGTGAGCTAGTGCTGATTTTCTTCAGTGGCCACAGAGGCACTGGACTCTGCAAAGGACACGACTTCTTAATGGTAATTAACAGCTTTGAATCACACTTTCCAGGGTGTGAGATCGCTCTCTTATGCATTGAATGTTTTCCAGAGTGAGTATCAGGTTTCTCTTCTTCACCCTGATGTTTTCTCAGAACTTCCATAAGAATAGATGCTGGATCTATGTATCTGACTGACACGTTTGAAGAAGAAAAAAGAAGCACCTCAAAAACCTGCTACCCGCCCAAGTTAATCTCACTACCTTCTTCCTCTTCAAACCATCCTCCATTCAAAGAGAAACCCAACTCTGGACTGTCTATCCTACTGTTGGAGCTTCTGAAGCTGTTGTTCCTGCAGTGAGACCTGATGCTGCTGCCACCCTATGACCTTGCTAGAATGGTAGAAATTAAAGGGACACATAGGCAGTCTAGTCCAATCTCCTGTTCATGTGGGAATCCTGCCTCTATGGCATCTTTGATAGGAGGGCTAGAAAGCCTCAGCTTTAAAACCTCGAAGCGATCATCCTACTGTCAAGCACCTCATACCATCAGGAAGTTATTTCTGGTGTTTGGTCAAAATCTCCTTCCATCCAATTTGAACCCACTGGTTCATCTAGAGCAGGCACGTCCAACAGGTAGATCGTGATCTACTGGTAGATCACTGGACATCTGTGGTAGATCAGTGGCTCCCCTCAACAATTTTGTTCCCCTATAAAAAGCTCAACAACTTTGACCTGAACCCCCCCCCCAAGGGCTTTCCTTCCTAAAGAAGCACAGCAACTTTTACCTGAACCCCTAAAAAATGGGGCTTCCCTCCTCCCTAAAAAAGCTCAAGGCAGTGAGAGATTTTACTTTCTTGGGCTCCATGATCACTGTAGATGGTGACAGCAGTCACGAAATTAAAAGACACCTGCTTCTTGGGAGGAAAGCAATAACAAACCTAGACAGCATCTTAAAAAGCAGAGATATCACCTTGCTCACAAAGGTCCGTATAGTTAAAGCTATGGTTTTCCCAGTAGTGATGTATGGAAGTGAGAGCTGGACCATCAAGAAGGCTGATCGCTGAAGAATTGATGCTTTTGAATTATGGTGCTGGAGGAGACTCTCGAGAGTCCCATGGACTGCAAAAAGATCAAACTTATCCATCCTTAAAGAAATCAGCCCTGATTGCTCACTGGAAGGGCAGATCCTGAAGTTGAGGCTCCAATACTTTGGCCACCTCATGAGAAGAGAAGACTCCCTGGAAAAGACCCTAATGCTGAGGAAGATGGAGGGCACAAGGAGAAGGGGACGACAGAGGATGAGATGGTTGGACAGTGTTCTCGAAATGACTGGCATGAGTTTGGCCAAACTGCAGGAGGCAGTGAAAGATAGGGGTGCCTGGCGTGCTCTGGTCCATGGGGTCACAAAGAGTCGGACACGACTGAACAACTGAACAACAACAACAAAAAAGCTCAATAACTTTGACCCGAACCTCCAAAAGGGGGTAGATTACTGCCAGTTTTTAACTGTGTGGGTAGATAGCAGTCTCTTGGGAGTTGGCCACCCCTGATCTAGAGTGACAGAAATTTGCTCCATTATCTTATGTGACAAGTGCTTCAAACAGCCTTTCCTCCCACCCCCCAACTAATGGTACCCTAATCCTTCAATCATTTCCATCTTTAGCACCTGCCTCCTGGACATATTTTAGTATTTTAATATCCTTAAATGGTGGTCCCCAGAACTGGACACACACTCCTCTGACCATGTAAAGTCTGACCAAAGCCGAAAAATGAGGGACCATCTTACAGTATAATCTCCCTGTTGGTGTAGCCTTCAATTGCATTAGCCTTTTTAACGCTGCATCACACTGCCAAACTCCTCCATTGTCTGTCTCAAGACAGACAGATGCCCACCTATGCTGCTGAATGATCAGTTTGGCAGGGCCCGCACCAGTTGTCTCTGCCTTCAAAGGGAAAGTGATGGGAGAATCAGGGCCTTTTTGGTGATGGCACCTCAGCTGTGGAAAGTTTTCCCCATGGATGCTCACCAGCTTTATGGGGGGGGGGGCGTCAATGACTATTATTTTATTATCCCATTATTTTAATGGTTGTGCTGGCTGAAGCTGGTGGCAATTGTAGTTCAAATCTTCTAGACAGCACCAGGTTGACAAAGGCTGCAATAATAATAATAATAATAATAATAATAATAATAATAATAATAATAATAATATTTATTCCCCAGCCACTCTGGGCAGCTCCCAACAGAATATTCTAATGGAACATTTGCTTGTCTTCAAAAATCTTGATAAAAGGTGAGATGAAATCTTTGCTTTAAATAATGAAAAATAAAATACAAGATCCAAAGCTTACCCAAATGGCACTGGAAAGAAGCAAGATTTCTTGTCAAAGCCTTTGTCCAAAGGGATCCCCATGAACTCAGTTTGACAACTACCTTCCACATCTTGTTCATAATTGCAATGGAGCTTCTTGTTTGGGGTGGTCGAATCTCAAGTTCCCATTGACAAAATAACTGTGGACTGAATACAGGGGGAAACAGAATATCATGCAAAAGAAACATTGTCTTGAGGAAAAATGGCAGGAGCTCCAGCAACATAAACGGAGACTGGTTTCTTTGACAGAGAATTGGTAAGGCTTTCTTTTGTCTATAGCTCTTGTTAGATGCATCTTTGACTGTTATTTATTGGGGGGGGGGGGTTACTCCCAGAAAACAAAGGTACCTGCACCTGTGCGGCTGAAAGTGGTATGATGCACAAAAAGCTTTAGCACTTGGTCCTGGCCCACCGAATAACTATTTCACATTTGTGGATATCTAAATCTATTGCACACCAAAAGATAATGGCCCCGTCTCATTGTACAGAGAAGCTGATGTGGAAATTCTGGTGAATCAATGGCTGATGGTGGCATGAGACAGCCTCGATTCTTCACTGATCTTAGACCAGCTTTGTATGATCCACTCCACCGCACGGCCTCTCCCAGCTCCCTTAGACACCTCACTGCTTTTTTTTCTTTTTTTTGCATCCTCTTCTGTTCTCCATTAATGCAGCTGAATGTACGACAGCGTCCAAAACTGCTGCTCCTCCAGATGTTTCCAATATATCTGGATCACTCTCCGATAAGTGGGACTGTAATGTTACTTCCTCCTTCAGGCCACTTCACACAAGATGATTTCCTTCACGGTTATCACTTCCAGGTGGCTAAGCTGCATGTACGCCATATCGTGTGGCGGACAAACACGTGTGGACTGAGATTTGGTGTACACAGAGCAGGAAGCTGTGACTGGCAGGAGGCTCCCACCAGATGTGTACACTTGTCCAAATGCACATGTTGTGGCGTCCACACATTTTGTTTCTTCTCCTTCCTATGCCAAAGCGATGCTCATGGAGGGAAAGCCTAAAGGATGGTGTTGCCCTTGTTTCACCCTCTTTCTTCTTCCTCCTCCTCCCACTCACCTCTCCATAGCCTCCTCCACTTCTAGGGGTTTCATTTCATTGCCTACCAGCTGCAAGCAGCTACAGCCTGCATCTAGCTATCACCGCCAAACACCTGGGTGAAACAGAGGGAAAGGAAATAAAGGAAACTTCATACAGTTTGTTCCAGAGGCAACCCAACACCTCCTGGGTGTCTTTCTCTGATGGTGAGAACTTGTCAGCAATCTATTTTCAAAAGTGTGGGAAAGAGAGAACTTTATCATGTCTCCTCCCAACTGTGTGTGTGAAAGAGAGGGAATCAGATAGAAGGGTGTGTGCATTTCGTTTTGTTTTTAAAACTCTTTCTAATATTCAGGATGGTGTATGTGTGAGAGCAGCGGTATAGATGTCCCTGGCAATCCTTGGTAAGGGAGAGGCACTCTGAACATGCTCAGATGCACTGTCTACTTCACCTGATCAGCTGTTTTTCAAGGCTGGACCCTGCATGAAATCGATATTCCAGTGCCCTGATTGGCGGGGGGGGGGGGGGTTGGCACAGTTTGGTCCAGTTTCCTGCAGTGATGGGAAAGGGAGGCTAGCCAGGAGGGGGATCATATTATTGGGGGGGGGTGAGAGAGAGGGGTGAGGTGAGTACACAAACAGGTTGGCACTGGAGGAGGAGCGATTGCTTGAATAAGGTGGTCTCTTTCGCTCCTTCCGTCCCCCTCCCGCCGAAGTGCCTGTGATCAGCAAAGCCCTGTCTCTTTAATAAACTGACTGCCTTCTGTCTGCTCGGAGTAAATTTCATCCTGTCATCAGGTCGCGGAGGAGGAGTTTGTTAATGTACAGTTTGCTCAGTGGATCGATGTTCGCTGGCATCGCCTCGCCCTGCCTGTGCTTGTCCCTGTGTGTGTGTGTGTGTGTGTGTGTGTGTGTGGATGTATGTGCGTGTGTGTGGATGTGCGTGTGTGTGAACACCAGATTTCCTCCCATCCAAAGCTTCTCTGTCCTCTTCCATATCACTCACAACCTGGCATCTGACAGCAACAAACCTGCAGTTTTCTCAGCCAACACTCACCAATCCGCCATATAGATCTACGCGAAGGAGGCGACGAGGAAAGGGGGGGGGGCAGAGAAATAAGAGAGAAAGGGGGGTGAGAGGGAAAGAGAGGAAATAGGGGGGGGGGGAACAACCGCCTGAGCTGCTTTTTAAAAAATATTTTGCATATCTATATTTTGCTATTTATTGATCACTTTTCAAAAAACAAAAAATAAAATAAATCCCGGCACATTTTTTTTTTTTTTTTGCATTTGATATTCCTGGATGTTTGCATCAAAGCAAGTCTTGCAACAGTTCAAACAAGACCAAAAGAGAGAGAGAGAGAGACAGAGAGAGAGAGAGAGAGAGAGAGAGAGAAGCAGCCGTTCGCCACCCCCCCCCCCAATCCCGGTTTCTCTTTCCTTTTTAAAATTAAATCCTAAGAATAAGAATCCGAACAGGTTGATCTCGTCAGAGAAGTGCCAAAGAAGAGAGACGGGTGCTTAGTGCTGCCGGCGGTGGGTCGCAGAGGAGGCAAAGCGGCGGAGGGGAGGAAAGGAAGAGAGAGGAGAGAGAGAGAGAGAGAGGGAGGGAGGGGAAGGGAGAGAAAAAAACCACACACAGACACACACACACACACAGAAAGAAGAGAGAGAGAGAGACAGAAAACAAGCCCCGCGAGCTTCCAAGGCTCCTCGGATCTGGAAAGAGAAGTGAGATTGGAGAAAGTACAGCGATGCCAAGGAGGAAACAGCAGGCACCCAAACGGGCAGCAGGTAAGGGGCCAACCCACTCGCCGCAGCCCTCTCGGCGTCTCCTGAAGACCTTTAAGCCCTCCCCTCCTCCCCCACAGTTTATTGTAGGGACGCGCTTGGAGAGATTCTGTCTTTTCAATTTTTTTTTAAAAAAGGAACCCCCTCCCCATCATTTTTATTTCAATCTTTTCCTTTCTGTTCCTCTCCCCCCCCCCCAATCCCTTGCAACTTGGACACTATTGAATCAGCCTCTCTGGAAGCCGACTAGTTTTCGCGCCGGTGCTTATTTTTATTTATTTTTTAAGGGCGGGCGGGGAGGTGCGGAGGGGGAGAAGACCGCTTTTTCGCCTCGTCCCGAAGCTGCTCGGGTCCTGTCTCCCTCTTAAACTTTTCCCCCCAACTTTCTTCCACATGGTTTCTCACCTCTCTCCCCTCCTCTCTCTCTCTCTCTCCCCACCCTCCCCAATCCCCTCGAATCCCCTTTGATCATCTTCTCTTTGCATCCCTACTATGGGATTTGTAACGAGGAGCTCTTGGATTTTATATATATATATATTATTTTGTACTGCAGTTTGCATGTCTCTAGAGGAGTAATGTTTTGCTTTTTTTATTATAAAAAATATCACCATTTCCTTAGCGTCGTTCCTCGTTCAGCTCTTTCTCTCTCTGAAATAGCGGCGGGGGCGGGGGGTGCTGTCTGTCTCTGTTGATGAACCCGCTGGTTGAAGTTCAAGCCTTTGATCATCAGTGGCGAAAGAAAGCGTGCGGGGGGGGGGGGGGAGAAACTGCAACAGGAAATAAAACGAACGTTCTGACGGTTAGGAGGCAGCCCCTTAGATTCCAATCAAATTAATCTTTCGGACTCCTTTCGCTTGCACGCTGCTATTCAAGTTGAAATGCAACTGTTTCTAGGCTGCATGATGAGGGGGGTTCAGATGCACCGAGGGTTTTTTTTTAGGCTTTTCCGGCGGCTCCAGCAGTTTGCAACTTTTTTTTGGGACGGTGTTTTGCTTCGGTTGCAAATGGGGAGGAAAGAGAGGCTTGGAAAAGTTGAGGCTAGTAAGGCAGAGAGGCCTGCACAACGTTAACGTGGATTTTAGGTGTGTGCATGTATTTTAATGTAAGGTTGGTTAATGGGCAGAGACAGAGAGAATAGTTTGCTAGGATTTTTGTTTCTGGGTAGCGCAGGCGGGAAGTTCATTTTTTTTCCCCTGCCACCAGACCCACCCACTGAAAAAATCAGGTTTCCAGATGATTGCCAACTTTGATTTGACATTTGATTGATCACCTGTCATCTTGCTGCCTTTGATCTATTCATTCTTGATACATATCAATAAATCACTCACTATGGTAACCTGAGTGCCAGTGACGCAAGTCTTGTCCTCTAGAATCCCTTAGCCAGACATTCACAATTATTATCTCGTTTGGCTTTAATGTGGGTGGGATTTTTCTTCTTCTTCTTTGTGTTCACTTAGATTAGAACTGTACAGTGAAGCTAAGTTGTTGCTGTGTTGCTGTGTTTTTTTGTTTTATAAACCCCTCTCCAATCCCCCTCTGCCAAGAGATCATCAGATAACGCTTTGCATTTCCATTAGACGCTGAATAATATAGCCTTGAAATGTGGGAAAGTTTCAGGATAGGCATTTGAGTAAATCTTGTGCAGTACTGCTTGAGGACTATCCAAATGTGAAAATTAATCTTGGAGGGGAGAACTGGGTTTGACAAACTTTTACAAACTTGACCCAGTTCAACCTTCGGCAATTCCCCCCCCCCTCCCAATTCTCCCTAATATATGTCTATAAATTAAAAATTATAATTGCAATCCAAAGGTTAGTTACGATTATTTCATACAAAAGAGGTTTAGGTGACTACAATCAAAAGGCGTAATTGAGGCAATTTCTTTGGGGAGTCTTATATGGGGGTTATTTTTCACTCTGCTGAGAGACATTTAGGACAGCAGTTACAGTATTACCACATGGTTATCACTGCACTCATTTGCCAAAAATAAAGAAACCAACCTTTCCTTGTTAGCAGTACAAGTTTAGATTTTTCTATATGAATACAGGCCCTATTTACTACGATTCTCCTTCTTTATAAACGGAGACTCCAATGTCTCTTGAAAGCATTTCTGTTGGCTTTGTGGGTGCTGGCAGCCCTGATCCGCCATGTACACATTCCTTGATTTTCCTTTCCATCGGACTTTTGAACACTCCTTCTTCCTGAAGTGTGCTGGAATTTAAGAGGTTAGGGATTCCGGAAAAGGTAGGTTCATGTGCCACCTTGAAATAATATCATACAATAGGCATCTTATGCATGATAACAGCCTCCTTGTTAATTACACTGGTATCATCCTTGGTCCTCAGCCAAGATGCCACTCCCCTGAAAAGAACTTTGGAACATTTTTAATATTTTTTGGTAGAGGTTTTCAAACTGCTGGGTGACAGTTTGAATAACTTGGCCCCATGATATCCCGTAATTATGTTGTGAAATATGTGCTTGGCTTTCAGAAGTTATTGCCCCCTGATTCCCTTTGTCCCTATTTAATATTTGTTTCAAGTTATGAAGGGGGCTGGTTCTTTAAGGTTACATCTAACAAAGCAAATGGAGAGCAAGTTTCTACTGCTTCAGAGTTTACACGGTGTCTTTAAAACACCGTGCAACATTGTTATGTTTGTTGTTTTCATTTCCCTTGCTCTAGTATACAGATTCTGTTTTATAAGGTGAAGGAGATCTTGGAAGTCCAGGAGCCACAACATGGCCTTAGGCGGAATGAGGAAGGTGTGGAGGAAGTAATTGATTATCCAGATGTTTGACACAACAAGTATTCTCTTTCGCCTTCTTTTAATGAAAGCTTTGTAATTCTTTAAAACAAACAAACAAACAAACAATCTGCATGCTCAAGGAGGGACATTGGATTATGACACTGGATTATGCTTCGGAAAAGTTTGCAACTTTTTAGGAAGCTGGTTTCTAAGGGGAAGGAAGGCATTAAGGTATAGGATCCTGCACATAGCTGCTTTGGCCATTGCTCGAAATTATATCCTATGCACAACTGTAAATAATTGCGTCCCAGCACTGACTTCAAAAGCAGGTTTCCCATTTGATTAATGAACGACGTAAAGGTTAGAGAGAACAAGCAAGTGAATCAGCAGGGATGTCCCGCTGCTTGATGAAAAGCTACCTGCATGGCAATTTCCACCCCTCCACCCCCCTATAATTAATGTTAAGCCCCGAGATCCTTATATTGTATGTTACAGAATGCTGTAATGAAACCGGTGGTGTAAGTGAATAAGTAGGGGCTATTTAGGCTTGATGATGGCATATTTTGTCCTTAACTCTTTTTGTTGTTGTTTAAATCGTACTTTGAGTCAGGAAAACAGCGATGTCAAACACATATGTTCGCCTTGACTCATTTCTCAACAGCATTGTTCTCCCCCCCTTCCCCAACTATTGTCTGCATAATTCTTTGAGCAGATGTTTGAATATTTTTAGGTCAGTGGCTGACATTACATCATACATTTATTTGTAATGATATATTACATGTGCATTGTTATCTTCCATCCCTAAAGAGCCCAAGGTGCTTTGCAGACTGTCGGTCTGATTCCCTTCTTCTCCCCTGGTTGAGAGACGGGAGGAATTCTCCTGTAGCCAATGGGATTACATCGTGGTGAGAAAGATGAGCATTAGGCCGAGAATGTTGTTTCTGAATTATAAAAAATGCAGCTGTCTCTGGGGAGCAGCCATTGCATGACCCAACACAATTGAGGGGAGAGGAAAAGCTAGGACCAAGACTGAATTGATATGTTAATTCCATTTTTATTTCTCTATATCGGAAATAGCTTTCATACCCAATTGCACAGGATTAAGCCCTCCTCTCCTCCTACAGCTTGTCAAGATGTGCATATTTTACATTACAAATTGTGAATTTGCTGCATATTGCTGGGGAATGTAAAATCTGGACTTAGCACTTTTCTTTTTCTCCCCCTTTGGTTCTCTTTCCTGCCTCTGCTGGGCCCTGATAGGTTGCCTGTTTAAGAAGCAAAAGCTCAAAAGTACAACACAGGGAGCAAGCAGCTGCATTTACTTTGTTTACTCCGGAGCTAGAAATGAATAATGCAGATTTTGTTTTCATGAAAGTCCTTGTGTGGCAGTAAACATAAGACTATTAGCAATCATTACTTAAAAGTTGCAATTTGCACCTTAATAGTACCAGTTATTTAAATAGCGAACAACCGTTTCAGACGTAGCAATCCACCTTCTTCTGGGGTAGACTAGCAAGGTCTTAGGTCTCATATATGGCATAGTAAGAGATGTGTGTTATGCATATAATCATGATGAAAGGCTTTGCATTTATGCAATGTTACTACTCGCCCCATTATTAGAAAGACAATAAAACTGGGTACCAAGCAGAATAGGCCTGAATGATACTATAAATAAAAATGCATTGTCTTCCTTGTATTCTCCCCCGGGAGAGGAAGTATGCATCAAAGACTCTTGCTTCAGAACTCTTCAAGTTCATATCCTTATATCACAACACTGACAGATTACATGAAAGCAATTTGGGTTCAAAAAGGAGGAGAGATATTCAACTTCTTAGGCGGAATAAAATGGCCCCATTCTTGGCTCAAAGCCCACCCACCCCATTTGATACCATCAAATGGGCTGGCCGGCCCAAGAGGCAAGGTGAGGCGACCACCTCAGGCAGCAGTGTCTACCAGCAGATCCCAATGTCCAACTTTTCTTCCCTGACCCCTTTCTTCCTTGGTGGAGACCAAGGCCAACTTGGCATCTGCCTCCAGTGCCTAAAATGTCTCGGGATGGCATCTATCTGGATTGCATTTGGGGATCAGGCAAATGCACCGATCCATTTCTGGTTGTGGATTGGGTTCGTGGGACCACACATGAAATGTGTGAGATGGATGGCAACAATTGCACCACACATCTTTAACTGACATGGGGCGGAAGTCTCCTGGCCATTTGGCAGTACAATGATGTAACATGCAACCAATTTGCCATCTGGGTAGATTATTACTTGGGACCCAATTTCCCCTGCCCTTTGTATATCCATTTCATTTTGTGAATCAGAACGGACCACCATATCAGCTCTCAGAAGAATATGGTATTTGGATTGCTATTTTTCTTGTTGGTATGGACAACTCACTTCTGTTAATAGCTGGCTACACTTTAGAGTTTCCTCCCAATTTCTATGGCACGTTTCATTGGGCATGGGGAGCATTGCAGTTTTTACCTTCCTTATTTTCACTGCAACTACAGGTAGGTAGGTGAAGGTTAGGCTGAGAAAATGGCTTGCCCGGGCTGCTGGAAGAGCTTCATAAATGATCAGGAATTTCATCCTGGTCCTCACCTGTAGGCAGCCTACACTTATTTCTTTGCCTTGTGCTTCCTCCTTAAATCTCAAATGTCCCCATATGGTAAAGAATACTGTACTTTAACCATTTCCTTTTTCTGATCCAGGGATTTTTGAGACCTTTGGTGAAAGGTGCTTCTAGTGGTCCTCCCTAACCTGGAAGCAAAACACACTCATAAATTTATCATGATGTTTCTGACTTTCTCTGTTCTTCCATGATACTCAATGAGAATGGGTAGTGGTCCTTTTGGAAATATTGTTGCCCAGGCAGCTGGTCTAACCTAAGTCAGCCCTGCTCAAGCATTTATCTTCCCATCATTTAGTCTGTTGCACTAAAAACAACAGTCTTGCTGTTGTGCCTTACATACAGGAAATGTTGCCCTGAGTTCTCCTGTGCCTCAGGATAACACCCCATACATATGAAGTGGTTGGTAGCTCACAAAAACTTATTATGATGTCACATCATGCTTTCCCTCCATAGCTTTGTACAACCCCCATTCAGATGAAACATTTACTAGTTCGCTGGGAGAGACGTCTAGTGGTCTTACACCTCTCTGCTTCACACCCCGGTAAAGACGCAGCTCCAAAAAAGATATTCCAAAGCAGGGCATGTGTACTGTATATGTTTCAGTTTTTTGCAGGGCCCATGTCAGGAGTTGCCACGTTTGGGCATCTGCCAAGAGCTCTCTATTCTAGCAGGCAGCCCACAGAAAAGTCCCCTGGATCTGCTGCAATAAATAGAGAGACTCACTGAGGGTGGGGAGAGCATCTTGTCCAAACTTTCCTTCCTACCCAGAAAAAAATTCCAGGAGCTGGCACAATGTCCAGTAAAGGCTCCCAACCAGAATGTGATATTCATTATCCTCTAATAAATTTTCAAAACTGCTTAGATATTATGCATGGGTGGACCCCCATAACTTTTTTTTTTAAATTCAGTGCAAACTTGGAAACATTTTCTCATTTCCCTGAATTTTTTATTTTTTGTCCAAGCCATAATCTTCCTTGATTTTCTTTTCGGCAAAATACGGTGTCTGGTTTTCGTTCAGGTGTGGCCGCAGAACTATTCAACTTCAGTCAATGACGTGCTGATGTTCGGTATCAGGCAGACATAGAATAGCCATTGCATTAAGCAATTAAGTCTGTTGTGCAGACTTTAAGAGTTCAAATGTTAACGATTAAAAAAAAATGTTAATTTGTGGCAGGAATCTGATCTGGTTATTTTAGTGGCTGAGATATTGGTTGCAAATGCAGAATATAGTCTTCATTTAGACTCTTTCGGATTGTATTGCAGACAGGGGAGCGTTGTGTAGGCAGCGCAGCACACGAAGTTTCTTTTCATAAAGCCTGGCTATGAAAATACCCCTTTGTTAATTTTATTAAGGCATCTTTCTTTCTGAAATTAAAGACATTTGTAAAGTTTTTTACTTCCAGAACATGCTCACACAAGCAGCAGGATGGCTTAAGGAGCCTGATAACTTGAGCCAGCTGGAAACATGTTTGATTCACAGCAGAAGATTTTAGTTTCATTCATTCAACAAATTGGAATGATTGATTTTTGCATTGTGTGTGTGTGTGTGTGTGTGTGTGAGAGAGAGAGAGAGAGAGAGAGAGAGAGAGAGAGAGAGAGAGAGAAAGAAAGAAAGAAAGAAAGAAAGAAAGAAAGAAAGAAAGAAAAAGAAATTTGTGGGATTGTTGGTCCAACCCAGCAGACCCTATTCTTATGGACTGCATCCCGTTTCTACAAATGCTTACTCTGAAGTGATTGCTGCTGAATTCAGTGACGGTTACGCCTGAGCAAGGCTGTGTGCAAAGATTGCTGCTTTAGGCAGCAATCCTATATCGACTGGGAGTAAACTCCATAGAACTTAATGGGTTTTACTTCTGAGTAGATTTGCAGAGGAGTGGACTCTTAGTTTCCTTCCAAGGCCTGGCACTGAAAGTACAGCGAGATTAGGCTCTTAATCTGAAAAATAAAAGGATATTGTTAAGGTTATGGCGTGAGTGATTTTTTTGCCCTTAGCCTTCCTGTAGAACTTCCCTGCGGAGTCTTTGGAGAGGTCTGGTTTTCTTTACTGTAGTCACTTTATAGTCCTATAACAGTGTTTCCAAATCAATGGCATTATTATTGCTATTGTGTTTCCTGTCAATTACAAATGGTGCTCTGAAGTGCTTTCTACATTCTCTTTGTAACAAACTGGAAATTAAGTGTGTGTGTGTGTGTGTGTGTGTGTGTGTGTGTTTAGTGGGGCAAAATACAGCATGGCCTTTAAAATGTCCCTTAAAATGAGCGGGGGAGCTGGGATTGCAGCAGGAGTTTACAAAGCCTGAAGACCTGTGAACATCAGATCCCACCCCTGCCCCACCAACACATGGCACATCCTCAAAGTGTCATTTAGGTTTAGAAACTGAAATAGTTTTTCCTCCGTACTAGGATAACCTCTGATGCAAGGCGCTTGGTATTTTGCATCTTTAATGCCATTTTATAAACGAGATGCTTAATGCAGCCTTTTGTGAGCTAGAACATACCTTCATGCTGAAAAGCAACTAGGGAATGGTGTCTTTTTAAGATTTCTTGGGGAAATGGGTCACAGACGAGCACTGTTCCCCATTAGATTTACACATTCCCTTTGGCAACTGTTGTTGATAGTCACTTTTTTTTTAAGAGAGGGATTTAAAAATAGTTGAAAATACTAGAATCAGGAGCTAAAGGTTTAGAATAGAAAAGGGGAGAGGTTCTTTATTTCTGAAAAAGCACAGTTTTACCATCAGGAAGAAAAAGGCCTAACATTATCTACAAAAAAAGTAATAAGCTTTGGAGCGGGGCGGCTGGGGGGGGGAGAATACATTGTTTATGATCTATGGCCTGCAGTAATGCTGTTTAATGGTCTCCAAGAAATCTGGCCAAGGCGAAACTGAATCTCCTCTAGGAATATCTAAATGTAAATAAATGTGCATATGTGCATCTCCATGCTCTCAGTTCCCACACGTACATTCCTCCACATACATGCCCAGGCGCAAATAAAAAGGTTATAGAAAAACAAGGCACTGAGAGTTTTGCTGATATGAAGTGTTAGTCTTCCAAACTGCATGGAGAGAGAGAGAGAATTTTTAAATGCTCAAAACACTTTGAAACAGTCGTTTTGTTAAAAATTGATTCCATTCTCAGTCCTGCGCACACATGCATTCAGGGAAGGCTATAGAGAAACGTGACCCTCGCAATCTTGTTGATAGGAAGATTTAGTTTTCCAAATTGCAAAAGACGGAATAAATCTTTATATGCTCTGGACCATTTGAGACAGTTGTTTTGTTCAAAGAACAAAAGAGCCCCCAACTCACCGTGGGGAGAAAAAAATATCAAGTCCCAACATAACAAAAAAAACCTAGCATGCTTGTACTGGTGGTATAAATTGTAGGGAAGGCAAAAAGCAAGTTGCTTCCTTCGGTTTGCTCTGCTTTGGCTGCTGTTCGCCAAGTGCAGATGTTCAGTTCCAATTGATTCCATCACCCGTTTTCAGGTGCTGCTACGAAGTTCATTTTGATGAAATTTTCTATTAGGAGCAATTAAATTCAAACATATTAATAGCCAGGAGCTGTGCTGTAATGCTTATGCGTTTGTGGCAAATGCATTCTCTTCCTTTTAAGCTCTTTGTGATAATAAACATAATATTGTTCAACTTTATTGGGGGAGAGAGAGAAAATTCCGAGGGAAAAGTTGCCGCATTAGTGCCGCATTTTTATTGTATTAATGTAAATGAGATGCCGTCTTTGCTCTTTCATCTCCGCATATTGTATCTATTATTTCTCTATCTTGCTCTTTGCTGGGTAAGTGCCTATATTCTCCTACTTGCATTCAGCATAAAACTGCTATCATCTAATGATACCCTACCTCATTAAAGTTGTTCATGATGCAAAGGGGGCTGTGATAAGGCACCATCTTCCCTACCTTAAATGGTTATGGAAAAGCAGAGCCATCGAACGTGTGAAAATAGCGTGATCCATCTTGAATAACCATTAAAATTGGGCATGTCAGAAAAAGAACAACAGCAGCGACAGAAACTTTTTTTTTTTTTTTTACTGGGGAAGAACAGATCCATAGCCCCAGGTGGCAAATATGCGAAGCAATAAGGTTTTTAAGAAGCTTTTGGTTCTTCCTCTATCACTCTCAGAAGACTACTTTAATTGAAAAACCTGTTGTGCCTGGTTTTCTGTATGTATACGAGGAAAAGCCCAGTTTTCCTAAAGGATTTGTATTTTGGCTTACCATAATAGTTAATTTTAAAAATAACTTCCCAGCTCTTGTTTTCTCTCCTTTAAACATCAAATATGTAGCGGATCTTAACTTGTAAAGAAATTCCCCCACCCACCCTATTGCTATTATAACTTTTTTTAAAAATGCTATTAAATATTCCCAAGGTGTCACTCCTACATACAATATTTGGCCTGTTTCTGTAAGAATTCCTGTACAATCTGCCCTGGAAAAGGATACACCATGCTGTTTGCTATTTTAATGAAAATGATTATATCCATCAAAATCTACTGTGCGATTTCAGCTAACCGTGCTTAGGAAAGAAAAAGGGATGGAATCAAAGGCATCAGAATGCAGAAGTTAAAAGCCTGTGTGTTTCTCTGGTCTTTTTCGCTGATGCCACTGAGAGGTCCTTCTGTGCAGTGATGAGAAGTGGTTTGGTTTATGAGATGGCATAATGATGCACATTTTGCAACACCATCATTCTCTTAAATCCCCTTCAAAGATTGCCAGATCTGTAATTCTATGTGTACACAGGTGATCATCTCATTTTGTTCCAGACAGTAAGTGACTTTTTCTAGGAAAAGAGCCGGATCTCTTAAAGGATGTCAATTTAGGGGCAGGAAAGAGACAAACAAAGGATGGCAGCTAGAGATGTGTGCCAACTCCTTCATCCTGCAGTTTGGACTGCAATATTGATAAACCTGGCCAAAGCAGCAATGGAGTAACCAGTGGGGAAGAAATAGTAGTTATGAGTGATAGGAGCCCTCTTATGTCCTTTAAAATGGAGAAAAGGTAGGATACAAACTAAGTAGTCTTGAGCCACCACAGAAGTTTATATAAATCTGCCTGGAGAAGTTGCACGCACTGGCGCTTAGGCATTTGGTGTTTCAACATTGCTGAGGCATCTGTCTAAGCAAACTCACTGCGCCTCGGGCTGGTGTCTCCAGTGCCGATCGTGCAGTGGGCCAGAGGGTAGGGGAGCGTGCACCCATATGCGTGTGCACACGCTATTTTCGGTGCACTTCCAGGTCGGAGGAGCACCGGAAATATCTTGTGCGCATATGCACGGGCCTCCTCCGCCCCAGATGTGCACCGGAATTAACGCTTGTGCATGCGCACAAGCTATTTCCTGTGCTCCTCCAACCCAGAAGTGGGCAGCCGCACCGTGCTGAGGTCAATGGGACTTATTCCCACCTAGAACAAAGTAGCATGTTCTGTCTTTGGAGATTCATTATGTACTACATAATAAGCAACGGACAGAATAGAACGATGATGGCTCTTTTAGCACCAGAAGTGCAAAGGAGATGTTTCACTACGTAAGCTGGATAATTATGGGATTGTTAGGAAGCAATGGGTTTGTGCATGCATTTCATTTAGTAATTTCCATATACTATTACCACCATACATTCTTAGATACATCTAAAACAAATCATGCAGATATTATATATTATATAAAAATGCATAAATTCAGCACACTACTAACATGCAGTTCATTTATACATTCACCCATATGTTTTCTTCATGCATACATGTATTTTCAAGGCAGTTGGGCTGATTATTCTGCAATTTTGATTTTTTTATTTTCATGTAGGAAACTAGCAGTTTAAGTGGGGTTGGAATTTTTTCCTGAGATAACAGCTTTTGCATTCCTGTTTAGCATCTTTGAATCCCTTGCATATCCAAGGGATCTTGGCAAACTACTGCTGTTGAGAACGGGCAGTTAGTCTAATCACCTATAATAAAGTGCAAGTGTCTCTGCGTCCAGTCCCTGTGTCCGTGGGATTGCGCTACTGCGCATGTGCCCCACGGACAGCCGTTGGGACTTGGAGCACAGTGACACTCTGCGCGTGTTCCCGATGTTGCTAGGGCAACAGGCACGCTATGCGCAGAGCTGGCTATGTCATGCGGCTCTCGCGTTGTTAGAAAAAAAACCGAGATAAGCGAGAGCCGCTCAGTCAGCTCTGCGCATGTCCCCGACGTTGCTAGGGCAACAGTTTGACCACATATGTTCTAGCGCCCGTTAATTTAATGGGGTTAATGTACTAGTCTGATATAAGAGAGCTTCCTCAGTTATATAAGAGGGCAGATGCCTGGGCGATCATACCGTAAAAGTGATTATATTGTAATGCCACCTAACCAACCAGGTGGGTGATATGGCAATTGAGACCAAAGTTCATGTAAATGAATATGTGAGCATTTTTCGCAAGGAATCCTGAGAAAATCATCAACAGGTTGAGATTCCTTTCAGCACTCCAAGAAACATTTGTGGAAAACCATGAATAGTTTGGCTCAACCCTAAACGTCAAGGCTATGCCCAGAGTAATGTATCCTTGCAGCATTCTCCAGTGATGATATCACAGTGGCCAACTTTGAAAGGTGCTCCGCAATGGAAACATAATTAAGTGCTACCCAATATCATGGGACTGACTAACAGTTCAT
Organism: Lacerta agilis; assembly: GCF_009819535.1. Lineage (NCBI taxonomy): Eukaryota > Metazoa > Chordata > Lepidosauria > Squamata > Lacertidae > Lacerta > Lacerta agilis. The sequence goes on from NC_046317.1 coordinate 78,911,671, forward strand.
TCGCACAACGTGCTTTTCCCATCACTGGATGATCAGCTTCCCACAACTGCAATTCCCTCATCTGCACCAAATGCATTTGCCTGGGAATTCTCTGTTGCAAGAGTCATCGTGGGGAATTGTTCCATGATGGGAAAAACATACAGGAACACGAAACCAAAAAAAAAAGAGAGAGCAAAGTGTAAATTAATGCTGCATTGGCATCACTCTAACAATATTGTCAGCAGATAGCTCAGTAAAAAAATGGGACAGCTTAAGGTGCCGGACAAAATGTCTCAATCCATTCTAGCAGCATAGTTTTGAGGTTGCACCGCTGAACAATATGCTAAGCTTTCACACTGATTTTGTTTTGCTCCTGGTCAAGCCAGGAATGAAGAGCCGCCATGATTTGAGCTGCAGGGTATATCAGTGTTTTTCAACCTTTTTTGGGCAAAGGCACACTTGTTTCATGAAAAAAATCACGAGGCACACCACCATTAGAAAATGTTAAAAAATTTAACTCTGTGCCTATATTGACTATATATAAAGTAATTCTCTTGAATTTTTCAATTTTTCCCACGGCACACCAGGCAACATCTCGCGGCACACTAGTGTGCCGCGGAACAGTGGTTGAAAAACACTGGGGTATATCAAGGACCACAAGGAATGATCTCTGCAAATAAAGCACCTAGAAATACCGTGGCGTTATTAGAATACAGAAACAGTTCACTTTGCATCACCCACTGGTAGGCTGCAACTTCCTAACACACATTATACCTTTGGGGCTACAACACGGAGGAAGAATGAGAAAGAGGGAGAGGGGTGGGGAGAGGAAAACGAGGAAAGGACAGAACTGAGAATAAACTTGGACACATGAATGAATACAGTGGTACCTCTGGTTACGAACTTAATTCGTTCTGGAGGTTCATTCTTATCCTGAAACTGTTCTTAACCTGTGCTACCACTTTAGCTAATAGGGCCTCCCGTGCCGCCGCCGTGCGATTTCTGTTCTCATCCTGAAGCAAAGTCCTTAACCCGAGGTACTATTTCTGGGTTAGCGGAGTCTGTAACCTGAAGCGTCTGTAACCCGAGGTACCACTGTATTGACATCGGGCCCCATTCTGTAGCTTGGGATTAAAAGTGGTTTCCGAGTCTGAAAAACTTCACGTCGATTAGCACAGTGGCTAATCCAGCTCTGAAAGCTGTTCTCTCACCTGCAATGCATTGCTTTATGCTGTTCCTCCTCCCAGGCACCCATGCCCAATCCATGCCTTATCTTCTCAGTAAATCTCAGATACAGTTATCGGATGCTGCTGTTCCCCCTTTTAAAGATCGCAGAAGAAGCTTTTGTCCTGCACAGTGTATGTAGGCAGGGTTAGTCACTTTGCGTCTGTGATGTGGCAAGACACCAGTAACGCAGGCCAGACTTCTTCACTGCTGGCTATGGGAGGAGAAGAAGGATGCTTCTACTGAGCTGCATCTGCCATGACTAGCTTGGAGTGCATCATTGTGCCTGTGGGAGTGCTCTGGAGCCTGTGTGTCATGTCTCTTCAGCTTGTGTCTGGTCACACAGAAACTCTTTCCCCATCCATCCCACATCTGTGGTGAAACCAGGACTGTAGTTAGCATGGCCTTCAAGCTGTGCAAAACATAAGCAATTCAGATATCCGGAAAACTGGAAATCTGGTAGCTGTTTCCCTCATTCCTCATGTTTATCCTCTTCCGGTCTTGTTGCACAGTGTGGTGGGAGGGTGGGGTGGGGTTGGGGTGGGGGGAAATATAGCATAAACTCAATCAAAATGCATCATTGTTCAGAATTGCAAATAAAAAAACTGCACTTGGCATATTTTCCCTTAAAGCGCCTCTTAATACGTATTGTCAAAACGTCTAAAGATGTCTCTTACTCATAAGCATTTAATTATTTGTGACACTCAAACTAATATCCAGAGCTGTGGGGGAAAAATAATGGTATTAAATATTTTCTCTTGTCAAATGGTAACAAAACATTGCCTACATGATAAACTCTTCATTATTTTCATGTAATGTATTTCATATATATATATATATATATATATATATATATATATATATATATAATGAGATTGAATGAGATTTCTGATGTCCATATCTGATTCTTGATATCCATCCCTTATGTACCAATTTGTTTTTATTTGTTTATTTTAAAAGTTTATTGTATCCTGCCTTACCTTCTGAAAGCGAGCAGCAAAAGGGCCAATAAAAGTTCATACTTCAAAGTGGTTGAAACCATAGAAACATATTTTCTTTTTCTAATAAACAAAGTCTCGCGCAATGTACGCATATATTGTGAGCCATGCAAGACTAGTGCAAACTAAAACTGAAAATGCCTTCTCTGACCATTTGTGTGTGTGTGGGTGAGTGGTGGCGATAAATCATGGGAGGGGGGAAAAAGAAATTCCTCCAAAATTTTGGAAGTGGTTCCTTCTTACATTACAAAGGGGGAAAGGTTTTTTCTTTTATCCTTGCTTTTTTTTTAAAAAAAACTTTTTTAAAACATTGGTGCCAGGTTCTCTCTGCATGTCAACATAGTGGGGAAGACCTTTTGGCCTGCTCAGTCTGCAAACTGTTGATGATAAACTTCAATGCACTTGCGTTCCCTTTTGATTGTTAACTATATTTTTAAAAGTATTGGAACATACATGCCTTCAGTTACCCTCCTTTCCAACCAACCCCTCCATGCGGCCCTGGGCACTGGCAACCCACGCTATGCCACTGGATGGCACAGATTTTGCATGCAAAGATGATGCTCTACAAGCCTTCAGTGCACCACTGCATAGAAGAGCAAGTGTGTGTATTTAGGGAAGTTTTTAATATTTAATGCTGTATTGTTTTTAACACTCAATTGGGAGCTGCCCAGAGTGGCTGGGGAAACTCAGCCAGATGGGTGGGGTATAAATGATGATGATGATGATGATGATATTATTATTATTATTATTATTATTATTATTATTAATCATTATTTATTTATTTATTTAAAATGTCTAATTGTGACAATTGAGGCTTCTTTCAGTGCAAGACAGGAGCCTCAGAACCCAGTGGTACGGGATGTGTGTGTTTGTTTGTTTGTTTGTTTGTGTGTGTGTTTGTCACACAACCAGCTTTACTATGGAGCTGTATGCAGCAGTTGCTTCAGGGAGCAGATCTTACGGAGGCACAATTTTCTATTTTCTGACCTCTAACTCTGTGTGTCGTTTAAAATACGTCTATCAAAGTGGCTCATCGTTTAGATTTTTTTTTTTTTTGTACTTCACTTCAGGTACCAACATGTTTAAAGCCAGCACTAGTTTGAGAAGATTTTGGCACACTGATTTTTCTCTTAACAGATTTGTGAGGTAGAGGTCTGAGGCCAAGATGCAAAGGGAAGGGCGCAGATGCTCTGTGTATGGCAATGGATTTATTTTTTAACCTTCATTTCTACCTCAGGGCAGATCTACACTATACACTTAAAGGACACCCAAGGCACATTTAAAGCACACAGCTCCCCCCCCAAAAAAAAAGAATCATGGGAACCATAATTTGTTAAGGGTGCTGGTAATTGTAGTTCTGTAAAAGGGAAACTACAGTCCTCAAGTTAGAGGTGGCAGGCAAAAGAAGTGAATTTCCCCATTTTTCACAACAAAGGTATACCTAGCGCAATAACCACTGGACCTATTTGTCAAGTTTCTTACCCAGGAGAACCCCCCCCCCCCTCATAGTCTGCACTAAAAAAAATAAAAAAATCCCACGAGTGGAGAGAATGTGATTTCTATTTCCCCACCCGAGAACAGTAAATTCTGCCCTTGTAGAAAAACCACAGCGCTTATTTTTTTTGAACACAGGCAAGCTTCATTTTACTCAGAAGCAACAACCATACTTAAATCCAGTTCTGGCAAAAAAATAAAATAGAGACTTCCTTTAATTTTTTTAAAAAATTTAAATATTCCCTGCACAAACACCCTGGAAGGATCTGATTGATATTTGGCAGGCTTAATCCACTCTGGAGGGGCTTGTTTTACCTGCATATTTCATTTGCTTATGCAAAAAGGGGGGGGAAGCTATAGTTGTTTTAGATTGCCCTATTATCTTCAATAGTGGTGAAAACAAGCTTTGGTTTTAACAGATCTGATTTGAACCTTAATAACAGATCAAATCAGAATGAAACATCGTGGGCCTGAAAGCGAGCTGCTTCCAAATGTTACAGATCAGACACAGACACAAGGTAAATCTTTTGGTCACTGCACATTCCTGGATAATGCAGAGCAAAATACAGTGGTACCTCGACTTACAAATTACTCGACATACGAATTTTTCGAATTACGAATGAAAAAAGTGCCCGCACGCCTACAAATTTTTTCAACATCCGAAGGACATCCGTTGGCGGTTTTAGATGGGGTTTACTCGACTTACGAATTTTAGATGCGGTCTACTCGACTTACGAATTTTTCTGAATTTTTCGTTTCCAATGCATTCCTATGGGAAAATCGCTTTTTTCAACATGCGAATTTTTCAACCTACGAATGTGCATTCGGAACAGATTAAATTTGTAAGTCGAGGTACCACTGTAGTCCAGTTGTCTAACTCAAAATAAGACAGCTTCCTAATTTATTAATTTTTTTTACATTCTTGGAGGTTGAGGAGAATGTTCTGTAGAGAACATTCATAGGGAGCCGCACACAGAAGGGGAAAAACGTTATGGCAAAGCATAGACCTACAACAAAATTTTGGACTGAAGCCTATGTTATCATAATAGTTTCTAGATAACATTTCAGCAACATAAGCCCCTGTAGAGCAGGAAAGGAGATTCTTTAGTGCTCTGTAGAGCAGATCGGATCTGAGGTGAGAAGACCACCAATGTGGTCAATATGGCTGTAATGCAGTGGCACAAGGTTTTTACCTCTTCAAATGATTAGTGCTTTTTGAAATATGACACATCCTACAACACTAATATGTGTGCTAAATGTTACAGAACACCTCCCCCCAGTACCTTTCTGAATTACAGCCTCAGATCTGGATTTTGTGACTTTTAACTTCAGACTCTAATTATAACTAAAGAATGTCTGAAATGCACAGAGGTCTGCAATGCATCTTGGGGGAAAATCTTAAACATGGATAAATAATTTAGTTTGACAGAAACAGATGAGAAGAAACAATTTGGAAGTGAGTTCCATTTAGCATCTTATCTCTTAGAGATGATTTTGACAAGGAAATGTGGGTTGGGCTGGGCTGGGTTCTCCCTCACTCCAACCCCACTCTGGACCAAATTGCATTATTTGACTTAACATTTTGTGTTAATTAATGGAATGTTTGAGTCTACATTAATTTAAATTAATTTAATTAGACACATGGGCAACGAAAGGCGCATTTGTCACTCTTGCAGAAATGGAACCCTAATATGTGTCAGTTAAGGCTTTCTGCAGTGCTCAGGGTGGTTTTTGATTGGTTGGGGATCCCACAATCTGGACTAAGCAGTTCAGAGTCTTTTGTTGTTCACTTGGATGGTGAAGAGAAGGAGCACTCCTATGCACAATTATACAGGTGCATTAGAGACCTTCATAGTTTTGGATTGTAACCAGTGCTATTTTTCTAGAAAAAAAGGTGCTGGAACTGAGTTCCAGTGAGTTCCTCCTGATAAAGAAGTTCTGATTGCAACCATTATTTCAGTCTGTAGAAGTATAAAGTCATGAGCACTAATCTGCAGAAGCATAAAGTTACACTATAATCAGAGCTGAATACGCAGAAGATTGCTCCCTAATTATTAACTTATTTATTTTTAAAAGGAAAGCCTGTGTTTGAAGTTACTGTATATATTAGTTTAATCACATCAATTAACTTTTTTTCTTTTTACATAAATAAGCTCGTAAGTGTTTGGCCAGCAATGATAGCATCTGGTCTTTGCCAAGACAGAGCTTACTTGCAAGAGAGCCAATGTGGTTAAGAGTCTGGTCCTATTTGCAAGAGGCTGCTCTTGAGGTGGCATTGCAAGTGGAGGTTGCCAAGGACATGGCAGATCCAGCCTCCAAGAGGTGCACTTCAGTTGTTGCTGCCACCCTTGCTCCAGTGTAGAAGCAGTGGGCGATGCATTCCTTGGAGGCTGGATCCTGTGAGTCCTGCTGCCCGAGGCGGTCATCTCACTTTATCTCACAAGTGGGCCGGTCTTGGGTGGGTGGGTGGTTCTGCTGCACTCTGATCTGAGGTGCACTCATGAAAACCTGAGTAGAAAGGGAGGCAAGTGGGGGCTTTTTTATTATTCTCCCTCCTGTTGAAGTCGGTTGGAGATAAAATTCCTGACACCAGGCCCAGGGCTGGTACAGTATAAACTTCCATCAGCAATGGGTGCATAATACAGTCATACCTCATGTTACATTTGCTTCATGTTACGTTTTTTTCAGGTTGCGTCCCATGGTGACCTGGAAGTATCGGAAAGGGTTACTTCCAGGTTTTGCCGCTCGTGCATATGCAGTAGCGCTAAATCGTGCTTCATGCATGCGCACAAGCACCAAATCACACCGCACACCTGCGCAGATACGGTGCTTCAGGTTGCGGGCTTTTCATGTTGGGAACGGGCCTCCAAAACAGATCCCATTCGCAACCAGAGGTACCAGAGGTACAGGGTTTGGAATTTATGTGCTTCTCTTTCATCCCACCCATATCCCGCCCATGAGTCCACGCTGTTTCGGGTGCTCCCCTGCTGGAAATGCTTTGCAGTGGAATGTTCCAGTGGTGTATTGGGGGAGTTCAAAACATGTCTCAAGTTGTTCAGACAGAGTGGTGTTCTGTCAGCTTCTAGAGCCCCTCGGTCATTAGATCATGAGTATAAGGCTGTACCCTGAATCAAAACACTGTTCTCATTTAAATGAATTACAATATGCCCCGATTTCACAAACTTTGGTAGGAAACAATTACATAAGTTGAATGTTTGCTCTTTGGAATGTACTAAACGGTGTAAGAACAATGAATTTTCACTGGGAGGAATAAACCCACAATGACTTTTCAGTTCCAATGTAAGGAATCCAGATAATTGAACTCAAAAAATCTGTTTTATTTTATTTTTTAAACGTGATGTAATGGTGACCTACTCCTTTGATTTCTCATGAGTGACATAAAATTCTAGATAGCAGATTATAAACCCTGATTAAAATGTAATGTGACCTGTTTCATTTTACAGAAGACACTTAAGAATGGTTATAGAGACATTTGTAAATATGTCTAATGCATGAGAATTTTCAGGTCTATTCTTAGGCTTTTAGAAAATGTGGTGCCATCAGGAATTTTAAAAAGAAGCCTGATCTGAAGGGATAAAAATTACTACTGATTTAGTTTTTTAAACCACTGTTGTGCTATGTAGAGTAAAAGGGGACTAAAATAAAACAAAACCACAAGAATGTTTGCTTTTAACTCCTTTTTTGCATTGTTAAAAATGTGGAACAGTTCACTTTAAAGCTGAGATTCTAAAGGGAGATGCATTATCTAAGTTATAAACAGAGTGTTTGTTAAGGAGTCGCTCGAGTCTCGAAGAAAGAAAAAGAAGGCGGGGGAAATACAAAAAGCACAACTTTTGCAAAAAGGGCTTTTATATCTCTATCAATTATAGAAGCACCAGCTGTGGTGGATTACAAACATGCTAGGCTGTCTGGGACAACACAGGGGGAGACATTGTGCAAAGGGCTCTATCCAGATTGGCCACCCGCCTACACTTTTTGCAGATGTTTTCATAGGGCTTGCTTGCTAGCTTCTGTTATGTGCCAAGACAGATTTCTGCCATTTTGGTTTGAGCTTATTGCAGTCTTCTGCATACCTGATGGCACCTATTTCATACATACAGCATCTGTCATAAAGAGCTTGCAATCTAAATTTTGAGGGGAGCTTGGGACTTTTAAAAATCACTGCCGCAGTGCAGAGTGGGGTCAAGGCTGGTACTGTAGCATGGTCCGAGGTATTGGGGGTGTGACGAAGTAACCTTTTCCTTCTGTGCTTCTGTCCCAGTGAAAAATCACCCCTGAAGCTTCTTTTCCCATAGGAAGGAAGCTGCCATGTGTGGCATGTTTCTCTTTCAAGGGAAATAGCAGCCGGGGGTGGGGTGGGGGGGGAGTCATTTCCTCCACGATCACAGCACAGGGTGAAAAAATTACCACCAGCACCCATGTTCCACCATTTCGGTCATGATTCCTTATTGACTGACAGTGGTTGTTTTTAATGGTAAAACCAAAACACATACAACACATAATTCAGTTTGGCCACCCCATAATTCAGTTTGGCCACCCCACTAGAGGCTTTAAAAAAATAAATAAATTCCAACTTCCTTCAAAATCCCTCCAGATGTTTCAGCTGAGCAGGATTAATTCAAAATTCCCTTTAAGAGATAATTTTGTGATAGTTCTACCAGTTTGGTGTTGCAGAGCAGGTTCTTTGTCTTATCCCAAGGAAGACAGACACAGTTACAGTCGTACCTTGGTTTTCGAACAGAATGCGTTCCGGAAATCTGTTCGACTTCCGAAACGTTTGGAAACCAAGGCGCGGCTTCCGACTGGCTGAAGCAGCACCCTGCAGCCAATCGGAAGCTGCGGAAGTAGCACCGGACGTTTGGCTTCCGTGGCAAAGTTTGCAAACCAGAACACCTACTTCCGGGTTTGCAGCGTTCGAGTTTGAAGTACTTCGTGAACTAAGCTGTTCGAAAAGCAAGGTATGACTGTATAAGGCAAGTACAGATTCCTTTACTTGAAGTGATGAGCCATTGCATGTTAGAAACAGAAGCAAGCTGGGAAGAGGAAACTGAAAGCTAAACTGACAACTCAAGAAGGCCACCCAGAGATTCCCTGCTCCCAGGCACGCCACCCTCAGTGGTGTTTTTTCTTGACATGGTGGGTGTCGATTAAAGACTGTTGCCCATTATAACATTTTGCTGTACCAGAAAGTCTGTGGTAGCCTTTGCCAACCTTGTGCCCTTCAGATTGCAACTCCTATTGTGGTGTAGTGGTTAAGAGCGGTGGACTCATAATCTGGTGAACAGGGTTCGCATCTCCGCTCCTTCACATACAGCTGCTGGGTGATCTTGGGCTAGTCACACTTCTCTGAAGTCTCTCAGCCCCACTCACCTCACAGAGTGTTTGTTGTGGGGGAGGAAGGGAAAGGAGGATGTTAGCCGCTTTGAGACTCCTTCGGGTAGCGATAAAGCAGGATATCAAATCCAAACTCTTCTATTGGACTGGAAAAGGCTGCTCTAAGCACTTCCCTTCCTAGAGCTGTAGTGAGTGGCTGCCTATTCCTATCTTGAATGTATATCTTATTTCTTCACCATTTCATCTAATTTTCTTGCTGGCAAAACTGTGCCCTGACTGTACCGCTTCAGACTGCAGATGGGGGTAGGGCCTGATTCCGCCCGCATACGCGTGCACCCCCCTTCAAAACAAAAGGATGAAAATAACTTACAAAAAGAAAAGAAATCTCACAGCTTGACAGGACCACAAAGACAGAAAAGTTAGATATCACAAAGAAAAATATGTTAGCACAACAACGAGAGATGGACAGCGGAGCTCTTTGGCATGGCTGAGGCAAAGAAAAATTGGTGTGTCAAAGTGTGTACAGGTCACATCACTTCGCTGATATCGAGAGGTAAAAAAGGGAACAACTTGGAGATTTCTGTGGTTCAGCTGTGCGGGGACTGTTTAGTTTTTCTTATTGTATTTCAAATTGCTCTGGGACTTAACTGCTTTTCTTTTACATAGAGCAACTGACATTATCAAGGTGCGCTGTGCATTTTGCAGTGGAGATGCAATTTTCTATTTCCTCTTGAATCCTGGGAATGTTGGCATTTTCCAGGCTGTCAGACAAATGAGTGCTCAGTAGGACATTTAGGCCTGTCTTTCTATCTAATCTATCTAATCTATCTCATTTCTAAAGTGCCCATCACCTTGGCATCTAGGTGTAACCTTCCTGTCCAAGTCTCTTTAGCTGGGATAATTTAGCCGAATCCTAAGAGAGTTCAAATTCCGCCCGATCAGGTTGAAACCATCTTTTATGAGAATGGATGCAAAACCTATGGCTGTAATGGGTTCGGTATTGCTCTCCTCTCAGTCTGCACAGCAGGCTACAGGATTCCAGTTCCTGTATTTTGGGGGTGCTGTAACAGATGCCCTGTGATCAGAAGAGCATGTATGGTAGATGCCACTGGGGACATTAGCACACCTAGTTCACATCCAGGTCCTCCAATTCAGCCTTGAGGCCATTCCACAGGAATTGTGATGTGACTGAGGAAGTATGAGTTACGCTTAACTCTGCCCATTTCTGGAACTCACACAAAGTTCAATCGTTTGTTGCGGATGCCGATCATTTGTTCAGATTGAATGGTGCAATTCTGTCACTTGCGTGTGAAGATCCCAAAACCATCTAGAAATAAATTCACACAGGACTCAAATTTTAGTTAGAGGTTTTGGCATAATTTTGGCCACAACCATATTGATTACAGGCTGTGATTGGTTTGCTTAGGCATTGGTTCAGGACAGGTAGAGAACTGACAACTGCCAGTGCAGACGTCAGCAAAGGTAAGCACCCTAGGAGATCGATTGGGATGGGAGCAGATCCCAAGATCATGCCCAGAATGCTCCCAGGGGCTTTTGCGTGGCCCTATCCCCCTTTCAGGGGGCAGACAAAAGCATGGTGAGCCCCTGGATTCCTTTAATGGAATACCCACACAGCAACCATTGGAGGGACAGGCCACAGCCTACACCTAGTCCCCTCCACCACACATTAACCAGTGCCTAACCACAAACCTTACAAAGTTGTGACAATTTACGGTAGGCAAAACCCAAATGGCACCAGCCAATCAGCCAAGTGGGAAAAATTGCTACCGGGCCCCTGCCCCAAGAGCAGATGACCCACGAGGGTATAGCAAGGTCAATCAAACCCTAAATATAGGGAAGGGTGTACGAGTGATCCGGTGCATGGAGTGAAAAAGAGGATGCTCAACGCGATTGTGCAGCAGTATATAAAAGTCCCTCGGATGCAAATTTAAGCGCCCATTGGTCAAAAGCAGTCCCATGCCTCCGAGGGACCAATTGGGTAGCTGTGGCTATCCAAACATACACACCACGTGCTCTCAGTGAGGAGAACCAGATTTCTGGACCCTAATTCAGTAAGTGTGGCCGTCTAAATTTACCATGCTCTCAATAAATCTACCACATTCTCATCAAAAATGTTCATGAGTTAGACCCCGTCTGTACTACACATTTAAAGCAGTATTATGCCACTTTAAACAGTCATGGCATCTCCCAGAGCATCCTGGGAAGTGTAGTCAGTTAAGAATGAGAGTTGTTAGGATACTCCAGTTCTTCTCATAGAGCCACAATTCATAGAGTTCCCTGGGAAGAGGGATTAATTGTTGCACCACTCTTGGAACTGTATTTCTGTTTGCAGCAAACTATCTTAATTCTGATAAGCAAAACATGCATGATAAACCATCTGTATGTCAATCTTTTAGTGCCAAATCATCTTTCACTCTTGTGATGGGTATGCATACACCGCCACCTTAAAAACTGCAAGTGTGGCTGTGATTGATGTGTGTCGTGGGTGAAAATGACTGGACCCTTTAATCTAAAAAGAGGAATTGATAATATTGAACAAATTGGCATACAACTGGAACTCATTACCATTCTAATTGGCAGTCAGGTTTCCCATGGATATCCTCTGTTGAAGATCAAGAAGTAAGAAACAACATTTTCTCCTGCAGATTCCACACTTGCATTTAGAAATATTTCTACCTTTTCAGCAGATAGATGATAGATAGATAGATAGATAGATAGGTGATAGATAGATAGATAGATAGATAGATAATAGATAGAAAGTTAGAAAAGGCAAAAAGAGATAAAATGGGCATTACCTAATGCCTTAGACTCCTCACCATTTCAGTCTCCCAAACCTTGTTATAGAGCCAGTGTGTGTAGTGGTTAAGAGTGGTAGACTCGTAATCTGGGGAACCGGGTTCGCATCTCCGCTCCTCCACATGCAGCTGCTGGGTGACCTTGGGCTAGTCACACTTCTTTGAAGTCTCTCAGCCCCACTCACCTCACACAGTGTTTGTTGTGGGGGAGGAAGGGGAAGGAGAATGTTAGCCGCTTTGAGACTCCTTCGGGTAGTGAGAAGCGGGATATCAAATCCAAACTCTTCTTCTTCTTCTTCTTCTTCTTCTTCTTCTTCTTCTTCTTCTTCTTCTTCTTCTTCTTCTTCTTCTATAGTTACAAAATATTTACAAAACCCATTGGAGGTTTAAATTAAAAAAAAAAAACTGCTGGGGAATCCTACTATTTGATAAATACATTATTCCAACTTTTACTTTGGTATATAATCTAAAACATGATCCTATGCAAGTAGGTACCACTATGTTAACTGGGCTCACGTCCCAATTAGTGTCTGTAGGATTGCAGGGCAATCCTATACACAAGAAGCTAGTGTAAAGTTAAAGGTAAAGGTAAAAGACCCCTGACAGTTAAGTCCAGTCACTGACAACTCTGGGGTTGCGGCGCTCATCTTGCTTTACAGGCCGAGGGAGCCGGCGTTTGTCTGCGGACAGTTTTCCTGGGTCATGTGGCCGGCAACTGAACACCGAAACCAGAGCAGCGCACGGAAATGCCGTTTACCTTCCCACAAGTTTATCTACTTGCACTTTGACATGCTTTCGAACTGCTAGGTTGGCAGGAGCTATGGACTGAACAACGGGAGCTAACCCCGTCGTGGGGATTCGAACCGCTGACCTTCTGATTGGCAAGCCCAAGAGGCTCAGTGTTTTAGACCACAGCGTCACCCCATGTCCCGGTGTAAAGTTAAGTCAGTGTAAAATATGACATGATCAAAACTCCATCCTGCGGCAAGGCTAATGCTGCATGAGCCAGCCTAAGCCTAGTAAGGAGAAAAGCAAGGCTTTAAAATAGTGTTACATCACCCTTCTTGCTGGCTTAAATTATGCTTGGTTGCTTTAGGATTTCGCCTAAGTCCTCTCTCTCTGGTCCCACCTGTGAAATACCCCCTTTTGGGGACTTATGGCAGCTTTATATCTACTAGGTTTGGCTCAGCCAGGTGGGTCCTGCTCAACCTGGGATGGGGGAGATATTGGCTTATCTCCAGCTCAGCTAAGGATGAAGAGCTATGTTGGAGTAGCCCAACTGTGCCAGGAACCTCCTGATTCATCAGAAGATTTGCTGTATCCAAACCCCACTCATCCTTGTGGATCTTGCTATAGGATCGCTCCCTTACTACATTACATTATTAAGCTACGTTTCATCCTGGTCTTTTACACCATTATCAGTTCCTGTTTCTTGATATTGTCCTGTAGCCTATATTCATTTTAGTTTTGGTCAAATTGCATTGCTTTTCCTCTGGTAGAACTTTCTGTACATTTATCACTGTTTTGTATTGAAAGTTCTCACCCTAGGCCACTAGGGGTGTGTGTATATAGTTCATTCTGCTGCAGTTTTCACTCAGGTCCGTACATGCAAATGAGGGATTGAAAGTGACGTTCAGGGATTGGGTAACTACAGAAAGTTGTTACTGTTGCTTGTAGCTGAGTTCTATATAAGCAGGCTGCTGAGCCCTTCAGCTCACTTCTGTTCCAGCCTGAGAATAAACAAGAGCTGCTTGAAAATCACTGTGTCGTCTGCTGTGTCCACCCACTACTTAACAATCACCTTCTCACAGGAGATAAAATAAGTGAGCTTATTCATCACTATTGTATAAGAAACCTGTATTCCCCATATTGGTGCCATTCCAAACATTCATGGGTGCTTTTTTCTGTTATTTTTCCATTAATTCCAGATGGGGGAGTGTTAATCTTGCTGGGATTACTAATAAGAGATCATGGCTATGTTTTTCATCTCTATATTATGCTTTTGGGATATTGCTCTGATTTGTCATCCCCCCCCCTCCCTTTTTGGATATTGGCTATCCCCTTTTGAATATTGTGTTTTGTGTCTGAGTAAAGGCAGATGCAATATCTTAAAAGTGACACAGGCTATTTGATAGTACTTCTGTTCTTTCTTCCACCTCCCCCAGGAATATCCCTTGCAGTATTTAAGAGTAAATGGGGACAAGTCAGCTGTTGTGGGTCACACCTGATCCTAGAATCAGTTTTGGATTCATTTCTGATTCTGAGATGAAGGGTGACTATATATGTGGATAAAATGCATATGTGGTGTTTGTTTGTTTTTAAAAGCAAACTATTTGTATGATGTGCAAGTCGAGACTATACACTAAGCTCTTAGTGGTTAAGAGCTGAGACTATGTTTAACTTGGCAGCATCCTAGACACCAAGGCTGAAGAGACAACTATGAATGCTCTTAAAAGCCTATTTCAATCTTCACCCTATCTTTCTAAGTGGCTAACAGAACTTGTTGGAAAATCACCTAACCATTCTTACTTTGCTTAAGGATATACAGTCGTCTTCCTCCCCCTTACATCTTGAGGCATCCACAGCAAGCCAAGTTCAGCTTACAGGTTGGAATCTGACAGCCAATGTTATCTCACCCAAAGGGATTATCATTAGACAAATACGTGGTAGTGGATCAATGGCTACTACTCAGGAAGAGTATGCGCTGTATCCAAAAAACAACAACAACAGAAAGTGCATTCCTCTAAATACAGTTGCTGAGGAGAAGGTTTATCGTCCAGATCTCCTGTTTTGGGGCTCCCAGAGGCATCTGTTTCCATGGCCAGGTAGGCCTTTGGTGGAATCCAGCAGGACTTTTCTTCTGTTCTTCTCAGCAACATCCGATATCAGTGAGCAGGATGATTCGGCAGCACGGTGATGTGCTAAAATAGCTTCCACGTCACCCTCCCCAGCTGTGCCCAGATTGCTGCAGGTGCTTCTTACAGACCCTGGAGACCATTCAGAACAATAATTGGCACGCACTAACAACCCTGTTTGTATTCACGTCTTGAAAATCTCTGATTACATCTGTATTTCTGCATGCAGACGTTCCCGCTTCGTACGCTTAGCCCGGTGACGGCTCTGAATGGCTCCCGTGTAGGGTGTGAGTTTTCTTACCTGGGAGACTGGGCTGGTCACACAGGGCAGGCAGGCTGGGCAGAAGCAGGTCACTGAGAATGCGGCAAGTGTCACTTTCTCGGCTGTAATTGAATTTGATCTGAACTGTGCAGATACATCCGGCCCCTCTCCCTTTGTTGCTCTCCTGCACATGTTGAAAATGTCTTTGTAAACCTACCCCACAACGATAATTTCATTGAGAGCCAGACATTTCAGACGTGACAGTGATCTCTAATCCTCTCTGGACAGGCAGCTCTGGGATTTCGAAATTTTCAGCCTCTGGATGCAACAAGGGGGCTGAGTTTCCACAAGGGGAGCCATCCATCAGATGCCCTTTTAATCCTTTAATGACCTGGAGAGGTGAATTAGTCTTTGTGCGATTTAATTTCATCTCTCATAAGTTTGTCGAAGACCCAATGCAGAGCTACCATGCCATTTCCTAGGCAAGGTGCAGTTTTTGTTTTTGTTTTTATGTGCAACATGTTCGCAGCATACGCTCCGATGGAGACACTCGGTACATTTCCCCATACATACAGGGGGATACATCACTCCCCTTTTCAGCGAAGGAATAAGAACATAAATTCAGGTGGGGGTTGTTGTTTTTTGTGTGTGTGCCTGCATAATCATTTGAAGTGGGCCACGATATTTTTTTTTTATTGATTGTTGAAATGTATAGACCACTTTTCATTTTCATTTTTTAATTTTTTTTGTAAAAAGTGTACAAAAATGTATTACTATTGCTGCGTTTGCACCCTACCTTTTCTCCAGTGAGTTCACAGTAATTCCCTGCTCCTGTTCCCCCCCCCCCGACCCTGCAATGTGTATTAGGTTAAGAGAGAGGGCCTGGCCCAAGGTGAACATCATGGCTGAATGGGGATCTGAGCCCTGGTATCCCAAGTCCTAGTCCCCCACTCAAACCGCAGCACCTCATTGGCTGTCTATACACCAGCAAGTGAGCCAAAGCATCGTTTTAAAAGCGAATAAAAGCGGGCATTTCATGCTGCACAAAATGCTACCCAAACCATTGTAAACAAACAGTTTCAAGCAGAATGCGGCCGTGCTGAAAAGCAAGACACAACAGCCACCGACGAGCTACTAAATGCAGCTGTATAAAGATGGGTCTGTAAGGACTGTTTGAAGGTCCCAAGGGAGAGAGCTTGCTGCAGGTGCCTTTAGGGACCCAGGAGACCAATCAGAAGAATAATTGGCATGCACTAACAACCCTGTTTGCATTCACGTCTCGAAAACCTGTGATTACATCTGTTTTGTTTTTTTGCATGCAGACGTTCTGGCTTTGAACACTCCGCCCAGTGATGACACTTAGCCTGCAGGCCTGAACGACTCAGGTGTAAGGTGTGGGTTTTCTATGAGAATGACAACTGCTATACAACTTAATGATGTTATACGGTGAAGAATCAATAATATGTAAGGCACTGTGTGCAACAAACTAAATGCAGGTAACTCCCAAATCCTGAATGCCACTTTCCAAGAGGGCCAGTGGAGATTTCATTGGCATATTTCATCCAGACTAGAAATATTATTCCATCGTTGGGAACCAGCACTGAAATCCTGGAGTGTGTAACCCAAACTAGGCAGTGGTGGTGGGCACATATTTTGTGTGGGGGAAATTGCAGTAGTAAAACACGCACCT